>NC_084595.1:28354764-28954764 GCF_033807715.1 Cololabis saira
CAAATTTTAAAGGCCTGCAATAGTGGTCCTAACTTTATATATAATCTTCCAACCAAATTGTATTTATTCGTTCATTTATATTTTACATATAATGCATTGAAAGTGGGTCACTAATAAACGTTGTCTCAGCTTTGTTGTAATTGTAACAAAATGTTGCTGAGTGAAAATTCAGGAGCTCGCCGACTGTGGTGGCACAGTCACACACCATCTGGAGTGTGTTAGGAAGAAAAGCCGTAAATATTGCTGAAAGCCTGGGCCTTGCTGCTCGACCTCCCATATGTCACCATAATTTGACTGTCGGGGGGTCTTCATATACACAGTATACTATACTGGAGGCTGGCTGCAAAAGCAGGTCAATCTCCACTGGAACCATGTTAATGTTACTATACAGCACAAACAAACATATTTACAGCCTGGTACAAAAAACAATATTATTATTATTATTATTATTATTATTATTATTATTATTATTATTATTATTATTATTATTATTATTATTATTATTATTATTATTATTATTATTATTATTATTATTATTATTATTATTATTATTATCATTATTATTATTATTATTATAATGATAATAATAATTATTATTATTGTTGTTGTTTTTGGCTAATGTGTCTAAGTTGTCTAAAAGAGAATAATCATTCATATTTCAAAGATAATATGGCTTGTTGTACTATTTCTGTACCAATGAGACTGCCAGGATCAATTCTGGGTTGGCCTGGAAGATGCCAAAGGTAGCTTTTTTCTTTCTTTCTTTCTTATCACTGGGGGGAAAACAAAGTGTTAAATCGTTATAAAATAATAAATAGTTTCTAATGAATAAGTAGTACATGAGAGAGCAATCAGGTGTTAAAATCTAAAATAATAAGGCTAAGGAAAACTTTTATTAGTCTCAAATTGGGGACATTTACATTGTTGCAGAACTTTTACTTACAGTATATATGTCCTCAGATAGCAAAATATGTTAAATCAATGTTGAATTATGGTCAAAAAGGTTGATTTTCTGTCAAGGTCGACGATTGATGGTGGATCAACCATCAATAAATCCTCCAATTCTAATGCCAACATTTAATCAATGTTGAATCAACATATTCTGTTTGTGGCGCACATGGCTTCAACATGGATTCACTGTTTCTGCCTAACCATATTTCAACGTTGATTCACTCATATTTTGCAATAAGGGACAAGATGTGAATATACTACCTCCATCACTGATGGTTACTTCCACGAAAGGATATACCTGATGTGAAAACGTCCTAAGAACCACATTAACCACATTATGGGATTCAAGTTTGAAGTGTGTTATTTTTCAACAATATGTTCAAGACCAAAACAACACAGATAGAAAAAAAAATCACTTACTGTGTTTTCTGGTCTCACTCATCTTATACAAGCAAACCTGAGCAATGCAAGACAGAATTACTATATCACTGAAACTGCCATGAGCTATTTTCTATTTTGTATCATCGTTTTCACCGAAACCCATAATGTCTGAAACAGAGAAGATACACAGTTGAGGACTACCAGGTGTCTATTCAGAGGCCAGCCAGCCAGACGCAGGCGGATGCAGGGTGAAAATGAACTGAGAGAGATAGTAAATGTCTTTCTTTGGCTTTTCCCAGCAGTTGAAATGTAGAGAACTTTAAGACTTGTACCAGACATCTATCTTAAATGTTTCCAGGGTTAAGAACTGACCTGATTCTCATTTGCTCTGTCCTTCCTTTTCCAAAATCTGCACTGGATTACATAAAAAAAAAAGAAAGAAAGAAAGAAAGGAAAAAAAAGTTTAGAGTGGCACATACAACAAAATTAAGATTAAAGCCATCTGTAAGATATTTATACAGATCAACAAGTTTTGTAATAATTAGCTACATTGCAACACAGATTCACAAAAACATTTAAAAAAACATCAGCCAGCTGTCCTCTCATGAGCATTTCAGACATTTTTAGAGTGGATTGGGGCTGATTTAGAGAACCTGTGTGCTATTTTATCATCAGTCTCAAAAATATGATACACAGGCGACAGAAGATGCAAAAGGTCAAGTATTATTACCTTAACTCCACAAAAAAGAAATTCACAAATGCATTCAAATAAGTATAAATTAAACTCATTGAAAGGAAGTGGAAAGGTTTTTGTTTAACTTTAACTTGTTTAACTTTGTTTAACTCTTAAACTTAATTGTTAGTCACTGAAACTTTTTATATTTGAATCAAACTTAAGCGTTTCCATTTATTTAATGGCAGCTTTGACGGTATAAAATGATGAGAAAATAGTTAAATCAAATGGCAGGAAAAAGTTGACTCCCAAACTATTAAAATATTTTACTCCCTCGCTGTGCCACTAGCCACTAAAGAATGAGGACACTCCCCCCTGCTTCAGAAGCTTTGCCTGTGGATAAAGCTACTTCACCTCTCTCACCTCTGCTGGGAGTTCAGTCTGAGACTCTCTGATCGATCTTTACGAGGAGAGTCTTTTGTTCAAAAGCAAGGCTTCCTCTGAGGTCTGTCCTCTTCTGAAGTCCTGATGACGGGCATGTGTGTCACAGCAGCACTTTTGTCTCTGGTGCTGCAGCAGCTGGTGATTACTGTCACAGCTCAGGGTATTGGTAAGTACTGACTTCTCCTCATTCAAGTCTGCATGGAAAACTTTACACAATGTATTTCTATGTGTTTTTAGACGTCAAGCTGTGGCTTTCCTGACAACATATTCCAAGGCACAACAGGAGAACGATTCACTGATTTGTTTTGGCTTTTTCTGAGGCTTGGAGAGTTTAATGTCAAACGATCTAGTAAAAGGCTGTAAACAACTATGATATCTGACAGGTTTATTTGGAAAATAAAAAAAAAAGAAAAAGATTGAACTTGCTTGGAATCTGAATGCAGATTTTCCATAAAAATGCCTCTGTACAGTACACGTGTGTGTGTTCATGTGGGACTGAGGCAGTGTGTTATCTTCAGTGGAAATAGTAAAGAGTTTACTGCAACTCCATCTAGTACTCAATAAAACACAGCAGGATTCTAACATGAACGTACTCTTACACAGACACACATTTGAGCACACATGTAACAATATAAAGTGTCACACATAATAAAGTACCATAGTGACTCAGCAGTAGCAATCACTAGGAACCAGACCCACTTACGGTGTGCCACATGGAGTGCTTTTAGTTGTTGTGCTGAACAGTTCCAACTCCTTGCTCCTACTGACTTCAAGCAGCAGACTCAAGTTCTCTAACAACCCTTTTCTGCGTCAGTCTACGACCTGCTGGTGTCTCCAGACTGCCTGCCAGACTTGCTGCAAGGAAGCCTAAAGAACAAAGGGCGGGATGAAGCATTCATCCTCTTGTCCTTCAGGCTCCACAGTAAGGCTCCCACCTCTCTCTTCAGTGTTGTCAACCCAGCAGACAACACCAAGTACCTGGAGCTGAGTGTGCAAGCCAAACTGAGCAAAGGTCTGTTTTCATGCCAATGCATTGTGAAAAAATCTGTGACGGATCGGTTTGAACCCTTTCTGCCGACTTCTGTCTGTCTTTCATTCTGGCCCCTTGTCATTTCTAGTGACTGTTCGCTACCAGAAGCCTGATGGCAGATTTAGTACCACCAGCTTCAACCACCCGTCCCTGGCAGATGGACAGGAACACCATGTCATGCTACATGCCAGTGGTCTACAGCGCGGCCCACCTCGCCTCAATATCTATGTGGACTGCAGGCTGGCTCACACTTTGAACGATCTCCCAGCTGCGTTCGGGTCACTTCCACCAGGTCCCAACAAGGTGGCCCTGAGAACCCTGCAGTCAAGTGGACAGGTGAATGATTTCCATCTGCCCCTTTGTTTAAAAAATTAAATCTATTATCCATCTATGATATTAACATACTCCAATCATGTGCTTTCATTTACAAATGCACTTATCTTGCAAATATGCTTCCAAGTACTTTCAAAGATTTTTTTAAGACCAATTCGCAAATTCATAACTATAATACCAGACAATTTGAGGATCTCCATTCTTCATTCAGTCGTACCAATAGCAGTCAGTTCTCCATCAAAGACAGAGGTGCCTCACTCTGGAACTCTCATATACTTATCGCAAAATCTTCACTGTCTATTAATAGTTTTAAACAGAGATTGAAGACCAGCCTTATTGACCAAGCGTCTAGAAGTGCTTCCACTTAATGTGGACTCACTTCTGCACGTGCACACCGAGAAATTGTCTGTTTATATCCATCTTTTTTGAACGCTGTTTTTTTTTTTGTTTTTTTGTTTTTTTGTTCTTGCTATTATTTCAATACAATGTATTTTTCCTGGTGAGAACTTTGAATAAGCCCATTTAGGGCTTCCTTTCTCATGTTTTTTATGTTCATTTAAACTTTTGTACCGTTTTTTTATGTTGTGCAAATCAAATCAAAACAAATCAAAAAATGATTTCAAATTTGAGATACCAGAGATACACTGCCCAAAAAAAGCCTTTATTCAATGTAATGTCTTTTCTCATTCCTTTGGAAGGATAAACTGACGGACTTGAAGCTGGTTATAGAGGACACCATCGACAATGTGGCCACTCTGCAGGACTGCAGTCCGGATCCAGCACAGTCTCTGCACCTGCTGGGTGAGAACAGTTAGGGAGGGGGGAAAAGTCTGCATCACAAACTCACAGAGCTGTTTTAATGGGATCTAGTTTTGATGTATTGGATTGTTTAATTCTGATCCGTTTAGGTATCCAGGGAGGCAGGGTGGTGCAAGATCAGACCACCATGCTGGAGCTGAAGACCATGTTGTCTGAGATGAACGAGCTGCTCCACAAGCAGGTTACCTGTTTTTCATCCTAGTCTTGTATGCCTCACATGCAGCCCAAAAACTGCTGGATGGATTGGGAAAGAGAAGTTTAAAAAAAGAAGAAAAACTGTCATAAAGCAGGGTTGTTATAAATGCAAGATGATGCTGAGATAAAATTATGTGGATAATAGCATGAGGGAACATAATGTAATACAACATGTGGTGAGGTCTCTGGTTGTCAGACAGAATTAGTTCCATTTATTTCTACTTTTCTTTACTTCAAAGATTGGCTTTACAAGAATAGCAGCATTTCCATGTGAGAAATGGGAATCCAGATGGCGAGGACCCCTAATTACAGCTGAGCAATACTGCAGTAGATATAAGTGCATCATTTCAGATGATCATGTAACTTAATAATGCTACAGTTCTTCATAGAAGTTCTAATTTGGGGTATAATAGATCTTATTTACTTGCTGTAATGTAAGTAAAATAAGTATTTTTCTCATCATGTACATTTTTGCAGAACTTCAAGACAATTTCTTTGTAAAATGCTCAGTTTTAGCTGCTGTCTTTTTGAGGTTTCCCACTCACAAATCCTTATATGCTGATCTTAGATACATTGATTGACGAAAAAATCAAAGAGTGTGAATCAGCAGCTCATTTTTGTGTTTTATTCCCATGTTTAACACTAGGAAAGCATGAGATAAATCTGTTACATTCTGATGTAGATAAGAAACAGTAAAAAGGCTGGAGTGACAACAGGATATTGAAGTTGGTTTAGGAGGAGTGTCTTCTGTGGGAGGGAATACTGTGACATCCTGAGGTGAAGGACCTTTCCACAGAGTAGCTCCAAAAAACACACAAAGAGAAAAGACTCCAAAAAACCTCAATTCAGTATGACCTCTTTAAAGCAGATGATTATTGTTCCGATAAGGTGTCAGCCAGTTGGTCTGAGGCAATACGACACCATTTGAATATCAGATACACTCAGAGAATCCAAAACAGAGCTTGTCGACTAACATTCTGTATTTTTTCCACATACGCGTTGAAAAAAAAGTTGTTGAAAGATAACATTCTGATTTTCCTGAACTGATTAACTTGAAAGTGATAATACAGCTTTCTGTGCTCTGTTTTCTTCTAATTTAGATTAAGGAGACAAATTTCCTGAGGAATACCATTGCAGAATGTCTGGCCTGTGGTGAGGAGTAAAAACATCTATATTTTTTTAAATTAATAATAATAAACACGTAACTCATTTACAGTTGTAAGAAACATTTTATTTATTGTAAATGATTATAATTACTGATATTGCTTATTGGTTGTTTGTGTTGTATTTATTTATTTTTTGTTATTTTGTCTTTTTCCGTTTTTTTCTTTTCTTTTCTTCTCTTTCTTTTCTTTTAATTTTATTTAATTTTTATAGGTTATATATGATATGATATTGTGAGGAAGGGACAGGACTAAATAAGCGTTCTGCTTCCTCCTGTTCCCTCTCGAACACATTGGTTTGCTGTGTGTTTTATTTTTGAATGAGACTGTTAAATTGTTTTGCTTTTTATTTGATTGGGTTTTGTTGTGTTCGAGACAATAAAATAAAAAAAATAAATAAAAATACATTTTGTTACACGTGTTCTTAGGACTTGGGGGAAATCCTACCAACCCGGCTACCAATGTAGGCCCAGCTCCAAGTCCAGGCCAGGCTGTCCTGCAGCCTCAGCCTCTGAGTTACTGCCCCCCAGGGACCTGTTTCAGGCAGGACATGTGTGTCCCGTCACAGTCCGGGGGCTTCCAGTGTGCACCTTGTCCTGATGGCTACACAGGAGACGGAGTTCACTGTGATGATGTCAATGAGGTAGAAAATATGTTGTGTATCAAAGTGTGCTATAACTAGTGAATCTAGTTCTATTCTGCATTAGTTGATTTTGTTTTCTTTCTTTCTGTGTTTCAGTGTCATTTCAATCCATGTTTCCCTGGTGTCCGGTGTGTGAACACTGCTCCTGGTTTTCGTTGTGAGAAATGTCCGCTGGGATACATTGGACCGGAGATAAATGGAGTTGGAGTGTCTTATGCTAAATCTCAGAAACAGGTACACATTATTATTTACTGTGTGTCATTTATTATGTCTCCTGATAATATATTATCTTATCTTGAAAACAAAGGACACGATTTTCAATTCTAGACATTTAGACGCACACACACACACACACACATATATATATATATATATATATATATATGTGTGTGTGTGTGTGTGTGTGTGTGTGTGTGTGTGTGTGTGTGTATTTGTGTGGAGATAGAACCCAAACAATAATACATGTAACAGATACATGTAACAAAATTGACGATGTCACATTATTTAACAAATACCAGGACAAAAAGCTGGAGCACTGTGTAAAAAACAAAAACCTCATAATTCTTATAATAATCTGTAGAAGCACCTGTATCATCAATAACATGAAGTAACTGTTTTCTGTATTGACAACGTTGCTTCAGTTCATTTAGGTTTGCGTGCGTGAATCCACAGATCTCTTAAGGTCTCACCACAGAGTAAAGCTCTGGATGTTCAGTGGATTATTGCAACACTTTGAGTATTTTATTTTTCAGCTATTCTATTGTAGATTCCCTGGTGTGGCTCAGTGTCCTGCAGAATGATCCAATTTATGCCAATCTCCAACTGTATGACCGCTGGTAGTAGCTTCAAAAGAAGAATACTTTGGTGTACAAATGAACTCATGATCAACTCAAGGATTGCAAAATGCCCAGTTTCTTTGACAACAAAACAAGCCCAAATATCATAACCTCTGTGAAACTATGCCTCTTGAGATGTTTACTCTATTCTAATATGCTCAGTTTGGTTTTCATGGGACTGCTAAATCTACTTCAATATCATCTGTCAAAACAACAATGTTCCAGATGTCTTGTGGTTTGTTCAGATCTGCATTTACAACACTGCTGTGTTCTTTGTAGAGACAAAGCTTTTTCCAAGGAGGCCTTACAAACAAGTCATACTTGTTCAGTCTTTTTCCAAATGTACTATCATGAGTTTCACATGCTAACTAAGGCCTGTAATGTCTGAGATGTAGTTCTTTGCTTTTTATAACATCTCTGAGCATTTCATGGTCTGAACCTGCAGGGACACCCACCCCTGAGAAGACTGGCAACTGTTCTCAACATTTTTATCATGTGAATAATCCTTCGCATGGTGGATTGGTAGAGGAAGATTCTTTATATATATATAACCTCATCAATATGAGGTATATAAACTATAAACTCATCAGCGTAGGGGAAAAACGATTACTTCTCTGAGATCATTGCTGATGTCTCTCCTCTTTGGCAATGTGTTAACACAACCCTGATTTCTGCTTTTATAGATATGGTCAGCTTTGCTGATTAGCAGCAAGGGTTTTGTTTTGTTTTGTTTTTTATTTTGGATCCCCATTAGCAGACGCAAAACGCCAACTAGTCTTCCTGGGGTCCATGAAAATTAAAATACATTCATATAAAAGCACAATTATACATATATATACTTCCTATAGTACTTTACATTTTAAATGTATGAATACATAACTAAATACATAAGTAATTACAATTACATCATTGTTTATGTCTGTACCCAAAAATAACTTTTTTAGTTGCTTTAATAACTTTTTTAGTTGCTTTCTACCTAGGGTCTCTACTGACCTTTTTCCCATGACAGTATTAAGGGTCTAATTAGGTTTTGTTCCCTAAATAATGACACAAATAATGACGCTGAGGTTGTGTTGGCCTCGATTTAACCTTTTCCTAATATGGAAAAGTTGAGAATTGTAAGAAGTCCTACTTTATTTTTCCTTCTATGTTCTTATTTGTCTTTGTACTTTATTTACTCTCTCTCGCAGGTGTGTGAAGATTTGGATGAGTGTCTGAATCCACCTGAAATTGGAGGCTGTACACCCAACTCACACTGCTACAACACTATAGTAAGATCACAGGAACTGGTACAATGTCCATATAATCATTCTCTTTAGTCGGGAGCCGTGGTTTCCAACTTTGTACTCTCGTCACCAGGGATCCTTCCGCTGTGGTTCTTGTCAAGCTGGTTACTCAGGCGACCAGGTAGGAGGCTGCCATGGCACCAGGCTTTGCCCCAATGGTCAGCCCAACCCTTGTGACATCAATGGCGAGTGCATTGTGGAAAGAGACGGCAGCATTAGCTGTGTGGTGAGAATTCACATGAAAAACACAGAGAAACAAATGGATTATTGTTCATTGTTCTTTATTTATTCAATGTATGAATCTTGACACTACCGATGATCTTAATGCTAGTGTGGCATTGGCTGGGCTGGCAATGGCTACGTATGCGGGAAGGACACAGATATAGATGCATATCCTGACAATAAGCTGCTGTGCAGAGACAGCAACTGCAAGAAGGTACTGATTTCTAAATCCCCTTCCGTCTCTCATATTTAAATTGCACTAGTATTTAAAAATCCTTCCGTGTTTTTTCCTGTTTCGTCTCCAGGACAACTGCATATTTGTACCCAACTCTGGCCAAGAGGATGCAGATAGGGACGGGATTGGTGATGCTTGTGATGATGATGCAGACAGTGATGGCATTATTAACATAGATGTAAGTGACTTAATTCTGATGAGGTCTGATTGGTTACAGTGGGGCAAAAAGGTATTTAGTCAGCCACCAATTGTGCAAGTTCTCCCACTTAAAAAGATGAGAGAGGCCTGTAATTTTCATCATAGGTACACTTCAACAATGAGAGACAGAATGGGGGGAAAGAATCCAGGAAATCACCTTGTAGGATTTTTACTGAATTAATTGGTAAATTCCTCGGTAAAATAAGTATTTGGTCACCTACAAACAAGCAAGATTTCTGGCTTTCACAGACCTGTAACTTCTTCTTTAAGAGGCTCCTCTGTCCTCCACTCGTACCTGTATTAATGGCACCTGTTTTAACTGGTTATCAGTATAAAAGACACCTGTCCACAACCTCAAACAGTCACACTCCAAACTCCACTATGGCCAAGATGAAAGAGCTGTCAAAGGACGTGAGAAACAAAATTGTAGACCTGCACCAGGCTGGGAAGACTGAATCTGCAATAGGTAAGCAGCTTGGTGTGAAGAAATCAACTGTGGGAGCAATTATTAGAAAATGGAAGACATACAAGACACTGATAATCTCCCTCCATCTGGGCCTTCACGCAAGATCTCACCCCGTGGGGTAAAAATGATCACAAGAACGGTGAGTAAAAATCCCAGAACCCCACGGGGACCTAGTGAAGGACCTGCAGAGAGCTGGGACCAAAGTAACAGGTTACCATCAGTAACACACTACGCTGCCAGGGACTCACATCCTGCAGAGCCAGACGTGTTTCCCTGCTTAAACCAGTACATGTCCAGGCCCGTCTGAAGTTTGCTAGAGAGCATTTGGATGATGCAGAATAACTTTTTTGTTAAGGTTGGGTTGTGTTCTGAACTCAAATGCAACACTCAGGAGACAGGAACGGATTAATGCCCTGCTAGGCATTTTTAATTGTCCAGAAGAAGGTCTGTGGCCAAACAATCCAGCCCAGTGGCGGTGGTGAGAGATAGGCACTGCAGCTCAGGTGATTGTATGGGATGATCTGGCGAGGAGTGTAAGGAAAGCAGGTTACTTGATTGGTAAATGGATGCAGGTGTGCAGTGCCCACACTCAGCCAGCTCACCTCCAGGAAGGAAACTCTGAGGTGATCCTGAGTGTCTAACTGACAGAATGGTGATGGCGCAATGTATAATGCGCAGACTGTGGAGGTGGCGGGTTTGAAACCGTAACATTTTTGGTAGAAACACAACTTGTCCTGTTTGGAGGAGAAAGAAAGCTGAGTTGCATCCAAAAAACACCATACCTACTGTGAAGCATGGGGGTGGAAACATCATGCTTTTGGGGATGTTTTTCTGCCAAGGGACCAGGACGACTGATCCGTGTAAGGGAAAGAATGAATGGGACCATGTATGGTGAGATTTTGAGTGAAAACCTCTTTCCATCAGCAAGGATTGAAGATGAAACGTGGCTGGGTCTTTCAGCAGGACAATGATCCCAAACACACCGCCCAGGCAACGAAGGAGTGGCTTCGTAAGAAACATTTCAAGGTCCTGGAGTGGCCTAGCCAGTCTCCAGATCTCAACACCATAGAAAATCTTTGGAGGGAGTTGAAAGTCCGTGTTGCCCAGCGACAGCCCCAAAACATCACTGCTCTAGAGCAGATCTGCATGGAGGCATGAGCCAAAATACCAGCAACAGTGTGTGACAGGCCTCTCTTATCTTTTGAAGTGGGAGAACTTGCACAACTGGTGTCTGACTACCGGTAAATGCTTTTTTCCCCCCACTGTATATATCTGCCTGAATCACTGATCTCATACACTATAAACCTCATTTGCCCATCCCAGGACAACTGCTGGCTGGTTCCTAATGTCGACCAGAGGAACACAGATAAGGATCTCCATGGCGATGCCTGTGATAACTGCAGGACAATTGAAAATCCCTCACAGAGGGACACAGATCAAGATGGTCTGGGAGATGAATGTGATGATGACATGGATGGGGATGGCAAGTGCACCGCGTTCATATTTACAGGAGTAAACAAATCATGCAGTGAATAGTGTTGCTTAGTGTCCTACATCTGCTTATACACGGTAACGTGCAGGAGATGTCGTAAGTAGGCTTTCACTGTTATTATTGCATGAATTAGATGCAATAACCTTCAGAACACATTGTGAAACCCAGGGTCTGATAAACGCATTGAAAGTCTGTGTGTGAGTCATGCAAACCGCAGCCTGTCTGGGTAGGACTGCTGAGACAATACCCGTCCCGTTAGCAGGACGCAGACAGGGACATTTTTGTTGCTTTCAACAGACTGGCAGCATTTATCTACAAAACATCCTCTCTCTTTCTCTTTTTTGGTGTCTGTTTCCAATTAACATCCTCTACCTGTTAGATCACCGGCTTTCAGGAAGGCCAACCCCTTTATCATTATCAAGTGTATTAAACTGTATCAAATCTATTAACATATCCAAACTGGACTCTTAAGAAGGTTCCCTAAAAAAACTTGTCACACATACCTCATTCGGATGACCTTTTTTTCTGTTTCAGTGGAAACATCTTGCCTTTGCATCTTGCATGTTTAGACTTTGCTCAGAGGCCATGGCGATTTCCTCCGTTTGGCAGTGCTCGCACTTCTCGATCCCTTGGTTATGTCTTTGACACTGAGGCTGAATTACTAAGCACTTGGTCATGTCTGTCTCCTCTCTTAAAGCATTTTTCCATAGCAACACTCTGCCAGGTGTCGAAGGCCACTGGAAACTATTTTACCTTCATTTTAAACGAACTCTGCCACCTGGTGATCTTTTTGAGTGTGCTCGTGGGCGGCAATCTTCTTTCCCTTTTTCCCTGTTTTTTTTTTTTTTTTTTTTTCTCCAATCTCCCAGACAACCCTTTTACACATAACACAGAAATAAAACTCAACTTTTGTTCTCAGGCTTGAAAAATATTCTTGACAACTGCCAGCAAGTTCCCAACCCAGACCAAAGAGACAGAGACAATGACGGTGTGGGCGACGCCTGTGACAGCTGTCCCGACATGGCCAACCCCAACCAGGTAACAAATCACAATCAAACAAGAGCCTGAAAAGGATTTCTCTGCTGCCTTAACGTTTAACAGCAATGCTTTTTTTTTTTTGTCTTCCTGCAGTCTGATTCTGATGATGACCTTGTAGGAGACACCTGTGATGACAACATAGACAGGTAGAAGATCTGTGGTTGTAATATTTATACTCGGGTCGGGAGTCAGGGTTTGCCATTTGTTTTACCTGCCCTACTTCTCTTGTCTTTTCAGTGATGGTGATGGCCACCAAAACACCAAGGACAACTGTCCCACTGTCATCAACTCCTCACAGCTGGACACTGACAAGGATGGAAGGGTTGCGTCACTCACTCTCCTTACATTTGATTTATTTTCTATATCATTTTTCAGTCTCATGGATCCCTCACACCACTCCAAACTTTCTACTTTGACAGGGAGATGAATGTGACGATGATGACGACAATGATGGCATCCTGGATGAAGATGACAACTGCAGAATGGTTCCAAACCCAGACCAAAAGGACTCCAACCGTATGTGTCCCATTTGTTCTGTTGCGTCCAGTACTCGAGTTGTAAAAAAAAGAATCAGGGGGGGATGGTGGATTTTATCATATGAGATAATTTGTGCTGATTACAAATAATATAATATATTACAAATAATAGCACTGACCAAAACACCTGCAGAAATACTGCAGGAATGACATAGCAGCAGTTAAATGCAGCCTTCTGTAAGCTTTAAATATCCACTGAGCTTACATCAAATACATCAAAACACAACAATAAAAAACAGTTTTCTGAACTTATCAATATGACTCTGTCCTTCACAGGATAAGTAAAATGGATCACTGCAAAAACTCAAAATCTTAACAAGAATATTTGTCTTATTTCTAGTTTAAGTGTCTCATTTTAGTAAAAAAATCTCATTACACTTAAAACAAGACTCATCACTGGAAAAAACAACAATTTTCACCTGTTTCAAGTAGATTTTCACTTGAAATAAGTAGAAAAATCTGCCAGTGGAACAAGATTTTTTTGCTTGTAATAAGAAGATAAATCTTGTCCCACTGGCAGATTTTCCTACTTATTTCAAGTGAAAATTTACTTGAAACAGGTGAAAATTGTCAAATAAGTTATTTTTCTGGTGATGACTCTAAATGTTGAAATAGCAGTAAAACAACATTCATTGATGAAATGACATAAGGGATGGAAAGAGGGGATGTCAGTTTTACAGGGTGGATGATTTCGACCGTTTTTATTTCAGGGGGGATGCCATCCCCCCTCATCCCCCCTCAACTCGAGTACTGGTTGCGTCCCTCATCACGTGTGGCGTGAGACGTTACTGTGCTTAATAAGCTGAGTCACTACGTTTCAGAGGACAAAGTTGGAGACGCGTGTGAAGGAGACTTTGACAAAGACAACGTGATTGACATCATCGACCACTGCCCAGAGAACGCTGAGGTCACACTGACTGACTTTAGAGCCTATCAGACCGTGGTCCTTGACCCGGAGGGAGACTCACAAATAGACCCCAACTGGGTGGTACTCAATCAGGTAGCTAATACACAACATTATTGCCTGGCTTTCTTCCAGATCCATCTCATAAATGATTCACATTTATTTAATTTTCCACTAACAGGGCATGGAGATAGTCCAGACCATGAACTCTGACCCTGGCCTGGCTGTTGGTAAGTACAGGAAACCTTCACACCGTCTCATCTCCAACTCTGTCATCACATCAGAATTCTTTTCTCCATTTTCATTCACGTCCACGACTTAGTTTGATGTTTCTTGCTTACGTCTGTAGGCTATACAGCCTTCAGCGGAGTTGACTTTGAGGGAACGTTCCACGTAAACACAGTGACAGATGATGACTATGCTGGCTTCATTTTCGGCTACCAGGACTCGTCCTCCTTCTACGTAGTGATGTGGAAGCAGACGGAGCAGACCTACTGGCAGGCAGCCCCCTTCAGAGCCGTCGCTGAGCCAGGAATACAACTGAAGGTGGGGGGGGGGGTTTCTATCATTATCCCTTATCCGTCTTGCTTTTCCCCCGTTTTGATGTTTTGCATCTCTTCAACAGGTGGTGAAGTCTAAGACAGGTCCTGGTGAGTACATGAGGAACTCCCTCTGGCACACAGGAAACACCACGGAGCAGGTGCGTCTCCTTTGGAAAGATCCTCGGAATGTGGGTTGGAAGGACAAGGTTTCCTACCGCTGGTTTCTCCAGCACAGACCACAAGTCGGATACATCAGGTACAAACATCATCACAGGCACCGTTTCATACACACAAGTTATCGGGGGTCCCAGAATAAGAGCGGATTTGTCCTTACTGTGACATTAATCACATTGAAAATTATTTTTTTTATTTTATTGTCCTCTGTATCATGAGCTGCGTCAAAAATTATTTGATAGGTGTAAGAATTTGGATTTGATGTGGGTAAGCGATGCTGAGAGACTCAAATGGATTTTTGATCATAAAGTATTTGCACTGGCTGACTATTTGAAGAAAGCGTGGGATAGGCGAAGAAAAGTAACATATATGTAAAAATATCCATTCTGGTTTTTTATTTATTTTGTTTTTCCGGTGTACATTGTGCAGCTCCCAATTAAGTGCGTGTGATATTGTGTATTGATGATTTTCTGTTTCTGGTGTCTTATAATCCTGTAAGGGATGGGTCTTCGGACATGACACAAAAATAAAATTCATTCATTCATTCATTCACTTTAGTGTGTCAGAGTCGCTCCTGTGGTTTCTTGTACTGGCCCCCCCTTCTCCTCCCTTTTCTCTCTTTTGTCCATGTTGCAGCATCCTTTGCCGGACACCGGAACCTGCAGGTGGTCGTGGGTGGCTTGTAGCTTGCATTACGGAGCACAAGTCTTTCCCCGACCCTGCACCCCAACCTGGGACTTGCTGATTGGGCCGGAGCTTCGGGAGCTGCGTGCTGGCCTGCGGTCCCCACCCCTGGTCATCCCGTTGCTGGCCCCCCCTTCTCCTCCCTTTTCTCTCTTTTGTCCTGCAGGTGGCCGTGGGTGGCTTGTAGCTTGCATTACGGAGCACAAGTCTTTTCCTGACCCTGCACCCCAACCTGGGACTTGCTGATTGGGCCGGAGCTTCGGGAGCTGTGTGCTGGCCTGCGGTCCCCACCCCCGGTCATCCCGTTGCTGCTTCCACCTGCCTGCTGTGCTGTTGCCGTCCCTGACCCACCAGTCTGGCCTTCGGCAGGAGGGTCCCCCCTGATGAGCCTGGTCCTGCTCAAGGTTTCTTCCCTCCTAAAGGGGAGTTTTTCCTTGCCACTGTTTGGCTTAAGGTTTTTCTCCCACTAGGGGAGTTTTTACCTGCCATTGTTTATGTAATAACTGCTCGGGGGTCATGTTCTGGGTATGGGTCTCTGTAAAGCGTCTAGAGACAACTCTGTTGTATTAGACGCTATATAAATAAAATTGAATTGAATTGAATTGAATTCATAAGTACTGCGTGGACTAACTACTTCCCCCCCATGTTTAAACCAGGGCTCGCTTTTATGAGGGCTCAAAACTGGTGGCGGACACAGGGGCGATCATTGACACCAGTATGAGAGGCGGGCGGCTGGGTGTGTTCTGCTTCTCTCAGGAAAATATCATCTGGTCCAATCTGAAGTACCGCTGCAACGGTGAGTGCTCGCCGACTGGATTGTGGTCCATTCAGCCAGAAAAGATGTAAACATGTTGTCATTTTTTTCTTTTTATATTCCCACAGACACCATCCCTGCTGATTACGAGGATCCGACAAAAGCAGACAGGGGAGGCTGAGCTGCATCGCAGCGGCAAAGAAGTAAAACATTGGAAGGACGGACAAGTGGGAGGACCAAAGGAGAGTTTTGCTGAAAGCCAAACATTGACCAGTTTTTATACTAAAGTTTAGTGTAACTGATGCAAGTACATGCTTTAATAAATAATGAGCAGTTTTGTTTTTTTATTTGTCTATATCTATATGATAATAAGCTTACATTGACAAGGATACCACTTGGATTTCCATGAATGTTTTATTGAAAGAGGGTGAGAAATACGAACTCCATGTTACGTATATATGTTCGTGTTTTCATTACAAAATACAATCACATAATATTCCTGTAAGTCATGGTAGTCTACACCTTTTATAATGGCCCCATTCTTTTTTTTTTTCCTTTTGTTTGACATCAGCTGCTGACCACCACTACATTTTGAAATTTACACAAATAATTAAAATGTAAAAATGTTTCCAAAAAAGACAGGTCAGGTAACAGATTTTCCAGGTATTCAAAGTAAAGGTCAAATGAAATTGTCCACATATGGCAGCACCATAGCAAAATGAACACATAACTTATTATAAATCATGTACGGAATGCAATAAGACAAAAAGAGAAAAGTAATAATGAAATGAGAAATAAAATGACCTTTATGTGCAATATATTGTACTTTTATACAGCACAAACGCACACACAAAAAAAAAAAAACATAAAAGGTAAACAGGTGAAGGTCTTAATTATCCAGTACACCTGGCAGCCAGTGCTGAATAACTCACTTATAAAAGCAGTCTTGACATGTTATTCTGACCAGCATGATGTGCGGACAAAACTAAATGATGTGGTAGAACCCATTTATAGTGGATGAGAAGACAGCTGCTTTGTGAGCGTGTGTGCGTTTTTGCAAATGCATCACATTCTCAGCTGTATATTTCACCATAACAGACCACGATCTGAGACTTTTCTGATGTCTACCTTTGGCAAAAGCTCCTCAACTAAGTCACTGTGGCTCTTCCAGAGAGCTGACATTTCACTACATCGTTCTCACGTAGGGAAGGCTCATTTGAAGATGGCTACCCTGCACAATGGTTTCTGGAAATGTATAGAAGACGTGGATTTCTCTAGGAAAGGATTTGGCTCAAAAGGGAGCACTTCCATTAGTAAAACTTGATCCTTGTGAGAGAAGGTGAAACTTCACACAACCGGGTTTCTAACTTTGAGAAGGGCTTGTTCTGCTGCATAGAAACCTCCTACAAAATATAATAAAGCATCAACATATACAGATTAAACATGAGCCTGAGAAATGAGTTTTAAAACATAGCCAGGACCAAATCTAATTCCATTTACACCACACTCCTCCTCTGATTCACACTTAAATAAATACAAATTTTCTGTAACATCCTTTGAAATAAATTTGTCCCCCAAACTTTGCTACAACTTTGTGGTTTAACGACACAGAACTGAACTGCCTGGGTGAGTGTAAAAGCAAGAGTCTGAGAAAAACACAGAAAATACACACACCTTCAAGTCTGACATTTTCAGGGAATCTGCTGGGGTTGAAATGTTTCTGAGTACAACACAAATGTCATAAATCTGCATCTAATTTCAGGCCTATAAGTAATACAAAACTCCAGTCAGTGGTAGTAAAATAATACAAAATTACCATCAAAAGTATTAACAGTTTAACTTTGTAAAACAAAGACACTAGCATATAAAACAAAAGGCAACAGATAATCCTCCACGTTGAATGCTGAGGGTTGTGGTTCAAGAGAAGTGTGTACTGGTCCCTTATTCCAGCATTGGAGCTGAGCTGGGCGTCTTCTTACAGATCAGTAGCCTGAATCTTGTGTACATTTGTATGAACTAGGCCTCAAAGCGCTTCGGGCACATCATAGGAGCGATGAGGGTCATCATGTAGACGAAGAGACACACCCAGGAGGAGGTCATTTTGATCCAGAACACCGACCAGCTACCGTCCAGCAGCTTCTCGATCTTATGGTCAGTAAAGCTGCAAGACAGGCACACAGCATGTCAACTAAGCAAAGATGCACAGCCAACTGCGCTTTCACTTTCAAGCCAATCATCAACTGAGGCAGTATTAACTGAGCCTAGATTAAACTAACAACTGAAAGCTTAAAGCAACAGCAGATCAGAAGGATCTGAGTTCAACACGCTGGAATTTTACACAGCTCATGTAAAACAGATTTAAAAAAGACAAGTGAACATCTCAGAAAAAGGCCAAAAGGCCACAGAGGAATTGAAAATGTAAGCAAAGAAGACAGGAGAGATTTATTTCTGTGATGCTTGTAAATTAGTTAGTTTTTCGTTCCTTAACATGGTTCTAGATAAAAATGACTTACTTATATTAGAAATCCACGTTGAGATACAAGTTGTTACATGTCAACCTTACAGTGCATTTTATCTTTAAGTGAAATGTATTTTCTGCATGTTTTGGCCCCACTATCAGCCTTCCTAAGATGCTTTCCTGATTTGTTTTGTGACACGAGCCTGTTTCTTTCTCAAGACCGTTAGAGGGATCACTTACTGGAACCAGTTGGTGACGGTCATCATGACATAAAGCGACCCCAGGAAGAAGACGAAGTGAAAGAATGAATAGTTGTAGATGGTTGCCTCTCTTTCATCATACATCACGTTTTGTCCTGAGCCAATCCCCTCTTCATCATAGTCATCTGAAACACACACATATATTTTCAAAAGACAACTTAAAACCTATCTCTTTACTCAAGCATTTAAACATAAGATAACCGCGCCTTAGCTGCCACGTTCCTTTTATCTACCGTCTATATCATTGATTTTTACTGTCTGCATTACTTTTATACTTTTAAATGTTTTTATATGATCATTTTTATCTTGTACTCCTATTTGTTGATATTTTTATCTTTTTATTTTCATATGCCTACGCCTCGTGCAGCATTTTTACCTTTTTATATTCATATATTCAATTTTTATATTCCTTTTTATATTATCCTATCTTAGTAGTTGTTCTGTGGAGGATTTTTGGAACTGAATTTTGTGAGGGTTATGTTTTATATCACTGCACTTAAATATTTGTGTTTTTTGTTTTATTTGCTGTTGTTGTTTCTTATTTGTACTGTTACTGTAAAGCACCTTGAGCTGCGACTTTCGTCTGAAAGGTGCTATATAAATAAAGTTTATTATTATTATTATTATTATTAGATCATGCAGGGGTGTCACATATGTGGAAAACCACTGGTGAATACAAACCTTTTTATTTTTCCTATGCTGGTAAATTTTTCTAGAATAAATTGTATTTATGTTTTATTTCCAGCAGGTGGCAGTGTGATCCTGCGCATGTATCTGTTTTACTCTGATCCTGCTTTCCTGTCACACTAACCTCTTAGTAACAGTGACATCATCTTTGTTTGCTGACCAATGCTTTCTCACCATCTTCAATCTGACTGAGGAACAGCGTTAAGTGTACCCTAGAGTGTGCAAGTGTGTATATACGCTGACTGCAAAGGGTGTGAGGTGAAGCCGTTGTTAAAGGGAAAAGTACTCAATGTTCCTTACCTGTGTCATTACCACAGCAGAAACAGCAGCGGGCAATCTACAATATAAAACAACATCAAAACAGTTTAATATTGGATCTGGGAGTAGATATTTCAAAAACAGTCAGATCTAAACACACATTTCATGTTTAATTGGCTTCATCAAGACGTCAGTGGATTCTAACTATAAGTGCCTAGACGGTGGGATTTCCAGTGAATGTGTTGAACAGGACTGCATACACCACTACCCACACCCCCGGTGAGGCTTGAATATTTGTGTTTACCTCAGTCTCTGGCTCACCGACCGTATACACTCTGAGTGCTGCAGAGCTTCGCCTTGTAGTGGACGTCCAGCTAGAGGAAGTGCGAGGGAGATAGGAAGGCAGATTAGAGGAAAGAAAGGTTGTAATTCTGTCACACTAATTTGCAGCTTTAGATTGCAGCACAGTCTTATTTTCCCCATTTTCAAAGAAAGGCCACAAGAGACAGGATGCCTCTACTTGATGGGAAGCACATGTGAACAAAAGCTTGACACCACAGCTCTCGTCTCACTCACAGCGTTTGCTCTACTGCAGCCAATCATGTGCTGCTTTTCCAGAGTCCCAGCCAATCCACATTTTGTTGTCTGTGTTGCTATATTATCCCACGTCGCCATTACTGTAACTGCTAGTAAATGGTTTGGAGCTGGACATGGTCGTCGTGTAACAGCTCATCTTTTTGAACTCAATGAAAATTACAGTCAAAAGAGATTTTGCAGGGAAGTGTGGTTTTGGAATGGTGCAGGAATGTAAATTATTAATAAAAAAATAAATAAACAGTGTTTTTTTTCATTTCATAGTGACTTAAATTTCGAGAAAAAAATGAGAGCCCTCATTTTATGACACAATTTCAAAAGGGCTTTTTTTGGTGTCGTAAATGATTAAACAGTTTTTGTCGGCATTTGTTAAATGTTTGAGTAATAGGGTGACTTTCTATCAAATAACATTTATCTTAGTTTTACTCATTTTACTTGGATGACCAATAACTGCTCTTTTATAAAAGGGTTTTTTCTGTAATAATTGAATGGTGATGTTTAAGAATGGGCTGAGAGGCTGGGGTGCCCTTATAAACAACCAAAAATGTGTATTTCCTTTTACACTAATGCAGTTTTGTTTAAAACCATTTTTTGGAAGACATTTTGAGACTTATTTTCACACTAATGGCCAATAATGGTCAGGAAACAAATTGAAAGCATGACTTGATTTTAGGTTTATAGTTAGAGCTGGAATTATGCAATTACTTGAGATACTTAAGGCTATTTGTAAAAGACTGAGTACTGGAATTTGCATCTGGCTCTGTGTGCATGTGTGTGTGTGCGTGTGCGTGTGCGTGTGCGTGTGCATGTGCGGTGTGCGGTGTGTGTGTGTGTGTCTCACCAGGAATAAAGTATACAGCCAAACATGATGGTAGTTCCAATGGCAGTGACTATCTTCTTGTCGCTCTCTGTCTCAGAGTTGAGAGGGAACACGCATACGGTTGTGTTCACACCATTTATGTCCAAAACTGCACAAAGACACATGTTAAGACACAAGCAAATAAGATGAAAGAAGAAATGAACAACTATGGTGAACAGGAGGGGCACTGCTAGAACAGCACGCAGCAAGTTCTGCAGCAGTAACCCTCACCAGAGTCTATGGTGGGCTAAATGGGAGGCAGGAGCTGAATTTAAATATTTATAATAAGCTCATCCTGTAATTGTTTTGATATTTACTGTAAATGGAAAAGTGCACAAAGAGGCTTTTTTTTTAAATTTACTATAATACTCAAAAGGTTTTGGTTAAGTCAGAATAAAGCAAATTTAGCGATTTTGATGCGCCATCTAATAATTTTCATGTGTTTATGACCAGACACCGTAAAGCCATGATGAGGAGGGATTATGTTTTTGAGATAACAAAACTAAACATTAAAGGGGACATATTATGAAAAACATGTTTTTTCTCCTTTTAACATATATACCGTAAAGTGGTCTCCCCTCACCCTGCCAGCACACGGGAGACAAAATCCCATGAATTTGTGCGAGGTCTGTGACCCCCGCCTTACAGAATCCCCCAGTGTCACGTGATTTTTTTTGAGCCGATTACAATCTGCACCTATGGTGACGTCACCCGAGGCGCAGAGGTTCGGCCTCCGCTGCTGAAACCACGCCCACAACCAGCTCTCTTCGTCGGCTCAAGCGTCCGCCATTGTTCAGCAGCGGTGGCTGTTTGAACAGCGAGGGAGAGTAGAAATTAGATTTTGCATCGACATTTACCCTCATAAAAGGATCAGTTCCCACAGCACGGACCCGACAACTGCACACGAGTCAGCGGTATGTTCCTTTTTTATTTATATTTGTATGATCTTTGCATGGGCTAAGTATTTAGCTTAGCTCCGGAGCCCCGGCGCCGCATACGGAGCTGCGGGGGCTGCTCACGGACCGGACCGTCGAGGAGCCCCGGGCTCGGGGCTCTATTAGTACCGTAATACATTTTTCTTCTGTGGTTTCAGATCTTTCAAGCACCTGGAGCTGTTCACATTCAGAAGACCTGCGGTCCTTCCTTGAGCCAGCAATAGTGCATACATTTTATTAATATATTTTAACAATAAAGTTGCCATTTGTGAAAATTCAGTGTTGTGATTTCTTTACAGTTAACATGATTCATTTGTCTTGTAACATAAGAAGTGAAATGATGAGGAATTGGAGTAAATAACCATGGTGTACCTGTTTAGAATTAAATTCAATCTTCCTGTTTGAAGACGAGGTGACTAAAGGCTGATTTATGGTTCCGCGTTACACCAAGCAGAGCCTACGGCGTAGGGTACGTGACGATTTAACGCAGAACCGTGGACACGCTTTGCTACGCAGCCGCTGCTGTTCTCCCCGGAGCGACGCTTTGTCTCCTCCCCTGCTACACGTCATTCAAGCAGCCAATCAGCGCAGAGCCTCATTATCATAGCCCCCCCCCGCCCTGAAAATGAAGCACAGAAAAAGGCTTTAGGAGCAGAAAAAATAAAAACATGGCCCAGAGACTGAATTTCTGATTTATGTAGAAAAAACAAGCTTTAGATTGTTTTTAAGACATTCAAGGCCTCTTTAAAATATACATTAAATGCCATAATATGTCCCCTTTAAAGTGCATAAGCTTTAAACTATCCAACTATACAATCTAATGTTGTGGCTGACATCAGCCAGGTTATTATTCCACTTTATCAGGAAACAGTATTTTCCCTAGATGCCAGAGTTTGGAGAACAACTTGAGGTGCTTACTTTTAATGCCAAAGATGAATGAAAAGACAAATGAAAAAGAGCAGGACAGCAGGATTACACATATACTCACAAAATGTCAATGCAAAATATGTTTAGAAATAGATTGTTTTTTTGAGTGGCATAAAATAATGAATTCATGTAGTCATAACACGGCTCCCACAGCCTTGCACTGTAAGCACTCAGGGCACTTCCCTGCATCCACTCCTTATCGTAACACATCCATCAGTCTGGAGCAGGGTAAGTGTGGGCTCAGATATATTTTCCATCCCTTTATAGTTCAACCAAATTAAGCCCCCCCCCCCCCATATCACAAATCGATTACTGTTAGTGATAAGTGGTTTTCATACGCCTGACCTCTCTTCACATTTTCACACTCTTCACATGCGTGTGGAAAGCTTTTACCATCACTACTCAGTGTTGGTCCAAGTTCTGCCTCAATTACATTTCCCACACATTTAAGGAATCTCTGATCACCGTTATTCAAGATTGTTCTCTGACCAAAATTCCTCCTCAAAGACGATGCTTCAGCACAATCCCACAAGATCTTACAAATGTGAAAAGATAAAAACGTCATTGACCGTGTGCAACATAGTTTTAGTAGTGTCAATTATCTCCTTTTGGTTATTTTGTTTCCTAAATGAATTGAATCAAAAAGATGTGTCCCTTTGACATGTTTAAGGAATGAGAAACTGCATTCTGCATCTTTCCGTGTTAAATAACTTGTTGCCAGTGGAAACATGTTCATTGCAACTGTACTCGTTCTTGTTTGCTCGGTTACATCCATGTCATGGCTTTGTACCATTTGTCTACTAGATACTCTTTATTTCACCTTGTCAGATTTGTAGTTGAGTACCCACAACGGTTTCTCAGAGCAGAGAGTAATTTTAATTTTATTGTGGTTTTAAAGGCCTATTTGACATACTTTGCTTGGCTGCAAAAAAATGATTTTCTTTTTCTTACTCATTGATTTTAATGTTCAAACTTAGCAAGACCTGCATTCGGATTCATGTTTCTTAATCAATATTGACGAAAAAAAAACAATATTGCTTCCCTGTCATAACACTCTGTAATGCAACTGTGTACAATTTCAAATATATTGTGCAGTAAGTGCATGTTCACTATCGTTGCACTTATAATTACAACAGAACCCGTGAATGACTAGGCAAAACTTTGCAAATGCTAATTTTGATGTTACCCAACATGAGTAACACCTGCAGATCCAATCCATTATTCATTCATGCCAGTGACGTTTGGTCTCTGTTCTTACTCACACTCTTTTGGTTTGCTGGAGAAGGCTGAGAAGGTGAGGTACATGACGTATAGACTGATGACTCCTGGCTGCAAGAGGCCAGATTTGGGTTGCACTGCAGAGACACAAAGAGAACTGTCAACATTTACCAAGATATGAGGATTCAAACAGACTACACTACATTAAGATTATTATCTCTCAAATGCGTTACCATTGGGTGATCTCTCAAAAACTGTATTCGTATGAATACTACCTAAAAGCGGACGATTGAATCTCGATTTATTATGCTGTCAAATTAGATAAAACCGGGTTCTTACATTTCTGTATGCAAGGGGAGATGGCGAGCATGGAGACAATGAGGCAGAGACTGCCATTGATGCCCAGTAAAATCTTGTTGAGTAAACAAGCCTCTGGGTGGGTGTAGATCACAATCATGAGTACCAGCAATCCCACTGCTGTACTCAACAGAACCAGAGTCACTAAGGCCAAAGATGCGTACCAAAGACGATTATATTCAACTCCAGAACTCCTGTGGACAGAAAGGGAGGGAGGAGGAGAGAAGAAAAAAAAGACAGAAAAGCAAAAACAAAAGCAATGAACTGGAGAAAAGCAAATGTATAAATCAGCAGCACAAAACATTTCAACAGGGGTAAAAAAGGAAAGGAGACTGACACAGTAGAGATTGACCTAAAGAAAATAAAAATAATTAAAGAAAGAGAGAGAAAACTTAGTGTGACACAACTTCATCCTAAGAAGAAGAGATGACATTAACAGCTACTTTAGCTGTACTTTAGTCAAGTTTTTATTCAACATACAATGCACATGCTAATAAAATACAGAAACAAGCTTAAATTTACTGCATCAGTTACCAAACCATTAAAACACACCTGAAGCCTACAGTTGTGGTGTAATTATGGCAGCTGCAGTGGATATAATATTCGATAATATTTTGTAAAAAAAAAAAAAAAAAAAAAAGAGAGAAAAAAAAAAAGAAATTCATCAGCATTAAGCTTCATATGGATACCCATATTAAGCAAGGAGTCCAGACTTAGCAGAAGAGTAACGATGAGCAGGATGACATGCATAGCAGCATGCAGTAAGAAACTTTTTATCGTTTCTCAAGGTCAAAGCCTCGCCTGACAGCACAAAGCCTTTAAGCATCCGCTCTAGTTACAGCGAAGCCTATTGTTCTGTTCAGTTACCCTGGCAACTTAAGCACATGCTCATTTTCGGGTTTTGTCAACTGTCAAAAATGTCACATATTACTGAAGCCCAACTGTACTGTGTGTAATCAGACACATCCTATTCAGTATTTCCCCACAAATTCCTATCATGATTGTTGTGTGTTAATGTATAATAAACAGTTAATTTCAATTGTTTAACAACACACCAGGGATTCATTTCTGTAATTTACAGTTAAACACAGACTTTACTTATCCAGTATATGTTGAATGAAAATCAACGAGGGGGTGTCATTTTTTTTTTTATTACTGCAGGTCCCGAGGTAATTCTAGCCCATGTGAATAGGACATTAGTGTGTATGTAAACGCAAAAGCAAACTCCTGAACAGCTTGCATACTGTGAAACTGTTAAGACCTCTCCTGCTAAGCTTGTCCCCCAGCTGCAGGAATACAAAGCTGCACTACACCCTTACCCTTTGAGGTTTTATTTCCACCCAAATATCCCCACAGAGGAACCTGTCCCACAGAGTTTCTCTTCAACAAATAAAAAGCTCTCCACTAATCTCCTTTAAATGTCATCCACAGAGTGAGCCAATAAGTTCCTGGGACAAAACAGAAAGAGGAAAAGAGAAGACATGTAGCTCTCACCAATTTGTGTTCCATCTGTGTGCAAACTCCACCAACAGCATGAGCTGGATAAGCAGAAAAAGGAATCCGCCTGTGGCTCCTATGACGCGCCACACTGGGGAACAGACGAGAGACGGTGCAAAAGTTTAAATGATGATGAAAACTGCTTTTAAAAAAGGTATATAGTTATTTTACAGGCATAAATTAAACATGATCTTTTACTTTGAAGACAAGCTTAGACTGCTGTTCCTCTAGAAGTGAACATCCTATTATTACCTTCCAAAAAGGTGTCTTGCTGTGGAATGAAGAACGCTCCGGAACAACACGCTGCCAGGACAATAAACTTCAGAAACCAGAATCTTAAAATAAAAAAATTTAAAATAAAAACAAATCAAGAGAGGTCAAAACTCAGGATTAATGGTTTTCACTGTATTGGGAAGTATATAGAAAGTACAATACTGTATATTTAATATTATGAAAAATATAACTGGCATATTATAAATAGGTGGTTAAAGCAAATTTTCCCTTGAACAATTAAATGACCAATACAAAAAATATCTGTAGTTACTATTTTAATGCAGATGATTATAAATGGTTTAATTAATGGGAACAAAAAACAACAAAAACACAACAAAAGGAAAATAATTCAGGACTTCTTCATACCCGTTGTGTATGGCTGCCCTGCAGCCTGTGCTGTTGTTGACTCGTACAGTGAAGATTGAGAAGAATAGGAAGAAGCAAGCCATCCCAAAGCACATTTTGTAGACTGCAGAATATCCAACCAGACTTTTGCAGTTTTCCCCTGCATTCACCTTCTGACACAGCTCATTGTAGAAGGGGATCTGATTGGCAAAACCATAAACCCAACATATTAGGATTAGATCATTATGGTGTTGAAAAGAAACCCACTCCGGCTTATGTTTGTACAGTGCGTGGCCTCTGTAAAAGAGCCCAATAGTGTCTATTCTCTGTGTCATGCCTCTAAAGGAGCAGAAAGAGCGAACAGGCAGTAACAAAAAACACTCTCTCTCTCCATGGAGCCCCCTTTCATACTTCATTCTCTACAGCCTGTTAGAGGGGCCTTACAACTAGCTGTCAGTGTACACAAACAAAGGACGCAGATGAATAAATTAACTGCCTTCTGTTAGCAAGTCACAGGAAATGTGAAGAAAGAAAAGAAACAGCATTAACAGCTGAGAAAAAACATCTCTTTTTCATTAAATTCCCCAAAAAAATCTTTGAAAGAAGAGGGTCGAAACTAGTTTAAGTAACAGATACATTTGCTTTGGCCCTCAACAGAACTGCAAATGCTGAGTGGCAACAACTGAGACTCCTGAGTATAATAATCATCAAATGGAAGTTTCTTCATATCCACGAACAGAAGATACGCAATTCAGTCAGATGATTAACCTAACATAAAATAATTTTTAAGGAGAACTAACAAACTTTACTTTAAAAAATAATAATTGTTTAACTTGGATTTAATAAATACTGCGTACAGGGTACCTAAACATAGTTAAGTCATTACTGGACTGAGCTGTAATCATTTTGGTGGGCAGCACAGTTCAGAGTCAAATCACAGCATAAACCATAAAGTCCATTTTGGAGCTTTTATCTCATGTTGAGGAGGATATTAGCATGTCCATGGTGTTGTGATTAAGAGGGAAAGGGGCCAGCAGATTCAGACTGCTGTAAATCTTTTGAGAAGAGACTAACTCTCTCATAGGAACAATAGCTGCTCTCTTGGCTGGGACTCCCCACTGTGTTCAGTGTGTGACTGACACTGTAGCCTTTACATTGCTGGATACTTGCGTTTAACACTCGAATCTGGAGCATCGCCTGTCCTTTTTACGTTGACTGACGCGGGGTGGCTTGTTGGGTTGGCCCAGCAAATAACTTGCCACCGAGGGTAAACTCAATTACGGGTCAAGTCTAATGTAAACAGTATTAAGGCAGGGTGGCGGGTCGTGGGAAGGATTTGTTGATGACAAGACAAGGATATCCACGAGCTCCTCATCATCTGCCGTGGACGTCATAAATCAGCATATTACAGAACTGTAATTTGTTACTAGCTACTAAAATGACAGACAGGTCAATAAACTTGGGTAATTAAATTGAAGAGCCTCGAAACAAGTTATTTGCGTTCAATAAACACAACAGCAGCAGTATCAGAGGGAGACTGCTGGTCGCCCGTTCCTTCTCCTGCTTCAGCCAGTTCTTCAAATGTTGGTGAAGCCA
Organism: Cololabis saira; assembly: GCF_033807715.1. Classification (NCBI taxonomy): domain Eukaryota; kingdom Metazoa; phylum Chordata; class Actinopteri; order Beloniformes; family Belonidae; genus Cololabis; species Cololabis saira. Next base: position 28,383,028 of record NC_084595.1, read on the forward strand.
GCGAGGCTGACAGGAGACCATCATGTTACGTACTGTATGTTCCACTCGATAACGCCTCCCGAGTCATGGTCCCTCCCCTCAACTCACCGTCAGGCACCGGGGAGGCAACAACATGCCTTGTGTTTACATTATCAGGGATAATAGCAGGTTCTAATCTAAAAACACTGTGTGTGTTCATTTGTACAGTATAAACTGTAAAACGGCAGGCTTCATGTGTGGCTATCAGAGGACATTTTCCATCTGGATGGGCCTTTTACAGGACACTCATCTCATAAGGAGATCCACAGTAGGAAATAGTTTGAATCTTGTGCTGCACATAGTGGAGAAGACACTCTGTGTGCAAATACTTTTTTTTTTTAAATAATTTTATCCCCGATTTTTTCCCCGTTATATCACCCAGTGCTCCTACCTAAGTCAGTCTCTACCAACCCCGGCAGGCCCTGCACTGAGCTCAGGTCTCCTCCTTAACCTGAGGAGTGAGCAGGCCGCTTCTTTTCACCCGACAGGGTGGGGCTTCTCCGGCCGGGCGTAGCGCGTGGAAGGATTACGTTATTCCGGCCAGATCCTCCCACCCCATCTGGCGCCCCGCCTGGCCAGAGGGGGCATGTGTAGCCCAGGACTGCTGCATGTTTTTGTGAGGGTAGCTCACATTAACTACCAAGGGAACACGGGGAGAACCTTTCGCCAACCCCACCCAGGGTGTGGGCGCTGAAGTCACGGGGGAACTAACACGCGCTTCAGTGCCCACAGCGTCCCCGGTGGGAATCGAACCCAGGACTTCTAGCTGCGCCCCTACAGCAAATACTGACACCCTTTTCCATTTGAAGAAAATTAGTCATTGTCATGGTAACACACATGGCTGGCAATATATTTTTTTCCTTGCACATGTAGAAAGACCTTTATTTTCTTCTTGCTAATTTCCCGTCGACTTTAGGTTCAATGTGAATCCATATGATCACGTGAAAGGTCCATGTGACTTTCCAACCTCGGACACTCAGCATTATGATCAAGAATGTATAAAGATGAAAAGTGTTCATCACAACATCATGTCTGAGGGCTTATATAACTAACTTTAGTCACACCCAGATGTCAAGGATAGCAACACCCACTGCATTCCAGTTCAAAAGACAATTTCTCTGATTGTCTTTGATAAAATCAAATTCAGTTTCTCAGACACAACAACAAAATAATGTTGTAGTTTTTTGTTTCCAAGAGGTAGCACAAGGGGAAAAAAGTCTAAATGAAAGCTGTAAAAGATCAAAAGATTGAGTTGGAACAGGAGTCTATCTGCTCCTGACTTCAAAGGCTCTAGATACTGTACCTCAGTGAAGACTCAGATTTATCAGGCTGAACTCCTAGCTTCTCAACTTCATATAGATACAATTGTCAGGATGTCTGTTTTTCTGACAGCATTTACATATTTATTTTTCATCCTTGTAAAATCTCAAATAATGAATCACATTTTTACGAAAAAGTTTCAACAAACATTGAAAAAAAGGAAACATAACAGTTTTTCAAACATTTTCTGATTTGACGTTGCAGGTACTCACATTGTCTTTCATTGCATCTTCCACAGTGGGGGACATCATGATGACACAGATGACTGTGACTAACAGGAAATACAAGGCATACATGATCCTGGTTCCTGTGGACTGCTTGATCTTGGGGCAGCAGTTACAGCAGCACGAGCAGGCCGCTGAGCCGCAGCAGCAGGCCAACTGCACACAGGGACAGAGAAAGATGGAAAACTTTATCATTCTGGTATAAAACTTTCCACACCATCGCATACAGACATCTGATACAGACATTACGCCTTTTAAAGAAACTGAGGGTATGTACGAGAATATAAGAGAAAAAAGAGACAGCACTAACTCCCTGAACGAGGGAATTGAAAAAAAAAAGTGTAATTTCAGTTAATTTATTTATTTTAACATTCAAGTTCCTGTGGTAAGTTTCTTCAAAAGTGCCACAAAAATCCTCAGAAAGTTAAACACATAACTATCTTTACTTTGCTGAGCCCATATAAAACGTTGTTTTAAAGACTGGCTCCAGGTCTGTGTTTGACATTGTTTCGTGTGGTGCTGCTGTGCATCATCTTCCACATTTTAAACTTTACAAGAAGAGTAATCTCTCACATTCCAGTTCACCAGAATACATAATTATGCCACCTTTCCTAACACAGGAAAATTGGCATTAAGAGACACTGCTTTATTTAAATAAGTTCCTTTGCTTAGGCCCCGTTTACACGGAGCAAAAACAGAGGCGTTTTCATGCGTTTTGGCCGTTCGTTTACACGAAAACGGACCTCAAAGTCACCAAAAACGATCATTTCTGAAAACTCCGGCCAAAGTGGAGATTTTCAAAAACTCAGTTTTCACGTTTGCGTCTAAACAGAGGAAAACGGAGATTTAGGCTTCAGATTACGTCACATTATGCAACAGTAACGTCACCAGCGTCATGTGTGCGACCTGTGTTTACAATTAGTTTGGCCACCGTCAATATTTTCTTGTATTTTACCTGTTTTATATTCTAAAGTCACACTTAAAAGTAACTCCACTTCTCTGTCACTCCAAACGAAAGACTCTCGTTCCGTCTTGGAAGTAAAGCCTGAATTATTGGCCCGCGTTAAATCGACGCAGAGCCTACGGCGTAGGGTACGCGGCGATGCGCGCCGTACGGTGTGCGTCGCCGCGTACCCTACGCCGTAGGCTCTGCGTTGGTGTAACGCAGAACCATAAATCAGCCTTAACTGGAAGTTACACGTGTCAATTGTTGATGTTTCTTCCAGGATTCTGATTGGCTGGCATGACGTTAACAGCCTATTTATGCGGATTCGTGTGAACGAAGAGATTTTGAAAACGATCTCGTGTAAACGATGGAATTTTTCAAAACGTAGAGGGGGAAATATCCGTTTTTGTAAATACCCGGCTATGTGTAAACAGGGCCTTAGTCATGGTTTCAGTCACAAGGAACAGATCTCCTTTACTCCTTCACAGAAGGAACTTCCTGTCACAACAGAAAGTGAAGTCATCTGACTGGAAACACACTCAGTACATTTACATGCACCAACAGAAAGTCGGATTGTTGCCTTAATGCGACCGATATCAAATTTTTACTGTCAGGAGGTCAAAGTGGAGGATGATAAATACATAAAGACATTTCCTTAGATCTATTTAGGGAAGAATCTATTTAGGGAAGAAGGGACTATAATTATTCACAGGGCCTTTCTGTAGCCGCTCCACCCTACTTGTGTAAACCTCCTACTCCACATACCACAGACTGGTGTGGTCAGAGTTAAGCTGTTAGTTCAGCCGTGCTGGCTACATTGATGCACAACTGTCATTTATACGTTTTACCTTATGAGTTGAAAAACTGACTGTGTTGCTGAAAATGGAAAGGTTCAAGTGCAGATTAAATGTCAGGACCTGAGTGACAACCACTGAGTTAAAGGGAAATCAAGCTGTGGTGGTAGTGGCATTTTCATACAAGGTGAGAGGAACATATTTTGTCAATCAGTAATGACTTGTCAAAAACAATTAACAACTGTTGGACGGTGTCAAAGTAACGTTGTAACATTGTCAGTATGCCTAAAAATAAGTCAAGTCTGGCAGTTAGTTGGAAAAAATGTCCTTACCTCAGTTGTTACAAACTATTTTAGCTTAATTCAGTTTGTGCTAACCTATGGTCCAAACTAATGTAACATCACATTAGCTCCAATCAAATGTATCCATCTATCCTTGCCATTTGAAACCAGGACTCCAAGCTCAAGCCTGAACTCTGGTCAACGTTTCCACTGGAGCTCAAGCCACAGCTTCACTTAGGTCAGGCAGTCACTCAGTACTTAATTATATATGAATACATTGGTATTAATACATTTTTCCACAGCAATAATAGTGAAGAATTGATTACCAATAACCCAGCAAATGTATACAAAAAATCATCATTCTCCATGCTCCTTCTACATCACATGTGACACTTCTTGCACTTACTGCTGGATCCAGCGTTGGCGAAATAAAGGAGTAGATGCAGTTTTTTTTGGCTTCTGTTTTTTTAATAGAACTTCTTTGTATTGGCATGAGAGCAACTTTACATTTCTATGCAGTGTCACAGTGTTGCCAACAAGGAAGATGCGTATGCCCTATGCCCAAAACAAGCACTACAGTAGTTCTGATAGTGAAAAGAAGAATATTGAAAAGGAAAACCTGTAATGTAAACACAGAGGATTCGAAGGAAAAAAAAGTCAGATGTCGCAAAAAAAAATTTTATGCTTTCATGAGGCGTTTTTTCAGATGTGTCGATGGTCTAATTTGGCGCAACGGTGTAATGGAAACACTTCTTTTGCATTTGCACATCTTCAGCATCACTGGCTGTGACATGGTCAGTCAATCCAAAGCCATCAAAATCTAGTTACCAACTTTGTTTGGCCTCAATTACGTAACATAGTTGTGCTGTAAGGATACTTGGTCATTATACACGACTACATCAGATAAGGGTTTTGCCAGTGAGTGATCATTTGAATATTTTACTGTCTTCATCTTGTGTTGATTATTTTTGCAAGAGCGCAACAAGTTGTCCAAAACTTAAGACGTTACCATCCGTCTTTTTCACAGTCGAGATCTTCTTCTTGGATATGAAGAAATATCTCGCAGAATGAGATTTTAGGAGAGTCGCGCTCATAAAAAAAAAACAAAACAAAAAAAAAAAAACACTGTTCAATGGAAACACTAGCCCCCTGCAGTCGTACGTTTTCGCAATTTCAGAATTGTCCCTCTTGTTTTGGGAAAGATCTCTAATGGAAATCCACCTTGTGTTGCAGTGCACATCGCAACTACAGTGTAGGGACAGGAGGAGTATCAGGTATTCCTCCATCTTGCCAATGTTCACCGTTGACCCTCCTTGAATGGCACCAAACCAAGCAAAACTACTCATTAAAAAAAAAAAAAAAAAGTCTCATGGCTGACTTGTGTTGTACTATATGCATCTATACATAGTGAAACATCTTATATAGGAGAGATACACATCCCTGTAGCCCAATAACACTTGAATAACATAAAACATACTGTATATGTGTAGAGGTCCAATACAAAATGTACAACTTCTGATCTGATATTTTCACAGATAATTAGCCTTAATTCTATCCATATCCGAAATTGGCGGAAAGTGAGTACAAAAAACCCCCCAAAAAACAGAACAATAGTTATGAAAACATTAAGATTTCATTAGTAAAATGGTGTCACTAGGGACTGCACACAGATTGAGGGGGCCCAACAGGAAACCCCAAAGCAGGGAGCTCTGAGAGACCAATGTCTTGAGGAACACCCCCCTCAGTTTTGTCTGATCAAGCGAATAACTCGCCTCTGAGGCGGGTCAGGTCTAATATAAACAAAACTAACGCCACGCGGTGGCGGGTTGTGGGAGGGATTTGTTGATCAAGTAAAACCCATCAGGGGAGTTTTTTTTATTATTTATTATTTTATAAAATAAGGAAACAGCTGATGAGAGTAACAACAGCAGCAGGACATCACTGGTAGGAGCTATATTTGCAAGATGAGTAACTGGAGAGACCAGGATATCCGCGAGCTGCTCAGCTTTGGACGCCATAAACTGGCATATGTCCAGAACCAAAAAGGATGGTCCATTGTTTGAAAAACTGGTCACAAAAATGACAAACTGGAACTTGCAAAAAAGCAAAACCCAGCAAAAAAAAAAAATTAGACCTGTCTGACGGCGTGTAAATCTTGCTGATGGAGGGAAAATACGTCATTCTACTACACGCCCACACAGCTAACAGTTATGTTATGTTATGAAGACAACGCCCCCGACTCGCCTTCCCTCAAGCATGGGGTGGGAAATAACACACTTTGGGTTTATATTACCCAAAGCCCGCCAAACACGTGTGCATCATCCAGGGATAATAGCGGGATCTAAAAATGCCTTTACTCTTATCATATCATCTTTTTTATTCTCATAAGTTTCTCCCCTGACCTCTTTCTTCATTATTTTCACTCTTTATTCATTTGTGCTCCACCCTCCAATGTTAGCAACCTTTCAGCTTTCCTGTATACAAGTAACAAAAAGATTATGAAATCTTTTCCAGAAAAAAGCACAAAGATACTGTGCTGGAGTCCAGACAATAGAGACGCTGCAGCAGCATAATATAGTTACATTATGAGAAAACAATAAATATCATACAACATGAAATAAGTGTTCAGAGACAATTACACTTTGTGTATCCCCTGAGTGACTGAAAGGTGGACACTAACTTACAATACAACGCGAGGTAAATCAAAAGACCATATTAGTGAGTAAACTGTGAGCTTGTTGTGAAAGATTTGATAACAAAGTGTTTTCTTTTTTTCTGCCCCAAAACATCAATTGCATTATTGCCCTCAAAGAAGTAGTGATGAAAAAGATAATATTTTTTTAATGTATAAAAAGTGGAATTAGCTACCCCAGTTAAAAACAACTGGTAGGAAAATCTGGGAACATGCAGCAATGTAGACTTACGCAATACAAACAGGGACATCGCAGAAATAGGTCATTCTATCACAGTATGTTCATAACAGGAGACTCCCAAGGCCACATACAGAACCACTAAGGGCAATTTTCCTTCATTAAATCCGTCTGCAGAGCAAAATTTTCAACACTGATGAGGAAATTATCATCTGAAATGATCTGAGTGGAACACCAAAAGCAGGATGCATCTGTTGGCGCTCACTTACACATTTTTGTTTATCAGAAGTAAAAGAGGCAGCTGACACATACCCAAGACAAAACATTATTTACTGGAGAAACACTTGAGTGCAACTAAGCTGAAGTATGCATTAACAAAACACCATGACTGGTATCGTAAAGCATAACGCCCTCTTTTTTTTTTAGCATAACCCTCAGTTTTAAATCTAATCTTTTTTAGTAAAAACATAAAAATCATTGAGAATCTTAGTATTGTGCAAATACCGCCTGGGACAAACAATAACATAACTTTATGCACCAAGCTATTATTTAACAATTATGGGAATAGTAAATACCCTATGATTTGATTACTTGTAAGAACCATCTTGAGTATTTTCTCAATGACCCTATATCTCAGATATTATTGTGGAGGAATTCTGGCTCATTCTTTACAACATTGCTTCAATAAATTGAGGTTTGTGGTGATTTCCTTGTGCACATCTCTGTTAAAAAGGTCCTGCCACCACATTTCAATTGAGTTGAGGTCTGGGCCTTAAACATTATTTTATTTTGCAGTCATTCTGACACAAATTTGGTAGTGAACTTGGGATCATATCCTGATGCGTGATTCAGTTTTGACCAAGCTTTAAGTGGTCTGGCAGATGGACAAATGACCATACATTTGCCTCTAGAATACTAGATACTAGAATAAACAGGGGTTCATGGTCGAGTCAATGACTGCAAGATGTCCAGATCCTGTGGCTGAAAAACAACTCTAAATTGTTCCCCCTCCACCACCATAAATGACAGTAGGTATGGGGTGTCTCTGCCAAAATGCTGTTGGCGGGTTACACCCAACATGATGCTGTGCAACTCCAACAAGTCCACTTTCGTTTCATCTGTCCATATGACATTGTTCCAGAAGTCTTGTGATTTGTTCACATAAAGGTTTGCGAACCTCAGTCAAGACGCTTTTTTCTTTTTACATAACATTACATTACACTGTAATTAATAGGCTCCGTTATCCATAACGACTTACAAAAGGAGAAACACAATCATGCCAAAAAGTACAGAGAGATTTGCAGTATGCCAAATGTGCAATATCTAAAATTAAATAGGCAATTACAAAGTGCCAGTAGAAAACATGATCAAGAGACTCGCCTTACACAGACAACAAGAAGAGTGATTAGATTCTGTTAGTTCTGTTAGACCAGGGGTCGGCAACCCGCGGCTCTAGAGCCGCATGCGGCTCTTTAGCGCCGCTCTAGTGGCTCCTGGAGCTTTTTCAAAAATGTTTGACCTATTTTTTCCTTTTTTCTTCTTTTTTTAACTTTTCTTTCTCTTTTTTCTCTTTTTTTCCTTTTTTTCTCTTTCTTCTTTTTTTCGTTTCTTTTTTTCTTCTTTTTTTTTCTTTTTTCTTCTTTTTTTCCTCTTTTTTTCTTCCCTTTTCCTTTCCTTTTTAATCTCAACATTTCGACTTTTTTCTTGACATTTCAACTTTTTTCATGAAATTTTGACTATTTCTCCGACATTTCGACTTTTTTCACAAAATTTCTACTATTTTCTCGACATTTTCTTTCTCTTTTTTCTCTTTTTTTCCTTTTTTTCTCTTTCTTCTTTTTTTCGTTTCTTTTTTTCTTCTTTTTTTTTCTTTTTTCTTCTTTTTTTCCTCTTTTTTTCTTCCCTTTTCCTTTCCTTTTTAATCTCAACATTTCGACTTTTTTCTTGACATTTCAACTTTTTTCATGAAATTTTGACTATTTCTCCGACATTTCGACTTTTTTCACAAAATTTCTACTATTTTCTCGACATTTCAACTTTTTCCTCGAAATTTCGACTTTTTTAATCGACATTTCAACTTTTTTCTCGAAGTGCATAAAGAAAAAAATCTTCCCCCAGTTATAACTAATATACTGTAGATACATGCAGCATGTGTTGCCTTCATTCTAAGGCTTATACAAGACTTTTCATTTTTTGCGGCTCCAGACATATTTGTTTTTTGTGTTTTTGGTCCAATATGGCTCTTTCAACATTTTGGGTTGCCGACCCCTGTGTTAGACAGTTAGGAGGGTGTTTTCTCCTGACCAACATTTGGAACAGTCTTCTTCTAATTGCACTGCCATGGACTATAACACCTAAAATGCTCAGATTGCATGGAAAAGGCTTTGGGCAATCGATCGTGAACAACAATTGTTCCCGTTAAGTCAGTTTGTTATATCATCGGCTGTATTAACACATAGCTGAATGCACCAGACCAGCCACCTGCCAAAAAAAAAAAAAAAAAAAAACTGCTTTTACAGCAGCTGCACACCTGCAAATGATCAACTCATTAAGGATTGATGATGAGCAGTTTTTTGTTTCTTTTTTGTTTTTAAATGCAAGACAAAAGACCTTTAGTCTGTTTTAGCTCAGGGGTCCCCCTATAGGTGTGGACGTTTAGTTGCTTCTACAACACTATAAAAGGTTTCTCTTGTTTGGACTCTTCCTCGGTCACTCTATTTTCTCTTCTGTCATTACTTTCTTGAGTCTCTTGATCCCATTTGCCACAATGTCCTCTGTAATTCTGTGAGCTAGTTTCATTGTTGCTGATACACAGCGTCATAAGTGATGCACAGTTTTTGCAAGAGATGACCAGGATAGGAATCCAAATGTACTTAGGCTGGTATTTGCCAACCGTGGGAAAAGGAGAGTGCTAGACAAATATTTCTCCAAATGAAATTTAAACTGATATTTTGAATTATTTTTGCTTCTTTAAATAAACACTGTCAATGTGAAAAAGTAATATGTTGTTGTTAGTCTGAAGTTTTAACTGTCTAATATTAAGACATAATAAAAAATGTTTTTACACACCCAGAAAAGAAACAAACCAAAGGAGTCTGGATTTTGCACATTAGTACAATACTATACTTTGCCAGCCTGCTTTTCTTTAAATTCAGGGCACTTCCAGTTCGCTAAAGCTTTAGGTAAGAGTACTTGATGAAAAGTTAAATTCAAGAATCATGATAGAGCAACAGCTCTGATGAAACCGCAGACACACCTTCTTATCTCAAATTACAAGTGTACATCTAGTACAACTGAATGCAGACACTGGAAACCACCAGAGAAAAAGGGAAGCCAAGCAAAACAAAGAGCTTTAAGACAATAGAGTTCAAGGCAGGATTTTTCTCACAGAACTTAGACCTTCACCATTTCTCCACATACTGTGACAGCCCCACTATTGTGTATATAGCTAGGCAGCTGTATACACACAGCAAAAATGTATCACTGCTCTGTTTCCTATACACAAAGGGAACCCTTTGGTTCTCTCTTGGCAAACACAATATAGCCACTGGCAATAGGCAAAAGCAAAAAAAAAATTCAGTCAAATGAACTTAAAATACATTAACAAAAGTAGAACTAAGATGTAGTGAGGGAAAAAAGTAAGTGTACTGATCAAATATTCCGTAGCAGATAAAGGAGTATGTAACAAAGCAAATAGTCCAAATACAAACTGGAAAACTATCAAAATATAAGGCAACATCTGATCTACAGACACACGTTTACCAGAACCACAGGCTTGTTTCACTGCCCTCACCAGTGTGAGGCTTCATATACTAAAATTAAGACTTAGCTGCAATTTCACACATCAGAACCTTGAAGTCTTGGACAAAAAAAAGAAATGCATTACTGAGATATGAGAGGACATGAAAAGTGGGAGATTGTTTTATCTCTGCAGTATAACGGTTCAGAGGAAGACAAGAGGGATGAAGGATTGATAGCCATGTCCTTGCCGAAAAACAAACTCCTCCTGCTGCTGACCGCAGCAAAATTCCTGAGAAGTTGAAAATCGCAGACGTGTCTTGCATGTGTAATTTTTGTTAGTAATGCTTACACAACCCACCCTGAGGACACCGCTCCAAAGTATTCAATTCGCAGTGGAAAGGAATTAGTGTGATACATTAACATATCCTCTGAAGACCATCAAACTCTTCTGTTACATTGCACACGTGATCAAAACATCTATAAGGTCATGTTTGACGTTACAGTATAGCTGTATTTCTACCCCCTTTTACATTGGCGGATACCCCGCGTTTAACACGCAGATCTAGCATGGTGCCGGTCCTTTCTACTTTGACTGTTGTGGGGTGGCATGTCGAGCGGCCCTGCAACTCGCCTCCGAGGCTACACCTAATCACTTCTAATATAAACAGAACTAACGCGGGGTGGCAGGTCGTGGGAGGAATTTGTTGATCATGTAACCTGAGTACAACCCACCAGGGACGTTTTTTACTATATTTAATCCTCATTATTATTATTATTATTATTATTATTATAAAGTAATGAAACAGCTAATGAGAGTAACAAAACCAGCAGGATGTCACAGGTAGGGCCTATATTTGCAAGATGAGTAACTGGGGAGACGAGGCCATACGCGGGCTACTCAGCCTCAGAGCTGAGGATGTTCAGAACTACAAAGGTACTTTAAAAAGAAGGATGCTTGAAGAGTGACAGTTTCATCCATCTCCATGATTCCTGTGCCCTGTCAAAGGTGCTTGTACAGCAGTTGGGCTGCTTACTGACAAGTACATGCTTCCAGTCCTGGACTCAGTACTGCCACTTACAGCACTTTGTAAAAGGGTCAAAGACGTGACGTTTACTTTTTCTGTCCGATGGAACTTTTTACCTAATAATAAACATAAAAATGAATAAAAAATATAACATGTATGTCTAATACGTTCCTTCTACATGTGCCCACCCTTATTTTATTTAAACATGTTGGTTATTGGTCATTTTCTGCCATCTGAAGTGTGAAAACATCATGTGGGGTGACCGTCCGGCCTTGACTTCTGTTTGGACAACTGGTTTTAAATCACATTAAAACAATTTAAAAATAATGCTTGCCCTATTGGGCATACTTTCAAACTTGTTTTAGATTTATTGACAAAGTTATGGAACATTTGTACACACATTTCAATCATAATACACAAACTAATCTTGTCCGAATATGTTCATTGTCTGAATTATCATCTGGGGTGACCATGAAAAAAATACAATTGAGGGACTTTTATATTGACAATCATCTCAAAGAGGATGTTGCATCAGCCAGTTACTCCATGAGGGTCCCAGAGAGACAACCTGCAGGTCAGTAGTCTCTCTCTCCTTTACAAATAAATCCTCTTTCTAACTGCTGCAGTGTATATGTCACATTTTGATATCATGTGGGGTGACCACCCTAAAACTGTAAATAATTCATTTTATTTGCAAATCTATATTTTGAAGGTAAATTTGTTAGTGATATGTGGTGAGAAGTAGCTAGCTTAGATCATATAGCTAACTGTTAGCCTGTTATATTTGATTAAACTTGAAAGCATCATGTGGGGTGACCACCTGTCATGTGGGGTAACCAACAAATGGCAATTCTGTATCAAATTCAAAATTGAATGTCTATCAGTTTTGGTTCAAATATAAATTATTGGTATAGCATGCATAAGTGGATACACCTTGTACACATTTTAAATCAGTTTTATGCATTTTAGAGTAAGTAAGAGGGTGACACTGCCATTATGGATAGAATGTATTTAAAAATGGTTTTCAAAAAATGAAAGGAAAAATGTGTCTTGAACAGTTAATTTAATTACTGATACTTATTAAAATATACATTTTGTTATGGAAATCTATTAATTTTGAGATAAATGGTCGCCCCAAATGACGGTTTAAAGGTTTAAAAACACTAAAATACCTTTGTTTGAAGTTTTCACATACATGTATGTATACACTACATTTCAAATGTTTGGAAAATGGCCAAAAATATCTTTATTTTAAGTATTTTAAAAATGGGCTACTCAAAGGCCTTATACGTCTTTGACCCAAAAACAGTTACTGTTGAACTAAACCCTGTGCGCAGTCGTTTCCACATCTTAGCATAGCATGTATCCCGGTTACCACTGAGAAATTACAAGTGAGCTACTCCCACACCATGTGTTCTGCTCGCTTCAAATTTAACCCAAACAACACCCACTCTAATTTCTACCTTCAAGCAAAGGAGGAAATTAAGAGACCACACAAACTCGGGCTGCCCTAAACCTCAAGCGTGGCATGTATATTCACATGCGTATAAAGTTAATTAGGATTATACAAATAAATGGAGACAGAGACAAAGTAAATGGGTTTCTTTGACAGGGATTAGCACACTTCCAGAGCAGCAACAAACAAATGATCTCATTGTTTCCCCTTCATTTTCTCTTAATCCTGCACCACTTCCATCATGCTCCATCTTTGAAAAGAACAGGAAATTGAAGAGAGCCCTTTTAGAAAAGGGATGCACATGTATAATTAAATTCCTGCCTCAACCAGCTCAGCAGTGGGGACCTAGTGGCCAAAAACAATAAGAAAGAAAGAGACTAAGCACATATATACATACAGACAGACAGCCAAGAGACAGATATAGTGGCTTATTGGACATTTTAGCTTGGTGCCTTAAACATTAACTGTCACATTCAAATGAATGTTTCTTATTCAATAATAAGTCCTTGCTTATTCAGTCAGTTTGAAAGAAACCATGATGTTTATTTACATAATTTAATATAACGTCAGCATTATGTGCAAATTCAAAAGACTGCATTTCACAAAAATAATCCAGACAACACATGGGTAGCTACCCTGACGACTGCCACTGCCCAGAGGGGACGAAACGGGACTATTTCTGTACTATACAGTGGGCAAGACTATATTGTTATTCTGGAAAGACATGTGCTGTGTGTATTTGTATAGATTTTTCCCCATTATGTCATTCTCTTTCACAAGAACCGTGTTGCGTTCATGAGCGCGCACAAACAAACCACACAAGAAAGAAAGAAGAGGAAACACAACACATAACAAAGTGGTGGAAGGAGCCACAAACCAGATAGACCCAAGTTTTTAAACACCAGAGGAAGGTGTTTCTTTGTGCCTAGGAAGGTGCTACTACCACAAACGAATTTACTGTCAAACAAAAAACCTTTTACCGTCGTCATTTTAACAGTAGGCTACATCTCATCATCATCATTTATTAGTCAGACTCGAGGTCCATAATAAAAAACATACAACACTAAAAAACATACAATATTATATATATATATATATATATATATATATATATATATATATATGTTGAGCTGCTTCTGAGTGCAGACCTTCTTGTTACCTAGCGCTTCGTTTTGCTTTGTCCTCGGACCGATTCGGCGTTATAGAGTGAAGTTATTCATAGGCTTTAAAAAAAAATACATTGAATTAACTACAGCAGCGGATGTACCTGAAATCAACACAATATGGGGGGAAGGAAGCCTCGAGGCAGCAGCCGACAAAACGTCAACAAACAGTGAAGCCTGAATTATGGTTCTGCGTTTAATCGACGCAGAGCCTACGGCGTAGGGGACGCGGCGACGCGCACCGTACGGTGCGTGTCTCCGCAACCCTACGCCGTAGGCTCTGCGTTGGTGTAACGCGGAACCATAAATCAGATTTAAAGCGGAGCATCAAAACGACCGTCTGCTCCAGGCGCGTCATTGTAGCGTTTACAATCGTCGAACAATACCAAACAACAGCGCTTCCTGCTCACCTGTGAGATACAGCACGGGGTACACATGTCCCTGGGAGAAATGAAAATAATAGGATGAAATAAAATAAATCCTTGTCGGGGTTAGGTGAGCTCGGCGGGTTGGTTTGTGCTCCGGATGAAGCCGCCAGCAGAGCAGAAAGAGATCGACGCGCCGCTTGTGAACCGCCTGCCTGGCCCGTCCTCCTCCCGCAGCCCCCTCTGTCTGTGCCCGTGTCTCCTCCCACTGCATCTGCCACGGCCAGCATCAGGAAGTACTGCTATCCTCGTGAAAAACCTCTCTTGGAAAATGCTTCTGACTATTTTTTATTTTTTATTTTTTATTTTTTTTATTTCACCTTTATTTAACCAGATACAAGACCCATTGAGATCAAGACCTCTTTCACAAGGGTGACCTGGCCAAGGAAGGCAGCAGCACACGTCCACAAATAACACACAAGCATGGGTGCAGATCCCGGGGGGGACGGGGGGGACATGTCCCCCTCAATTTCTGAAAAACATGAATTGTCCCCCCCAATAAAAAATACCCTAAATTATTCAAAATTGAACAAATGTATCTTCAGACTTAAAGGTTGAATATGTAGAATATTTATTAAAAATATATTTCTAAAAAAATAATACATCCACAGTGCGTTTTGAGGTGTACAGAATGAAAGCAATTGGCCTTTTTTTTTTAGAACTGTTTACCACCATAACTGTGTTAAAACATGATCAGTTAGTTTAAACAACTTGTTTAGGGCTCCATATTTCATCCATATATCAATTGATCGTGCATAAAGTAGTCCCATAGCATAGGATAAAAGGAAGATGGTGAGAAGAATTTGAGATGAGTAGACACTACATGCCCAAAACCCTTAAAATTATGATTCACGAATATAACAGTTAAGTAAGCAGTGACACACACTGTTGGCTGTTTAGGACAAATAAACAAGAAAGGTAAGCACAATAAATGATTCCCTGTGCAGTATTTTTTGGCGAGCCTTTACCAATTTATGGCATGGTATGAGTTGCATATTGGCAAAAAATAAAAAATTAAAATCACGTTGGTGTCCCCCCCAATCCTGACATCGGATCTGCAACCCTGCACACAAATAACAGCAATCACAAAATAAACATTAAAATGAAAGCGCAAACTGTTTTAGCAAATAAGGTGCAGTAGTGGTGACTTCAGTAAGATGTAGAGAACAACAACTTCAGTAATAATTAAAAAAAACACGGGCTCATGTAGTTTAAAAACACAGGCACTGCCGAAAGGATTCTCGTTGTCGGTCTTTTAAAAAAGAGCGAAAGGCTTCAAGTGAAATACGTTCAGGCATTTTCAGTTCAAATTGGAGGATATTCCAAGCAGAGGTTGGAGAGAAACTAAAAGCTTTTTTCCCCAAGTAAGTCCGAACACGAGGAACAGCCAGGTGCAAAATGTCATTTGATCTTAAAGCAAAGTGGCTATTAGTTCTCTGAAGGAATAAAATTAAATAACCAGGAACCAATCCAAGAAGAGCCTTATAAATCAGAGTCATCCAGTGTGTAAATCTTCTTACATTCAGAGAAGGCAAGCCAGCTTTAGCAAACAATTCACAGTGGTGAGTGAGATGGCTGCAACCAGTTATGAAGGAGTCAAAGACTGTAATTCTGACTTTTAGGATGTCATGTTGCAGACAATGTCTCTTTGGAGTGTTAAGAGAGCCTTCTGCCATCATGTGTGACAGCAAGACAAGAAAACATTTTCTCCTTTTTTGTTTATGATTTTTTTTTTTTACTTTTATACACTTTACTGTGATGTGTCAGTGTTTAATTCATGCTGCATATTCCTCTTTACTACTGTTTCGTTATTCGAATCTTTTCTTTTCTTTACAAACTCATTTCTCCTTTCTGGGTTTAATTTCTGCTTCTCTCTGTAGTTGTATTGTGTCCTTGTGAATGTTTTCCCATATTTTCTAGTTGTTGAAGTCTAAAAAATCACTAAGAGCAGATAAATCCTACTTTACACACTATACTGTCTATATACTGTCTATACTGTAAATGTTACTTTTTTTTATTAATTATTGCATTGTAAGTCTTTACACAGGGACATCTCACCAAATCAGAAAGGTTTAAGTTTCACTTTAGAGAAAGCAAAACTTAAATTACATCTGATTTGAGTGGTGACAGTATGTGGGCAGAGTCCAGCAGTGGATTTGCTTGCCCGTGAAGTGGCTTTGACATGAGCTATGCTGATAAAGCTCCTACTGTGGCTCTTTAGGCCTGCGCTGCCTTTGCCAAAGCTGTCATATGACCCAGTCACTCAGCATGCTACCATTCAGCTTGGCATACAGACATTGTGTCCCTTCTCAGCACTGTATTGTGGCCATTTATAAATAGACATGGGCCTAACCATTGACATGCCTTGTAAAGAATAAAATCTCTGTTTCATAGCTCCCTGCTCAGACCCCTGACCCCCCCACCAAAAATACAATACCAAACAACAAAAATACAGAACACTGAAAGTATGAATCCATCTTGGCATTTTTAAAACTCGCTGACCTCAATGCATAATTATGAATAATGACACTATGAGCACTGTAGCTGATGACATACATGCTCATGTCAAGAGACTGAAAGTCTTTGTCACAGACGGCATGGATTTGAGTCCCAGTTCCAGACCTTTAATCTGCATAACATCCTCCTCTTTCTACCCACTTCATCTATTGACTTGGAAATTAAGGCATATAATAGAACCAGAAACCATTTTTACAAAAAAAAAGAGACAAACAAATCTAATTTGGAATTAAAGCTGCAAGCATCGTTGGTCGGGCCCTCGCACCTATGGCTAGCACCCCCCTGGTGCCACCACATTCTTGGTCAATGTCACTATAAAGTACATTTGGGTTTGCCATCAAAGTCACTCAGTCATCATGAACATATTAGAAAATAACAACAATCTGAGGTTCTGGAGGAAAGGGCCAAACATTTGCACACATATGAGTGTCATGACATGGATTTCCACTATTTTAAACCCTTTTCTTTTATTCGGTGTAGCCAATTTTGGCACGTCCCCCATGCTGCTCTTCTGGTAAATGCAAAAAGTGGTAAAAGGACACAACATCCCAAAACTTTTTATATTTCCTTATTGTTCACCAGATGTTCTTTAATAGATAAAGTACATTTCATGATTTATATTCCACTTTTATAGTAATTTTAAACATTTTTTCAATGTCCCTGAAACTGATGTCCACTCTTTTGTTATGGACATTTAACAGATCAACTAATTAGTCATATCCTCAACACCATTATGTCTTTCTTCACTGGAAGTTGATTCATCTTCCACACATCGCATCTGAACCTCGCATTCTGTAGGTCTTGGCCATCAGATCTCAATACTTTACCCTTAGGGACTCTCAGGAAGTGTCTTGAGCTTTTCAAAATATTTTATTAATGGATTCCAAATATTATAAAAACCGTCATTGGACCCTCTAGTGTCTATTATATCTTTTCTAATTTTAGATACAACATTAGATCATTCATCCATACAGATCATTTTGGTGGGCAAGAAGATTTCCAGTGTAAAATAATTTGTCTCCATGGCTATCAACATTGAAAAGGCTATTATACCAAAAATTCAAGTATACATATTAGGCTGACATTCTATTCCTGTTAGTTCAGATATTGTTTTATACACTCCAAACCAAAATTAGTTCAAGGATGGGCATGACCGAAACATATGTGTTAAGGTTCCAGGGGCCCTATGGCATCTACTACAATTTTCATCCATATTGTCAAATATCTTTGCCTTTCTAGCTTTAGAGTAATGCATCCGGTGTAAGATTTTAAACTGAATTAAGGCTAAATGTGCACAGGATGTAGTCCCATCCACCCTACGCACAGCCTCTTCCCATATACCATCTGGAATTGCCTCTCCCATTTCATTATACCACTTGACTTTCAATTTACCATGAATATTCTCCCCTTGTGAGGTGATTATGGAGTAAATTCTAGAAATGAGGCCCTTTAGATTAGGAGAAAAAAATGACTTTGGCAAGCAAATTGGAAGACACTGGAAAAGGTAAAGAAATCTAGGAAGAACATTCATTTTTATACAGTTCATTCTACCAACAAATGTCAAATTAATGGCAGTCCATCTCTGAAAATCAGACTTTAGCCTATCCACCAACAGGGTGAAGTTTTTACCAAACAGTTCTGAAAAAGTTAGAGCCAAATTAATCCCTAAATACTTAAACCCATTTCTGGACATAGAAAATGGAATGTCAGAATCCTGAAGAGAACGAGCCTTGGCATTTATAGGAAAACACTCACTTTTTGTCAAATTTAACTTATAGCCAGAAAAAACAAACGTTTGGAAACATTTTTAACACTTGTTAGACTATGAATAAGGCCCAAGATGTATAATAATACATCATATGCATATAATTACAAATTGTGGCTCAACCTGCCTGTATGAATCCCACATATTTCTGGCTTTGACTTAAGCGCAATAGAAAGAGGTTCTATAACCAAAGCAACCAGAAGAGGACTGATTGGTGATCCCTGCCGTGTTCCTCTTGTCAATGGAAAAATTCTGAGTGATTTCTATTGGTAACTACAGATGCCTTAGGATTATTTTTGTAGGATTTATTTGTCTGGTTTCTGCACTGGTTTCAGGCATTCCCGCTCTGGTTTTCGGCATTCTGCTCTGGTTTCCGGCATTCCCAGAATGAACTCTAAACTTCAATGTGCTCTGCTAGAAAAGACAAGCGTAATTTCAGAATAAAAGCATTGTCTTTCATATAAGACACTTTGCATGTTTAGGTTTAAACGTCCAGAAATGAAAGTGTCATCTCTGCCGGACGTCTCATGAACATGAATGTTTTGAACTGGACCGTCTCCTTGGATCAGAACTCCAGTGATCTCCTGTGACTCTCTTTGTGGACTGTGATCCTTTTTTGGTTTGAAATGTTCGACAAATAAATACAAGGAAATACAAGAGCTCAATCCACTCTCTAAAATTAGGGCCAAAACCAAATCTGCTCAAACACTCAAACAGAAAATCCCATTCTACCATGTCAAATGCCATTTTCAAATCCAAAGAAATAACCCCCTCTGGTACAATATTGGATGATGGTGTGTATAAAATATGTAGAAGACATCGTACATTAGAAAAAGACTGACGTCCCAAAATAAAACCTGTTTGGGCTGGGGAAATTACCTCTGTCTTTAGCACTTTTGCCAAAATTTTTACATCCCAATTAAAAAGTGAGATAGAGCGATATGACCCACATTTCTTTCCGTCTTTCCCTGGTTTTAAAGGTAAAATTGTAGAGGCCTCTGCTAGTGTTCTTGGCAAAGTTTAAGTATCTTCTGATTCATGAAACATATCCTGTAACAGTGGAATTAATTGCCTGGAAACATTTTTAAAGAATTCAACTGGGTAACCATTTGGGCCTGGCACTTTCCCATTCTGCATTTCCCGGATAGCATCTTCCATTTCAGTCGATGAAATAGGGAATTCTAATTCTGCTCTACTAACCATTTATTTTAGGGATATTCAACTGAAGTTATATAAACTTTTAAGTATTTTATAAGGCGGCCCTATGAGTATGATCACTTATGAGCATATGGGGGGGATCTGTGGTCTCTTGGACAATTAATACAAAGCATGTCTTGTTGCCAACAGGTGGCCCTAAAGGGATTCCCACTTAATGCACTACAAATGTGTTCAGGGTTGCACTGCAAACATATGCACTACATTTTGGGCAAGTTCAAACAATGTTTGGCTGAGTGACGGCCCCAAAACTGTTATAGCCGCCCCTGCATCTCTCTACTGATCGTAAACAGCAAATCCTTGTATGATGGTTTAAACAATTCGTCAAAAATCAACCATTAATTGAAAAAGGAAAAAAAAAAAAGAATGATACCGAGATATACAGCTATATTTCTCCAAAATTTGGTGACACTGATTAATATATGACTTGTCATAAAAAATATAGTATCCATATAAAAATGTCACTGTACGTACGTGTATCCGTTTGATCAATCTGAATGAAACACGGTTTAATCAGCTCAGGGTCGTCAGTGTTTGTGAGTTTGAAGATGATCGGACAAAGTATGGGAGAAATATGATGATCGGTTATGATTTCATTTTTTTACATTTCTTAAAATATACTTACATTTTTATTAATCTATGTTATGGGGTATAAAAATATTGCCTATGTGAAAGATTTGATCCTTGAATTTCCCCTCTCAAAATCAAACAGGTGATTTTTAGTCATTCTTTTCATACATGTGGGGCACAACCATCCACTTCCTGTTTCACAGCGAATGACATATGTAAATCCATGGAACTATGCTGTGAGGAGACAATTTTGGGTATTCAGTTCAAATCTCAGGATGATCTGATGAAGCACAGCGTAATTACAGGACATAATGTGGCAAAAACCATTTTCCTTTCATTCATCCAAGATTGTCATATCCACTTGTTCAGCATAGTAACCTCATCAAACGTATGAATTTTGGTTAAGTTGGACAGCTCATAGGCAAGTTAGAACAAGTTTTCCACTTATGGCAAAGCATCAAAATTCAATACGTCACCATGGGAAGGTCCTTGGATGGAAACAAAATGTTATTTCATGATTTGCTTCATCAACCTCTTAAGCATGGATTTGACCAGGTTTGACATCTTTTTGACCATCATGTCAGGACAGCCACATCGAAACGTGGAGCCAGTCACTTCCTGTTGCCACTAGGAGGCACTATGATGTGACTAAATATGATGGTCCTGTCCAGAGGCGGACTCTGATCAAACGCCATACGCCAGGACATATGTGGCTTCTGGGACAATGCAGCACCGAGTAAGAGCGAGATGAATTTTGATGGCAAAACGTCAAATTTTGCTGCAACGTCACGGGCGAAGGAAGAAGAAAAAAAAAAAAAAAAAAAAAAAAAATAAATAAATAAATATATATATATATATATATTCATTCATTCACAAATTCAGTTAAAAATGGGAGACTTCCTGTACATTGAAGAATATGGGTCCTTGAAACTTTTCTGTGCAGGTCGCCCATATACATAAGACTTCACGGCTGTGTCAAAGAGAGTGAGGGGACAGTATTTACATCATGATCACCATTTATTGGTCTGACATACAAAAAAATATATATATACAACTAATGAAAGAAATTAAACCTCAGTAGTTTGGATGCTTTCTTCTTAAGTCACATAAATATAACTATTCCCACGCTCTCAGAGTTTAGGCATCACTGAAAACCAGAGCAAGATGTGTAACCACAGTCTCTGCTGTACATCAGTCGATGGCCTGCTGGACACAGCAACACTTTGGATATTTTGAGCTAACCCTGGAGAACAATTCCCATATAATGCCTAAAGCTAAAAAGTCCTAATGTCAGTCTCTTCTGACATTCTTCCATTCCAGCAGACGACCCAGAGTAAGGCAAGAAGCCGAACCAAACCGTGGTCATCCTCCGATTTATCAAGAGGAAACCATTTTCCTTTAGTGTGGTCAGAAAATTAGCTTCTTTTTCATCACAGCTGAAAAACACAAAAACAGGAATTGTTAGATAATTTAAATTAAAAATGTTCTGAACACTAAATTCACATGGTGGTTCTAGACTACACGTACAGAAGAAGGCTGTAATAAGCAATCTGTGAAAAGTTTCCATCAACTGTGTTAGAAGAGTCTCCCTGTAATATAGGGTTGTACAGTGTGCATACAGTCAAACCCAGATATTTTCCAAACCACATGAGCTGGAAAAATGTTTGAACCTCCCTCCCAAGGCCCTATTTTACTAAACCCTACCTTCCCACTATCCAATAAACTGCGTGTGCATGTTCTATGTTGCTATATTCTTGATGTAAAGTGCAGCCAACACCCACTGAATTACCAGGGTTAGTCTAGGCACATAAGATTTATAACCTTAGTATGCAAATAGTGTGAACTCAAAAGGTCAATCAAAGATCCACAACTTGCTTTATAGAATTTTAAGTTTCATCAATCATCTTGGGGACATCTCATATTTTGTTGCTCTAAATAAAGTACAAATTAAAAAAGAAAAATCCAACCAATTATGATCTAATTAATGCCACAGAATAATGGATACATTTACATGATAGGCATAGAATACAAATATGAGCTAATAAGTTTTCATTACTTGTGTCCAGGCCCTCTATTTTCCTCTTGAGCCCGACAGTTTCCTTCTCTCTTAAAGCCTCGGCTGAGCAGTTTGGTCTGGGGAGTTGGGGACCCGGGGTTGGACCAGGCCGGTTACTGAAGTAACTCTCCTTTAGAGCCTGGAGGATAAAGGACAGTACGGCAAGTATGAAAACAAAACCAAATTGCACTTGTACTGATCAGACACAATGTACAGAATATGATCTCATAGATGTTTATTGCCCTCAGCTACAGAGAACATATATTACCACTTTTTTTAGAAAGAAACAAATTAACTTTATTTTATGTTACATCGTTTCCATTCTTGCCTTCAACGTTGGCCTTATTGCTGAAAAGGCACATTTCTTCAGTCCTATTAAAATATACCAAACCCAGTAATTAAGATGTTTAGAGCATCTCTCAAAGGTGATGAAATCCACTGAGTGAGAACTTGTTTTGATTTACATTTTCCCACAATTTTGACAATTAACTATTGTTTTCTTTTAATATTTTTTATGAAAAACTTGCAAAAGTTCAAGAAAAGATCTAAACTTTATCACCTGAAAAACAAATGAATTTAAAACAAAACAAATTTCATGTAAACATAAAATGTCATCTGGGGGGGTACATACTGGATGAGAGGGAATTTCAAAAGGAGATCCAACAAACCCTGAGATGAACCCTGAGTCTGACGCTCACTGAACATGTGTCAAAAGAACTGGATCAGTTCCACATCACTAGTAATAAACAAAATTCAACATCATCGTTCTAATTAATGGCCGTATTCATGAAAAACCCATGATGATAGGTGGTTTGGCAGAAAATAACCATCTGTATAAATGTGTGAGTGATGATTCATGGTGAGCACCACAAAATTAATCCAAACATTTTAGATTCGATTTTTAAATTAATTTTCATGATGGCCTTTTAGTGGATGTTAGTGAGGATTCGGGCAGCAGGGTTCTGGACTAACTGCAACTGTGTGATGGATATTTTAGGGAGACCCTTGAGAACAGCATTACAGTATCTAGTGTACTGAAGACAAAAGCATTGACAAGTTTTCCTAAGTCCTGCTGAGACATCAGTCCTGAAATCCTGACACGTTCTTCAGGTGATAATAAGCTGAGTTCACTACCGTCTTAATGTGGCTGTTAAAATGCTGAACCACTTCCAGATTTCTGGCTTGGTTATTTTTTTTTTTGTTTTACTGCTTGAAGCTGAGTGCTGACTTTAATCTTTCTTCCTTGGCTCCAAACGCTATTATTTCTGTTGTGACTTAATTTCACAGAAGAAAATTCTGGCACAGCCACCCTTTAATTTGATCAATGTTTCAATTGGATTATTGGACTAAACCAAGATTGTTTAGACACAGTTTTCGGACACAAAAAAGGACCACCTTTCATCTGGGAGCATTCATGAATACACCATGCAGGGATATGTACGACGTTAAATAACTCCCTTTCTGGAACACTCCCCAGGTCAGAAAATAGGAGAGTAATGACAAGTATGCACTTTAACATCTACAGTCAAACATTTTTTTAATCAACCTAACGTCCAGCTTTTTGGACTTGGAGGAAGACAGGGTACCTAGAGAAAAGTCACATTAAGATCTGGAGGATATACAAACTCCACAAAAAGAGACCCCACTGAAGATTTGGACCAAGAATTTTCTTATGGTGCTTTCCACTAGTACCTACTCAGCACGCTTATACCTGCCACGCCCCCGTCTTGCGCTTTTCCACTATGGGCCAAGGCGGGTGGAGCCGTGCCAAGCAGATACTTTTTCTGTAACTATTCTGGTGAGGTTCTAACCGGGCTTAGCCGGCACTATATCTGACGTCATCACCCTCCACGCCGCTGAGTAGGTACTAGTGGAAAAGAGCCATTACAATGATGTGATGACCATGCTAATCACCCAAACTATGGAGCCTGTCAATATGCTACATTTCAAAAAAATTAATTCTCAGGTTTCAAATACATTTGTCTTACTGAGGTTAACGATGCAGGAGTTCTTTGTAAGAAGAGCGGCTGTGTTAGTTACCTGTGTTGCTGTGGTCCTCGTTGAGGGGTTAAAAGTAAAGAGTCCCTGTAGTAGCTCAAGTAAATCGTCACCAGCTGCGCTAAATATATGTTCCAGAGGAGTGCCAGGAAATATCTTAAAGGACACATAGTCTGGCAGACTACTCATTCCCTGCAGAGACATTCGACAAAGAACGGTTTACAAAGATCTTTACATCTCATGTAAATAAATATATAGTTTTAAATTGTAAAAAAAAATACTCACAGGCCACTTCTCTTCTGTGGGTGTTCCAAGAGCCTCGAAAATCTTGGTCAGCTGGTCCAGATCCGAGTCACCAGCAAGGAACGGTACCTACAAAAGTCAAGCCCATTAACATGGAAATTGGGGGGGGGGGGGGTAGGTAATCAGACTGTATAGATCAGGGGTTCTTAACCTTTCTGACCTTGGGGCCCAATTTTTTCAGTACAGAGTGGCCCGGGGCCCATTAAATATTAACACTGTATAGCAGGGGTATTCAACTTTAAGAGGTCCATTTAGAGAAAATTTACTCAAGCGAAGGTCCAGAACATCATTATATATATATATATATATATATATATATATATATTCAAGTAGCCTCATAGTTGTATCAACATCTGCATCTGACTGTTATATTAAAAAAGTACATATTTGCCCATTAACATGTGTAACTTCAATTACACATATTTTTTTCTCTTAAAAATAAAATAGATTTTATTTTATTTTTCAAATGCTATCTTATTTTATTTCTTTACCAGCAGTTTGAATTTCCCCTTTTCTTTGTTAATTGTCTCAACACATTTTTATAATAAATGAATATAAACACATCTTAACAATTGAACAGTTTTGCAGTTTTTCTTTCTTCCCCTTAATCTTATGCCCCCACTTTCTGTCGTTCAGTGAGAGAACTGAGCTCTAATTTCTCCTGCCAGGACTTTAAATCTGGGCTGGATGGTGTCAGGTTCTCATACACATGTGAATGTGCTCATTGATGAACCTGGAACGATATTTAGTTTTAATTATGTTCATTGTGGAGAAAGCTGCCTCACAGCTGTATCTGGACCCAAATATGGGCAGGATGTTTTAAGATGGTCAGCTTATTTTCTGTGACTTCAGTTCAGACTTGAGTGGATATGTTTGATGAAAAACTTTGTGTTTTGTTTCAGTGGCGTTTCACTTTCGCACTTTAAACGCCACGGTCTCTGAACATATGAAACACTGGTTTTGTCCCAGTGGGAAGACTGAAACAGGATGAATCTGTCCATTCCGGGTTGAACTTCCCTTTCCACCTGTTACGCTTATCATCTCTGTAAGAGTCAAGCTAATTACTTACTAAGTAACTTACTAAGTTTTATTTACATTAATAAGTTGTCAGGACTCAGTGTGTCGGGCTTCATCCGAGCCTGATCAGCTGCGACGGCCAGAGCCCGAAACTCTCTGGCCGCTGCAGCCGTGTCCCTTTCCGATGCTTTTGCAAGCCCGAACAACAGTCCAGCCCACACATCTACATCTACCATCCTTCAGCAGTAACGACGGAGCCGCCCGAGCGGCACCGACCTCCCCGGCCGCGGGGACGCGTCGGGATTAATGATCACGCCGCGCTCGCTCGCTCTGGGCGCAGACCCAAGTAATCGATCCCTGATCCTGGCGGATCTAAACCTACTCTGTGCAAAATGAAGGATTTTCTCTATAAATACACACCATTTCTCTTACTTTTACACATACAGCTAGCTGAGGGTCTTCTTCTCCTCATTTGGTTGGGAGTTGCTATGCAGTCCCGCGGCCCCCGCGGCCCACACGTACAAAACTGATTTTTTGTCGCGCCCCACTAGATGGCGCTCGCGGCCCAAGTGTGGGCCGCGGCCCTAGTGTGGGCCACGGCCCTATGGTTAAGAATCACTGGTATAGATCATTGAAGTAAAGTTTACATACTCGAAGCAGCAGCTCTGCCAGGATGCATCCCACTGCCCACATGTCAACACCAACACCGTACATCCTGGCACCAAACAGGAGCTCGGGAGAGCGATACCATCTAAGGAAGAGATCAAGGAAACATGCATAACATTTTTATCTTATGTGCTGCTTTCCAGTAAACTAAAAACATATTTTGTTTAAAAATTATCCCCACATTCATCTCCTCTCATAATACATCTAATAATTCATCACATTCATTTTGTCATTTAAATAAATACAGAAAACATAATTTTTTCGAATAGTTCAGACCTGGTAACAACTTGATGCGTGTAGACTCTGTTGGGGCTTCCAAAAGCTTTGGCCAAACCAAAATCAGCCAATTTCAACACACCATTACCATCTAACAGCAAATTATTGGGCTTCAGATCCTGTGCATTAAAAGAGGATCAAAACAAGCATTATAAACTCTGCATATGCAGTGAATGTGTGTGGGGTATGCATGTGCTCTTACCCTATGCAAGATCCAGTGGTGGTGCATATATTCCAACCCCTGTAGAGTCATGAGGGTGTAGGCTTTGATATTTGCTGGAGTCAAAACTAGACTGGTGTCTTTGATAATAACCTTCAAAATTCAAAACAAAGAGCAGCAGTTTTAACCAAAGCTGCATATTAAAAAAACAGTTAGACATCCATTACTTCAGGGTTTATAACTGCAGCACTCAGTTACCATACACTTCTCTGAGCAGATAGGAGATTTAATGGCAACAGTGGATATTTAAGGAGCGGGAAACAGCCAAAACAGTTTGTTTTAACCTTGCAACAAGAGCCCACAAGGTTCCAGCAGTTGTAAAAACACCAATTATTGTGTCCTTCTACGCAACATTATAGGTAGCAAAACTGCTTAACATCTGTGGCTGATTAAAGTTCATATCACAACAAGTAACCATGTGGTCTAAAAATAGGCTCTCAGCAACAGTGAATAAGAGGAGCCTCATATTTCCCCCCATCTGCTGCCTGTCAGTGAATAGTATATGTGCCTTGTGAAAGCTAACAGCAAAGTAATATAGATTTTTTATTATTTATTTACAGAGCAGGCTTATCTTGTTTGTATTGTTTTAATACAGTCAGATGTATTAGTAGTGGGTGTCCATTTGGAGCAAGAGAAGGACTAAACTATAAAAGCCAGGCATTGTGGTTTTTGTTTTCTTTTCTACTCCTAGGTTGCACTATCACAGTGTTTCCCTCCTTTGCACACTCTTGTCTCCTCTGCCCTTCAAAGCACTAAATGCAGACCACAGCTGGAGACAAAATAGTATCACAGCTGCTATACACATATTAAAGAACGCATTTCTTAAAAAGCAACATAAAAAATAATTTACTGCCCTAAAGCTTTTGACTAACTTGACTGTTCAAAACAACATTAGGTGATTGCAGACAATTGTTAATTTTTCTATCCTGACTTTTGGTACACTAATTTTACAGCCCCCCACCCCAAATAAAAATAAACCCAAAACAAATAAAAAACTATACATAGGCAATACTTTTTCAAATCCTCTTTCAGTCATAACAATATTTACCTCCTCAAATAGAGACTTGCTGCATCCTATGACTTTAGATGGATGATTTTGCAATTGTGGAGACGTTAAACGCAACTTATTTAGTTTAGTAGTTATTTAGTGAGGAGCTGCCGCAAGTGAAGGAGCTCAAGCATCTTGAGGTCTTGCTCATGATTGAGGGAAGAATGGAGCGAGAGATTGACAGGCAGATAGGTGCAGCATCTGCAGTAATGCAGACTATGTATTGGTCTGTTATGGTGAGGAGAGAATTGAGCCAAAAGGCAAGAACTTCTGTTTACTAATTGATCTATGTTCCTACACTCCCCTATGGTCATGAGCTTGTGGTAGTGACTAATTAAGATTGCAGATACAAGCAAATTAATTTCCTTTGGAGGGGTGGGCTCTCCCTTGGAGATAGTTCAGTAATCTGGGAGGGACTTAAGTTGAGTCACTGGTCCTCCATATTGAGAGGTGCCAGTTGAGGTAGTTTGGGCATCTGGTGAGGGTACAGCCCGGGTGCCTCATGCGGGAGATGTTTCGGGTATGCCCAATTGGGAGGAGGCCCTTGGGAAGACCCAGGTCATGCTGGAGAGATTATATCTCTCAGCGGACCTGGGAACAGCTTGGTATTCTCCCAGAGGAGGAGGCTGGAAAAGAAGACCTGGGCCTCTCTGCTTAGACTGCTGCCCCTGTGATCAGCAGAAATTATTGGATGAATGGACGTAAACACACGAAATCTACATATCAACTGCTGACAGGAGAAATGATATAGGAAATGTAGGGCTGCAACAAAGGCATTCGAAAGCAATTAAAATAAAATAAATATGCTAATTATCTGAATCAAATCAAAAAAATAAACTCTACAAGAGTTCATTTTAACAACACGGTTTTTTAGGAGATTTGCTGTCTCTTTTAAGCCCGGCCTAAGAAATCTTGGTGTTGTCTTTGACAAAGACATATTATTAGAACGCCGCTCCAAACAGCTGATGAGGAACTGTTTTTTTTTTCCATTTAAGGAATATTTCTAAACTAAGAACAGTTGTTTCCAAAAATTATCTTGAGCTAATTATTGCTTTTGTGTCATCTCGTTTGGACTACTGCAACAGTTTGTTTTCTTGCTTAAACAAGAAAGAACTGGCTCGTCTTCAGCAAGTCCAAAACTCTGCAGCAAGTCTTAAAAACTCTTCACTGGTCCCCAGTCTCTTTTCGTTTTAACTTTAAAATCTTGTTCCTGACTTTTAGAGCTCTGCATGGTCAGGCCCCCTCCTACATCAAGGATCTACTATGATCCTACACTCCTTCTCCTAGACTGAGATCATGTGACCAGAGCCTCATGGTCCCTCGTATCCGCATTAAAACGCGAGATCGCTCCTTCCAGGCCGTCGCACTGAGGCTCTGGAACGATCTCCCACTGTCTATACATTCTCTGGACTCCATCGATGCTTTAAGAACAAACTTAAAACCCACCTGTTTCTCCAAGCTTTTAAACATTAGTAGTGAGAGGGTTGTTTATGAACACCATGTTGATTTTATGTACCGGTACTTTTATTCCAGGAGTTTTTTTTAAATCGGTATTGTCTTGTTTTTAAATCGTATTTCTACTTTTATTGTAGTGTTTTATTTGTGTTATTATTGATGTTTTATTTTTTGTGAAGCACCTTGTGACATTCCGTTGTCTGTGAAAGGTGCTATATAAAATGTACTTACTTACTAACAAGTATAGGGTTTCATCACAACTACAGAAGAATTAAGTCAAATGTTTTAAGAAGGAGACATGACTCACCTCCAGGTCTGTTTCCATGAAATCAAACACCAGGCTGATGTTTGATTTATGTCCAAAGGCATCCAACAACTACAATAGATAGCAAAACAAAAAGTAGTATTTAATTCAACATGGTAAGTAACACAAATATGCTCATACAAGCGTGAGCTTGGGCTTATTCAGTCAAAATTAATAGGCCGGTGTCTCCAAAGATATATCTTGTATGGCAGCATGAGCAAATGAATGTTTAAGTACCCCAATAATGTTTGGATGATGCAGCTCCTGCAGCAGCTTGATCTCCCGCAGAGCGGTCCGATTTATACCTGCAGGTGAGAAACTGCATGAGCGGGTGAATGAAGAACATCTTTACTGTGTGTTTACGATCAGTAGCACTTACCATCTTTAGCCTCAGTCCTGTGGCCAACTTTAATCTGACAGAACCAAAAAGACGGAAGTTTGGTGTTAAAACATCGTCACAATATTTAAATGTCTGCGTGTTAGTTTACTGATTGACTGTTACCTTTTTAATGGCAACTATCGTGTCAGTCATCTTGTCCCTGGCTTTGTATACAGTTGCAAACTGTGGATAGAAAACAAACGCATTGAGTATGGGTGGGTGGGTGTGTGTATATGTGTATATGTGTATATGTATGTATGTATGTATGTATGTATCATGTCTGCAGTTAGCGGTCCATTCCGGTTCATATCAGTGTAAATGGTGTCAGACTTAGCTCAGCATGTGAGTGCATGTGTGTGTGTGTGTGTGTGTGTATTTGCGTTTGTTCATATGAGTAAATATATGATCCAAAAAAGATTACTCAAATCCTTTGAGACTACTAAACTATTACTAATTTTTTTCTTTACATAGATGCATGTGTAGTCAGTGACAGTTATATTGTCATTTTGATGGGTATTTATGTACATTAGAGAGAGATTGTGTGTGTGTGTGTGTGTGTGTAAGTAGATATAGAGCAGATGCAGTTAATAGAGACAGTATAGTGTAAATAAGGATATTTATAAGTATATATTAATAATTATACCGGCACGTGTGTACAAATATATATAGAAATATTCAACTATGTATGTGTGTATGCATGTATGTATGTATGTATGTATGTATGTATGTATGTATGTATGTATGTGAGTATAATTACAGTATATAATAATAATAATAATAATAATAATAATAATAATAATAATAATAATAATAATACTACTACTACTAATAATAATACTGTTATTTAGCAGTGTGAGTACAGTGTGTGAGTATTTATAAATACGGGTTAAATGATTAGTGAATGGGGGTAGCATTAAATAAGTTTAAACTTCTTCCTACTCCTTTTCTGCACATGTAAATTAAGTTATCAAGTGCTAAAGGATGACATTCTTTGTTTTGTTTTCTTAAACTTCTCTTGAAGTGTTGTTTTTTTAAATGTGCAAAAATAAATAAATCAAATAAAATCAGTATAAACACCACAAAGTGTCAGCTCCGCAGCGGCGGCGAGGCTTTGTTTACATTAGCAACCGACATGTGCTCGCTGGTTATCCGTGATGGTTTCCGCAGGAAACAGCTTTTGGACGGAGGCAGCCAGGAGCTAAATCCAGGCCGAGCCCCCCCTCACCTTACCTGACCCTCTCCGAGGAAGTCCAGTTTCTCATATCGTTTGGTTCTGGTTTTTCCATCGTGCGCCATGGCAGCAGCAGCGGCTCCTCCTTCCTGCCCAGTTAAAGGGCTGCAGCGACTACTTCCGGGTCACCAGTGCTCTTTACTGGAGCAACAGCGCCACCTGTGGACACAATCGTCTCAACACAGAGAATGGTTTGTTTTGATCATGTGCACAGATTTGGTTCATACAGGACTGTCTCAGAAAATTAGAATATTGTGATGAAGTCCTTTATTTTCTGTAATGCAATTAAAACAAACAAAACAAAAATGAAATATTGCAAGCCTTTTATTATTTTAATATTGCTGATTATGGTTTACAGTTTAAGATTAAGATTCCCAGAATACTCTAATTTTTTGAGATAGGATATTTGAGTTTTCTTAAGCTGTAAGCCATTATCAGCAATATTAAAATAATAAAAGGCTTGCAATATTTCAGTTGATTTGTAATGAATCCAGAATGTATGACATTACAGAAAATAAAGGACTTTATCACAATATTCAAATTTTCTGAGACAGTCCTGTATATGACTTTGAAATGTAGTACGTTATTCAACATGATTTACATTTGTATTTACGTATTTTGTAACCGATCATATTATTTAATAGAATACAAAACATGAGATTAATCATACTTGGAATTTAGAGATTTTTTTTTTTGTTAGTATTACTATTCATGTATACGAATACTGATTTATTTTTGTATACAACATTAAAATTTCTTCACACTTTGAAAATTCCAGTGAATTACTATAATGTGCAATATGGTATATTACCCACAGTTTTCCCTTTTTTTCTTCTTTTACCAGTTTTGACATCAGTCCCCCGGGTGTCTCTTCTGTCAGTTAGGAAGGCTTTGTGATCCATGCACCAGTGAGCACATCTCTACATCCCATCTCCATTCACAGTAAGATACCCTCACATCCCACAGGATTAGGCATGGCTCCTCTCCTTTGACCCTCCTTGTTTCCTGATACACAGCCCCCCACCCCGCCTTCCAGTGCACACTGCACACTACCCATTGACTTTTGTTTTAATGTTAAATTTGACAAGAGGAGTGTGAAAGATCAGCAGGCCTACACCCCCCCACACCCCCACCATGCCCAGATGTATGCACATTCATAGTCTGACAGTTCACAGATGTGGCTGACAGTGTGTGCCTGTGCAGCCATGAAGAGCAGAGAAGAGAAGAAAACAAAAGAACATAAAAGAAAAGAAAAGAGAAGAGAAGCTATCTATCAGTCTTCCAGTCTTTGGTGCCACTATATCATCAACATTTAGGAACTCTAAGAGAGGCTTTTATCTGGATCATCACTGTCCAGCGGTGGACGTACCTCAGATCCACTTACATCATTAGCTCTAAAACACATGTGACACATTGATGTCCTCTAATTTTGATACGATTTGAAGGCATTATTGTGCCAGTTCCCCTCAGTGTCTTGTCAAGGCTGTGAACGAGGGAAGGCGTGAAGTGTTGCTGCTAGTGCGTAGACAGTTTGTCACAGTAAATCTTAAGACGGGTAGCAATGTGCACAGTAATTCACTCTGGCTATGTGTCACATTAGCAGATGGTGATGCTGTTGAGCTAATGCGCGTTTGTGTGTACACCCCTGTTTGACGGGCAGGAGGAGAGTGAAACCACAAAAGCTGTTTATCAAACTCAAAGGAAGTGGGTGTTGTTAGGCGAGGACGTGTTGCACCACCACATCCTGCTGCTGGGAACCAGCTTCAGATGGGACAGTATTCGCACAATGTACAGTAAACAACAAAGGTGTCTTTTCTTGTGTATGTGTTTGTGTGTAAGTATATGTTTGTGGCGTGCGGCTACTTTAGACAATGTTCCCCGATTGTGCTGCTTTATTAATTTGAGGGGAAGACTGTTTGGGAGGCCACCACAAGTGACTTTTAAGTATTTCATTCCCCTTTGATTAAATGTCCACTTTGATGCGGCCTTGCACACTGTTGCTGTTATGCATGCTCAGAAATTGTAATCAGATTTCTCATAAATTAAATCTAATGTGGAATGACTCAAAACGTTTCATTTTGTCTCCCACATATCCCCAAAAATCATAACAGCTGTGAAACAGATTTTTTCTTTCCGTTTTTCTTTCAATGACCAGTTTTCATTATTTCCCCTCTGCTGATTTACATGAGCTTTATTGGATAATATGAAGCTAAAAAGAATTTGATGCTATTCTTAAATGTGTGAGCCAGGAATGATTCAGTGCTGTTGCAGTCACTGCTGTTTCATACACCTGTTGTGCTTCTGTCTCCATTTTAGAGTCTCAGGGGAAGTGGCAGTGTTCTGTCATCAAGTGAGTTTTCCTCTTTGTTTCTCTCTATCATTCGTTCACGTAGACACACACGGATACACACACAGATGCAGCTGTATCTGACCACATGCACATTAAAACACAACAGGATGTTAGGGTGGATGTTTGAGGTGTGAAGGTTCACACAAGCTGTGACAAACATCAGATTCTCAGAAACAATTATCCATTATTAAGCTGTCTAATAAATGCTGATCTTAATCTGTTACTTGTGGGGTTTGTTTCTTCTGTTTGTTTTTCAATCTCCTTACACAGAACAGCAAATTTGCAGCCACCCTACGAGACCTGGCTACTGACTTACTTTCACAGATATCTATTGCAAGGCATCAAGAATGCACAGCCTGCATGATTTACCATGCCGGTTTTATTGTGTAGTGTAGAGGCAATAGGAAAGCTGAGGGACAACAGAAGGATAATCATCAGCTTCCCTGCTGCAGTGTGTTTACAGCCAAAGCAGACATCCATCAAATTGGTCCTGCCAGTCCTGTGTTGCGTTGTTAGACGCCAGAACTGTCACTCTGAATAAACATTTGGGTAGATCTTTCTTTCTTTATTTATTTCATCACTCCCTTCCCACAGCATTTGAAGCATCAGCACACACGAGGGATTGTGGGGTGCATTCGAATGAGCCCACTTGATAGTTCGGCTCAACCAGAGGCAACATTATGATAATGTCCGTATAAGTAACAGGGGGATGGGTGAAGTGTCATCTCTTCACATAGATGAAGCCAGCAGGGAGTCCATAGTCAAATGCATTTAGGGAGACTTTGTTGTTGTTGTTCCAGTCCACATCTCCTTACAGACATCATTATTGCTCTCATTAGAGGAATCTTTATCTCAGCCCCAAATGGACAACAAAGTCTTGCAGTATATCTTCCTTCCCCATGCTTGTGTGTGGGGAGAATGACTGCTTATGCAAACTATGGGCTACTTGGATCCTTCAGAGCCCCCAATCATCAGGTGTTGAGATGCTCTGTTTTAATGAACTGCTTTAAATAGCCTGTTGTTTTCCCTGTCTTATATAGGGTTATATTTGTCATATAGTCCACAGCAGAGAGGTGCAAAAACAGTGTGAAATGACAAGCAGAAGATATGTGAAAAGTGCCTCTGGATTGATTCATAACCATGTTGCCATGAGAACACAGAATAGGATCTTATGCAATAAGGGGCAGCAGGATGTTCAAGTCAGTCATCTTTGGAAGGTAAATGAAGGAGAAGAAGAGTCCATTCTGATTTGTCTGGGAGTATCAGGAGCTGGAGACAGCCCCCGCGGTGTGTTATCCAAGAAACCATTTACTTCATTAACCCCGTCAGATCACTGAGGCCTCGGTAATCAACCTCGTCACACGTCTCATTAACTTCCCATTCTATCAGCACGGCCCTCACACTTTCAGATGCACTTGCACACTTCTAATTTTGTATTGCACATTTGTATCTGCAACACACAAATGCACAGTCTGCGTTTCCCTGGGTGTATTCACTGGCTTGCAAACAGCGGAGACCTCTCCTCCTGCACACGTGCAGATACACACTCCTCTCCCTCTGTTTTAGCTATAACCCCATTACCTCTGTCAGTCCCAGGGGTCTCTCAGCTCTGATGAACCCTCAGCTGCCCTGTGAGATTAGTGGACTCCCTGAGAAAAGCCCCTCATTGATTGAACTCAAATCTCTCCTGCTCGCAATGTCAGCTCAAGGTTGGCAAGTTGACTCTCTTTCTGTAATGCACTCTTGTGCTGCAGTTTTGTCATTAATATTATTGTGATATTATCAGTTCATCTCTGCTGCTTAGATTATTCATAGAGGAAGCGAAGAATTTATTGACATTCACCTTTAGTGTTCTGTGATTTCTCTTTCAGTATTTCTCTCTAGTGGCTCGGGTTTTAATGATTGCTAAAAATGTCTATTTCGCTTCTTTCTCAAGCCTTTCAATCTCCTCTCCCCTCCATCAACCCTAACCATAGAGGAAGTGTTACCACATAAAAGCTTCAAGTGTTTGGTGAAGCGAGTTGAATGTTTGAATTCACTTTTGTGCCTCACACATATGGCAGAGGGAAGCGTTTGCTTTGCATATCACTTGAAGGAGTGAAGATCCTCCACATGAAAAAGGCAGCGAGAGATGAAGGAAACAGGGCAGCTCAGTTTGTAAAAGGGACTCAGATAAATGGCTGGATCAGAAAATTTTTATGTTGAACCTGATGAACGATGAATGATGCACAAGATTTCCTGTGGCGATGAATAGAGATGAAGAGATTATTCAGACATGTAGATCATTCAGGCAGGAACATTGCCCTGCACTACTGTCTCTTCTCTCCATCATAATTCAATATTTACTGTTTAAGCTAGAAAACTGCTCCCTTTTGGCCTCCTCTATCTGGTATCCATGGCAACAGATTTGAGAACAGTGTCGCCTTTATGTGCCGGTGAGTATGTGTGAGTTTGAGCGTAATCTCTAATAATACACTGCAGTTGATGGGTTTTTGGGGAGCAGCTGTTGACCCCTTGATTTCAGGGGTGTCTTTGTGCTCTTACACAAACCCTGGATCAGCATGAACATGCACACACAGAACAGGACACTTTTAAATCTTTCCTAGAGTTGATTTAAAATTTTTCCTGAACAAAATGATTAAATTGCCTTCGAAATTACTAAATAAATACATCATTCATCAGAAGTGAAATCTGTAAACCTCCTTTTTTTTAAATGACTAGCTTTACCAGATCAACTTGATTAACCTTTATAACTTCAACCCGTCAGGCTCTGGCCCAGTGCACAAGTATAGACCAGTGTTCATATTGTCAGGTTGATAGAATTGCCAAAATATGATTTTTATAGCTAAAAAACTAAAAGGGACATTATAAATAAACAGATAGATTATGTAGCAAAAAAACAAAACAACCAGAAACTTAAAAAAAAAATGCTGTCATTCGTTTCCATAATTCTTATTTCATAAATAGTATGAACCCAAGATATTTAATGTTTTATCTCATCTACTTAATTTAATGTATAAATAATAAATACATTTAATAAATTCTCTCTTCAACAATAAAGTTTCTTAACCCATTAGCTATCACCAGCCATCAACAGTAGGTCTTTGGATGTCTGCTTTGAGACTCCATCACCTTTCAAGAGTGTAAAACCCATTCCTGACCTCTGACAGGGTGGGGTCGTACAGCTAAGCTGCACCCACTGTGAGGGAACAGATGATCTTGGAAACCAGTGACACTACGAGGAGAAGTTAGTTCAGGCAAAGTAGAGACGACACAGAAGCAACGTCATGTCAGTTCTGGTGGCTGAGATGAATACGCGGCCAGGTTAACATTTTCATAGACCCCTATTTATTTAGGAAAGAGGTGTAGACCTGTGTTTCAAGGAACATGGGTCAGTTTTGATAACTGCTTCAAATCCTGGAGCATTGATCAAGTGTTGCAGATTTTGTGTCCCTTTTCCCGCAAGTAAGTCTTAAATATGTGGAACAGCATGGGGTCATGGTTGCATTTTGTGTTTGTACATGTATTAGGCATTTTCTGTGAAGGACGTGTAAGGACTGCAGGAAGACCAGTCCACTACCCATATCCTCTTCTTATGCAGCCATGCGTGCAGAATGTGGTTTCACATTGTGTTCATGAAAAGTGCAACCCTGAGAAAAAATGTCCTCTTTAGAGCAGTATATGCCATCTTAAAGGACATGTTTGCCTGGTCGATCGTCTCAATTCTTTTCCTCGTTGATACAAAGAACAAGTCTGGTTTCTCTGGATTCAGCTCGGATTTCCAACTAATGTAAAAGAAACTACGGTACCTTTGGACAGCCAAACAAGTATCAACAGAAGACATCCAGTTTGCAGGAGAGTGGGAATGTTGGTGAGTTACTTATGCTGGTTTGACCATTTCAAAAAAACAACAACAAAAAAACAAACTTGTTTATCTGAGTTATTATTGGCAGTTCTTGGTTGCTTTGAGTTGTGGCTCCTGGACAGTCCTGTATGAGTGTTTCCACAGAGCCTGCCCCTGCCCTACGGAGATTGGTGTGGAGCGTTTGTGCTGGTGGGTGTGACTGTGAATGGGAGTGGCACCAGACAATTTTCACAAAGTAAATGGGTATGACTGGCCCAGCTTAAAATATGCTGCTCTGAGATCTTTTCTGGATTAATGCTCCTGTAACAGTAGTGTAGCTGAATTATGCTGAAGGCACAAACCAATGCAAACTTGGGGCTTTTCGACGTCTTGCTGATTTAAGTATCAATTACATATTTTGTTAGGAGCACACTGCAACTGTCTCTTCCAAATACGTCTGAAATACAGATTTTTCCGATGCCAATGCTCGATTGCACTGTGTGGTGGTCCAGAGCAGTCAACACCAACAAGGCTAAGCAGATTTCTTTTTCATCTGTGAATGCCTTTACCTCAGTGCTAGCCTCAAAGAGGTCAATGCATCTTTATTATCTGATAAAGGGTTGTTGTGTTTAATTTACTTTTATATTGCTTATCATGAAAATAGAAGCAAAATACACAAGAAACACAACTACATGCCTCAATACAGTGCTGGCCACACAGCCACAAACAACTTAGTTTAAAAAAAGTACTGACCTTTATCAAAGTGACATTGATATGAGCACTTCTGTTGATTTAGAAACTACACACTCTGTTAACTTGAACGAACCCACACATAAGACTTGACCCTGATGTATCTCAGCAACCAACAAACCAGACTGCTGATGACACTGCAGATTTTTAACTACAAGTTTGGAAGTGAGTGTTTACAAGCTTCTGAGCACAGACAATCACCAACCTGGCTAATAAAATATATCCCACTGGGTGTTTTGCACGTGCACATGGATATAGACATACACAAGGCTGGGTTGAGTAAGAGTGACCTACTGTGGGGCACCAAGAAAGGAAAGGTCATCACACATCATTTACATGGCTTGTCCATGTTAAAGAATGTTTTCCTTACATGGAAGGTCAGGTTTTGCATAGAGGCATGCTATAAACCAAACTTTTGACAATAAATAATTGATGGGACAACTGTGACTTGTTCATGCTTGGTCTATGTGAGCTTTCCATCCTACTCATTTTTGTTATATTAAGGGGAAAACAACAGCCTTCAAGCACAGATGTACAGCTTTAATCTGCCTTCGTTCACCCACTCAAGCCCACGCACAAACCCACCACAAAATGAAATGTATTGGTGAGGTGTGATGTGGCAGCTTCTGTATCTTTGGGCACACAGGTTAAATTGGAATAAGTTACATCACAACCGCTGGGTCTTTGCAAGTCATACCAGGAGTGGTGACGTGTGTGAACCATTTCCTTTTAAGACAAAGGTGTTAAACTTAATTTATAGGTTAGCCCACAGGTTTGCAAAATGCTTCATGTCAAAATACCCCAGAGAGAATACATTGCAACAACACAAGATGAGATTTATTAGGACACAGCAGAGATTTATAATAATGTCTTGGCTAGATTACCAGAGTGCAACCATTTATCATGATCTTTTTTTTCTATTTTTTTTACTCTGAATCCCTTCACTTCGATCTTGGTAAGTTATTTGGAAGTGGATATCTGATTATATCTAAAAGCATTTATCTTTTGTGTTGTTTGGACTGCAAGGACATCTGTTTTGCACATTTTTATACTGTGAAACCATGCTTTCATTAAATGTGTGAAACAGGGTTCGACATTTACTTACTGGAACAAGTAAAGCTTTTCCTGGTAAGAAGTGTGGCCCTATGATGGACTACCGACCTGATGGCAGCTGGGACTGACTGCACTGGATCCTGAGTAGGATGAAGTGGACGGATGGATGGATGGACGGATGGATAGGCGGACAGATTCATCACAGTAACTCTGACCAAGAGACGGTGGTGATGGATCTTGTTGAGATATACTGTTTTGGTTTTTCCTTTTGTATGTTGGAGTTTAAACTTAATTTGCGGAGTCAGTGATGATCAGTTTCACTAACACTGGATGGAAACTGGACTCTGCAGTGAATTCCACTAAAGTAGTTGTGTCTGTTTTTAATTCAAGACCCAATTATCAGACATTCAATTTCATATTTTTGCCTAATCTTATGCATAGAGATTTATCTCTGGATTAGCTAAACTTTCCTTTGTTATGTGTTGCAGATTGTGAAATCCTCTAATTATTTCCAATTTTGAAATATTATCACATTGGTTGTGTTTTGCTCTTCATTTATGAACTTCTTTTTTTTAAACGTATAAATGTTCTCTTATTCCAACACTTGACATTGTGCTATTTTGTACTATTTTAAATCAAACAGAGTTGAATGATTTTCCTCCAAATGCATCAAGTTTTTATATTTTACAACATCCCAGTATTCTCTTCGACACATACATTTACACTTACATTTGGTTTGTATTTTTTTGGGCTATATTTACCACCACTTATTTGTTATCCTAGCAGAGGCACGTGTTTAAATGTGAAGATAAATGAAGCCCCTTCCTGTTATAAAACAAACAACAATAATACTGAATGACTTTGTTTCAGGTAATTAATTTTTTTGATGAATGTCAGATGGATAATCAACTGAGGCTAGTGTGTTATCTTATACATGTTGACATATATAACTGCTGCAAATGCACGTTCCTTAGGTGAAGTCTTGATGATGCATATGCTGCTTTGCTGTGATGGTTTACTGGGAGGGAACAATGGCATCATTAATAACACATTATTAATTACATGTTTTCTTTCCCTGCTGTGGCAAAGTGTCTGCTTAAAAAATTGCTATAATGATCCAGACGGTGCAGATAAACCAAACCGAGGTTGAGTCTTTTGAGTGTGAAATATTACTTTGCTTATGTCTCATGATATTTCAGGCATTTAAACCAATAAACCAGAATGTATTTATAAACAATATTATCTGATTGATTTGGATGTTAAAATATATTTTTGGCGCCTCTCTCATTCTCTCCATCATGTAGGCATGCATCTGAACCCGTTGAGAAAAAGGGCAAAAACACGTTTCCATTAGTGGCAGACTTTTGTCAACAACAAGCCTTCTGCCAGATGCTGCCTTCCCTGTTTGTCTTAAAATAAAAATAACACCCGGCCTGAATGAGCTGTCCCTCAGGAGAAAAATCCTGGTGAAAACAGGGGGAGGATGGAGAGGGGAACGTGCTCAGCTCGCTCACGGCCAGGGGGAGGCGATGTCGCCCCTCCTCTCCTCTCCTCTCTCCTCTCTTCTCCTCTCCACTGATGTGCTCAGTTTGGCCAGAGCGCTCAGACTGCTGGCTGAGATCATTAGTAGACACCAGGCTCCGGGACCTGACATTCACCGATCGGAAAAGCAGAGACGAGGGAAAGAAAGAAAGAGAGGGAGACAGAGTCACGTACGGAGATATTAAGAAACAAAACCACCACAAAAACCCCGACCGACCCTGGGAAGCTGGGACGGTGCAAAAACAGCGACCGAGGCGGACTCTCCGGTCTCTCAGCTCCGCCGTCCTCTGCACTGACGGCTGCAAGCGCGGTCTTGTCGCTCATTTCTCTTCTCTTTTTTTTTTCTTCTTCTCCTCCCGCTGGATTCGTGCTCACATGCAGTCGGATGTGGGCTGCTTGTTTTGACTGCAGCAGTAGTCCCGCTCCCCCTCCTCTTCCCTCGTCTCCTCCACCTCCCCGATCCAGCGGATTTGCGAAGGAGCCCGGCGCCGACTGAACGCAGCAGCGGCCCCGCAGGCAGCGCGCTCCGGCCCGCAGGAGCGTCTCTGCAGCAGCGGCCCCACAGGCAGCGCGCTCCGGCCCGCAGGAGTCTCTGCAGCAGCGGCGCTGCAGGACCGCGCTCTCCGTGCAAGTGGACGCAAACGCACGCCAAGTTTCCCGACTGGATTTCCCCCCCACACACTTTTTTTTTCTTGTTTTGCTTTTTTGCCCTTGTGCGACTACCTTCATTCTGTTATTGCCTGCAAAAAAAATAATTATATATATATTTATATATATAATTTTTCTATCCAGAGCACCACTGACGCCATTTCCTTGGGGTTTTCTTTCAGCAAACAAACACACAACAACAAAAAAACATTTATTCCGTCTCCGTGTGACAGCTCCCCGGGAGGCTGTCATCCCATCCGTCAAGTCGTGTAAAATGTGTCGGGGGCTAAATGGATTGTAAATGATCTTGATGAAATATTCACACGCCAGAGCCGACTGTGTGCCAACATTAGACATGGGTAAGTAGCGCCGGTCTCACACCTGATCACACCTCTCTCCTGGAACCGTCCTGCTGCTGTTGACGTGGGAAACCGCCGTCTGTCTGTGTTTCATGTGGGCAGCTTTACCTGTCACATTAACCCTGCGCCGTGCGCGTTTTGGCCTGCATGTGTAATTGTTTTCGGACCCACTCCGCTGGTCGAGTATACGTGAAATCGCTTGCAGTCACGTGTAGAT
Source organism: Cololabis saira (assembly GCF_033807715.1). Classification (NCBI taxonomy): domain Eukaryota; kingdom Metazoa; phylum Chordata; class Actinopteri; order Beloniformes; family Belonidae; genus Cololabis; species Cololabis saira. The sequence continues at coordinate 28,425,074 of NC_084595.1, forward strand.
GAAATCCAGTGAGCGGCACACGCGCCGTGACCCCACTCTTCCCTTTTCACGCAGAGCTTCACGCACGTAGACATCCCAAACAACGGTGCACCGACTCAAGGACCCATAAATCAGCCTACAGGCTGGCACCAGCGGTTATCACTGTGTAATGTGCTGGTTACTGTGTGGCTTAAGGATTAAACTACTAATTGGCACAATACGATGAAGAGTCTGGTGAAGCAGCAGATCAACCACTGCTCTGACATCAGATCTGTTGGGTTGGGCATCCTGCATCTTCTCTCACTGCTAGTCCATCCCACAGCATCGCACTCTGTGACAAACTAGCAGGCAGTTGAATATCTTGTCACTTAAGCTGTAATGTGGGGTTAAAATATGAATTAGGTCGATTGCAGTGGACAGAGAGGGTACAGATGTCACAAACATGTCCAGAGGTGCCACGTTGCTGAATGCCCAAGATGTGCTTTGCATGCACTGTATTTTTTGTCACATCTTTGCCTTTCTCTGTGTATTTCATTTTGGTTCTCCATGGGGTTAGTGTAGAGATTCCCAAACGGCTGCACGTGGCTCGGTGAAAGCCAGTGCCGCCTCAGTTGGTTATTCTCATCAAAAGCCAATCGGTTGTGCATTCAACAAAAAAAAAGAAAGAAAGAAAAAGTGATGGGTTTGATTCAGTTGTGTGATTGAAGGTCAGGGCTGAGAGTCAGTGGCGGTCAATTATCAGCAGAGCCCAGAAACCTCAGGCACAACCAGAGCCCCCAGATGATAAATAGACAGGCTTGAGTAAGTCAGGGAAAGTGTGGAAGTGTGGCCAGCTTCCTTGGGTATGTGGGAGTAAAGTTGTGGGAACAGGCACTGGACGATAAAGGGCATGACAGGAGAGGCAGCTGCAAGAGAGGTGCGTGACCAGGTGGAAAGAGATGAGGTAGAGGGATGGATAATAGAGGTGATTCATCGATCTTGTCTTGTTAGCGGTTTCAACTCTACTCCAGCTTGGCAGCGATTTTGTGGCATAAAAGTACAAAGTGGGCTATTTAACTCCATATTAGGTAACGAGATGCCCATGCCACCTTTAAATTAAAGCATGAGAAATCGATTGGGTGCATCCCCTTTTGAGCAGGATACCTTGGGTTGAAATAGGATCAGAGAAGGTGGGGAGGAGGGAATGTGAACGGGATCCAAGGACAAATCTAACTGTTGGCAGGCTCTCTTAACAGAATATCAGCACTGGAGCACCTTTTGGCAGAGCATGCAGAGAGAGAGGGAGGGAGAGAGGGAGGGCTTCGAGGTGGAGGGTAGAGGAAAGCGGTAGCACAGAGAAGAGGGGAGAGAAGAGAGGATGGGGGGAGTGAGGTGAGGGGAAGGAGGAAGACAGTTGGGGGAGTAGGGGAGGTGTTTTTGCTGACAGCCATTTTGTGGCTTCTGCTGCAGTTAAAATGGTTTAACACTCATCTGCTGGTGCGGGGTAGTTAGGTGAGGATGGTTTTAGTGCCACCTGGCTTATGGCTCATCCAAAAGATGTGTGTGCGCGTTCCTGCATGAAACAGCTTTAAGGCTGTCGTTTTCAATTATGGCTGACCCACACAGGGTGTTTTATGATTGCCCTTCTAACTGCCCTATAACTGAACGCATGCATGTACCATCCATGTTGAACAGGGAAGAGACAAGTCGTGTAATTCAAATGGCAAGGCAGAATGAGCACTTTGATGGCTTCCTTCACCTTGCCCTGCTCTGAGGTCTAACAGGCTCCAGCCTGTGCCCACTACAAGGCTGGGCTCATTCCCTTCTGATTGGTCTCTTGTCAAAGATCAGATCCTTTACAGGTACTGGTTTATGTGCCTGCCCTTCGCTGGAGAGCTGGAATAAAAAGACGAATGGGGGTGAAAAAAAGGAAAAATGAAAAACTTCACCTTGTGCAATGAAACAGTCATTTGATGTGCTTCTAAATCTATAAATGTGTGTGTGCATGCATCTGTCCATGTGTAAGCTATTTGTGAGTCCACCTCAGGCACTAGGCTGCTGGGTATGCAGCCTTAAAAGGTTGTGTTTCTGCTGCCATCCCTCTCGCCCCTCTCTCCCTCTTGCTCACACTCTTTTCTTCCCCAGTTTTTTTTTTGTGTGTGTGCATCAGTCTCTCTCCTGTCCATCTGCAGTCCATTATCGATGCTTTATCATAATTGTTGGCAAGACAAAATATTGCAAGACTGTGTCATTCGCAGGCTTTTACATCCAGCACAGGGAGTGACCTTATGCTTTTTGAGAGGGAAGCTGGTTAGCGCTGGCAGTTTTGAGCGCATAATAAAGCTATTTATGCAGTGAGTCTGGCCTCTCACAATCAGCCTGCTTGTCTGAGGCTAGTCAAGGTGTGTATGTGCATGTGCATCAGTGTGTTTGCGTGTACAAGAGTGAGAGAGAGGAGACTGTGAGGCTCAGGCTAAGTAGGTGAGGGAGGCCCGAGGAGGGGTCAGCCTTACATAAACTGTCAGCCTGCCAGTAACAGTACTACCACTGCTTAGGGCACTGAGCGGAGAGGGAGGAGGGATAATCATGACCCAGCTAAGTAGTTTACCAGGTAATAGTTCAGACGGAGGACTGAGCCAACGCATGATGCCATTCTGTTGTGACTGGGTGACAGTTGTGAAGGTACAGGGTGTCTTAAGAGCACCAACCGGACAAGAGTTTCTTCTGAAATTTCCCCTTTTGATCCGTAACTGTGTGTGTGTGGCATGTTGTCGTTGGCAGCTGTTTTTTTTCCTGTCATTGTCTGGAGTCACATGACAGCCAGGGTGGCTTTCACACATACCGTTAGGGCGAGTCACCACACTGGCATTAGGGACTGGAGGGCTCCTGAAGGACCAAACAGGGTTATGTGGGCTCAGCGTGAGATCAGACTGAGATTGTGTCTAGGATTAAAATATATATACTATATATATATATATACATTTTTTTTCATGGTTTCCTAACTTCCTGGAAGCTGGTGGTTTTTAATGAAGCATGAAAATCACCCCAGAGATTGGCGTTCCATCAGACTGAACATTTTTCTTTCTGTCTTTATATATCAGCTGCTTGGTGGGATATTTGCCATTGTGCGGTTATACCAAGTGCTCAGTGTCTTTTCAAGACTGTTCAGTGGAAGACGTAAACTACAGAGTTCACATTGCACCTAATATCAGGAGATCAACTGCAAAAGATCATGGGAACTTGTCCCATCTCTTCCATGAAAATGCTGCCATTGCAGGTGCCTGCTGGTAGTTTCTGTCATTATTTTATTGTTGTCCTTTCTAAGGATCTAGTTGGGATTTATGTCAGGACTCAGTGGTGGACTTTTACGGACAGTCTCACTCTACTTTCTGCTATTCCTTGGTTCTGTGTGTCTTCTGGTTGCTGTCCTCTTGAAATATCCGCAAGGTCCTCCTCAAGTTTAGTTTTCAGACACTGTGGGAAACACATTTTCCACTGCCTCGAGAATCTGATCTTATCATCTGTTTAATAAGTTTAGCGCAGCTAAAAGACATTCCCAAAACCACTCTTGTGGACCTTTAAGTTTCTAGGTGCTGAGCCTTCGTATAGCTTTAGTAACAGAACCTACGTCATAAATTCTTACAAATGGTTTAAAAGTCACAAACTGTACGGCTCAAGACCGTGACTAAAGTAACAAGTCTCTTTATTTATATTCAAAGCAGAACATGCAGAATAAAATGACCAGCCATCGGCTTGGATTTCAGGGTTGGGTGCTGCTTATTTGCATTGTTACACTGAGACGTTTGTGGAAACACCACTGTAGATTATGATTATTCAATCGCACTGTGGCCATGTGCTGTGGGCCCTTATGGGTATTATGATGGGGATCAGCTGTTTGTACAGTAGCCTTTGCTGGTACAGGACTTCAAGCTGAGAAAACACTTCCAGGTACTGCCAACAGTAACCGTGTTGGAGTGTATAAGGGTCGGAGGTATTTGCTTTTTTTTTTGTTTGGTGTAAACAAAGGGGTCTTTATATGTCTGCAGAAAGAAGCAAGCTTTTACTTGAGTCATGTCTGCAGTTAGCGGTCCATTCTGGGTTCATATCAGTGTAAATGGTGTCAGACTTAGCTCAGCATGTGAGATAACATTCTGCACTTCCAGCTCAGTCATGCCTCATGTCATATTGACTGATGGGATTCCCTGGAGCTGAAGTGAGAAGTGTAGTCCAGTGTTTGTTTTGGTCGGTTACTGTTTATACCCCTGTGTGTTAGTTGGCCTTTGTAAGTGCATGTGTGTGTGTGTGTGTGTGTGTGTGTGTGTGTGTGTGTGTATTTGCGTTTGTTGATATGAGTAAATGTATGATCCAAAAAAGATAACTCAAATCCTTTGAGACTACTATACTATTACTAATTTTTTTCTTTACATAGATGCATGTGTAGTCAGTGACAGTTATATTGTCATTTTGATGGGTATTTATGTACATTAGAGAGATTGTGTGTGTGTGTGTGTGTGTGTGTGTGTGTGTGTGTGTGTGTGTGTGTGTGTGTGTGTGTGTGTGTGTGTGTGTGTGTGTGTGTGTGTGTGTGTGTGTGTGTGTGTGTGTGTGTGTGTGTGTGTGTGTTATTCATGTGTGTAGCAGTGCTTCTGCATGCATGTGTAAAACAGTCAAGACGCTGTTTTTCCAGACCAGCTCGTAAACCACATCTGGGGAAAGAATTTAGATTCCTTCCCTCCGTCTTTCTCTGCTGCCTTTAGTTTTCCCCCTGTGTGATTCCCTCCCTCCTTCCCTCTCTGGTGAAAAGAAGAAAAAGGGGAAAAAAAACGACAGAAGTCGGCTCTGTTCATTTTCTTTTAGTTTTGCGTCCTCAGGCTAACTTCAGCCTGGCTTTCGAGCAGAGACGAGGAATGTCTTATTTTGCACCGATCACATCCAATATATGCATGGCTCTCCTTCCGATCTGCTTTTAGAGATGGAATAAGTGGGAATGGGATGAAGATAGAGGGCTAGTAAAGATGGGTGACAGTGAGGGAAAAGGGTAGTAATAATCTGCCTCAAAAATGTTTTTTTGTTTTTTGTTTTTATGAGGGGTATGACATGCAAATGAGAGACTGGTAGGATGCCTCTGCAGCTCTGTGATCATGCCGTCTGTTTGTCTTTGCATTTAAATGGCAGCTGTTGATGATATTGGCGACAGCAGACAAGTCTGAGAGGTAGTGATGGAATGGAAACTGCAGAGACGACAGGACAGGTTGCCCATTCCTTTTCCTAATCATGTCATTCACCTGCTCTTTCCACAGACTGTCCCTGGCTTCGCTGTGCTCCTGTGGGACAACTAACGCAACTCCAGTAGCTGATTTACAACAACCAACCAGTCCACCGGACTCCTGCTCTCTGTCTGCCTATTGGCTGGCTGCCGTAGCTTCCCCCATCCTGACTGGCTCTGGTGGGAGCGTGGATGGAGCCAAGGGATCTGGTTGGCTCAGCCCGACCCAAAGAGGCGGACCTTCAGGGATGTAGGGTAGTGCCAAATGAGGCGGACCAACTAGGAGCAGGTGGCATTGGGTTGGTGCGCAGTGATGATGTGATTAACGGTGGCGTCAGTGAAGGGGAGGGATTAGAGGAGCAAGGGGAGGGGCTTATGGAGGAGCAGGAGTTCTCCATCAAGGAAGCAAGTTTCCAGGAAGGAAGTCTAAAGTTGAAGATACAGACCACCAAGCGCACCAAGAAGCCCCCCAAGAGCCTTGAGAACTATATTTGCCCGCCGGAGATCAGGATGACCATTAGGCCTCCAATTGGAGAGGGCAAAGGGGGGCGGCAGGGGCGAACAGGAGGTGGGGCTGGAGCAGGGCGGGGCTCCAAGGACGAAGAACGAGGACCCCCCAGAAAAAGGGTAAGTCACTGTTGGTCCTTCCTCTTATGCAATTAGAATAAGTACTACAATGACAAGTGCAGATCACTTTTGTACATTTGAGTGAGAAGCAGCTCACGTCTATCTCGGCATCTCTTTCTGTACCTTTCTCAGTTGCTCCTTCCCGGGTTTGGTTACAAAGAGTCAAAGTTTGCTCTGTAATTGAAACCACTCAAACAGATCACACAGTGACACACACACACAGAAACACACAGCACGCACACACACGTAGCAGCTGAGAATAGGGCTGACACAAGCAAGTGACAGCTGGTGTCTGCCATCTCCATTTGTGGTCATACACACAGAGACCTTTCCTGACCCTGACCACTCCTCTCCTCTCCTTTCCTCTCTTCTTTTTTTTTTGGGGGGGGGGGGGGGGGGGGGTGGTTAGTTAAGTCCTTTTGTTTCAGTTTTGAGACTTTCTCTTTTGATGGGTTGACGACTTGATTGTATTGTGATTCTCTATTTCTGAAATGGTCAATTAGGGGCTTGTTGAAACCAAAGCTCTTCTCTCCGCTCCTCTCCTCTGCTCTCCTCTAATGAAATCATCCTTTGTGCGTCACAGTCATCACCCCCTCCTCCATCACCCCTCATGCACTTTGCTGGTTTTTGGTGTGTGTGACACTGTGTATGTACAGGTCCTTGGGGGAATCTGGTGTTTGCTGGGTGTGTTGACCTACACAGTGGTGTGTGTGTCCAAACCTGACAGTCATCTCAATGGCACTGAGCTCGACAGGCTCAGCAGGAGTAAAGGTGTCAGCTTGTCAACACGATGCTTAATCGTATATTTGCTCTGTTGCTCTTCATCCTTGTAGTTTCACTCAAAATCAAGAGGTGCAGATGTTTTTTTTAACCTAATCTAGCATGGTCAGCTCAGCCTGTAATCGCTGTTTGACTTAAGTCGCTGTTCATACGGGGTGTGAAAATAAATGCCAGATATTCAGAGAGTTTGTCGATGAAGGAAATATTTGCATGGGAGACAAGGCATGAGAGAAATGCTTTTTTATACATATTACCTTTTTAAATGTTCTCAAAGACATATCATTATTAAAGCACAGAATTCAGCCAGTCGTGTGCCAGCCATCCTGTCAGTTCCAAAAACGGTGGTAGGAAAGAGGAAAGAAAGAAAAATTCAGTGCACCAAAGTCTGACTTTCTCACACAGTTTAATTTTATCCTGTTATTTTTTTCTTGTGTATTACCTAAAAAAGTTAAATCCTCCAGGATTTATTTGGCTGATCGTAGATCTTTGTAAGTGATGACAAATGAAGATTCATAACCACCAGTGACAGAGCTGTTGCTCTGGCGACGTCTCTGTTACTACTGGCATACTGTAATATTACAACATTTGCTTGGAAAGAAAATGTGTTGTCGCTGCTTTGTTATTTGGTGAAATATTTCTTAACCTAAAGTCACAGTTTCAGCTTATTGTCTGCAGGAGGAGAAGTCTCACCACAAAGTTGACTGACTGACCTGTCTGTACTGATATCGAATTAAAGCAAGAAAAAAACATGTCTAACACTTAAAAACTTTCAGTGTTCACATCAATTAGTGAGATGAACGGGCTGAGCTTTGCTCTCCGACGTCTGGGCAGCCGGTCCTAATCAAGCATCATTTGCCTCTGTTTGGAAAGACCTCTGCTAAGAGATGACTGACAGAGGTTGTCATAGTGACGGGCTGGAGAGCTCGTGTCTACTGAGGTTTGGGGTTTGTGGAGAGGAGGGGAGCGGAGCGGAGAATGTGTTGATGTTGGTTCAGATCAGTTTCGACCCTTCATCCCCACAGCTCTGTCCCTCAATCACCCCACCCCCCACTCACCCCCGCTTCTCCTCCACATCCTTTCCTTGCATCCACCCATCACCTGCCACCCCAAGGGTGTAATACAGGCAGGCTCACTGGGGAGGAACGGGTTAAAGAGAGAGGCTGGGCTGCCTCTCTGTCTCCTTCTCTTTTTGCGCGCCTAAGTGTGTGTGTGTGTGTGTGTGTGTGTGTGTGTGTGTGTGTGTGTGTGTGTGTGTGTGTGTGTGTGTGTATGTGAGTGTTGAGGTTAAATACTCTCTTTGTGGTGTATGTGAGGCTGTGTGTCATTAGGGGGGTGGGGGGGGAGCAGATGGACAGCCTCTCCACTCTCTCTTGTATTATATCCACATCTACTCTTTCCCACTCTCCTTCTATCTTTTTTTTTATCTCTTTCTCTATCCACACTTGTCCCCTTGCATCTTTTTCTTTCAACGAGTCTTCCTCTTTTCACACACTCTTTTTCATCACTCTTTTCTTCCTCTTTGGCCCTCTCTTGTCCCGTAGCAGATGGCAGCGTGGGGCTGCAGCAGCAGCATCAGAGCAGAAGCCAGAGTGTGAGCAGGAGAAGGTGAAAGGAGAAGGGGGTTGTGGTAAGAGGAGGAGAAGGGAGGTGGGGGTCAGGCATATGGAGAGCCTGGTTAAGGGGCCCCCTTAGAGGGAGTGTGTATGTGCGTGTGGTGGTGAGGTGAATAGAGAGGGGGGAGATGCAGCATACAATAGAAACCCATTAAGACAGAGATTCAAGTCTAATAGACAGAGAAGGGCTGAGACAGACAGACAGACAGACAGACAGACAGACAGACAGACAGACAGACAGACAGACAGACAGACAGACAGACAGACATGAAGGCACTTTTCTAGAAAGGCATTTAAAGGTTTTTTTTTTTAAGTATTTTTTTCTTCTCTTCTCTTCCCTTCCCTCAAAGTCCCAGAATGTGAGGAGATGTAAGTAGGGGTTATGTAATTGCTCACAGTTTACCAATTCAACAATGGGTTTGGGCACGTAGGCGCTTGTGTAGTATGAGAAACTCAGGAGATGTAAACATAGAAACCGCTCACTCTGTTTCCTAATGGAGTCTAAACTAAATTTACCCCACAACATTTTTCAAAATGACAGGGGATAAATATGTCAAAATGTCACATTTTTGTGTTTCATACTTCTGTCATAAATTCTCAAACTGGAAGACTGGCAGCATCCCTGGTTTGAATTATCACCCAGTATGAAGAATTGTATTTAATAGATTTCAAAGCAATAATTGTGTGAATCTACACCTGTCAGGTAATGACAGATAATGACAATTATTTACTAAAAACTGCTGAGAATCTTTTATGTAAGGTCCCTGTTAGGGCTGTGCGATTAATCGATTTTAAATCTAAATCGGATTTATTAATCAAAATCGATGTTAAAAAAGGAAAATCGGAAAATCGATTTTCCTTTTTTTACAGCTGGCTGCATTACAGACAGAGCTTGTCTAGTTATCTTTGTTTGGTCAAGAAAATTGTAAATGTGCTGTCACTTTACTAAACTCAAGGAGGATTTACAGTATCTTTCAATTGCACTTCATTCCCAATAGGGACATTTGTTTGCTATTTTTCTTTAAAAATAAAGCTAAAATATTTGAAACAATTTATTCCATTGTCTTTTGTAGTTTTACCAAAAAAATCGAAATCGAAAATCGGGTTTTCAGAAAAAAAAAATCGGGATTTTATTTTTGTCCAAAATCGCCCAGCCCTAGTCCCTGTGTTGGAAGGAGGGAGAAGAAAGAAGTTAAAGCTGTAATTTTATTGTATTAAAGGCAATCTCACTTTCATTTCATCTTCAGAGCAGGCATCCATAACCAGGGGAGTCACTGAGCAAGCGCGCGGTGTCAGGGGACAGACCCACGCACGCACATTAACAGGTTATGATGAGCTCCTCTTGTCTGTCTCCAGCTGACATGACACACATGCTCAACGTCCTCTCACATACAGCTCTTTGTTTGGGCACGCTGTGTGTGTTTGGAAGATGAATGTATGCGTTTTAATGGATTGGATCCCGGGTCAACTGCTGCATCACTCTCCTCCAGACATGCCTGCCCTCATGCACACAAACACACAGACGCAGCGCGGTTATTGGTCCGATGCCTTCACATGGCGGGGCATGCGCTAAGTAAAGTGCACCCGCTTCTTTTCTCTACTGCTCACACAAATACACGAACACACACAAATCATGTTGAGCAGTGATTGCAGTTAGAGAGAGTGTTTTCCTGGTTATCTGTCCAGTTCCCTGGACGTGCCAAATGTGGCTCTTAATCCATTTCACTATCTGTGGGGAGAGATAAGCCAGAGCTTTTTCTGGAGTCCAGGCCAGAGTGTGTTGTTGTCGTTGTTTCTATGAGTGTCTGCTTACACATGCGTGTGTATTAGTGGATGCATCCAAGAGCCTGACGCTGGATACACACTTATCTTGTCTTGACAGCCCCCTCTGCTTGGTGGTCCTCCTGGCTATGTGTGTGCGTAGTGTTGCTTGGTGGTCTCCCAGCAGTGTCTGGGATTATTATGTGTTAGTCAAGTGTATTCACGGGGAAACTAATGCTGTGGCAGTCGCCACGCCAAGTCTGCGTGCATGCAATACGTGCACATGTGTGAAATGGTAACCTTTTGATTTGAGGTTTTTTTATCCCAGGCTGAGATGGCGTTTGGTGACCTGAGGGACTTGATGAGCTCGTAAAACAGAAGCGTGCATGTCAGCTTGTGTGTAAAGCATCATGCCAACCTGCAAGGGCAATCATTGGCTGATTTATTAATATGTATGAATATAAAATGGTCATCTTTGATATGACCCAACCAAACCATCCTATTTTTTCTGATGTCTGCCATGGTGTTTAAAGTTGACAGACTTTTATTTTGGTGTCTGGTTGTGCATTCTTTAGTGTGCAGCCTTAAAGAGTATGAACTGGGAATGCTTTTAGGGGCGTTTCCCACTAGTAGATGGGGGGATGGGACGTGTGTGTGTGTGTGTGTGTGTGTGTGTGTGTGTGTGTGTGTGTGTGTGTGTCTGTGTATGTGTGTGTGTGTGTCTGTGTGTTAGCTGGGGAGGGGTGAGTGATTTAGCACCACGGAAACACCAGCTGTCCATCTGTGTCTGACCCCCATACACACCCTGTGCACACTTGAAACACACACCAACTCTCTCACTCTCAATCTCTCTCACACACACACACACACACACACACACACACACACACACACACACACACACACACACACACACACACACACACACACACACACACACACACACACACACACACACACACACCTCTTTGCATCTCACCTCTATGTTCAGTATTTCCCAACTCTTGAAAAAGTCTGGATCCAAACACAGTTTGTTCACACGCGTGTGTACTTGTCACATTTCCATCACTTTAGAGGTCTTTACGTTTACTTGCATCAAGTTTCTCAACACGCAAAGCTTGCCTATAATCTTAGGAAACGGGAGAGTTCTGACAATAAGAGTGACGATAAATACAAACACACACATATACACATTTAGGCAGCGCTGCAATAGTGCTCTTACTGCATTGGGCCCACAGTGAATGACTCTGCAAGGTCACTCCTAAAGAGCACATGCACATGGTCTCAAACACACAGAGACACACAACTGCACAAAGAAGCGCTGGAGGGCAGAAGAAGAAGAGATGAACTTTGACCCTCCTGGACATTCAAAAGCTGAGGTGATAGCTGAACTTAGTTGTGCAAGCCTCAGTGTCTGCAGTTGAGTGTGTGTGTGTGTGTGTGTGTGTGTGTGTGTGTGTGTGTGTGTGTGTGTGTGTGTGTGTGTGTGTGCGTGTGCTGTATTGTTTGTTTGTGCGAATGGGTCAGGGTTGAGACAACTGGAGTCTGGCCTTTGCTTTTTACCCTCAGGGCTGGATTTGGTGTCTGTGTGCATGCGAGTGAGTGTGTGTGTGTGTGTGTGTGTGTGTGTGTGTGTGTGTGTGTGTGTGTGTGTGTGTGTGTGGTTGTGTTGACCATTTGGTTGAAACTGTAGCTAATTTCTCAATCAGACACACACATACCATCTTCTCAATCCGTCCAAAGGTCAGGTCCTCTTCATTCACTATTGTGTCCATTCCCAGTGGGTTGCTGTTCCTCTTCAAGCAGATGCTGGCAGACTACAATAGCCAGTACAGCTTCAGGTACATTTTAATAAAGGCCTGAGGCAGTACTTGGGTTTAAAGAAATGCCAGTGGCTCAGTCAGGAACTAGGTTGCCCTCAACATGCAGGTCTGGTGTGTTGTCAGTTTTGCACTCAAAGGTATTCAAGATTGTTTACAGATGATAATGATGTTCAAAAATGACAGTTTGACAAGTCCTATGGGAACATAAATCAGCGTCATGAGGACTTGCTCATCACACCATGATGCCCTGACGTTGGCGTTTGGACAGTGACAGACTTTGACTCACTTCAGTGTGGGATGATGAGGAGGGCATCCATCTTTGATGTCCTCTGTGGTCACATATGATGTTGACTCAGAGCATCATGTGCTTCTGGTGGCCGCTTTGTTATCGCCATCATGTCTCTGTGGTTAGTGTGTCTGTGAAAAAGAAGTGTTTTCTGTGGTTTCGAGAGGAGGGTAAGAGGGAAACGTTTGGTGCAGGGAGAGAAGGAAAAGGCCTGGGGAGTCAAAGAAAAAGGAGAAGCAAGCATAGAGGATTGACTTTCACTATGTCTGACTGAGTGCATTTGTCAGTGAAATCTGATGTCCCCATCAGCTGTCTGCAACACACTTGTCTGTGTGTGTTAGTATGTCTTTTCTCTATGTGCATTTAAAAGAAAAGGAAATCACGATGTCCAGCAGTCAGAGCTTTCAGATAATTTAGCGCCCTGGATTTTCTTCAGAAATAAAAGTTAATCAACCAGTTTTGCATAACAATGAAGGATTGCAAGTATTTTATATACTTTTTGATTGATAATTGGCTACAGAACATTTAGAAACATGTTCAGTCTCAAACAATTGTAGCTTTCCAGAACCTTTCTCATCTTGTTTTCTGTGTTCAAGCTCTTTCCTTCTTGCAGGAATCATTTCAGCTATGGCAAAGCTATATTTGAGCTCTCCAGAGGTTTTCAAAGGGGTTTAGGTTGGGACTCATTGGGACCTCCTTTAAACGTTTCTTTTTCAGCCTTGGTTGTGTGCTTCAGGGTGTTGTCCTGCTGATACACACAAGACCTTTGCCTCAAACCCAGTTTTATAATGGTGATATATTTTCCAGTGGCTGTGTGATCTTCAGATTTCAGAGCGGCTTTGATTCTTTCAGTGTCTCCTGTATCAGAGGCAGCAAAGCCGTCCCACAGCATGGTAGGACCTCCACCATCTGCTCCTGTACAAACAGGCTGTTCTTTTCTTCATGGGCTTCATACCTTCACCTACAGTATACGGATACGCAGGGTTGCATATGTATCAAGCAAGGTTGCACATGTTTGTGGAGTAGATGCATGAAGTATAGATGCTACATTTTCTTTTGAGAATCATTGTGCAACATTCCGGTGTAATACAGAAATTCAAAGATGTGCCAGGGCTGTAGCTGACCTGACCTCTTAGTAAAGCCACAAATCCGGTCCTTGGGTTCATATTTTCTGGGCTGTTCACCATTGTGTTGATTCTCTGATACCACACGCACTTTGAGTAAACGAACAGACGCTTAATGTAACAATGTAATGATGTATGCACAAGTGGTAATTGTGTTTAATGGTGATTGAGACTGGGGCAGCATGATTGTGGACCAGAAGGGGAGTCAGGAGGGTCTGTCATCCCTCGGCATTAGACTGTTCGATTTTGCCCAAAAATAAAATCTCGATTTTTTTCTCTCAAAATCCGATTTTCGATTACGATTACGATTATTTTGTGAATTGACAAAAGGCAAAGAAATGATTTCAAATATGCTGTTTTTTTTATTGAACATTTGCCCCATTGGGCTTTAAGTGCAAACTTTGCTCTTATTAAACCAAAAATGAATGAATAAAGTGCAAAACTCTGTAAAATAAGTTGAAAAAAAGTTTTAAAAAATATAATAAAATATAAAGTTTTATCTCTGGAAAAAAAAAAATCAGCAAATCAGCACTTGCAAACATACAGTAAGTTATATTTCCAATTAAATAAAACAAGACATTTTCTAATTAAACTAAACTGGGTCTTTGCATGCTAAATAATAATGCAACCCATGAAGGAGGTAGAGGTGTGTAATGGGGCACTTGTCGCATGTATTGAGAGGTATTTCCATCAATCATTAATATGGTATCAATCATTAATATGTGTGCAGACAAGGTAAAAAAAAAAAAAAAAAAAAAAATGTTAAAGTGAAAAATCGATTTTATGATTTTCATGATTTAACATCGTTCTAATTACATAATCGCGATTACAATTTAAAATCGATTAATCGAACAGCCCTACTCCGCATAGTACGACTAGGGTGTGAGTGCACCCTAAACAACCCCTATGTACATAAAGCATTATCCCAGAAAGACTGTTATTTATCTGTAGCTTTTTGCGTGTTTCCTTTTTCTTTTCCCATAAACCCGCCCTGATTCAGTGAACATTTTATGTCGGGCGCACCACTCCAGACTGCACCTGGCCAGCCGGAAGTCGTTTAAAAGTTTTGTGTCATTTATTTTCCATCTCGAGATTTGGCTCCATTCTTTAAATCTAACCTCAGAAATCATATCCTATTAGAGTCTTAACTGGAAGAACTATTGATAATGTTACAAAATATTACAGATATTACACATTTTAACCATGGATTTAAGATGTTTGTTGGTTGCCTTGTAAACCTTTGGAACTGTTGCGTGGTCAATAACTTTGAGTTTTTACTTATATATTCAGATGATGAAAATGCTTGTTTTCCATTTATTTCTGAGGATTATGCACATGTATCACACCAATGTCCTCAGGCTTTCCTTAGTTAGCCTAAAAGGTTGTCTCACTGAAAGCAAGTAATTACAGAAACATCAAAGCCTGTTCTAGTTTTGTCATTCAGCCCACCTCATTGCTGTGTTACATGTCTTTGCACCAGTGTTTGTAAAATAGTCTCACTTTAATTCTGCTGTTTATTTTCACTGGCCGTCTCATAAGCACGGATGCCGACATGAATAAATGACATAAATGTGTCTGTCTGTCATTCTGTCTGTGCATCTGTCCCACGGGGCAGTTCAGGCTAAACAAACAGCTGTGTTTATGAAGCAAGGAAGAAGCCACAAGGGTTTTCTGTTTACTTGTTCACACACACAGACACAAGTTTACATGCACACACAAGCACACACTCCCAAATACTCTGCACTCCTCATCTTATACCTGCCCTCCTCTGTTGGAGTTTTGACCTCTTGGATTTTCTGCCTTGCTCCTTTCCTTCCCTCTTCCTCTGCCCCCGCTAGTCCGTGTAAAAGCTTGTTCACTCTCAGACTGTGAGGAATGCCGCTCGGTGTAACCTCTCACCCACAAGAAAGAGGGATGCTGGTTTAGACGAAAGGAGCAAGGGGGCAGCTGCAGTCATGTGCCCAGGATGGAAGGAAACTCACACATGCACATGGAGCCAGATTGTTAGCAAATCCACATAGTTTAATTCTTGCACAGTTTTGTATGGGGGGGGTGCAGCGAAAATGTTCTGATCTCTCTTATCCAGCTCCTTTTGTGACTGTTGGAGAAAGTCTAGGATTCTGCCATGTGGTCTGTGTGTGACTGTGAACACACGAGTGGAGTGCAGCCTCACACAAAAGCATTATTGTTGGTATAAGGGGGCCTGAGGGGAGGCAGGCAGTCTGATTGGTTAAGACCATTGTGTCTCACTTTGCCCATTCTCCCTGTCACCGAGGATGTCATTACACTGGCTATGTAGCTTTTTTTGCTCTTGTCATCTCTTGCAAAGCCAAGATCATCTGAGGACTTGAGATAATCACAGAAACATGGGGACTGAAGAATGAAACTGTTACTTCACAAGCTTTAACACTGGAGTGGAAACACTGTAGCCATTCTTTGAGATGCAGTGACGCTTCCTTTAACAACTGTTTACATGCATCACAGTCAAAACATTTTGTTAACTGATGAAATTCTGTGGTCTTTATAATTGTACAGTTTGCCTCTTTGGAGCTTCTGCTTGATAAATGACTGACATGTTGACATTGTTGACAGCCTAAGGCCAGTTTATTTTTTCGGTGTAGACTTTTAAACTTATTGTGATGTTACATGAATGTCCATGGGTCCATTCAAACTCATGTTTGAGGTTTGAGTCTTCGGTGAATTCTGTTGGTGTGCACTAACAAGGAAAATTGTGATTTTGCAACGGTAACAGGAGCCCCTGGGCCAACAGTACCAACTTTACAATGTGTCCATTGCTACAGTTCTGCTCTTTTAATCATTGAAAATAAACGCTTTCTTAAGGAAATCCCCACTGATGTGTTTGCAGTGGGCACAGTCTGCACTGACACAATATCAGTGCAGCACATGCACGTCCAAAGAAATCATCATTGTCCCACATGGACTCGGGCAGTTTATATTTACATCAAGAAGACCCATAAGGACCATTACAGCCATGTAAATGCAGTAATGGAGTTAGGAGTCATGGGAGACTTTTGCCACACATCAGTAACTCGTCCCGCTATCATAGATGGACACATAGATAAACAGATTACAATAGCGTGCATTATTTGTGGATAAATATGTGTGTGGGGCTTTGCTGTTTCACACCACAAAGAGGAAGTATTTAATGTCAGCGCAGCTTCTGTCTTGAATTACTCATCCTTCAACACAGGAAGTTATCCCTTAGAGCAGCTCATTGGCTGTTAATTGTTTCCTTTTGTACCAAAGTGATACATGCGGGTCATATGGTGCACAGAGTACATTCCACTGGTTTTTATACTGGGTCTTGTGCATCTGTCTGTATTAGGCTGAAGTTTAATCATCTCAATAGATGAAGCTCGACTTGTCATGAAGCATGCAAAACTGTAATAGGCTGATTCTAGTGCGTGTGCATGTTGCCCGTCTTTGTGTGTGCATTTTTTTTGTGTTGAGCTCGTGTGGAGTCTGACATGTGTAATGTTGTCAGTGGAAGTTCACCCGTGTTCATAAAAGGAACAATTGATACATAATCGCTGTAGTAATCAGTATGAAACAAGTCTAATGTGGCTCTTAGCAGGCAGAACGTACATATGCCCGTACACACCGTTAATGCTGATTTGGGGGATTAGATGTAGACTTTGTGTAATATGTAAATAGCTACCAAATCTACCGTCACTGACCGGGTTAAAACGTCCAATTGTACCATAATAACATGCTTCAGTTCAGCCAATCAGCAGCATTTGTTCAAATTGAGTCATCAGCTTCCGAGCGCATCTGAAGAGAGAGTGTCAAGGATGCTCGTTGGTGTTAGGCTGTTATCATTAGGAGTACTCCAGTGTGAAGAATTACTGTTGTGGATGTATAAGGGGTTATTTTACTTTAGATCTCTCGGTGTGCTCTGAATTTGGCTGATTCTTTACAGTTATTTAAAGGATGAATGGATGCACTGTAGATCAAATGCTTGATCATGGCCACAGTAAGGGCATGTAGCAGCATACGGGCTAGAATGAGTAAAAGTAGGTTTTTGGATCAAATAAACAATCTCTTTTGTACTACTCCAATGGCTTTATATTGCAGAATTAGTCCAAGATTCAAAGTACTGCATGAAGCACAATTTTCAAACTTTCCCACCCGACTTTCCCTGCTGCTGAATCTGGCAGAGAGTCCACCAGGTCTGAGATGGTACAGCGCCAGCCGAGGGAGAGCGTGCTGAGTGAAAACAGACGTAGAATTCAGACCCACAACGCGCAACGTTAGGGAATGGGTCTGATCCCAGCCGTCCCAAAAACTGTCCCACCTTGACAACCCCTCCTCTTTCCACCCTTTCCCCCCCCCTCCCTCTTTTCTCTCCCCCGCTGTGGGTCTCCTCAGGCGCATGAATGGAAGTCTTTATTCCCGGGAGAACTGGTGGGAAGAACGACAGAACGAGGAACAGGGATGGGTGGGGGTGAATGGAGGCGGGTGGATGGGGGTGTGCGGCGGTGGGGTTGGGGGGGTGGTGGGGGTATGTGAGAGTGGCTACAAGATCAACACAGTGCCACAGCTCCTCTTTTCTCCTCCATCGCTTTTCCCTCCTTTTCTCTATGATCCCTCTCCCACCCTCACCCCCCCATCCTCACACCCACCCTCCTCTTCCTAGCCCGTTGTAAGTGCAGTGGACACAAAGCCCTGTTAGTATTCATGGTGTTTGTTTGCAGAGGAGCTGTGTGTGAGTCTGAGTCTATGTGTGCATGTGTGTCTGATTGTGTGCGTGTGTGTGTGTGTGTGTGTGTGTGTGTGTGTGTGTGTGTGTGTGTGTGTGTGTGTGTGTGTGTGTGTGTGTGTGTGTGTGTGTGTGCAGCGCTGTCAAAAACTCAGATCACAGGGACGTAGCGCACTGAATGGAGCTGGACAGAAGCAGCATGGTGGTGGTAGTGGGGTGGGGGTGTTGTGGTTGTTCCCACAGGAGGAGAATGGTCAGTTTCAAAAAAAAGAGAAAAGAAGAAGAAAAGGATGAGGGAGTGTCGGGGGGTGGTAGTGCATAAGGCCACAGGGGCAGCAGTGGTGGTGGTGTGTGTGTGTGGGGGGGGGGGAGGGGGGGGGGGGGCAGGACAAGACTGGTGTCAAAACTACAAGACAGGGTTTGACAAGGTGAGAGTGAGAGGAAAAAGACAGGATCAGATCAATCATAAGGTTTAGGAGGGAACTAGCTGTAAACGAGTCTAGGCACCTCTCATCTTGTATTTTTTTCCCTTTCTGCCGTTCCACTTCTTCCCTCCCTCTCTGCAGTTTTCATTCTTTTAGTAACCCCCCCCCCCCCCCCCACCACCACCACCCCAACAGCCCTTCCTCCCTCTCTCTTTCTCTTTGTGTGTCTGTCTGGACAGCTGCCCAGTTCCATACACAGGGAAAAATGAAACACTCTAACCACTGGGCGTGCAGCCAAATAAAAGGCTGCGAAAAACTATTTGAAGGGCAGCATGTTTGTGTGCGTCTGGGCATGGAGTTTGTGTATATGTGCTTGCTCTGGCGTACGTGTGTACTAGTGTGGTGGATTGTGAGATTTGGGTGTGCCTGTTTAGGGTGTTCTTTCCCAGTATAATGGTTTTAGCCAGGGTGCTGTGTCTACGTGTATATGAGTGTGTGAGAAAGAAGTTAACTCGCCACCTCTCCTCATGTCAAAATGAAAGAAAAACAAGTGCAATATTTTACATCGAGACCTTGATTTACAGCAGCCTGCTTGTGTGATGCGTTCAAACACACACATACATATATTTGTCAGTAAATATATGCTGACTCATTTGCAAAGTGCCTTTCAGTTGGGTGATTGCAGCACTTAGTCACATATTATCCATGACCTCCTCTGCTGCTGTGCTCTGACGTTATCAGATGGTTATATCACAACTCGAAAGGAATGCGCGGCTTTATATCTGCCTGCATTCAGGTGTGGGATCTTTATGTGACTGGGTCCATGCAGTGTTACTGAACCAAAGGAAGACACCCTAAAAAAAACAGTGAAGCTAGCACTCTCAGGCACAGCTTTCACAGCGTCAAGAGTGCATGAGATGAGTTGAGGACTAAACATGCATTGTTAGTGATGTTTATCCTTATCTTTTTTTTCAGTTGGTTGGGACTTGTAGATGAAGGATTGTGTGGGAAAGGTTGATGTCTCACAGGTCTGGTGCTTGTGTGCTGCATAAAGGTCAGAGTCCATGCTTGTGCTTATTTCCTGACCGCTGCCCCCTGCTGCAGACCAGCAGCAGCACAAGGAGACTCAAAACACAAGAAGTGTGAAAACAACCAAGATAGATCAGAACCAATTGGACTTGGGCATCAGTGTTTTTCTATAGCTTTTGTGTAGCCGTACAGACTTGTGAAAAACGATATTTTTTATCATGGTAAAGGCTTCCATAACTGTTAAATAATGCAAAACGTGCAACGCAGGCAAAAAGTGGTTCTCAAAATAGAGATTAAAACACAGACACGAGTCGCTTAGTCTTTGCGAGCACTATTGACATCCACCTCTGTGAATATCAGGCAGCGTGCGCATTTTCACTGAGAGTCATGAGTCATGCATTAAAGGAGGGGTGAGGAAGGTAGTAGAAACTAAAAACAAAAAGCTTACCTGCTGCCAGTATAACCCGGCCTCGATTGGAAATGGGGAGGTTGTGTTTTTTTCTCTTTCTTCCTTATGCTCCTGTCTGTTAAGAAAGGTGTCACTGACTCCTTTTCTCTATCATCAGTCTGAAGTTGCTTTGTGGTCAGTGGGGAGGATGTGTGTTTTTTTTTTAAGTGTGTAGTAAGCATGTGTGCAGGCATGTACTGTATGTCAGCCTGTCTCACCTTAACACCCCCTCCCCGTCCCAACCTCTCATTGCCCTGTCTGTCTCTGTCTTCTGTGGGCCTTTGACCTGAAACAGCAGGTATTCTAGGACAGGTTAAATGAGAAAGCAAATGTGTATCAGGTGTCTGTCATCTTATCCCTCTGTGGATTCACCATGTTTCTTCTCTTGTGTCACCATGGACACAAGCACACACGCGTGCAACTCATAACTGAGAAGACACCATAGCTTTGTGTTTAAGAGATGGAGAGAGAGTGGGAGCGCATGTGCATTTACATAAATGCATTTGCTGGCTTTGTCAATCATTTACCCAGCTCAGTGTTTGCTTCCATGTGCACGGTGTGTGTTTTCATCCATGTGCTGAACACTTCTCAGGGCTCACGTGTGTTTTTTTGAGCCTGTGAGTTTATGCGGCTTGTTCCTAGTCAATAAAGAGCTTCTGCAATGAGCGTGGAAACAACTGTCTCTACTTGACAATAAATAGAGTGATAGCGAGGGATAGAGAAGACCAAGGCTGAATGGGGCAATAGCAAAATGAGAGGTATAAAATGTGGTCTGTACATTGACAATTTGTGCTTTGGGATTTTTAAAAGTTATTTTGTAATTTCTTTCTACACAAGTGTGAGCGTGTGCATGAGTGCACTTGCATGTACTGTGTACATGGTTAAAGACAGGCCTGTGGTTAGGACACATCTCTTTGCAGCACAGCAGAACAGTGTCTTGTTGCATCTATCTGAGTCTGTTAATAACATGCTGAACCACAAAGGCCATCCGCTGCTCTATTTCTCATCTTCCAGCGGAACACTGGTTATGGAGTACTGATACATTAAGCAGGGGAATTTTGTCAAATTCAGCATATATACAGTAGCCTCTGCTTGCAGTTGTTCACAGACAGCTGTAAAAAAAAAAGAAGGGTACTTTGCAAAAGATTACTTGATATTTACAGCTCTTAACTGGAGAGAATCCTGGAGAAATTGTACCATGTCATTTGTTTTACCGTAAAAGCAAAAAAGAGGCTATAGAAAATAATTCTACATCAAGGGCATGGCAGTGGCTGAGTTAAGGTTGTGTGCATAATACTGTGTGTATTCAAATACCCCCCCTCCCGACTCTCACAGCATGCGCCATCCTTGCCACAGGAATTGAATTGCTCTGTAAACAAGCCTTTTGTTTTGTTGCACACTGTTTGCTCATGCACAAAAGATATATTAAAATCTTCAGTTCTGCTGTGAAAAGAGATGAATGTCATCAGAGCATAACAGTTCACTGATTTAATATGAGCTGACAAAATGAAAATGTGTGCTAAACTTGCTGTTTATCTACATATGTATTATCTCTGTGCGGACATTCTGAAGATATAAAAACAGGAAACAGAGTAGTCATAGTTGTCTCATCAAACTATCATTATCATATCATTTGTTTGCCCCTGTAGCTATATAAAGCTGTTATGTAATTGCAGTAAGTATGTAGTAACCAGTCTATGATTCTCATTTCTGTTGTCCCCAGACATATGAGCGCCAGTTCAGAATGCCTGAGCAGAGAGAGGGAGGCCTTCTACAACTACTGGGAGATCACAGTCTGCCCAAACACCAGCTTCGCAGCTCCCTTCCCCCTGCACCCACACTCTCACAGACACAGCAAACACAGCACACCCTCACACAAAAATTCCAACAAACTCACGCACACCAACACCAAATCAGTCCAGATTGGATCACTTCGACAGCACCTTCTTCATCCCTAGCCCATCCTGCAGACTCTGAGCCAGCCAGAGATTTGGCAGGAGCCGGTAGAGGTGGTCTGCTTGATTCAGCACAACCTTTCTCACAGACAACGCAGAGTCCTTCACCTCAGAGATCCCTGACTCCAGACCTACAGCTCCCAGTGGTTACAGATGCCAGTATTCTCAACCTCACCTCCCTGAGCAGGTATAGTTTTCTGGTAATACTGGAAATGACTGTCTAGTATGCTTGATATAGTTATCATTCTTTATCCGTTTATTCTCCTCATCATTATAATCTCTTTTTATGTATCTCCCCAGGGGGAAAGGTTTGCAAGAGGTCAGTGAACAGCTCTTTGGGAACATCAAGAGGAAGTATGGCAGGAAGGACTCTCAGAGGATGCTCTGTAATCCCCACAGTGTTGATACTCATTGGGGAAGGCAGCCAGAGAGGGGATCGGAGAGCCCATGCATTTCAGATGAAAGGCAGAAGTACACACAAGAGGACATGGCAGAGCACTTCCATGAAGAAAGAGAAGAAAGGAGAAAAGAGGAAAGAGAGCAAACAATCACTGGAAGGAGAGGAGACGAGGAAGACAGAGGGATGCCCATACTGGCAGAGGAAGTCAAAGGAAGAAAGAGGAGGAGGAGGCCTTCTTTTGATGAGTCATTTTCTGTACAGGAGCATTCACAGCAAAGGCCCCTGGATACTACAGACAAGGCCCAGAGCGGCCCCCCAGAACCCAAAGTAGCACATAAGATAGAGGCTCCTAAACCTGATTCTCATCTCACAAGTCAGAGCGATGGCAATAGAGAGAGGATAGACAAAGGTGACAGGGGGGAGAAAGCTGATAAAAGAGAAAAAGGAGATAGGATTGAGAAGGGGGAAAGAGGAGAGACTGTTACAAGTGGGCCAGACCAGGAGTCCAATCTGAGTGTAAATAGAGTGAAAAAGAACCCTGTGGGTCGTCCTAAGAGTGGTTCAGATAACCTTAAGCTCAGAGAGCCTAATTACAATCACATTGGCAAAGCTCATATTAGTGCAGCCCCAAGACTCCTTAGCCCAAACCCTAGCCCAAACTCTCGGGTTAGTGTCAGTCCTGTCCCTAGCCCTAAACCCAGGGCTAATATTAGCCCTAGCCCAAGCCCTAGGTCCAGTTCAGACCTGAGTCCAAATCTTAGCCTCAGCATCACTTCTGCAGTCAGTTCCAGGCTAACCAAGAAGGCCAATGATAGATGGTCCTATCTGAAAGCTAAAAGCCATGCAAGTCTCACGTCACCCCAGAAAGACAACCTGGGTAGCCCCTTAACCGTAGCAGATCCACCCTCTGCTTTCCCGATCACCCCCTCAAGCCCACTCTACACCAACACTGACAGCCTAACTGTCCATGCTCCTATTAAGAGGAAACGAGGACGCCCCAAAAAACAGCCGCTTCTTACTGTTGAGACCATCCATGAGGGCACATCCACTTCACCTCCAAGTCCACTTTCACAGGAAACCCCGGCAGGGCTCAACCGTAGGAGAAAGACATATACACTAAACACACTGGTACAAATGGCCTCTACAACATCCAACGCAAGTTCTAACAGTCTCAAACTAAAGCGTGCCAGGGGCCATTCCAAACCAGTGCATAAGATGAAGCTTGGGAAAATGCAGAGTATTCTCAATGAGATCCTTTCTGGATCCAGTCAGAATGGCACTTTGGCTCTAAAGTCATCCTCCGCTCCTGTTAACTCAACTATGAGTGCTATGGCATCCACCATTGAGGCTCGACTGGGAAAACAGATAAACGTCAGCAAGAGAGGAACCATCTATATAGGGAAGAAGAGAGGGCGAAAACCCCGATCAGAAACCCAAACCTCCATCCCTCCCAAAACCACTAGGGACAAGCCACCAAAGTCTATCTCAACGTCCAGTCTTTACGAGAGCCCTGCAGTGCCTTCTACCACCTCATCTCCCAGTTCTAGTGCTATATCCCTAAGAGCCAGCAGCTCAGAGGCAACCATGCCCAGTTTGCAACCCATCTCAGCCCTGCCATCCAAACCACCAGGCAGGACCTTTCTCTCAGGGGGTTGGAAGCTTTCTCCTCCTCGCCTTCTGGCCAATTCACCCTCTCACCTGTCAGAGGGAGCATCAGTGAAGGAGGTGACTCTGTCCCCCATCAGTGAGTCCCACAGTGAGGAGACCATTCCCAGTGACAGTGGTATTGGGACTGATAACAACAGCACCTCAGATCAAACTGAGAAGGGTCATGCCTCTCGTTGCAGGTGCGTAACACAGCTTTAATATTTCTTTGACCATCTTGGACATTCATAGTTTATCTAATATACTGGTATATGTTTGTAAGTGTAATATTTTCAATGTGATCTTCCATTATGCTCATACAGGTACTCATTTGATCTGTGTGGGTTCGAGTCGGTGGAGGCTGCAGCTTTGGATGCATCTAACCGGGGCAGTAGAACACGTGGTGAACGTCAAGCTATTTTTGTTGACAGCTTTCTGTCGCAGCAGGAAAAGAAGCAAAAACATCATCGAAGGAAGAGGAAGTGCCTACAGAGCCGAGATCATCTTCACTTCCTCTCTGAATTGGAGGAGGTTAGATACAATATGATAATTAATGTGTATCATCTTCGTCCAAGCGTTTTCATGTGCATCCACTTAGCTTAGTGTTTTACTTAATGTTTCCTTGTTTCATTGTATCTCCAGGTTGTGTTAAAGCTCCAGCAGCTACGAGTGTCTCACAGACGATACACCTGCTACCCCCAGCATCCATATCCTTCCATTTTTCGCCTCAACTTCCATCATTACTACCCAATTAGCTACGACCCATACCCCTGTGACCCCAGCTCATACCTGCGCAGGAGTGCTGATCTTAAGGCCAAGAGGAGACGTGGTCGTCCAGCCAAAGCCAGCGAGCCAATCACATCCAAACTGCCTTTTGTTCAAGGATATGGTTATCCGCTGGGAGGAGGAAATTACTATGCAGCACCGTATGCGATGCCTTATGCACCTCCTCTGAGTCTGGGCTACTTTCCCCCCACTCCCCAATTTTACCTGCCCCACCATTCGTTTGGACCTGCTCCCCCATCTCCTTTCATGAGGCCTGCTGTCCCTCCTCCTAAAGCTTTCCATTCCAGTGGACTCTCAAAACTGCAGGCAGGGACCAAGCTACGCAGCACAAGCGGTCAACTCCAGAGCCCTACTGTAAGACCAGAGGGTCTAGGATCCCTGAGCAGTGGCAGTGCGGGTGGTCTTGCAGGGGTCCGTCTTCATAAGAGGAAGCACAAGCATAAACATAAGCACAAGGATGAATCCCTCCTTTCGCCACGAGACCGACAGGAATTGGGTGGACTTTTCAGTGGAGCAAAGACCAATGGTCGCCTCAGTTTGCTCAGCGAGAGGAGGGACTTGGCCAGTCAGGGTTCTTCAAAGCATCTGGAGAAGCAGAGGGGCAATGGTAGAGTCTCAAACTTGGGATCCAGCCTAGGGATTTTTGAGTCAGACCAGCTGTCCACACATTCACTTTCTGATAGTCAGTTTCACTCCCGTCAGACTACACAGCCAGGAAAGAGTTTCATGAACAGCTTCAGCAGCCAATCGCAGCGTTCAGAGTCAGCTTCTGACCTCTTTTCGGGGTTAAGAGAGGATGAGCGTGTTGGGAAAAGCAGGAGGACGAGGCTCACTGTGTTTGGAAATCAGGGCATAATGTCATTCCAAATGGCCAGACAGGAGCCGGGACAGTTGAACACGTGTTCCAGTCCACCCCTCACCGGTAAGGACCACTCACAGATATTGTTTTTTACACATACCATATATTTGCCCACATTCCTGTGTATGCTCAGCCTCTCTATCATGATTGAAAACCAGCAATATTTTTCAATTTATTTAATTTTGACAAGAGTTACACTGTAAAATGCCTGTCTTACTTTGCTGCCTTTGCTTTACTTGTTCGCTTCTGGTTATGTCTCCTGTGTATACCTTTCAATAGACACACCCATGAGTCTGCTGTGGAAATATGATTTGAAGCATAAGCAGAAAGTGTTTTTACTATATTGTGTCAGTGATTGAGACAGTTTTATAGCGTAGATCTCTGGTCACCTAAGTGACCACAACTTATGTCAGTGTATAAAAGAGAGTTCCTGCATGTGCGTCCATTGCTGGCTCACTGATGTTAAGGAACAATGCATGTCTTCATGGTATAACAAAACACAATGTGCTGTACTATCTCAAATAGATACTCACTCGTGCTGTTACAAGTCAGTATTTTATAGTTTTAACCTGCCAAGGTTATAGGATTGTTAACACGTCCAGATTGGGAGCATGTTTGCAGATATAATTGATTATAAACTCATTCATTACCAGCTCAGTGATGATGGACTTTTGGTATCTGGTGGCAGTAGTTTATTTAGTCAGAGTTGATAGGTATTCCCCATTCTAAATATAGTTGTCGAGCATGTGTCAAGATGATTGCTATTCATAAACATGGTATGCACATCACTATCAGAACTTACAGCGGACAAAGAGGCAGGTTAAGTCGAACATTCTCACTACCAGAGAATTGTGTAATTTGGTACATTCTGTATTCGGCTTTCTTTGAGCACATCTGGCCGGGGATAAAGAGAATGTAATGCATGGATGGAAACAGCTATAATTCACCAATCTCTCCTTCCTCTCCACCCTCCCTCCCTTCCTTCTCTGTTGCCAATGCCTTTGCCAGAGATATATTATTCACACAGTGTGATTTATTTTCTACAGACATGCCGTAAAAGGCTCTTGCCTGTGTTAAAAGAGCTGGCTGGCAGCCAGGGGTTTAATGACTGGGGCCTAGTCCAGTGGTGGGGAGGAGAAGCCAGGGGCTTGGTTAGAATACACCCCCCACCCCAGGGGATCTAGGACGGATGACTCATATACACAACCCACCCACCCCCACTGCATCCAGATTATTGTTATAGTACCTCTTCTGCCCTGCACATCTTTCCCTTTCCATTTTGCTGCTACTGCAGTTTTTGCCCTTGCTTTCCTCTTTTACCTCTTATCCAAAGTTATTACACGCATACACAGGTTTTACCCTGTTCCTCTACCTGTTTCTTCCCCATTTCGCTTCTCCTCTCTGTTTTTCCCCTTGTCTCCCCACCCCCTCACTTGCCGACTGCGTTCTCTATTCCCCAAACCCCCAGCTCCTTCTCGAGCATGACTTACTGCTTCACTTCACAGCTTTAGTCCAATTAAAACGGAGGCGCGTGCGCATGTGAATGCTCGACGTGCATGTTCGCACATGCAGGCATATAAGCACATTGATAAATAGATCTGGATCCCCAACCTGATACAGATTCCACATTCATATTATCTGAGGATGCACATGTGAGGTTGTTAATATTAATCTTCATTTCTTATGCTTTATGTTTGTTTCTCTACTAACCAGGTCTGATTGTATTTTCTGACATTGGACTTTTAATGAAAAGCAAGTCATCATTTATTAACTCAATGTCAATAATATTTCTTTAATATATGTAGACAACACATTCTATAGTTTGACCTTCAAACCGGATAAGTAAAACATTTACCGGTACTCCTTACCTTGTATGGGAAAGGGTTGGAAGAGCAGCAAAGGCAACTGTCAATTACACCTTTCATTTAAATTGGAGAAAGAAAGTAAGAATAGAAAAAGAGAGGGATACATGGACAACATGCACACATGTGACACAGCAACAAATGGGAAGAGGAAGAAAACATTTACTGGAAGATAGTGATCAACATCTAAGACATCTGGAAAGAGGCAGCGATAGCTGGGGAAGAGAGAACCAGTTTTTCTTTGTATAAAGGCATCTTCCAAGGATGACTTTAAACTGTTAGAAACCCTGTCTCCGTACTGACACAGGTCTTGTATAAATGGACATGTGACTTCCTTATCCACATAGAAACAGGTCCTCAGTACTCTATGGCCCCTCACACTGCTGAAGGTCACCGGTTTTATGTTCCGTGTATGGAGCTCATAAATTTCTGCTACTTTGTGGTCTGTATGTGTGTGCGTGAGTGTGCTCGCTTTTGTATAGCTCATAAACCACTGCTACTTAGTGCTTTCTGCATTAACTAATTTCACTGCCTGTTGTGAATTCTTGAGCAACAATAGTGTGATGCTGTCTTGGGTTTTATGGTATGCAAAAGATGTGAGGACACTCATGTGTGATACTGCTAAATGTCAGAGGATTATAAACCATATCAGCTCTTTTTTTGGTATTATTTATTAGTTATTCGGTATTCCCGAGTATTTGCTCTCACGAACAATCAAAAACATATATGATATTTTAGACTTTTTAATTTTATTGAAAAAATAAAAGATGTCTACCGTATATGTTTATTAAACTAGTGAAGACTAACAAAAAGTACTTCTTGGATTTCAAGTTTGCTTAGTTGGATGAGCATGGTTATAAACTCATTGGTGGACCCTTCTGTTTATATGCATGTCTTTCAATATGCCTCCACAGGAAAGATAATTACCGGGAAAACAATTAATAAAGAGGGCTGAATGTGGAAAAAGACAAAGTAAAAACCAGTTAAAACACAGATTCAGTAATTAGAGTTGAATTGGCAATCTTCCTAAAATGACACTATGGACAACCCAGATAGCAAAATATGTTAATTCAATATTAAATTATGGTCAAAAAGGTTGATTTTTGGTGAAGGTCGACGAATCATCTAATTCTAGCCAATCAACCAATGTTGAAAAGATGTCATTGAATCAATGTTGTTTTGTGGTCGAGTTTTAATGCCAATGTGTAGTCAATGTTGAATCAACATATGCGATTTGCCGCCGGCCAGGCTTCAACATGGCTTCAACATGGATTAAATATTTCTGCTTATCCATATTTCAAAGTCGATTCACTCATATTTTGCAATCAGGGAATGCTATTTGCACATAACAGCTCTAAACATGAGATGTTAAATGCCTATCAAATGGTACAGGGTGTTATAAAGGGTTACTGGAAAGAAAGTGCAGTTAAAGCAACTTTGCAAAGTACACTGCATAACATAAGCATCCAAGGATGGGGTCCATGCTTGGGTTCAAAACAAAAGTGCAAGATTAATTAATTACATTTTTTTCTCCAGATGGAATTAAAAAACATTTATTTGACCTGGATATGGTCTATTATGTTTGGCATAAACCTGAACAGGATTACTGTAATCCTGTCTGCATAAAGCATAGAGGAGGAAGTTTGTATTATGGGGATGCGTAATATTAAAAGGTGCTTTGATGAAAAGTGGCGCTGTGAGTGTCTGTAGTTTTACCAGAAAAAAGGCTGAAAAGATTTCTTCCAGCCTGCAGAAACTTGGTAAAAAATAAATATTCCAGCATGTTAACGATCCAAAGCACAGCGCTAAAATCAGTGTACTTTGGATCTTAAAAAGAAAAAAATGTTTCCTGACTGGCTGGGAGGGCTTCTCTGCTCAGGGTGCTGCACCTTTGACCCAATCTTGGATAAGCGGAAGTTAAAGGATGGATGAATGGAAATATTGAATCACGACTTGAGATAAAGTGTTGATTCACTGTAGAAACCTGCCACTCCTTAACAGCAGGACTGTAGAGCAAAAGAAAAAAAAGATGGTTAAGGGATTTAGGAATATGAGTAAAAGCTCAAGAAAAAAAAGACCAATCCTGTTGTATGTGCACTACTTGGGGATCAGTGGCTGATTGTGCTTTTCCTCCATTTTGGCTGTTGCTCACTCTGAGCCCTGGGAATAGTGCCCAGACAGGGAGGAGGGTAGGAGGAGGCTCAGAAATGGGACAGAGATGGGAAACAAAAAGAGTGACACAAACAGACCAAGATCAGGAAGCAGATTCTGAAATGCAGAGAGAAATTAAATACAGCAGTGTTACTAGTCCAGTTGCAAATGAGAGACTAGCATATTGCCATCTATAAAAAGTAGAGAGGAAAAAGAATAACAGGGATGGCGAAAGGGGGAATGAGAGATAGAACAGCATGTAAAGGGCATACTGCCCAGATCATCAGTGTGAAGGAAACAATAAGGCTCCAGTTTCTTCTGCTCAGCCATTCTGAACTGCTGAATTCATTATTTCTGCATGTTGGGCATGTGTGTGTATGCACACGTGTGTTTTTATCTGTGTGACTTTGTGGATCACACAAAGTGTGGGCTTGTGAGTGAGAGTGTGTTTGGCTTTCTGGCAGGCTGTGCTCCAGATGCACCGGGTTGTTATTGTATGGCGACATATCAAATAGTTGAAGGAGACATTTCTGTGGGTTTCCTGCTAGTAGAATAGGATCTCCTTTTTCCCCCCTCTCCTCTCCTCTCTGCTCTGCTCTCTAGTAGACAATTACAGGATAGGATCTGCTTTCCTGGCTCAGCTGGGCTTTGAAAAGCTTACATGAATATCTCAAAATTAGCAGGAAGCTCTTGAAGCGAAATGAAAAAAAAAGACAAAAACACATTCTCCATGATTTAAATGACATGATCTCTCTCTCCTGCTCTTAATGCTTTCAGTAAAATTCATTTATCTACATAGGACTTGTTTTGCTATTTATTTACCTACTGACATCTCACCTTACTCTCTTTTTTTCTATTCCCAGGTGTTCCCGGTAAGCGGCGGTATAAACGTCGTGAGGTGGAACAGATTCAGAAAGATGTTAGGAAGATGCATCCTTTGAACTTTGATCATGTGCAGAAGATCCTCCGTGCCAAGCGCCTGCAGCGACAAGCCAAAACAGGAAATAATGTCATCAAGAGACGGCCTGGACGACCCCGAAAACAACCCTTAGAAGAATCAGAGCTGGCCAGCATTAGGAAGGTAGATTGGCCTAATGGTCATGGTTTGGACATAATGGCCAGTAGAGGCGATGGGAAGACTCTGAGGATGCCTGTCCTGGAGAGATGTGATAACCTGCATGGTAGGCAGAGCCTCAGGCCAACCTTGGCTCCCAAGCCTCTGGAGTTTTCCAATCACGATTCCATCTCAGCAACTATTGAGACTGTAGTGCATCAAGCGCGGGCTGTACTTCCACTGGCTAAAGAGGGGAAACGCAGAGGCAGTGGCCACAGCAGGGACGAATTATGGGCTCCTACCAGTCAATAGAGTTGCAGGAGGGTACGACTCCAGAACTGAGCGGAGAGCAGTTGACGGAGTCAGTGCTGGTTCAAGCCTATCTGATGCAGTGCCCTTAATCTTGGGACTCTTTGATGCACTTTGGCGTGTTTCTCCACCCTAATCTGTTGTGAGGAACGCTGGGTTAGTGGTGGAGAAGGAGGAGAGAGTTTTCGCTCTACCAGACATGGGCCTTTCAAAGATTCAATGGACCTTCATTTACACTGGCACTATATGGTACTATTTGATACTGAATCTGATGATATAAAAAATGTGTGGTACTTATGATAGTGTAGGATTTTAAGTGATTCTTTATGTATCTGATACAGTGATGTGTATGGTACTTTATAATACTGTATCTGAATGTGGCTTTAGCCATATATTTACCAGCAAGGGGAGGGGTAATGGTTAATATAAAACTGTGCAGCTCTGCTTATTTTTGCCTTTCTGAACAAACTCATCAAAGACATACAGGATAATATGTCAATCATTAAGCCACCTTGCCCTCTCTGTGTTTCTGCCTCCATCCTACATCTCTAGTTTCCCTGCCCTCTTAAAGAAGTAACCAACATTTCCTGATACCTCCCCCTCCCTGCTTGACACATTTCCCCAACTTTTTTTTTTTAGCCTTCCCTGGTGTCTGCTACTCAACTCCATCTCCTTTTGTCCCTGCATCTGCTTCCACCAGTGTTTTATGTCTCCTATTGCGTGAGCTTCCCCAGTTTACTCCCAGTACCCTGCTCAGGCCTCACCTGGACAGTGAGGTAAAGGCAATATGGTGGATAAGACGTTCCCAGACTGTACATAGAAAAAAAAAAGTCCACGGTTGCCTGCCTTGTATAATGGAAAACCAGCTCATGGGTGTGTACTGGCATACAGTATATTAAATAGAATTGTTGTACCATAGACAATGAAAGTGTGTATTGTTTTATAACCAAAAACAGACATGGGTGTGACTCAAGACAAGTTTGTTTTAAGACCGAAAAACCACATATATTCATTCATACACTTGTTATTGTCTTTATATCCAGGGGGCATTGGATACGGGAGGGATGTCAGGTGTGTTTTTGGTAAAAACCTTAGAGTTGGTTTAATGCACTATGAAAAACCATTCACTTGCATCAATCAAATGCAGCACTTACATGCTTATTCTAGCCTTATGTTTTGGCATTTGCTGGTTTGGGTAACCATTCCAAAGAGCATGCATTATTTTAATCAATTCGTATATGCAGGCTGCGCAGCCAAAAGCGTAAAACGGAAGCCTGAGTTTGAATGGTAATTGGGTAGTTGAGCAGAAGAGGACATATTCAGTGTTCAGAAGATCTAATCCATCTCTTTCTACTTAACATGCTTTTAAAAAAAAAAAAACTCATATCCTTGGAAGTATTTTTGGAAAACGAATCCAATATTTAGATTTAGAAACCAAAGTCTCAGTGTTCAGTGTTACGGATGTATTATTTAAAGTATCTAAATCAGAGCTTAAAAAACTCTTCACCATGTTGACAGCAACTAAAAAGCATTCCTGTGTGCACCGTAGAATGTAGCCATATAGGATATTTTGTGTCAATATGTCAAGCTTTTGTTAAACTTTCTCTACAGTATCTGTGACTTTGGGTTGTGGTTAGAATTTGCTAAGTTCAGTATTTCAGTGTATAAGCAAAGGATCAGTGTTTATTCTTGGCAGTGTTTTCTTTGGGTGGGATTCTCAATTGCAGCAGTTCAGCTTGTGCCTTATGTTTCTTTCTCTCACCGATTACATTTTATCTGAGAAATAGAAAGTGGCAAAGAGTGCCCCATAGAATGACCCAAAATATCCATGATTGTGCATATGTCACATGTGTCTTAGTCATCAGAACCCTGACACTGCCTGTGTCCCTTCACAGCTTCCATTGTCAGCATCCTCTGTCACCGGGCACTGAGCTTGTCTGTCTCCCAGCTTCCTCCAAGTTTTCTGACCCATATCATCACGACAGAGCTAGAGGGGCCGGACTTACTGTATTAAATACACATCATGTACTGACCTAGATACTGCTGTGCAGCAGCAGTGGAAACAAAAAGGCCCACTGTGTCAGATGTGCTTTTATCCAGAGATATTTATTGTACTCACTCTCTTAGAAGTATAATTGAAGATCACTTACTCTGCCTAGTATGTAACGAATTATTTACGACACACAATTGGCTACATACCTCGCAAAGGAGGAACAGAGGCGGTTGTCATGGATACCACATTCTCATGTACTGTTGTTTGCTATGCATCAGGCCATACCTGGCAATGACCTTAAAAGGAATTTCTGTTCTAGGTCCACCCGTCAACAAAGAGAAATAAGTGGTCTTATTTACTAAATAAAATTCATGTAACAAGAATTGTGAATAATACCAGTAATAATTTGTAATAAGTTGTGCAGAAAGTGACTATCATTTCATAAAAACTATAGTTACTGCCACGCTATGCAGTACAGCCTTAAACAGATGTTAAACTAAAGTATTGACGTGTTTGTTGTAAATACTATTATTTTTGTCCATCCTGCGTGGATACCAGTTGGGTACAGCTATGCTTGGGTGTATTTACTCTTCCAAAACCACAGTAGACCATATGTCTCCATCAAGACTGTTTAAGACCCAAGAAGGCCTGCAGAGATTTATAGCGTAATTTATTTTCAAATTTGTTAATTACAAATAAGTACAAGGATGGTCTTTATTCCAGCCTGATCAAATATAAAGGATACAAAAGTAATCTGCCTTACTACGATTATAAAAGTTCTTGGAGCCCCATTGTAGATTGCTCGACCAAAAATAGCCATCCCAGCTTACTCGTAGCTACTCCGCCTGCAGCCAGTCGGGGCAGTGCCGTAGCGTGCAGAGTGAGCAAAAGGGTTGTGTGCTAGGGGAGTTTTCAGAGGAAATAGCCAAAAATACTCTCGACCTAACATTAGTGTGCTTAACCTTACTTTGCTAGATAACTTTCAGTGGGTCTGCAGTCTGTTGTGAAGATGAGATGTAGACATGTGGGCTGCTTACTCCTCCCTACTGTGGTCAGGCAGCTGTCTCTGATGCTAGAGTTAAAGGCCCCAGGTAATGTCTGTCCTTTCTGTCTCTCCTACCAGCCAATGCTCCGGTGCCTTCTAACACTGACAAGTATTGTCCTAATCCAGAGCTTTCACTCTACATGGAGACTGCAGAGGGGATGTGGTTGTGAATAGGGTTCATGCTCCCTGGTGTTGTAATATATACTAAGCAACCAGTCTGGACCACTGGGTACCACTAAACACTGATGTAAGCATCCTTTACCGTGTCTTTGCTTCTAGCACTAAGGGCAGCGCAACAGTGTTTGATCTTACATTTGTGGCGGTGGTGCTTTTACTGTACAATTACTCCACATTCACCACTTCGATACAGCAACTAGGACGAGAGATACCTAAATTTAGTTCACCCCCATTTCCTATGTAGCATGCAGTGTTGGAGTGAGGGGTCATGTGATGCAGAGCCTCATAACTGTACATGTAGTCATCCTCACACCATATGTTACCATTCAAAGCTATAAAAGTTTTTCAAACCTGAAAGTGCAGATGACACATTGAGAAAACCAATAAATGTATTTCTGTAGAGCACAAAGTCAGCTCTTCTAACAGTGTGGGCATATTTTAGTTTGTATACATAGTGTATTTGAACCTTTTCTAGAGTGGGTTTCCTTTATTTGCATGCTCAATTTGATTGTATGCATAAATATTTTAGACAAGCCGAAAGTTGAATTTCAATTAAATTTGGAGCAAGACTTGTACATTGTTTGATATGTTTCTTTTTGTATTGAATTTTTTAATTCATGAGGCATTTTGTACATTGTATGAATATTAAAACTGAAAATATTTGACATATAGAGTAAATACTAGATGCGCATGCATATGCATATATCCTTCACAGTATGTATGTGTAAATGTACACATATATTTTGTATTTGCATCTGCCAGCATACAGGTATATGTCTTAAGCACATATATACATGTAATATATATATGTATATTCATGTCTGCTGGCATGCTTTTGGTCATGTTTATCTTTCATGATCTTGTAGGTTCATTTTTTTTTTATTCCTTTTTCCTCAAAAAGAAAGGCTCATTCTTTTGCTACCCTTCTGTTGGCTGGCAGCATTGAGCACTTATTAAGAAGAACTACAGTTGAAGTTGTTCATGTTATCCATTGTGTGAAATAATAAATGACTTTATTGACAGTTGATGATGGCACATCTTCTTTCTTTCTGGTCCAAACTGTATTGATATTATTTTGATCCTTTAAAAGCTTGCTGGCTGTATTCTGACATTTGCACGTGTGTATGTGTGTGAGTGTTTGCATACTCTTGGTGCTGAATGTTAATGAACTCAGTGAGCAAGTGCTACTCCATAGTGTGTCTGTATGTTGTCATCCAAAGAGAGGGAATCCTCTCATCAGATTATACACCGGCCAAACTCACTCAAACACGCATACCTATACACTCTCACTCTCCTACTTGTTCATTAGCCAAGCCTACATCTTTAAATCCTGGGTGCATAAGCCCATCAGTGTCACTCCTCAGTGGGCTGGGCTGCAGCCTCCTCTGTTATTGGATGAAGATGAGTGGGAAGTGCCCCACTATTGGCTGCTGCCAACTAGTAAAATTCTTCTGTTACCATGGTTGCAGGGTGAGCTGCCCAAATGTGCTCCAGTGTATCTCGTGATGCTGAAGGAACTATTGGCACCACTGGTGTTGTGCTGCAAAAAAAAAAAAAAAAAAAAAATCCCCTTTTGATGAAAGTCAGAGCTGCAGTGAGGCTGCATCCAAAAACACTCTGTGTATGAGCCCACATGGCCTTTCTCCACCCTCTGCACAAGAGAAGAAGAGATGGATGATGATGAAACAGCACTGCAAATGCATGCTGCATGATGGATGTACTATTTAGCCAGAGGGAAAAGAGAATCATTAATCCAATGTTCAATACGTGGAGTTTTTTTTCACCAGGTTTAGTATCACATGTAGTTTATATCCAAGACATTGTTTTCCATGGCAAAAACTGGCAAAAAAAGGTACAAAGTTCATAAAAATTGTACAACCTCATTAATGGTGTGATAAGGGCTGGTGATGCTTGTACTCTTTTGACAGGACTGACAATGAAATGCCTATGCAGTGACATGAATGAGGTTATTACATTTAAAAAAAAGTTTCACAAAGCTCCAGCATTCCCAAGTCCATAACAGCATATACCTAGTGGAATTAGTTCTCAGTGACCACTTGAGTTCTGCATCCACAGAAAATTCATTAAAAGAATTTAGTTGAATATTGTGTGCAGAAGTGAAGAAGTGAAGTGAAGAAGGGAATAGGGCATAGAAATGTAGCATATGTAGCTCAGTTTACTGTCCACAAACTTAAAATGTTAAAAAAAACTTTGGGGACCTTCCAGTAACCGTCTTTGTTTTGGGGTGTAAGATTTTGGGTTTAGGTAATCTGCCAGTACGTGCACCTAATAATGTTGCATGATTCACTCACTTATTCTTGCACTTGGTGGCATTTCTAGAATGAAAAGGTTAAGTACTGATTAGTTCTCTGGTTGTTTGAAGACTGCCATGTGTAGGCTATGTCTTATTGTAAAGCTAAAAGATCTCTACACATAAATATACATAAACATCCAGATGGTACTGCTGCCATATTGAGTGCTGATTGGTTTATTGATTTCACAAGCAGATTCTTATGTTCTTCAAAAGTTTGGGGAGGAAATAAAAACGTGTGGCAAGGAGAGGGGGATTTCAGTTTGTAGAGATTGCAATGAATGCATAAGGATGTTTAATGTCTGGGTTAGAAAGACACTCCTTCACAGTGACATGTCCAGGTTTAATCCTTGTATTTGTAACAATCACTGCAATCCTTACACTGTTAAATCTAGTTTCTCTGCTTATAGTCTCTGTCTCTGCAGGCTTGGAGTCCTAGAAATGTTCCTACTCTCATATTTACCCACGATCAACTTCCTTGATATGCAGCTCCTCTTCAACACATTTGGATTCAGGTTCTTAATCTGAACACAGATTTCCCATTTTCATGGTTACTCATCATAACAGATGGTGAGAAGTGTCAGAATTACAAGCACAGCATCCGAACCATTGCAGCAAAATGTCTCAGAAATCTGTGTTTTAACAGCAAAATGTTCAGTAGAAAGTGTCAAGATGTTGTGAATAAAGACATAATGACTATGGTTATTGCAGTGCATTTAAAGATTTTCTTATTCTTTCAAATTGAAGTCAATAAGCCGGCACCCTGTATGGTCAGTGTTTACCAAAAACCCAGAAAGCAAAAGATGAAAATTCAATGTTGAATTATGGTCAAAAAGGTTGATTTTTGGTTAAGGTTGACGATTGATGGTGGATCAACTGCAAAAGAAATCATCTAATTTTAGCCCAACTAATATTGAAAAGACGTAATTGAATCAGTGTTTTTTTGTGGTCAAATTTTAATACTAATGTCTATGCTGTTTGTCGCCGGCCAGGCCTCAAGGTGGATTCAATATTTCTGCCTAACCATATTTCAACGTTGATTCACTCAGATTTTGCTATCAGGGAAGCCCCTTCACATTGAACTGTATACTAACATGAAGGCAGACAATGAGTCTATGACTTCCTGATGTTTTATTTCTTCTTTTCTTTTCCCCACAAACAACCTCTAACTCAATGGGGGTTTTGGGCAATCTTGCATGAACTGCTTTTTAAAAAAGTCTGTCCAAAAGGTTTCAAAGTCTATGGTGGTGGACAGTGACTCATGTCAGAATGAAGTTATTCAGACAGCTTGTGGTGGATTATTTAGGTGCATTTGGAATTATCTCTGTCCAGTTTTAACAGGCAATGTTTTAATATGGTTTCCAGGATCTACTGGTATGAAGTTGAATCTTTTTTTTCTTCCTTTATCAATGAGATGCTCCCAGGGCATGGCTTCAGAACACGCCCACAGCATGACTAATCCACCCCCATGCTTTGCAGTTGGAGAGGGGTCTTCTCCATTTTATCTCCATTTTTTTTTTCAACAGAAAACATTTTGCCTCAACTTGTTTAGATCTTGTTTAGATCTTCTGAAATGCTGAATTTTGTAGTAAAGAAATATCCAAATTTCTTTTTTGTCTTTTTTCCTTTCCCTCCAGTGTACAATTTCATCAGAATAAAAGGTTTTCTAATAATGACTAAAAATATGCCCAATAAAGGCCATATTTTTCAATTTATGTAGAACAGTAAGGCATCACTCTGTGTCTGATTAATCCTTTAAAAGGTCTTGTAAATGGCAGAAGATGTTTTTGCTTTGCCTTTCAAATAATCCTGAGAGTAGTTCTCACTGAGAGTTTTCTCTTTTCTTTCAAACCTCAACTTGAACTCCACTTTTCTTATTAAATGTTCGTTCCCAATTGATTTGTGAAGTCAGGGTGCAGCTAACTAAACGGAAAAGGCTTTGCTGTCTTCTTTCAGCCTTCTTTTGCTCTGTGGGCATGAGTTATTTTTATTTTCAGAGTGCAAGACAGCTGCTTAGAGGAGCCCATGGCTGCTGATTAATGGGATAAGTATATAAGAAGCTTCAAATTTTCATCATCCTTAAGAATGACTGTGAACAAGCCCTAGCTGAATCTTAGGTCTTGATGATCTGTTTCTGAAATCAGATATCTTTTCGGGGGCCCAAACATTTGTATTATGCTGCATATGAAAAATAATATTTAGCTTAAATATCATTGAGGAGTTATTTGCTCTTCATTTAACCATTCAGTGTAAAAGAAAATTTGACATACGCTGTGAATTGACTTTTTTCTCAATGTTATTTATTGTCAAAGGAGTTTCACAAAAGCATTTAATCTGCAATCTCAGTTAATCATCTCATTAGATTTCTTTTTTTTAACTTTTGCTACCATAATGGGGCTTTTCCCAAATTACATTTATTTAATTTGAAAGTTTATTTCTCTTTTTTGACATACATCTAAATGTGCTCAACACTGAAATGAACAAATGCAAAGTATCATGATCCTTTAGATGAGTCTACAAGGAGAATCAGATAAAAAAAAAAAAAAAAGCTGTTTAAAAATGCAGCACAAATTTTTAGTTTATCAAACTAACTCCTTAGACATGAGTGATGATATTCTCAGTAAAGATGCATGAGTGAGGCACAATGAATACCAGAGGTTGTTTCGTTCACGTCCAAAGCCACACAGACCACCAACAACAAACATAGCTATAAATTTACAGCAGATACTCCTGTGTCCTGGCCAACTAACCAGGAAGCCTGCCATAACCAACCATCCCCTCGATTTATCTCTGTTGGTGTTTTCAGAGGATGACTATTGCTCGTGTTTATGAAGATGGATAGAGCAGGCAACATCTAAAGCACCTCCTCCCGCTGTCCTCTCTCTGCGCAGGGATGGGAGACACCATCTGGTGGTGAAATGCAACAGTGCCTCTTCAGACTGCAAAAAAAAAACAAGAAAAAAGAATACCACTTCCACAGGACACAGAGCATTACCCATCTCAATGCAGTCAAAACAGGAAAAATGACAGCTATTGTCCTACTCCCTTAGATGAGGGAAAAACATATTTTAGGAATTTGAGGGATACAAATCTGTACTATGACCTGGCTGAGTCAAATGGGCACACCTGAAGTGCTCTATCTATCGATCCACTTGAGAGCTCAGTGCACGAATCGCTGTGCCTGAATGATGATTATGACTGCGTGTAGCAGGCAGGCAGAAACAGGGAAAAAGGAAAAAAAAAATACCCAGAGATATGACAGAATGTGTTCTGCATGGAGCTGGCCACTGTTGCCACGGTGACAGTGTGACTTGTGGCAGTTTAATTTAGGTTTACAGAGCTGCCCTGTTTTGTGTGAGACTGGTGTGGTGTGGTGTGTGTAGTTCCCTGCATCTATGTAAATCTTCTCTGGTATTTCACATGCTGCATGTGTATGCGCTGGAGTCAAGAGGAAAGAGAAACAGAAAGAGAAAGTAATTGGCCACCTTTGTCATATCTTCTCATTCACAGTTAGAGCCTTTGTTAGCAGATTGGCTCTGCCTGTGTCTTATTAATGATGCCAACACTTAGGTAATGTGCCTTTTTGATGAGAGTGGGCCACTTAATCTCTCTATTTAGACTCCATCTCTCTCTCTCTCTCTCTCTCTCTCTCTCTCTCTCTCTCTCTCTCTTTCTTTCTCTCTTTCTCTCTCTCTCTATGTCTCTCGCTCTCACACACACACACACACACACACACACACACACACACACACACACACACACACACACACACACACACACACACACACACACACACACACCTCCCCCTCAATCTTTTCTAATAAGCTGCCTCTCTGTCTCCTGTAATTTGGCAGACAAGTCTATTATATGATACAGTCATATTTTATTAATGGACCCCCACGGTGAACACACACACCTCTTAGTGGATGTCGCACACAGGGAGCGCGGGTCTCCACGTTCAGAATGATTTGAGCTCCTCAGTTAGCTGTTTTCCATGTTGTTCCTCTGCTGCATTAGCTACTATTTTGGCAGTGGAGCTGAACTACAGGTATTTCTGCAGAGGTTGGCACTGTTCCTCCACTCTTTGTTACACCTCCATCAGCTCCAAGAGAGCATGCAACAGCACAGCTTCAAAAGCCCCAAAACAGCTAATGAAAAAGAGCGTTCCGTTGTGGTCTTAGGAATTTAGTGGAAAGGTTCATCATGTCTCTGTGTCTCTGTGCCTTTTTCTCCTCCACAGCACTGTGCAGATAATTCA
Source organism: Cololabis saira (assembly GCF_033807715.1). NCBI lineage: Eukaryota > Metazoa > Chordata > Actinopteri > Beloniformes > Belonidae > Cololabis > Cololabis saira. The sequence goes on from NC_084595.1 coordinate 28,465,738, forward strand.
TACCATATGTTTCTGCAGTGCCAGGCATTTCATGCAACTGTGGTGAAGTTAGTTCCTCCTAAACTAATCCTTTCAAATAATGTGTTGCTTCAATGATGCATAGCTCTACAAATTCAGTGTAGTTAATCTATATTGCAGTTATATTGTGAAAGGCTGTGAAATACTTTTCTTCTATTTGCCATCTAGAGACAATCTGATTAAGCAAAGAGATTTAGATCCAGCGGGAACGGTGTGATCATAAAGTGTGTGTGAGCAACATTAGCTCAACGCTAAGCTGAAGTTGAATAACATCAGCTTTAGAGGAATTTAGTCGTAAACCATAGTGTGGGAAAATTAAATTTTTGACCTTATTATGGTTTAAGATGAAAAGTTAGACACCACAGCCACTGCCATTCATCCTGAGGGGATGTGAATCTACATGTGCCAGATTTCGTTGCAACCCATTAAGCTGTTATTGAAATATTTCATCAAAACCACAAATGTGAGCCTCACGATGCCACAAGAGGAGAAGTCTGAGGAAAGGCAAACAAATTACCATTCATCCTCTGAGGATCCTAAAATTATGTATCCATTTGCCCATTTAACCTTTCACATTTCAGGCTCAACTGGCAAAACGACAGATAATGCCATCCTAAGAGGATTGTTGAAAGTGTTGCTGCTAAAACAAATGATATGAGAGGAATACAGTACCGTAAGTGTTGTTGTCTGTGGATTTAAATTGTGAAGTTGATTGTTAATCAACACTCATGTAGCTATTCATTGCTTTGCTTGATTGCTAACAATTTTAATTTCATGCAATAACACACACTGGCCAACTCAGGGGAGTCTCTGTAATCATTGAAGGGTGAAATAAAAATTCCCCAATATCAAAAAAATCAACATATTCTTTGTTCACACGAGGTTGCTTGCTCAGTGAGGGCAAAAGACTACAGATGGTAACTCTCTTTCTGTAGTTAATTACACATATTTAATCAAGTTATACGGTAAACACTTCATTATATTGTAGTAATAAATTATAATGTCAAATTACAAAGTGCTTCAAATATATTTGGAGGCTTGCTTTGAAAGATTCATTATAATCTCTATTTCCTGAATGATAGCTCGCAAACGAGTCTGGGGTCTGTTGTTGTATGGTCCTGTTAGAACAGATAAATAGATTAAGCTCTTCATCAGAAAATTGTGCTCATTTATTCATTTTTTTAACGCATGCATTGGCTTGTTTTCATTCAGCTGGTGATAAGGAAATGTTATCTGACTGGAAATTCTCCGGAAAATAGTCCAGCATGCCACTTCACAAAAAGGTATTTCAATATTATACAGCAACAAGGACCCTTTATTCAATGTTCTTCTTCTTCATCTTTTTTCTTTTGGTGAATTCAGTGTTATCCAAGCAAATTTTCTTGACAAGCTTGCCAACACGCATTTGCCCGCTGGTGTGCATCTGACATGTGAGGGGATAATGAAGAAGAGTGAAGCTTTGAGGTGTCAGATGCTCGTGAAGTTGCATGACAGTCAGGAATCACATGCTGAGAAGAAACATATGATTAGAGTTGCTGGATTGGAACTGAGAGGCTGCTCATTAGAAGCATCACGTGACAATGTTTAGTTGCATATGTAAGTACACTTGTATGTGTAACATAAAATATATGTTCTCAGCCAGTTATTAGATTCAAGTTTCCTCTACAGACACTTCAGTGTGTGAACAGAATCGTGTGAAGGGAGGGGAAAAGGGAGAAACTTCTTAATGTATAACTCAGGACAACATTCATGAAGCGTGAGTGAAATATTTTTATGTTAATTGTGATAAATGCCTGATTTTTGAGAAGTTCTTTTTTTTTGTAAAAGGTAAGTTACAAAAACGACACATAAAGTTGTTGCTTGGCTCCAGAACCTAGATGTTTTTTTTTAAAGTTCAAAACCACAAAATTAATCCAGAGGTGTTTTCTTCCTCTATCTATATCAATTTCAGCTCTACATGGCACACTACATCGCTGCACTATTGTTTTTCTGTCCCCTGAAACTCTGTGTCAGACTGACATTGCAGGATACACACAGATATCCAAACAAAGCAGTGATAATAACTAGCTATTCTTCTTCTATCAGACTATTTGTCCCAACATGTCACTCTAGTTTTAGCCTTTTCTCTATGCTCCTCTCTCTGAGCTGCTTCTCCTGTCCCGGAACAAATTGGCTCACTTCTGCACCCGGTGTCCCTCGATGGCTTTCCATTAGTTCATTTTCCTCAATCCAGAATGTCCTTGCATGCTGCATGAGCGTGTGTGAGGGTGCGTGTGTGCATGCAAGTGCACATGTGCGTGCGTCTCCGGAGTCTCAGAACAGTATTATTGTAAACATATCATTTGATGGGGCGAGTGGTTCAGGTTGTTGGCCGGCTGCCCTGCTTTCATTTGGAACTGAGCTGCCAACATCTGGACTGTGTCAACACTCACTGACAGTGTTGTGTGTGTGTGTGTGTGTGTGTGTGTGTGTGTGTGTGTGTGTGTGTGTGTACTGCTGTCCCTGCCTCAGCCCCAGAGCTGTCAGCCATTGGATGAGGAACAGATTTGCTGAGATTAATCAAAGGTGTAGCATTAATAAGAGGAGCCCTGTGCCTCCAAGCAGCCATTTTAAGAGCCTGGGAGAGCGGCTTTGCGGGATGAACATGGGCCCTTTGCTGTCACGCAGGCAGGCATGCAGCCCAGGATGGGCTATTACATGAAACAGACACAATAAAGCATGAAAATGTGAACATTTGACAGGGATAATTTTGGACAAGATGGTGTATGGAAAAAGAGGAAGAAAAGAAAAGAAGAAATTGTGGTCACTCTGGATGAGAAAACCCATAAATTCTCCCAGGACAAATACAATTTCTGATTCATATAGTGAGTAAAGTGAGAAACCTTCTTCACTGATTTATTTAAATGCAAGTCAGGGTGTGTTTCCATGAGCGGATTATGAAACAACAGACAACAGGTTTCTGAGGCAAATGTGTGTAAGCCTCTCCTCACTTGTCCTACGGAGGACTAAGACAGCTATCCCCACACATGCACAGCTCTGAGGATTTGCTGCATGCAATCCAAACATCTGCATCAGACTGCCTAAAAGTTGTTACTCACTTCTTACTACAGGGGGGCAAAAAAGTATTTAGTCAGCCACCAATTGTGCAAGTTCTCTCACTTAAAAAGATGAGAGAGGCCTGTAATTTTCATCATAGGTACACTTCAACTATGAGAGACAGAATGGGGGGAAGAATCCAGGAAATCACATTTTAGGATTTTTACTGAATGAATTGGTAAATTCCTCCGTAAAATAAGTATTTGGTCACCTACAAACAAGCAAGATTTCTGGCTTTCACAGACCTGTAACTTCTTCTTTAAGAGGCTCCTCTGTCCTCCACTCTTTACCTGTTTTAATGGCACCTGTTTTAACTGGTTATCAGTATAAAAGACACCTGTCCACAACCTGAAACAGTCACACTCCAAACTCCACTATGGCCAAGACCAAAGAGCTGCCAAAGGACGTGAAAAAACAAAATTGTAGACCTGCACCAGGTTGGGAAGACTGAATCTGCAATAGGTAATCAGCTTGGTGTGAAGAAATCAACTGTGGGAGCAATTATTAGAAAATGGAAGACATACAAGACACTGATAATCTCAGTCCATCTGGGGCTCCACCAAGATCCCACCCCGTGGGGTGAAAATGATCACAAGAACGGTGAGTAAAAATCCCAGAACCCCACGTGGGACCTAGTGAAGGACCTGCAGAGAGCTGGGACCAAAGTAACAAAGGAACCATCAGTAACACACTACGCTGCCAGGGACTCACACCCTGCAGAGCCAGACGTGTCCCCCTGCTTAAACCAGTACATCTCCAACCCCGTCTGAAGTTTGCTAAAGAGCATTTGGATGATGCAGAAGAGGATTGGGGGAATATTATATGGTCAGATGAAACCAAAATAGAACGTTTTGGTAGAAACTAGGGCTGTCAGTTTAGCGCGTTAATTATATGAATTGATTCGATTGCTAATTAACGCGTTATGAAAATGAACACAATTAATTATGAGTGGCAAAATGCGCGAGCATTTTAAATTTGGCCCATTGAGGGACCCTTAGGCCACTTGGCAGTGGCAGGTCACTTCACACCTGCGTTGCTAGTCAAACAAAGTAGGGTGACAGACATGGACGCAACTCAGGGGAGCGAGGCGAGCAAATCTTTGCAAATTTTATGTATAAAAAGAAAGAAGACGGGACTATCAATAAGAACGTGGTGATTTGTACATTTATGAAACATACTTCACCAATAAAAATGTGGGTTTCAAATCTTCTCTTCTTTAGTGTATTCAATTGATTAGTCATGCACTGCAATTTTGTGATGTCCTAGAATTCGAATTCTTTATTTGGGGACCTTTAGCAGATATGAGATTAAAATGCAATTAATTAACTATAAATCCTGTAATGAATTAGATACATTTTTTTTAATCGCACTGCAGCACTGGTAGAAACACAACTTGTCGTGTTTGAAGGAGAAAGAAAGCTGAGTTGCATCCAAACAACACCATACCTCCTGTGAAGCACGGGGGTGGAAACATCATGCTTTGGGGATGTTTTTCTGCAAACAGACCAGGACGACTGATCCGTGTAAGGGAAAGGATTAATGGGGCCATGTATTTTTAAGTGAAAACCTCCTTCCATCAGCAGGGCATTGAAGATGAAACATGGCTGGGTCTTTCAGCATGACAATGATCCCAAACACTCCGCCCGGGCAACGAAGGAGTGGCTTCGTAAGAAACATTTCAAGGTCCCGGAGTGGCCTAGCCAGTCTCCAGATCTCAACCCCATAGAAAATCTTTGGAGGGAGTTGAAAGTCTGTGTTGCCCAGCGACAGCTCCAAAACATCACTGCTCTGGAGGAGATCTGCATGGAGGAATGAGCCAAAATACCAGCAACAGTGTGTGAAAACCTTGTGAAGACTTACAAAAAAACGTTTTACCTCTGTCATTGCCAACAACGGAGATATAAGTATTGAGATTAACTTTTGTTATTGACCAAATACTTATTTTGCACTATAATTTGAAAATACATACTTTAAAAATCACACAATGTGATTCTCTGGATTTTTTTTTTTTTCATTTTGTCTCTCATAGTTGAGATATACATGTGATGAAAATTACAGACGTCTCTCATCTTTTTAAGTGGGAGAACTTGCGCAACTGGTGTAGACTATATACTTTTTTGCCCCACTGTATGTCCAATTGAGCTCATGTATGAACAGAGCAGGTAATTCCTGAGAGAATTCATAACAGGCGAGTGTTCATGCTGCTATCAGTTGCCTTGTGGTGCTCTTTTCTGCTCCCCCGCATGTTGCCTACCACTTCTTCGTTGATACTGCACACTCAAAGTCATGGGGCATAGCTATCAAAGCAAAAGCAGTCATCATTGTGAATTCACCACCCTCAGTCAGCTGTGAACAAAGGTAATGATTTCTGCTTTGTATCAAGTCTCCTGTTCGGTCCAGACAGTTGCCACTCAGGAGTATTTCCAGTTGCAAGAACCCAACCGAGGCGAAGTATCTCCTGCTGGGTCGTCCATTTGTACAACTGTAGGAAAGACTGAACCTCATTTTAGTGATATTTTGTCTCTATGTGGTCATTTTTTATGCTTTTATGTGCGCGTGTGTGTGCGTGTGTGTGTGTGTGTGTGTGTGTGTGTGTGTGTGTGTGTGTGTGTGTGTGTGTGTGTGTGTGTGTGTGTGTGTGTGTGTGTGTGTGTGTGTGTGTGTGTGTGTGTGTGTGTACAATTTTGGTTACTTTGTGGCTCTGTTTTCATTTTGTGCTGCATTTCTTTGAATTGTGGTTACGCTGCATCCATATTTTTCTTTCTCTGATGTAGTTGAAAAAGGAAAAATGTCATGCCTTTCACTATCATTAATATCAATTCCATAATTTTTTTTGTCTTTATTATGTTTCATTTTGCATAGGTTTCTAGTTATTTATCTTTTTGGATAATTCATATCACATGTTGCTTCTTTAGTATTTTCATATTGATCTTTTGTGTCTTTGTGACCTTTTTACATCTGTCCATTTGTCTCTTATCTGACAAATCTTCGACTCCTGAGGCCTCTAGGCCTGAGCCTGGTCAGCAAGTTCAGTTTTAGATGCAGAATCTTCAAAATAACACTATTTAGTGGGACTGAAGAAGAAAGAAAAACAAAGCTTACCTCATTATTTTATGTAAAAGTGAGGCCAGATACATCTAAAGCATTACTGCATTTACATCAATGACATGAATGCTGAATGAGAAACAGGTCAAACCACTGACGGAGAGACTGACGGAGAAGTTGCAGCAAAGATGGCACAGACCTTATATGAACTATAGGCTTGTTATTTGAACCTTCGCCAACATACCTCTTACAACTGTTATAAGTGAAAACCCAGAGTTAATGTTTCCTTCTGTTTGTGGCAGAAGAATGGCATCTTAAAACATACATCATGGTTTACATCATGGTTTTTCAAACCATGATGTAAACACTTTTCTTTTCTCTTTTTCAGCTCAGAGAACTACTTTTATATATATTTTTGGTGGTTATATCCAAGCATTTCAAGCATCTCTCTATGGATATGTGCTCAGAGAAAGTGTGTAAATGTGTGAATATAGACTTTGCTGGGTAATCCCCCCTACAGCCAAGGCTAAAATCTCCGTCCAGCCTCCATATGAGTAACCCAGCAGTCTGGTCTGTTGGCTCTCGCAGGCCATTTGATCCGGCCTCACTGGAGTACAGATATTGTGGTGTGGTGAGTGTTGGTATTATTGCTGCGCTCTGGTTAAAGCTAGTCTCTGATGTATTTGGGTTGGCTGACTGAAGGATGAAGCCTGTTTGCCTACTGGGGCCGAAGCCTCTGCAGGGGGCCTGCCTGATCTGCTGCACCATCCGACAGCTTAATTAGTGTTTAACTACTGCACTCTCATACAGTCTTCGTTCACACAAACACACACACACTTCCTCTTTTCCACACATGCAAATCACACTGGGGTAAAGCTCGTTAGTCTAATAAAAAGCCATTAGAAGGTTAAATGTGGGTCTCATTAAAGATTAGTCATTTACTACCATGCATAATAAGACTCTCTTGTGTGATTCCGATAACTGCTCATATGGCTGTGAAAGTGAAGAGTCAACTCATGCAATGTTAATTTACCATGCCACAGCCTGGGATTTGGTCTGTCTCCTGCTGGGAGTATAAACACCATGAGAAATGGATACAGTCACTTCCAGTCTGCATCTGAAAGCTTAAATGTCATTACATGATGGTGTCTTTATGTTGTGGGTGCGTGTTACACATTGTAAATTGTTTAAGATGATTTTGACAAGTGGTGATCTAAGAAGCTTACAGAGGAAGAAGCTCGAGGCAGATAAGCCATATGAAAAGCAGTCTAGATTAGCTTGAATGGATTTGGAAGCGCATGTGGAAGCGTGGACTAAAGACTGTATTCAAATGTCAGCAATAATAATTTTACTTCTGACACATAAAAGTCCCCAGTCTCCTAACATTTCAGCGCAGAGCACTGGACTTCGGTCAATGCAAAAGAGGCAGGAGAAAACTTTTCTTTTTTTTTTTTGCAGCTCACATCAAACTTTTTCTGATTTAAGCAATACTTTTGTCTCAACTTGGACTCTAACGACATTATAGGCTTGATCACAGCCACTTTGAATAGGCAATGAGTATGAGTCATAAAGGAGAAAAGCAGTTTTTAAGAGAGGATTTAAATGTTGGAGCTGCCAGGTTTTTGACTTAGTGGATAAAGCTCCTGGGCCTCACGAAGCTGTGAAAACGTCAAACAGCAGGAGTCTTTATAGACTGAAGGCATGGATGATCCATCTGAAGTCTTGTTTGAAAGTTGGTGAACAGCTCGCGACTAACCTGCGCTGCCAAACAAAGTGTCAGCTTATGATCGGTTAGAGAGATTCACTTTATAAGTAGCAGATGAGAAGTGTGAAGGAGGTCACAGTCACACCGAGCTTGTATCCCTGCATGAGATAGAGGCAAAAGGCTGAAGCAATGACTTCTGTAGTCTGTGTCAGATTTGAAATATTCTGACTCACCAGATGACAACTAAGAATGAGGATTGGAGTACTGCTTAAGATGCATCCTTCTGTACACCTTCTTCATTGCGTTACCTGCAAGCTCACACAACTGTTAAAACTGAAATTAGAAAATACTTTATAAATCCCAAAAGGGATTGTTGCAGCGGCCACGATTTCAGTCTCTTGAAAGAGCCATTGTAGAGGTTTATTGCTGTGGACTAAAGGATCACCACTGTGTTATGAGGAGGATGCTCAGGGTTGTCAAGGATCTTCATTTTATGAAGTATCCTCCTTAGCACAATCAGCTCCTGAGGGTCCAGAACAGTCCATACAGAGCCGACTGGGAGATTTGCGAGGCCCTGTGCGAAATGGGCGGGGGGGGCCCTCGCGAAATTTTTGGGTTTTTCGGGTCCGATATGGTGTCTATATGCGCAGTTTTAACTCTCCAATTAGCAAAATACTGGATACCTTCCCCTGCCTCATCATCATCTGGGCTTGCTTCGACGCGGGGCCCCACGGCTGCTTGAGACCCGGTTGGATCGGTGATTTTTGTAACAAATTTATCAAACGAGCCTTTCAGAGAGGCATTAAACTCTTCCATTATCTTTAGTTTTTTTTCTTTTTTCCTCCCCTGATGGAAATTTCCTGAATCTGTCTCGTTCTCTCGACATTGTGTGACAGTTTGTTCCAACTCCACCCGTCTGGATCAGAGCACCTTGTGTCTGCGCTTGGTCTGACGCAGTTGTATTGAACAACAGACATCAATCAGCAAGCACATCATTGCACATATATTTATTGATATGCACAGACTAATACACATTTAGGTCTGTAATGGAACGTGACTGTTGATATTTATAAGGGAAAAAAGGAAAAAAAAAAAAAAAGAATTCAATTTTTTTTTCTTTTTTTTTTTTTTAAACGGCCCATAGCGCGAGGCCCCGTGCGGTCGCACGGTTCGCACACCCCTTGCGGCGGCCCTGAGTCCATATATGTGTATAGCAGCATCACTATATCAATAACATCAACAATATGAGTGTCCCCACACTGCTGGTTGACAATACTTTGAGGCAAAAAGCAGACTCTGCCTCCAGCTAGATCTAGGCTCCAGAATTGACACTGATGTCCTGCTATCACCGTCGTACACTGCACATACAAAGAAAATAACCAAAAGTGGATGAGTTCACGAACAAGAAAAGTTAGGAAAATCTGCTCCTCTGTTACAAGAGCTGTCATCTTTGAAGATAAATTCTTTTATATTTTCGCGTCAATCAATATGAGTTTGACGATATTGTTTAAGAGGACAGTAGATAGCAAGCAAACTGTAGAGAGTCAGCACTTGGCAGCATATCTGAAGGAAGTAACTGCTATTTTAAGTATGCTTTTTTTCTTAGCTAAGTTTTGCTTGGGTGTGTATGTCTAACAGTTTATAAAATCACTCTGAAATAAATCCCAGTTGTGTTATTTGTGTTTAGCGTTATTGCTTTGGTTTGTACTCTGCCATTTGCTTAAATTCAAACGATATTTACAGCTGTCTATTTATTGTTGTAGTTTTCAGCTATAATGACACTTCAGATAATGCTGGTTGTTTCAGTGAGTGGCAGTAATGGTTATAAGATTTTAATGTTTTCCTCTTTAATAAGAATATCAGAACTTAACTTCCAGATTGACAGCCTCAGTAACAAACCCTATGGTTACATATTCAATACAATAACATTTAGAGCTGTGTCCTTGTCAGGGTTTTGTACACCCTGAAGAAGACAGCTCAGCAGTTAACAAGCATGAGGAAGATGGCTCGTCTACCATCATCATGGCAGCTTTACAATCAGCTTTCAGCCTCACACGTTTCTGGCTTCTACGTCCCATCTGCGACTTCATCAAATAAACCCCTGGGTATATTCACTGGACGGCTGCTTTACTAAGTACACCTGGTATACCTAATAAAGTGGTGAGCGCATGTATATGCAAACACTCACCGCCATATCAAGTATCCCAGATGTACTTAATCAAGTGGCGAGTGAGTGTACATTTTACTGTCTAAACACATGGTCTCCTTTATTCATACCAAAGTGTCAGTGAACCTAAACAAGGTGCAGACCATTTACAATAATTCACCGGGATGAATATTAGAGCAGTAAGATGAAATAACATGATCAAGTCAACAAAATGTCAATATAATTTACTCTATACTGTACAGAGCATTGAGGCACTACCACTCGCCCATGAAGGCAATGTGCCACTTTCCACACTTATTATGTGGCTTTGTAGTCGTTATTTTAGAAAAATACTTGTTAATAGTGTTTGTAACGTGTGTATCTGCCAGTGTGATGGGCTGTTATTCTCCCCAGAATTATACATTATATTTCCACCATTTAAAGTTCATGACAGCTCTCCTAATGATTGTGCGGCTGTTATATCCTGTGCGACACAAACACGAAGTGTGTGTGTGTTTATGAGCAATATGTTTGAGTGACAGTCCTTTCTCGTAGGCACTCACGCTAATTTATTGTCTTTCAAGCAGATGTTGCCTTTTGCCTCAAACATTCACAAACTTACATCACATCAAAGTCTGTTCACATCTACCCGTATGTGCAGCTATTAAGGAATCTTTGTTACTGGCAGCTGAAATCTCCAGCTGATATGAAGCTGTAGACTGGGAACTCAAGAAGAACTCATCAAGACTTAATCCCATTAAGACGTACAGTATAGATAACATTTTCCTGTCTATATATCAAGGGTCATGAGGGATGAAGGCAACCCCTGCTCATTTGGGCTGAGAGGTGGTAATGCGCCTCAGCAGGTGACAGACAGACAAATCTTTGGAGCTCTTTGTCCATCTCTTTGGACTGTGAGGAAAGAAACCAGAGCTTCAGGAGAAAACTCATGCGAGCACAAGATGAGCACCAGGAAAGTACTAAACCCAAGATCACGGTGGCCTATGATTCATTTTGTAATAAAGTGCTTTCCTTTGGTACGCTCCCAAGCCTTACACACCCCCGTGGTAGAGGAAAAAAAGTTATTTTCGCTTCTAAATGGTGCAAACAGCATCAACAAATATTTATATTTGTGTCATGCATTTGTATTTTTAGTCTCCGAAAAGCAAGAATAAATATACGTACAGTATTTCAATGAATAGTTTAAGTCCGTCATTTCAATGAAACTGATTTTTTCACATTTAGCAACCAAGCATGTCACATTTGTTCACAATTGCAAAGGTCTTGTGTGTGTGTGTGTGTGTGTGTGTGTGTGTGTGTGTGTGTGTGTGTGTGTGTGTGTGTGTGTGTGTGTGTGTGTGTGTGTGTGTGTGTGTGTGTGTGTAAGAAAACTTGGTTTGGCCATGTGCCACACAGCTGGAAATCATCATAGAACCAATTATGTTCTGTCTTCTGCTCTCCTTTGCTTTTTTTCCTTCTCTCACTTTGTTGTTCACTCCATCTTTCTTCCCTCTGCTCTCATTTACTCTGTTTGCCTGAAATTAATTCTTTAGTCTTTTGTCTTTGAGAATCAGGAGTTTGTTCATCACTTGGACCATCATTTAAACCTCCCTCATATAGGAATCACCCCCATCAAACCCAGGCCACACATCCAACTCCAACATCATCTTCACCTTCTTCCTCCTGTAAAATATTGTGTTTTTAAGCATTCATCTCTCCTCGTCTTACATTATCAAAGCCTCCTTTGCTGATTCATGTGAAATGTTTTACAAAAATTTCACATGAATCATTGTCACCATCACAGGCAAATTCACGGTAATGCATTAGAGCCGCAAATCATGAAATGAAAGAAAGGCGGAAAGAGTGAAAACACTGATTACAGATTGTGTACTCAATGAATGTGTCACCACAGTGACGGATGGAGGAAGTGAGAGAGTTAACAGTGTAAACAAATGAGGAGCATAATGAGGATGAAGTGCTGCTGTGAACAAGTGAGCCTTTGTTGTTCCCTCTACCTGGTGTTCCCATGCTCCCATACATGCAGACACACATGCTTGTGCATACAAGTTTCTTGAAAGTTCTGTTTAATAATAAAAATGTAGAACAGGATCTTGTCAACATTTTTTTTCTTTAAATAGCACTATCACAACACATTTGTGTAAACAGCATCATAAACCTCTCAGTTAGAATTAGTCTTATTTTTTCACATCACATGTCAAACAGCCTCAAAATGATTAGTTTTGTAGATATGAGTGCAGACACTACAAGAATAGAAATGCCTCAGAAATGTCAGCGTTGCATATTTATGTTTGGATTGAAAATCGGTTGCAGATTCAGATATTCCAAAACAATCATCTAGAATTTTAACATTCTCAGAGAATGTTATGCTCATTATTTCCTCAAGCAGCTCGATGCCAAATGACTGCCAAATGTTTAACCCTCTGTTATTGTTTTTCCCCCTCCTTTCATAATCAGAACAAGCCATATCAAATGGCTGTGTGGATGGTGAGTGAGCCACTAACTAGGAAAACTATGACCTCGTACTGTAGCTCAGTCTTTTTGGGGGCATGTAATGCCATTGCCAGTGATGTGTGTCACAAAAAGAGACATTTCTGGCCCTAAAATATGATATGAGAGCTTGTATTTTATTTTCCTGCACAGAACCACAGACCACCAGTTTAGCCAAATGGCAAATCAAACCATTTATTTAAAATTGACATTTTTGTACATGATTGAACTGAGCTGAGCTGAGTTGAGTTAAATGGAAATTGAACTGAGTTAAATCAAATTGAATTGAGCAATACTTTAGTAATCCAAGAAATTAAATTGTTGCAGTACAAACAAAATAAAAAATATGAGAAAAAAATTTAAATCAATTTTGTGAAAAACTATCAGATAACAGATAAAGAGAGACATATTTGAAATCACAAGACCTCCATCAGTGCGTTAAAGTGTTTGTAGCTTGTTAGCAGCTGAGCTGATGATATCACATGCAGCCCTGGAAAGTAAAACAAGAAGGAAGCGCTTGTATGACTTGCATGTAGATTCTTCAGGCCTGGACATTTAGCGGATGATACCAGCCACGACTCTCTATATCAAACCATTCAAAAGTTATAGCAGAAAGTAGGAACTATCAAATATCGACCAATCAGATGAAGGGGCGGGGCTAATTTGCACCAATTATGTTCAAGGACTCAAAACCATGTCCGATGACACCACCCACGAGTTTTTATGTCAAACCATTCAAAAGTTCCATCCATCCATCGTCCGCCGCTTTATCCGTTCCCGGGTCGCGGGGGCAGCAGCCTCAGCAGAGATGCCCAGACTTCCTTCACCCCAGACACTTCCTCCAGCTCCTCCGGGGGGAGTCCGAGGCGTTCCCAGGCCAGCCGAGAGACATAGTCTCTCCAGAGTGTTCTGGGTCTTCCCCGGGGTCTCCTCCCGGTGGGACATGCCTGGAACACCTCCCTAGGGAGGCGTCCAGGAGGCATCCGGTACAGATGCCCAAGCCACCTCAGCTGACTCCTCTCAATGTGAAGGAGTAGCGGCTCGACTCCGAGCTCCTCCCAGGTGACCGAACTCCTCACCCTATCTCTAAGGGAAGGTCCAGCCACCCTGCGGAGGAAACTCATCTCGGCCGCTTGTATCCGCGATCTTGTCCTTTCGGTCACTACCCAAAGTTAATGACGATAGGTGAGGGTAGGGGCGTAGATTGACCGGTAAATCGAGAGCTTCGCCTTTCGACTCAGCTCCCTCTTCACCACGACGGTCCGGTACACCGACCGCATAACTGCGGACGCTGCACCGATCCGTCTGTCAATCTCCCGCTCCATCGTTCCCCCACTCGTGAACAAGATCCCGAGATACTTGAACTCCTCCACCTGAGGCAGGACTTCTCCACCCACCCGGAGAAGGCACGCCACCCTTTCCCGATGGAGAACCATGGCCTCGGTCTTGGAGGTGCTGATTCTCATCCCTGCCGCGTCGCACTCGGCCGCAAAGCGCCCCAGCGCATGCTGAAGGTCCCGGTCCGATGAAGCCAACAGGACAACATCAGGTTCCCAAACCGGATCCCCTCCGGCCCCTGGCTGCGCCTAGAAATCCTGTCCATAAAAATTATGAACAGGACCGGTGACAAAGGGCAGCCCTGCCGGAGTCCAACATGCACCGGGAACAAGTCTGACTTACTCACGACTCTTTATGTCAAACCATTCAAAAGTTATGGCAGAGAAAAGTATTCTAGGGGGCGCTGTTGAGCCGTTAGGCCACGCCCATTAATGCAAGCCATGAAATATCAAATTTATCACCAGGCCTGGCTTACATGCAAAATTTGGTGACTTTTGGGGAACTATCAAATATGGACCAATCAGATGAAGGGGGGGTGTGCGTTTTGGCGTCTAGCGTCGCCACGGCAACACTTTTGAAAGAGAAAAGTAATGCACGTAGTAACAGGATGGAGACGCATATTTTGATGTATAACACACCTGGGTGCACGTTACGGTTCGGGCCGTATTAACTGTCGAAGGTATGGCATAAATTGCTCCAAAATTACGTGATTAATTCAGAATGTTCAAAATGGCCGACTTCCTGTTCGGTTTCGGCCATGGCGCCAAGAGACTTTACTTTAAGTTGCGACATGATACAGGTGTGTACTGATTTTCGTTCATGTACGTCAAGCCGTATTGTGCGGCTTGAGGCACAAAGTTTTTTCTGTCTGAACCAATCAGATGAAGGGTGGGCGCGCTTTTTGGCGTCTAGCGTCGCCATGGTAACGCTTTTGAAAGAGAAAAGTAATGCGTGGTGTCGCAGGATGGAGACGCACATTTTGATGTATAACACACCTGGGTGCACGTTACAGTTCGGGCCGTATTAATTGCCGAAGTAATGGCATAAATTGCGCCAAAATTACACAATTAATTCAAAATAGCTGACTTCCTGTTCGGTTTCGGCCATGGCGTCAAGAGACTTTTCTTTAAGTTGTGCCATGATACAGGTGTGTACCGATTTTCGTGCATGTATGTCAAACCGTATTGTGGGGCTTAAGGCACAAAGTTTTCCGGGGGGCGCTGTTGAGCCATTTTGCCACTCCCATTAATGCAAACCATTAAATATAAAAATTTTCGCCAGGCCTGGCTTGCATGCAAAATTTGGTGACTTTTTGGGCGCGTTTAGGGGGTCAAAACGGCCCTCCTTTCGTCAGAAGAAAAAGAAAGAAAGAAAGAAAGAAAGAAACATTCCTACAGATACAATAGGGCCTGCGCACTGTAAGTGCTCGGGCCCTAATAAAAACTTTTAATCTATAATGAATAAGGTTTTTGAATTACAAAATGAACAACTGGTTCATCCTTGTCACAGCACAGGATATCAGTCTGAATTAAAAAAAATGCCAGCTTAACAGATTTTTATACTGACACTGCTGAAGAATTAAAAGGTCCCACATATTTGACCATTTTTGTCCATTTGTGTCTATTTAACAAAGTGAAAATATGTAAAGAATGCAGAGTGTGCTTGGAAAAGGTGCTCTCTCTCTATCACACGCGCACACACAAAGCAGAACTACTCTATCATGGAGTTTCACATATTTGCATCAGTATGACTTAGAATCCACTTTTGCACGTTTAAGTTTGTAAATGCATGTTAAGCCTCATCTGCATTGTTGTTTTGTTTTTTTACACTAGATAGAGTGTAATCAATTTGAAACTTGATTTCATCCAACAGTTTGTGAACCATTATTTTGAAGCCTCATGTTTGGCATTTGTCAGTGGCCCTCTTTGTTTTTAGGAGCCAGATGCGAACACATCTGGATGAGAGAGAGGAGGGCTAAGATATCAGGTAATGCTACAATCAACTAGTCAGCTTCAATGGCAATTCACTTTATTGTGATAATAACTTAGACGATAATTGTCTCCCCTTCCTGTCAAACTATGCCCCAGAAATAGAGGTGTACAGGTTACATTCCCTTGAAGTTTTAATTGTTCATGTAAGTGCATTAAAATAGATGTTAATAACAAAATTAAGTGGCAGTTTGGTGTCCTGGTGTTATCACTGTTGCCTTAAGTTTATGGGCCGAATCGCAGTTGAGAGACTTTTTGATGTGACGTTTAAATGTTCTCCTTTGTGGGATTGCTGCACGTACGCTGACTTTGTTCAGTGATCCAAACACAAGCATTTAAGCTGCCTCCACCAAATTACAAGAAAAAGAGCTGAAATTCCTTGTTTGTCTCTCACTAAAAGCAAACAATCTTAATATTTACAAGCACACTGATCTGAAAAAATTAAAGCAGCTAATGACATAATAATAATTTGAATATTTAAAAAAATATACTGTAGTTTATTTGAAAAAAAAAAACAAACAAACAAAACTTTTAAATAGGAAAAGCAGGAAAAGACATTTTGGAGCCATCTGGCCATGAATGGTATCGTAATTGAAGACACTGCCAAACTGGCCTCACTTCAGTTCCAGTGAGAATAACCAGTTTTTTTTTAATAATGCATTGTTGACAAACAATACAGAGTATAAACACACAATACACTGACTTGTTAAAAAAGTCTAAGTGAAACTGATTTCAGAGATGATAGGTGACCATTTCTGCTGCAGGTATGATAGAGCAAATCATGTAAAAACATTACACACATGGTTTCTTGTGGACAGAAAATGACTATATAATTAGAACATGAATCAGATAAATGCCCTTTACATATTCTGGATTTTGGGGATGTGTTTAATCTAAGCAAAGGATGAATTAACAATCTCGACCAGATGTGGTCAGATGAGTTATCTGTTGCATTTACACACTGGCAGAGATGTGCATGTGTACCTGAGGATACACTTTTGTCACTCATGGAAACCACTGAAGATCAGTGAAGGCTTCATTTTCAGCTTTGCTTTGCTACTGCGCCGTGTATTTAGAAATCTTATAAATGTGTTTGTTTGTGCAGAAAGTGACAGCATGTTAGCAAATGATCAGACAAACATCATGCAAAGACTGTGTCTCTGTCCTGAAAGAGGCCACTCATGAAAAGGGGGCAAATTGTAACACTCTCAAACTCTCATACACACACAAACACACACAGATGGAGATGTGGCCGGGCATCTGGCCAGATGCACCAAGAGAAGGAAACTCACATTCTTGTGATGGGGAGTCATCAAGTATCAGGTTCCATAGACTCTGGCAGGAGCTGGAGCCCCTCACCACACACACACACACACACACACACACACACACACACACACACACACACACACACACACGCACTCACACGGCCATAGTTTGCAATTAGTTCCTTTTTTCACGAAACAAGAAACAATTGTGAACTTCTGTTCTCAAGACATTTTCTGCGGTGAATTAAGACCAGAATCATCCGATCAGGAGTGCAGTTATCAACCACAGGTTTTTATTTTGGAATTGTGCAATATAGAAAATGAAATATAGAAAAAAAAACATTAGATAAATAATTTTGAAACATTACTTAATATAAAAAAGGGTTTACCGATGAACGGAGCCAAAGCAACATGTTAGTTTGTTTTAGTATGAACACGACTGAAGACAGAAATGATATGTAATTTCATCTTTGTTCACTAGATGTCAGCTTCTACCTACCTTTCCTCAGCTGACTAACCGCCCCCCTCTCCAACCCCCCCCCCCGCCATGTTGTTGTTGCGTCTTTTACATTATAAGCATTCATGTTCCATCGTTTCAGAACCAAATGCTTCTCCTTTTTCAAAACATTTCCATGACTCCCTTTGCCAACCTCTTCATCAAAGTCACTTATGCCTAATCACATGTTTGTGACTGACTGTTATTATGATTTGTACTGAAGATAATTGGACTGAGGCTGACTAAAAATCATGTTCCATAGTCTCTACAAATTATTTCCACACCTGAGTTTTTGCATTTGCAACTGCCTGGACAGCAATTGCTTGTCAGCTGCCGCAGGCCACCCTTCACATCAGGAGTCTGCCACTGGGCTCAGAGGTTGTAGCCGCGCCTCACACCAACTACCTTATCTAGCGCTGCTTATCAGTTTCATATTATTCCTGGTCTCATCTTTGTCCTTGATCCAGACAGTTCTCAAACCAGCAGAGCATCACCTGGACATGGATGGCTTGAAGTTGGGAGAAATAAAGGATGTACCATGAAGCAAAGAATCGCTTGTATTGATAATTACAGATTACAGATTTTACTCCTTCAATTAAGTGCAAAGAGTCTCCTTGCAAAAGAGTGATCATTGAATTAACCGCGGAGAAGAAAAGACACATATTGTATGTGTTCAAGAGTCTTCGGTAAAGCATAGCTGTTATTGTTTAAATTTGTATTTCTTTTGGCTGGATATGTGTTTATCAGATGGGCTCAAAAAGATTGTGGAAGTGCTGGATGTGCCACTCTTGCGAGGGAAGTGAATGATTACAGGGTAGTGGGCAGAGGGAAAGAACAGAAAATCTGACACGAGAAGTGTGGAAAGAAAGGGGGAGGGGTTGACCATAAATTGTCATAATTCCCATAAAAATGTAGACATTGTGGGAGGATATTGTGTGTGGGGATTTCAATGCACATGACACTGGGAGCGTGAGAGTAGACTACAGTGGTCGAGTAATGGAAGAGAATTTGAATGGGAAATATTTGGCCTGTTTAAACCATGCATGGAAAAAAGGAAAGACGTTAACAGATCACAAAATGTGGAGTAATTGGGGAGAAAGGTGAGCACAGGTGACGAGGAAAATGTTTCTTTGTGAGGGAGAGCTGAGCAGGACGCTCACTAAAACTGGAGAACCAGGAGAGGACGAAAAATGGTGTGTCATGCAGAGACATTTAAGTCTAGAGGAACTGAAGAAATTACTACTTTCACATAATAAAGTATGGAAAGATGGGAGAATCCCACTGAGCTGGAAAGAAGCAGTAATAGTTCCAATAAGGATGCCAGAAGACTAACAAATCACAGACCTATTGCTCTGACATCCCATATTTATAAACTGATGTAAAGGATGGTTAATGGGAGCCTTATGTATTTGTTAGAGTAAAAGTGACTGGTAGCTTACTCATCAAAGCATTTTATGGAAATAAAGGGGTGGAGTGGATCCAGTGTTGTGCTGGGAAGGTCAGAAAAGTTTAACTAAACAGTCAGTCAGTGGTAGCAGCACTTCTTGATTGATGAAAGTATAGGACATGTTGTATAAATAGGGATTAAGGATAAAACTGTACACTAGTCATGGGACTTAACTTATTTCCTTAGTGGGAGAGGTCTTCAGGTGTAAAATAGAATCGGTCATGTTAAGAAAACATTTTGTTAACAACGAAGCACCTCAAGTTGGAGTTGAGTCCATTGTTTTTCTCGGTAATGATCAATATTGACATATTTGAAAATATATTGGCAGACAATGGAAGATCTGTTTGCACTTGATTGAGGTATTAGGAAGAGGGAGAAACATAGATTATATGGCTAAGCAAATACAAAGTGGCATTCAATAGGTTGAATTTGGGGAAACAAAACAGGGATAAACTGTGGAGAAGAAAACATGTTTTATTACAACAATGAAAATTGAAGATGGACTCATTGAAATCATTTGGAAAACGTTTGGAAAATTTGGATAGCTTTAGATGTAAAGTGTTAAGTATAGAAAAGTAATACAAACTATAGTGCCCTACAGGACTGAAAGCGGGACAGACACTGCATATATGGGCCTGATAGGATCCAGATTAAAATCTGGAGGTGTATGGATCAGCAGCTGGATACAGTATAAACTCAATCTTTAATAGTATGGATATCCAGGAACGAGTAAGACATCCTCAATGAGTACACTTCAAGTAGAGGCAGGAGAAATGCCACTATGGCCCTTGATAGAGGTATTTCATAGTGAACTATTTAATACATTTGAGAGGGCAACAAGACAACC
The DNA here is from genome assembly GCF_033807715.1 of Cololabis saira. Taxonomy (NCBI): domain Eukaryota; kingdom Metazoa; phylum Chordata; class Actinopteri; order Beloniformes; family Belonidae; genus Cololabis; species Cololabis saira. The sequence goes on from NC_084595.1 coordinate 28,485,640, forward strand.
AAGATGCAATAGTATGAGAAATGGGAGTATATTAAATAGATTCTTTATTATTATTATTAGTTGATAAACCCGCCAAGCTTGCCAAGCAAGCAGAAAAACACAAAAATGCTTACACTTGATATGCAAATTCAGAAGAATATATGTTTAAATGGAGGAAAATTATGCAAGAGTGGAAGCAGCATTTGGAGCAGGAGACATCAGAGAGAGACTTCCATTCAGTTCAAAAAAGAATAGGGGATACAAGGAGAAGAAAACGAAAGACCAGGCTAAGACCAGTAATCTCAATGTGCACTATATATCATATGGTATTGTGAATACTGTCAGGTGGCAGAAATGGGGGTGCATATTATTATTTACAGCTAAATACATGAGAGAGAGAAGTCAAAATTGATGAAAGAAATTAAAAAGCGAGGTCTGAACGGTGGAGAGTTGGCTTAACTGTGGTTGGAGTGGACTAGGCAGAAAGTATTGTAGGATATAAATACCTCCAAAAGATGGCGGCAATGCACCTGTTTGGAACACAAGCTCTTGTTGAAATCAGCAGCCAATAATTGGAGTGGCAAGGCCTCCTTCTCAGACTGCTGTCCAGTCCACATGGTACTGGACAATTGGCGTGCGTCGAGCAGATGGGGTTCTGACAGGTGGACGGTCAGATGGAGCTCATTCATATGCAGGGTGGTTAAAAAATCGAAACATTGTTTGCAGCTCAAAGTTTCCATTTATCATTTCTAGAAAGAAACCTCGAAAGTGAAAAAAAATAAAGATAATTAGAAAAAAATGAAAGTGATAAAAATGCTTGTGTATTAGGAAATAAGAGATGGAAATACAAATGAACTGAAAACTAGATGGATAAGCTGTTGACTTACAATTAGTTCACTGACGTTTCAGTTGCAAGTGTCCTATTATGATAATTATCTCCCATTCATCGTTTACAACATCTACTGCTCACTTTATTTCATCTTTCACAAAATTCACAGTTTATCTCATATCTTTACAGCAAGTGATTTTTATTTCTCCCAGCTAAACCCACAAAGCTTAAAAAACTCAGCAACTTCCCAAAACATCTCCCAAAACTCTGGGGTTGTTGTTCATGGCTATGTCCACTGTGCAGCCAAACACATGCACAAGAGAGATCATGCCACTCTGTAGACAGAAACAGAATGGTGGGCCATGTCAATGCGCATATCCTTGGGAGGTAGTACCAGAGATGAAACGGAGGGAAAATAACTGTGTGTCAGTGCGAGTTGGCATCGTCCAACACACCATTCTGTGTGTAATTAAGGGGAAGCACGGTGGCTTAGTGGTTAGCACTGTTGTCGCACAGCAAGAAAGTTCCTGGTTGAATTCCTTGGTCCGGCAGGAGTCTTTCTGTGCGGAGTTCACATGTCCTCCCCATGCGTCTATGGGTTTCCTTCTACAGTCCAAAAAGCATGTGTGTGTGTGTGTGTGTGTGTGTGTGTCTCCCCAGCACACACACACTGTGTAAACTCTGTGTGAAAAGGGGCATGGCTTCACTGAGTGGACAAGCTTTTTGTTTCTTTTTTTTCATGCTAGATGTAACAAAAAGTTTGTGTTGTAAATGATCATATGAAAACAATCAGTGATTATCAAAACAGTACTGTTTCCAATAAAAGAAAATGTCAGTGAAGTTCACCTTTTCAAATCGTCATGTTATCATTGTAGAGGGGTTTGTGGGCCCACATTAACCTAGCAGCTATGTTGTCTGGGGAAATTCAATTCACTTGCATGGGCGGAGGAGCATTGTTGGGCCACAGTCCTGTGTCGAACATGGAAAGACTTGAATTAAATTTTGATGCCTAGTTCTGAGGCCTAACTCTGAGGCTAGCCTTGATTTCTTACAGCCGACCGCATGATTCGAAACAAAGGAACCTCCATAATGACTCAAAGCCCCGGCAGGTTTTGCATTTACGGCCTTTCGGTGTTAAGGAATAGCCCCCTCATTGGGCATGGACCCCAAATCGCAGGAGGGGCCGCAGTCGATTTATGGCAGCCTGGGCCATCTGGCGCCCCGGCTGGCCAGAGGGGGCATCACAGTGCGACATATTTTGATGAAATCACTTCACAATAATCAAATCTCTTGACAGTTTTTCAGTTCTGGGGCGTCATGGAACACATGACTATAAACTCCATTTTATATGCTCTATTTTTCACTTCACATGCAACTTATCACCTCTAACTTTATCATTTAATCTTTGTCACTTCCAACCCTCATACATTCAGGCTTTGGCCCAACATAGGGAAAAATTGTATTTTATCTCAGGGCTGAAAACTTTGTAATATAACAATATTAAACTTCTTAATGTAAACAATTAACCAGAGAATCCAGCTCTACTGGACAGAGAGCACAACAGCTATCAGCAAAAAGGCCCAGCAAAGATTACATTTCCTGAGGGTCCTCAGGAAGTATAACCTGGACACCAGCCTGCTGTTAATATTCTACCTTGCATCCATTGAGTGCCTGCTGACATACTGTATCACAGTATGGTACGGTAGCTGCACCAAATCAGACAGGGAAAGACTCCAGAGGGTGGTCAAGACGGCACAGAAGATCATTGGCTCCCCTCTTCCTTCCCTGATGGACATCTACATATCCCACTGCATCAGCAGAGCCAAGAGTATCACCAAGGACAGCTCCTAGCCTGGATTGGAACTGTTTGACCACTCAGGGAGACGCTACATGTGTGCCAGGACCAGGACAAATAGATTCAGAAACAGTTTCTTCCCGAAAGCCATCACCATCCTAAACTCTAACATGCCGTAATTACAGTCCGACCTCAACCACCCTCCAACTGGACAACTCCTGCTGTTGTACATCATCTACATACCCATTACTCATATTTGTGCACATTTAGTATTTATTATTTATACTTTTTTGTACTCAAATGTACATATTCACTGACATATTATGTGTTGCACTGACAAGTGAGATGCTCCAGTTTCATTCTATGTACGGTAGGTATAGTACACTGTACATGTGTAAATGACAATGAAAGGCATTCTATTCCATTTTTTTTTTCTATGTGTAAAACTAATGAATGATAAATAATAACCTACTGCTTACCAGGAACAACTTTCTAACAATCAACACTTAAACCACAAGTTTATCCTGTAGCACAGCTATGATGTAATAATACCACATTCTTACTCACTCTGCCTCTCTCTCTCTCTCTCTCTCTGCAGATGATCCAGAATGCAGCACCATGTCTGGTCTTCAACCAACCCTAGAGAGCTCATGTCACTCCGCTGCTAATCTCTCTGCACTGGCTTCCAGTTGCAGCGTGCATCAAGTTCAAAGCTCTGCTTTTGGCTTACCAAACCCACATCACCCAATCACCCAAACGGCTCCTGCCTACCTTCACTCCTTCATCCAGAGCTACACTCCATCTCGACAGCTCCGCTCAGCAAGTGAAAGACGCCTGGTGCTTCCACCCCAATGTGGTGTTGGACCACCGCCCATGTGATTATGAATTCATGTGTGATTATGGACTCATGGGGTGATTATGAACTCATACAAAAATGTGAACAAGTCAGGCTTTGACCAGGCTACCAGGCCGGATTTCGACCGAAGCCAGCCCAAAAGTTTTATGACACCTCCAGCGTGGTCTGGGGACAAAGGGAGCAATGGAAATTTCCACAGCCCAACTGTGGTCTGTGGTCCCCTGAGTGGCGGACTGTAATTTGACAGTAGAGCCGCCTACGAGGACTGTGGGACGTCAGAGAACCCTTAAATACTGTTGGCTTCCCAAAAGAACCCTTTTTGCCCTCCGTGCAACGAGCCGTATTGAGTGGTCTCCAGTCCCGACTTTGGCCCGTCACAATTCCGCTCAGTGACTCTTTTGCCTCCAATCAGCGCCGCATCTGCCCCGGAGCGCCTTGTCCAGCTTGATCCGGCCCGTGCCCTCATCGCGGTAAAGGATTCCCCCGGAGCATGCCGACGAAGGGGTTCGGCCACCGGCCGCAAAGAGGAGCCGTTAGGGTTCACCAGCACTGGTAAACAGGTTCGCCCCGGTCCTGCAACGCCGCTTGTGTTCCTTTTTCCAGAGTCGGACGGAGTGAACCAGGAGCAGCCCGGTCCGCTCAGGAAATCAGACCGCGCTACAGATTGACGTGCCTGAGAGCTTTAAAACCCCCTTCCGACGACGCTGCCACTTCCACCGGTCCTATTCCAAGTAAGAGGCAATTAGCGTCTGGGCAGACTTAGTTTAAGGTATTTTGCGTTGTTTTTCTTTCTGTTTATTGGGTTTCATAAATTGTGTGACGCGTTGATTGTACTGTTTACGCCAGTCACGTGAGCCCTCACCGCCGAGTGATCGGGCCGCGGCTCCCGGTTGAATCTCAGGGCGGGCAGGTGATCTCAACCACCTGACCCGACTCCCGAGTGGGACCCGTGGAACGATCCATCTAATCGGCCGTTAGAGCCCACACCCGTTAGATTTCCACGGCCGCGGATGTGATCATCTGCAGCTGCGCATTTGTGTGACGCGTCGAGGATCTCGCAGGCAGGCCGGCGGTCGCCAGAGCGAGATCCGCTGATCCGCTGATCCGCTCCTCCTTCTCTCCTCTGATTAACACAGTAACGCATCAGGCTCACGTGGCGGTTCGCCATTTTTACTTGTGGTCTGAGTTGCGTTGTCCGCCACTTTCCTTTCAGGCAGTAACGTGGTGTGGCTCGCCCTCTGGCGTGTTCGCGTGGCGTGACGTGGCCCGCCCCGTTGGCTACGTGCTCACGTAACGCAGCGTGACCTGCCCCCAGATTGCGTGCCCGCGCGACGTAACGCTGCTCTGACACACACACACACACACACACACACACACACACACACACACACACACACACACACACCTTCTTCTTATGGCAGTCCATCGTTGTCGATGATGACTTCATATCTCCCAGGAGGGGGGGGGGGGGGGGGGGGGGATTCAGCGCTTGGTGCGCTCATGCCACCTCTTGTGGCTGTGAAGACCAATTGCTGATCCGCACACTTTTCCACACAAGGGGCAGGTGTGTGTTGAACCCGGTTGAGCAGTCCTTGCAGCGCGCTCATGCCGCTGCCTGCGTTTTTCCGCACGTGTTCGGGATGACTTCTCCTCCAGGTGGGAGACACCTGAGAGGCAGGAGGATCGCCAGATGTCTCGGTCTGCTGCTGTCTTTTCCAGGTTGGTTGGTGCTATGTTGCAGTTCTTGAGCAGTGCCTTCATGTGGTCCTTGTAGCGCTTTTGTTGCCCTCCTGCAGACCTCAGGCCGGATTGAAGTTGACCATAGAGGACCTGTCGAGGTAGGCGGGCTGCAGGCATGCGGATCACATGACCTAGCCAGCGTAGCTGTCTGCGAGCCAGAATTACCTCTATGCTGGATGAGTTGGTGCGCTCGTAAATCTCTGCAAAGGTCATGTGATGTTCCCATGTGATGCCCAGGATCCTTCGCAGACAACGGATGTGAAAGGCCTCCATAGACCTTATGTGTCGTCTGTATGGTGTCCAAGCTTCAGAGCCATACAGTAGTGTGGACACACATACTGCCTGGTACACTGCTGCCTTGGTTGATGCCTTCAGGTTCTTGTTGGTGAAGACCCGTGATCGTAGGCGACCAAACGCGGCAGAGGCAAGGTTGATGCGAGCTTGGATGTCGGCATCAACATTACAACTGTCTGAGAGGATGCTGCCGAGATACTTGAAGTGTGGTACCTTTTCCAGAGGGGTGTTGTCAATGTAGAAGACCGGTGTGGGAGTGTGGGTGGAACTTGGTTGGTGGACTATTTGCGTCTTCTTGATGTTGACCTGAAGACCAACAGCTCTGTAGGTGGCAGCTACCACATTGAGGGCATGCTGAAGGGACTCGGGGGAGTGAGCAACCAGTGTGCAGTCATCAGCATACTGGAGTTCACAGACTTGGAGGGCAGTAGTCCTGGTGGATGCCTGGAGGCGCCGGATATTAAATAGGTTTCCATCCAGGCGGTAACTAATGCTGACTCCATCCGTGTTCCTCAGATGTTTATGTGAGATGAGTGTGACTGCTGTGAGGAATATATTGAAGATAACGGGGGCTAAGACCTGCCCCCAGATTGCGTGCCCGCGCGACGTAACGCTGCTCTGACACACACACACACACACACACACACACACACACACACACACACACACACACACACACACACACACACACACACACACACACACACACACACACACACACACACACACACACACACACACACACACACACACACACACACACACACACACACACACAGATGATCGGAAGACCTGCATTATCTCATTTTCTGTCTCTGTTACGTAATGTAGTGAACCATCAGAGTTTACCCGGAATGCTGTTTTACCATCTGCTTGACACTGATGTGAATAAATTTCTGATTGAAAGAAGTCGTCTTTGTTTATTATATGCGCATTTGCCACGGATGTTGGGTGCCGAAGCCAGAGTTCGGATTTCATCCTTCAATTGTACTCTGTATAATAATTAATCTTGAGACTGATTTTGTTGTTAAGTTATCATTTTCCTAGTTGAATCCAAGGTGGTGCCCCGGAAATAATTAAGTCATTTTGAATAATTCAATTTGATAAGTAATCTACTTTATTACTGTAATTATTACAGTTTTTGCCCGTTGCTTGAACACTATAGACCCATGCTTAAACTAAAGTAACACAACTAGAAATGGGTGCCATTTGGAAAACACATGTTTCCATTCAAATACACACCTGAAGGCACCTGCTTGCTAAACGTAACACCAATCAGCCAGCTACAAAAAGGCCTCAGTTTAGCCATTTCAAGAACTTTGCAAGCATGGATGGAGGGAGAGCAAGAGGCAGAGGGAAAGCAAGAGCACGAGGAAGAGGACGACAAGGAGGGCAAGGACAAGGTCGAAGAGGCAATGCACGGACCTCCATATCTGATGATAAGGGCAACTTTGGTGGATCATGTTATAAATCATGGCCTGACAATGAGGGAAGCTGGGCAGAGAGTCCACCCGCACCTCAGCCGCTTCACAGTGGCATCTATAATAAGAACATTCAGACTGGAAAACAGGTATGTCTTCCCCTCTCTACCTTCTACTCAGATGGTATTTACGGCACTCTACAGTATATCACATTACCACATCACATGTACAGGGTATTGCAGGGTTCAGTACAGGGGATGATACAGTATATACAGTGAAGTACTGTAAGAAAAAGAATAAAACTGATGACAATTTGTGTTTGTATTTCTCTAGAATGACTAGAAAACCTTCTGGGGGAGGATGCCAACGCCTGTTCACACAACAGCAGGAACTTGCCGTTGTGGACCTAGTGAAGGCAGACAATGCCATCCGTCTCCACCAGCTACGACAGAAAATACTTGCTTTTTTTTTTTTTTTTAGTTCACGTTACAGTACTATGTACAACATTGAGTAGGCCTATTTGGTTTGGTTTTTTTGGTTGCTTGAAAATGTGCCTGCTGAATAAACAAAAATGAAAAACCAAAATCAAAGACTGCAGTGTTTTATATAAAGTAGACTAGTGTGTTCTCCCTGATCTGAAAGTGTATGCATATGATACAAGTGTGTGTCATTTTGTCATCAGAGTTACATTTTGACCAAGTATTTTTAGGTTTTGATAGCAGAGTTTAGGCAGTGATAGTAGAGTTTCAATTTGACACAGATGTGAATGGTATATTTCCCAGTGTTGTGTCATGCTTACTTGTGTGTAGAGTTTTGGCACATTGAGCGAAATTTTGCAAAATGTGTTCAAGCAACGGGCAAAAACTGTGATAGATAGATAGATAGATAGATAGATAGATAGATAGATAGATAGATAGATAGATAGATAGATAGATAGATAGATAGATAGATAGATAGATAGATCTTTATTCATCCCCGAAGGGAAATTCAACTGTCCAGCAGCTCATAAAAATCAACCACACTTCCACTCAGACAATAAAAGCACATTAATTAATATTAAAATAAACATGAAATATAAGGTTTGAAAAATATCATGTAAAGTGCAAACTAAAAATATAGTCCAGTTGTGGCAGAAGTGAGTGTGTGAGACTGAGTTCAGGAGGCGTTAAACAGTCTTATGGCTGTGGGGACGAAGGATCTCCTGAATCGCTCCGTTCTGCAGCGCAGTAAGAGGAGCCGACCGCTGCAGCTGCTCCTGCTCCTCTAAATTATTAATAACTTTTGATAACTGAACATCACTACTTGTTGCACAACAGTGGCGTGAAAGCAGTAACTAGACTCTTCTCCTCCATTGTTCCCCGATGGTGGAACGAGTTACCAAAATCTGTCCGATCTGCAGGGTCTGTACCTACTTTTAAGAGCAAGATAAAGACTCCGCTTTTTAAGGAGCACTTCGGCATCTAGTGAACTTCTCTGCTCATCAGAATTAGTTAGAAAATTCATCCAGCTCTTTGCAGGACTCAGCACTGAGTAAGCTGCATGCACTTATGACAAGATGATCGCATGATGGTGTTTTTTTAGACGTAGCTTTCTTGTATAAAGGGACTGTTGGGTTGGGTGAAAAAAAAAAAAACTGGCACTGGCATGGCAGCACCTCACAGCAGTCTCACCAGCACGTATCCAGCTGTACCCTGCTAAATGATTTCTTGTTTGTGTTGTTCTCTCAGATGTAAGTTGCTTTGGATAAAAGTGTCCGCTAAATGGTAGTAGTATTGTGGTTCGGTTTGCTAGGACCCAAAAGCAGGAGAGAGAGGGAGGCCAGAGGCAGGAGTTCTCAAAAAACAAAGGATTTATTCCAACAAAAGGTAAAAACAAGGCACTGCAGAGCAGGATCAAAAACACAAGGAACAGGGATCAAAAACTTGGAGCACATGGAGGAGGGAACAGTACGGACCGACCGGGAACCAAGGAATGACAAGACAAGATATACTGAAGGGATAACGAGACATGACGAGACACAGGTGCGGACACAATCAGGGTAGATGGGACACAGGCGGGGCAAAACAGAAACTGAAAGTCACAAACTGGGGGGAAGTGTCAAACCCTGACAAGTAGTAGTAGTAGTAGTAGTAGTAGTAGTAGTAGTAGTAGTAGTAGTAGTAGTAGTAGTGCTTCATCGCAGGTCCTTATATAAGGTGCAAGATAAGAAAATAGAAGAAAAAAAATATATTTAAAGTGTGATATAAGTAAAAAAAAAAAAAAAAAAGAAGTATTTAATGCCCAGAAGATTTCTGTATGATGGTGATGACTTGGGGGAAGAAACTATTTTTGAGTCTATTTGACTGGTGCACGTACCGTCTGCCAGAGGGGAACAGGTCGAACAGGATGGGTGTTGTCTCTGGTGATGGATTGCGCTCTCCTGAGGCAGTGGGAAGGTGAATGTGTGGGCTCTCTCTACCGACACTGCATTGATGTAGAGAGGAGAAGGCACAGCCTTCATTGATGACACTCTGGAGCTTGGTCTTCCTGAGAAACCTCAGGAAATCGAGTTTCTGCGGTGCCTTCTTCAGGATCTCTTGAATCAGAGGTTCAAGTGCAGCATGTTTGTCTTAATGCAACATTGCATCTTTAAATGACTCTTCTTCCCAACTTTCTTCTTCTCACACACACACACACACACACACACACACACACACACACACACACACACACACACACACACACACACACACACACACACACACACACACACACACACACGTAAGACAAAAAAAAGGACCAGAACAGATGGTCCCTAACAAAAGTTAATGCTCCTTATCATCTAATAATAGACCTGGGGTTGCTTTAATTACAGGATGTTCTTTTGATTTGCATTGAAGCAAAGAATTACCTTGGATTTAACCCAACCACTACTGAAAGCAGCACAAGCACATGTCTTTAACCTCCAGCTCCTTGTGACCAGAGAGACTTAAATGTACAAATCTTTAAAACATTTGGTGCATCAGTTAATCCTGTGCAGCTCTTGTTTTTAAGAGAATGATCAGCTGGTTCATTGTCAGTATAGGTTGCACTCTTTTTTTACTTTTTTATTTTTACTGTGATAATGAACGACACAGTTAAAATTTGTACAATGATATGAAGCCATATAGTGATAATTATCAAAATCTCCCATATTATATCTTTCTAACAATTCATTTAGTAACTTACAGCTACTTGAGGTCATAGTTTGAATACAGCAGCAGCAGCATAGAAAAATGCCAAATCAAACAGCAGCTGACTCAAACGTGAACCTCTAAGCTCTCAAATATCTGGAGGGCCATCAGGAGATTTTCATGTCCACATTATCAGCATAAAATTTACATTTAACAAATTATCATTATAAATCCCCTATTCATTTTATGTTTATATATAAAATTAATCAACAAAAACTCCAGAGTAAAGTTTATTCATTTGAGACTTTATATTTAAAATGATGGTTTTACAATGAAATGTAGTTTCACTGATAAATTTGATTACGTGCTTCAGATTAAAATACAAAAAATATTTTGATAACACAAGAGCTTTGAAAGTTAGTGACATTAATTAGTAGTCAAAGAAGAGATGATATACTGGGGTTATGTGGCACTTTGTTCCAGTTAGGAGCTTCGCTGCAGTGATATGTACAAACTCAAGATGATTTATTAACGTCAAGCAATGAAAGGCAACGCAATTAACAAATTTCACGTCGCCTGATAAAAAAGACCCACATCTAGAAAGATGTTAGGGTCAGAAAATGATCCAACAGTTGCTGATCAAACTGCCTTTGCATGCAGTTGGTTAGTGCCATGACCAATCAGAGCAACGAACAAGATGATGTATTCAGAGCAAGGAAAAATAGTCAACGGGACAGTAAATTGTGCAGAAGAGTAAATTAAACATTTGCCGAATCCAGTTGGCAAAACAGCAAATACATTCACCTTGCAAATGAATAATTTGATTGCCGTCTTCTGTTCAATTTTTGAAGAAAAAGTTAAAATCTTTAACTGTCGATGGCAAATTGCTGGATTGAAGAATGGATACAGAATGTATGGATATACTGGAGCATGGATGATTATACAAACTTAGATGCAGATTTAGAGAGTAAAATATATGATGTAGATAAGGGTACAAACAAAAACATATTAATTCCTGTTCACAACAAATGTGAGTATTACACAGAGGAGCAATTTAATGATAAAATAGTCATGAATGAAACACTGTCTATCATCCATTTCAACAGTAGAAGTATAAATTGTAACTTATCAAAAATAAAAGATTACTTAAAGCAGTTCAGAAATAGTTTTAGTATAATTGCAGTATCAGAAACATGGTTGAAGGATGGGGATATGGATGAATTTCAGATAGATGGATATGAGTTATATTATGTAAATAGAATGATTAAAAAAGGTGGAGGAGTAGCTTTGTACATCAACACTAGTTTGAAATGTAATGTCATTAGCAATATGACAACTGTTGTTGACAGTATTATGGAAATTATCACAGTGGAAATTATCAATGAAAAAGCTAAAAATGCTATAATCAGTTGTGTCTATAGATCACCAGGTTCCTGCGTAGAGACATTTACAGACAAAATAATGGAGCTGTTTGACAGAAGCCAAAATAAGATTGTGTTTTTATGTGGAGACTTTAATATTGATCTTGAAAATCCAAATTCAATGAACACAACAAGTGAATTTATAAATTCAATGTATACCTTGAGTCTGTTTCCAGTGATAACTAAACCAACGAGAATTACATCACAGAGTGCAACTGTTATTGACAATATTTTTACAAACGCAGTTGATGGAAAAGTAGAGAGTGGGATCTTGATAACTGATGTAAGTGATCATTTACCTGTTTTTACAGTTTATAAAAATTATCAATGTAATACAACGGGAATCACCTCAGAAAAATTAATAAGAAACAGATCTAACGAAGCATTGGAGGCGCTGAAAGAAGACCTAAAAAAACAGAATTGGGATGGAGTGTATGTAAATGATGTAAATATAGCTTATGATTCATTCATGACGCTATTGATAGACTTGTATGAAAAACACTGTAGACTCAGGAGTATTACCAAGAAAAATGCTATTGACAAACCATGGATGACCAAAGGACTACGAAATGCCTGCAAGAAGAAAAACTATTTATATAGATGTTTCTTAAAACTAAGGTCAAAAGAAGCAGAAGAAAGGTATAAGAAATATAAAAATAAATTAGTATGGATAATAAGAAGACATAAAAAGGAATACTATGGTGATTTACTAAATAAAAATAGAAACAATATAAAGGCTACATGGGGAATAATAAATGGTGTAATAAAAAATGATCAAATAAAATCAGCTCTTCCAAATTATTTTGTGAAAGATAACTATGACATTAATGACAAAACTGAAATAGTAAGCGAGTTTAATGATTTTTTTGTAAACATAGGCCCTAGTCTTGCAGCAAACATACCAACAATAAAAGACAATACAAATGAAAACACAATAATGGATAATGTGAATAGCATTTTTCTTGGGAAGGTAGAAAAAGAAGAAATACTGAATATTGTAAAAAGTTGTGCAAGTAAAGGATCTACTGACTGTGCAGATATGGACATGATATTAGTAAAGAATATAATTGAATTGGTTATTGAACCATTTACATATATATGCAATCTATCATTTTCAACGGGGATATTTCCTGATAATATGAAAACAGCAAAAGTAATTCCACTCTATAAAAATGGAGATAAACATGTTTTTTCCAACTACAGACCAGTATCCTTGCTTCCACAATTTTCAAAAATATTAGAGAAATTATTTGTAGTTAGGTTAGATACATTTATAGACAGATACAATATTTTAAACAATGGTCAGTATGGATTTAGAACCAATCACTCCACATCAATGGCACTTATGGAATTAACTGAAGAAATTTGCACTGCAATTGATAAGAGACATTTTTTTGTAAGTATTTTTGTTGACCTCAAAAAAGCCTTTGATACCATAAATCATACCATACTTCTAAAAAAATTGAGCAAATACGGTATCAGAGGGGTGGCACATCAATGGGTCTCAAGCTACTTAGAGAATAGAAAGCAGTATGTGCAGATAAATAATGTCAAATCTGAATCACAATTTATTAAGTGTGGCGTACCTCAGGGGTCGGTTCTTGGGCCAAAACTGTTTATTTTGTATATTAATGATTTTGTTTATGTTTCTAAACTGCTCAAATGTATTTTGTTTGCAGACGACACTACTTTATGTTATTCTGGGGAAGATTTAACATATGTGTTGAATGTGGTTAAAAAGGAATTTAAAAAAATAAAAACATGGTTTGAGGTAAATAAATTATCAGTGAATCTTGAAAAAACAAACTTCATGATATTTAGTAACAGAAAGAGAGAAACGGACTCTTCAATTAATATAGATGGTATTGAAATTAATAGAGTAAGAGAAACCAAGTTTTTGGGTGTCATGCTGGATGAGAATTTGAATTGGAAATCACACATCAATTATACAAAGATAAAAATATCAAAAACAATTGCTCTGTTACACAAAGTTAAGGATTTATTGGACAACAAAGCAATGTACATTTTATATAACACTCTGATTGTTCCATATCTGACCTACTGTGTTGAAGTTTGGGGAAATGCCTGTAAAACATATATTCAATCAATTTTCATTCTGCAAAAAAGAGCCATAAGGATAATTAGTAGAAAACGATATAGAGATCCAACAAATCCATTATTCCTTCAGTTAAATTTGTTGAAATTTCATGAATTAGTAGACTATAGTATTCTGCAAATTATGTTTAAAGCTCATAAAAAAACTTTACCAATCAACATTCAGAAAAGATTTGAAAAAAGAAAAAGCAAGTATAACTTAAAAGGAACAGAGATTTTTATAAAACCAAGATGCAGGACAAAATTGATGGAACGTTGTGTTTCTGTGAAAGGAATCAATTTATGGAACAATCTGAATAAAGAAAATAAAGAAAACAAAGAATCCAAATCAAACATTACATTTAAAAGAACAATTAAAACCTGTATGTTAAGGAAATATAACGAAAAATGTTGAGTTTGATTGACATACCCGTAGGCGGTGGTAATTTTATTTTAATGTTATTTTAATTTTGTTTTAGTTGTTTTTATTCACTTAGTTTTTTGTTTTTTTTAATTATTGTTAATTTATGTTATTTGTGAAAGGGGCAGATCAGATAAGATTCTTCTTCTTTCTGCTCCTTTTCATTCATAAGTTAGGAACATTTGTATTTGTGTTTGTATTAAATTGTATTGTTTTTTTTGAATGAAATAAAGAATAAAATGAAAATGAAATGAAAGTCGATTCAAATGGCCATTAATCCTCATCTGCAGTCATCTACACTGTTTGCATCCAGGTTTCGTCGATGCTCTGTTGTCATTGGCAGGGACTCTCTTTACAAGGATAGACTGAATTGATTGGCTTCCCAAGACTTTTGGGCATATTTAATGAGCAGCTGGTAACTAGCGGATGGTAACTAGATGTACTTGCAAAGACTATTTTAAATTTGCTAATGGTATGTCCAAATTCCTTTTCGCTGCATTACACCACCAAATACCTCCTTCAAGCAACTTTACTTGAAGGCATCAAGAGAATATCCTGTGCTGATCTCACAAAAGTGCCTCAAGGAAACACCTAGTAAATGCCCTCCATGAGTCCTGAACATATCTCTCAAAATAACCTTGACAGGCTGCACGTAAAATGTTGCATGGTTTAAATTCCTGGACTGTTTTATGTAACACTTCATAGATTTGATCACTTCCCTATTCATGCAGACAGACTCACACCCATTGGAAAATGTCTCTTAAAATTGTGATCTTTGAAGAAATTAGGCTTTCTGGCATTTAAATACAATAAACCAACACATGGGACAAAGTATTTACACCGAGTCAACATTTCTCATAGCATTCATCGTAAGTCTGGATCTGCCATTCCTCCTGGTAACCTTACAAAGCTGTCTGATCTATCGCAATGAGGAACATATCTGAGGCAATGTGGGATTTATCATCTCACTGAAGTGCGTTGTGACACAGAGTGGAGCTGATACTCAACTCATGCGGATACTCATCTCGGTTCAATGACCTGCCACCTCATGTAGCCGTTTTTGGTAAACGCACTAGTTTGACTAATCATCAGATCTCCCATTGTTCTGGTTTCAGTTATTATGAAAGCCAAATGTCTGTCTTACATAACAGCTTTTGACAAGGAAGCTGGGTAAAACTCCCTCAGGATTTGATGACCTTTGTTTTAAGGATACAAATACTGCACAGTTTATGTAAGGACACAAAGCTGTTGTTCTGTTCTGCACCAAGGTTCAGGCTAACTAGTGAGGTCCTTGTTGCATGTTGGACTTATAAACCATTGCACAAAATGGATTACTGTGGGTATGGGCCCTGATTTGAAAATTCCCAAGCATGTCTTATAGGAACGCTGAAAAAAATAATTAAACTTTGATATTGTTTGGTAGAACAGGCATTTAAGAAGTAGCCACGTACTGGCAGGCCTGACTGTCTCAGTACAAATTGTGGATCAATTTTTAGTCATACTTTAATCCAACTGTCCATTCATTCACCACTTACAATGCAATAAAATACCCCGAGATAACCTTCAGAAGCATGAGAATAACATTCAAACTCTAACAGAAAGGCCCCACCTAACTTTTGACCCAGAAAATTCAATGTTGTGACGCAGCAGAGCTAAGCAGTGTACCTAAGTTATCTAATCTCTAAAACTCATCTACCTTTTGAATCTCATGTGACTTCATGAGGGAAACGCAAGAAGCGTCCAGAAAAAGTTGTCGTACATACCATGGTTTACATACTCAAGATAAAGAAAAACCTCCAAGCTGTTCATTTTGCATTCATGGTAGGAGCCCCGACGGACTGATACCACTGTGACGCAGCTCTCCCGCAAGACGGTGCATGAGTCAACATGGCAGCCTCCCGCTGCTAGAAAGCAACAAACTTTTTCCCCTTTTTTCATATTCTCTTTTGTTTATTCCATTTGCATTTTCTTTCCTTTCCAGTCAATGAAATTGGATTACAATGGATCACCTGGAGGATTTCATATACAACAAACTTAGCACCATGGGTCCTGTTCAGAGGTTAACAACACACTTCTTTCCATAGATCAAAAACTCAGCTCACTAGATGCCAGAGTGGCACTCATTGAAGTTTTAACAAAGAGTTTCAACAACTTCGCCACAGTCTGGAATACAGCCAACAACAAATAGATGCTCTTTCTAAGAAAAACAAATCTCATCAACTTTCAGTAAATGACCTAACCACCCAGCTCTCCGTTAACAATCAGCTAGTCTCCGTTACTGCTGAAAACAAAATCATAAAAGAAACAATTCTGGATTTCCAGTCGTTCAATATGAGCGATAGTGTGATTTTCTCTGGATTTAAAGAAGCATCCACAGAAGATCCCAAAAAAACAAAAAGGATTTTATTACAAATCACCTCGAACTCCCTGCTGAAACTGTCAACAACATCACTTTCCACTGTGTTCACCATTTGGGACTTCCTGTGCCAGTTAAAGGTAATGTGGAGCCCTAGGCAAACCTCAACTGTGGCGGCTCAAAAACAAAATATGTAAAAAATACATATATATTTCCCACCTTAAAGGATTTTTAATAATCAGATTGCACTGAATTGCAGCAGGAAAACATATCATATGTCAAGTGTTAACAGATGGCAATTAGTAACACTGAAGAGAACATCAAATTATAAATAATTATATACATCTTGGGTACATACAAAATCAGTGAATAAACAGGAAGCATTTCTCAAGTCACAGTTTCACTTTCCAGGCCTTTAGTGCTGCAAAGTCTTCAATGACATCGTCATATGAATTATGACTGCCCACCTCCTGATAAATGCTGATTACAGCCAGACCACTGAGACGTTCCTGAGACATAGTTGACCTGAGATAGGTTTTGATTAACTTGAGTTTGGAAAAGCTGCCTTCTGCTGAAGAAACTGTGACTGGTAAAGTCACAGTAATACGAGGAGAAACCCATAAATGTGGGTACATTTATGAGAGCTGCTTTTCCTGTATGAATGTCAGCAACTCTAGGACAGTCAACCTGGTTGATGGCCTGTCTGGCAGGGTTGTCAGCTCTCGAGCAAGTTCTTTCCCATTAAAATCCGGCTGTCCATCACAAGTTAAGGTGTGCTCAAGAACCCCTGCTTTGACTATAATATCTTGATGAGAAACAGTTTGGATATCGGTCAGAAAACTAAACTTGTTTTCCACACCCCCCAAGGCTCTGGAATCTCTCTTTCTATCCACTATCACATTAAAAAAAGTCACCTACAACTAATTAACAACAGTCCAGTAATAACTTTCAATATTTACAGTCCCAACATAGATGATCCGTTGTTTTTTCACAATTTCTTTTAAGCCATTTTAGATATTTCCAACTGTCCAGTGATAATAGTAGGTGGTTTTAATACAGTACTCAACTTATCAATGGACCGGTCCAGTAAAGGAGCAATAAACGTAATTGGCAATGAGTTTGATCCTGCCGATTGTTGGCGTTTACAACATCCAACAGCCAGAGAGTATACATTTTTCTCATGAATCCATCGCACCCATTCACACATGGATCCTTTTCTTATTAGTATCTCGAGTATGTCAGCGATGTCTGATACAAAAATTCTTTCCATCATAATAAGTGATCATGTGCAAGTTATTTTCAATTGGAGCCAAACAGGTTTATAATCATACCACTAGATGCCCCTTTATATAGCTATTCTTAAATATCTTGAGTTAAACAATTATTTTAAAAATGAGTGGGTATCCATCCTATAATTCCCCAGTCATTATTCACACTACAATGGTAAACAGGTAAGGGAGTACTACACTCACGTCATACACTGTTCATAAGAAGAAAAAAGAAAAAGAAGAGGAACTTAGACCCCGTCCACACGTAGCCGGATATCTGCGGATATCTGCTAAACCGGAGATATTTTCCTCCGTTTTGACCTGTCATCCACACGAAAACGCAAATAAACGAAGGTTTAAAAAAACTCCGGGCAAAGTGAAGATTTTTGAAAACTCCGTTTATGTAGATGCGTGTGGACACACATAACCGGAGATTTGCGTTTTCGAACGTCACATTATGCGCCAAAACAACAACAAATCTGCTCTGACGTGCGCCTTTTGTTTACTACAGATGATCCAGCATCTGTTCTCCAAGCTATTTATTAAATAAATGGTCTCTGCTCTTGACCACCACTTACTGCGTTACACCGACACAGAGGCTCCGCCGTACCCTACACCGTAGGGTACGCGGCGACGCGCACCCTAGGTGTAGGGCCCGCGGCTCCGCAGAGCCCGCAGAGCCCGCAGAGCCGCGGAGGTGCAGCTTCCCCGGGAGCTGCAGATGATCTACAGGTTAGAATGCTTATGAAGTGGTCGAAAACGCAGATCTTCGGTTACGTGTGGATGCAAATTTTTTTATAAACGGAGGAGGGAAATATTCGTTTTTAAAAATACCCGGCTACGTGTGGACGGGGTCTTAAACTCAAACAAAAGATTAAGACACTTGAAACATTGAACGCAAATAAACAGAACAAATCCAGAAAGAATTAAGAAAACATCAAGTTAACTCAGTGCAGTTCCTAACTCAGTTCCTAAATCAGAGACTCCGATAAGAAACATTTCAACATGCCAATAAATCAGGCAAATATTTGACTATTCAAATTAAACAAAATAAAGAAAAAAGAAAAGGTCTCCACCATTGAGGACTCAGCAGGAAATCTTACCAACACATTGCAAGGAATTGATAAAACATACAGTGATGCTATGCTAAATTATACTCATCTGAGAATGACCCAGGACAGAAATCAATCGCCTTATTTTTCAAAAGTATTGAGCTCCCTCAACTTGACAAAGAACAACTTGGATGCACCTTTAACAGAAAATGAACTGGTAGCTGCTCTTGGTTGTATGTTCGCCAAGGATCTCCTCTCTCACCTTCTTTGTTTATTGAACCCTTAGCATCCGTCAAAACCTCCACATCACATGAACCCAGACTTCTCAAGCACACTATAAGATCATCTTATATGCTGATGATAGTTTACTCTTTTGACCAAACCCTCAATCACCCTCACTACAAGTAGTTAAACTCATTCATTTTTACTCTACAATTGTTGATTAGTCAATAAGTTGGAATAAGTCATCCATTCTTCTATTGCACAAAACTGATAGGAATGAGGCACCCCACACATAAGCCATCCCTTTTTGCAAAAATCACATCACGTATTTAGGCATCAAAGTTTCCTCCAGGCTGCCAGAGCTGATTGGATTCAACTTGTGGTGATCTTCAGTGCTGGAGTAAATATACCTCTGTCTATCGTGTGTAGAATATTAACAATTAAAATGGAAATTCTCCCTTGTATTTATTCTCAATGACCCCAATGCAGCCTTGTTGCACCTGGTTTAAATCTTTACATTAAATTATTACAATAGTCTACTGGAAGAATAGAATGCCAAGGATTAAACTAGCTACTTTACAAAAACCTAAATCTCAGGGAGGCTAAGAACCTCCAAATTCCTACTATTATTCTGTCACTAACCAACTTCAATATATATGTACAAATGGACTCACTCCGGTCAGTCAGATGATACCTTGCTGGACATCGAATAAGTGTGCAAAGAATTCCAGATTGCAAATAGTCCATTATTCAGTCAATGCATCAAGCATTACCCATGTTTTAAACCAATAACAATAGCTTTTACTCTGAATGCGTGGTGGAAATTTTATAAAACCATATTCACCTATTGCAATTTCTAATTTCACTCTAATCTGGAATAACCCTGAGTTATAAGCAACAAAAACCAATCAACCTTTGCACATGGGTTGGTAAGGGTATCACTCATCTTAAACACATCTTTCACTCCAATAGTCTGGCATAGTTTTCTTATCTGGTCCAGGAATATGGGATCAGGAAAAATCAGTTTCTGGAATATCTACAACTGAAATAATCGGTTGAAGCTAAAATCGCCATTAGATGGACAAACCTAGATGCCTTCAGCAACAGATCTAATAAATATCTTCATTAAAGAAAATCCTCTTAAGAAGGATGAATGAAGGAAAGATAACATTAACCAACTAGCAAACTGACAGAAAACCTATAACCTGAAGAAAATAAGTATTGGTAGCTCATATGAAATAGGAGGTACAGTGAAGATGTTTTGCCAAGATATTTTTTCATTCAAAAAACAAACAACAAACAAAACAGTTTCTCAAAGCTCATTATAACATGCTGAACAATGCGACTTCCTGATGGCTTTTCCAG
The DNA here is from genome assembly GCF_033807715.1 of Cololabis saira. Taxonomy (NCBI): domain Eukaryota; kingdom Metazoa; phylum Chordata; class Actinopteri; order Beloniformes; family Belonidae; genus Cololabis; species Cololabis saira. The sequence goes on from NC_084595.1 coordinate 28,505,905, forward strand.
AAAGAAGCGCTCTCTGCCAGAACTTTTCAGCTTGAAAAAAGTACTAAATGCACATCCAATCCACATGTATTCCTCAGCGCTGTAGATCTTTGATTTGTTCTGAATCTCAGAAATGTAATTCTTAAGATTGTTCCTTTGTGATTAATCTAGCCAATGCTTTACTTCATTCATTTTTATTTTATTGCATTTTTTATTGCATATAAAGTCTAGAATGCAGATAGAGGACGATTGGATAATGTATTGAATGAAACTGGTTAGATACGTGGCCAAGACATGTATGGATTGGTAAGACAGACACCTTGAGAAAGATCTTCAGAGAGTTGGCAAGGTTAAAGAAGCTGTTTCAACTCCTTGAATCAGGGCCATACACTCCCCTGAAACCTTTTCCTAAAAGGCATGCCCAAATTCAACCAGAAAGTCACTGTCAATGAAAAAAAAAAAGAGAAAGGGAAGTTATGTGTGTTCAGAATGATTTACGTGTGACTGAGCATATCTTTGCTGAGTGCTTATGATATGACTTATGATTCCTTTCATGGAGGGGTGTGAGGAGAGGTGGAGTTTTCTTTGTCCTCTGTTACTATAAAAGCCTTCTTTGAAAGTATCAGTTATGCAGCTCCGGAGAGGCTGAAAGCTCATGCAGCGTGTGTTCATTCAGGGACATATGACTGAATCACACAGCGCAAAGGTAAGGTCCAAGTTCCTTAATTCCAGCAGAATGGTAAAACATGATTAAGTCTAAGGTAATGCATTACATCGAATGAGAAAATATTTAAAGATGATTAGAGGAGTAATGATAAGGTTATTAGTCCTTTCATAAGAGCTCTTATGTTCATGTATGATTGATTAAAATGTAAAAGTTGAACAAAAGTAGTGAAAATATAAAAGTAGATCGTAAGGAAGTTTGTGTAGTGCACAATGTGGACACAATCTGGAAAGCTTCAGAGTTCACAAGCATCCAGGCTTTTCTCTCCTCCCTTTAAGGATATTTTTCATGCCAAAGAGCATTGTTTTAATTCTTACCGAGTACATAGATCCTCAAGTTAACCACAGAAAAGATGTAATATATACAGTACAGACCAAAAGTTTGGACACACCTTCTCATTCCAACAAACGGGGAATTGTGTCCAAACTTTTGGTCTGTACTGCAGATATCTTCATATGCATTTCTGTGCAGCTTGTGTCATAGTTTTGGTATTTAGTTCATGTTTTATTTTGAAACCCTGTCGTTGTATTTAAATTGTGTCTTGATCTCCCTGGTTCCCATCTGCCCTGATAGCGTGCACCTGTGTCTCGTCAAGATTTCTGTGTTTATCTGGGTCTTATGTTTCCCTTGCTCCCTGGTCGATCTGTTTTCGCCCTCCTTGTGTCATGTCAGGTTTTTGGTACACGCTAGTGGTTTTTTGGGTTAATCCTGCTCTGTAGCGCTTTTGGTTTGTTTTTGCCCTAATAAATCACCTTTTTTGGAACTCCTGCCTCCTTGGATTCCTGCATAAACCATTCCGTGACAACCTGAAAGTCTTTAATGCAAAATTGCACAACTTTAAGAAGTGCATAATTTGTTAAATTTCCCTTTGAGTCCTATTATGACTTCTTGAAGCAGTAAATAAAACTTCGATAAACAAAACATTTTTATGGAGAGTATCTTTTTTTTTTGACTGATCATAAGTGTAAATATGTACATATTTAAGCATTTCTTGCAGGCAATGGGAAAGATTAAATGTGTTGCTAAAAGAGACTATTTTTTTTCTGTTTCTCAGGATATTCCCAAGAATATCAGATACTACACTGCTCTGTCCAGCGGCTCCCCTGCCACCACACTTACTGTACGATGCTGTTCACTATCACACATAATATAGATTATCCTAGCTAGCTGTTCTTTTAATTATGAAAATAATTTTCAATTATGATTTCAGGATCTCAAACCCCTGATGGACATCCCATCTGAGTATGACCACTCCAGTGATGGCAAGAAGGAAGGTCAAAAACAACATGCAAAATCCGCTGCCCTGCGGACAGCTAGGGCCCGCCTCCTCAAGGGAGTTTCCTACTTCTCAGGAGACATGGAAGTGTTTGGGAAATGGATGGAAAGTAAGTAAACATTAACACATGCAGACATTACATTAGTGCTCCACTGGAAATCACATAAACAGACTTCATTCTGTATGTAAGTTAAATGACTTATTCATTAATTATTGTTTTAAAGAAAGACTCAAGAAGACATTTGAATGACACACAAGTATTGCAACACAATCTGAAACATGATATCTGTTTATATTCTGCATTTTAATTTTTCAATTGAGGCATCTATAACCCACATGTATAAGCATTGTGGGTCATTTAAGGAAACCTTTGCAATTGATTACTGTTGTATTTGTCTCACTGTGTCTTTTTAGAGCTTTTACTTGCAGTCCAATAACTTTCTGCTCCGTCTTTCAGAACAGTTCCTGCCTCTGCAGCTGCTAGACTGGGTTCTGCGTGGAGCAGCCCAGGTGATGTTCGTCAACAACCCTCTGAGTGGCCTTATCATTTTTGCAGGCCTCATCCTGCAAAATTACTGGTGGGCCCTCAATGGATTTGTGGGCACCCTTTTTGCAACAATCTCTGCTCTCATTCTGCAGCAAAGCAGGTACACAGACAGTGCTTAACTAAATTATTTTCTAATATAATAGCTTAAAATCTCAATGCAGTGAGCGAGCATTACTTTGACAGAGGTGATAAAACAAAAACTGGATTTTTGGATGATCATTTCCTCACAATACACGGAATAAGCTGAAAGCACCCATGTCTTGATTCAAGCCTTCGATATTTTTCTCATTACCAGAAGATTAAATACGTGCGTTGTTGTAATCCAGAAAGATATGAATTGATAAATGTAACTGCTTTTTCTTCAGGGGTGCAATAGCTGCTGGGCTCTACGGTTACAACGGCATCCTGGTCGGTCTGCTGATGGCTGTGTTCTCTAATGCCGGGGACTGGTACTGGTGGCTCCTACTGCCCAACATCTTCATGTCTATGATGTGGTATGCAACTGTTAAACATGATATCAATATACATGAGAATCAGACAAAGCAAGATGATAAACAACAGCACTTTGTCACCAGATTGGTTTCTGTGATATGATCACATTCATTTTCTTTTTGTCTGATTTAATCACTGCTGATCCAGTCAAAATCAATAATAAAAGAGGAACATGCATGAGCTACTGCGACAGATGCATGGACAACGTGGGATAAATTTAACTCAAATATTGTACTGCATCACTGTGTTTCAGCCCGATTGTTTCCAGTGCCCTGGCCTCTATCAACAGTCGCTGGGATCTGCCAGTGTTCACCCTCCCCTTCAACATCCTCGTCTGTCTCCACATGGTTGCCACTGGCCATTTCAACCATCACTTCCCTCAAGTTCGGATTCAGCCACGTTCTGAATTCCCCAACATCACCTGGGCGGAAATAGATGTAGCCAAGGTCAGTGACAGGCCACTGCCTGTGCATGTAATCTCACTTCACATATCTCACAGCTTGTTAAATATGCCTTAATCTCGCTCCACACAAATGTTTTCATGTTTTCTAATCCCGAGCACCGTCATAAGAGTACTTAAAACCAAACCCTAACCAGTTTCGCATGCTGTAGCTGCTAAGCAGCTGTGATGTTGTGTCAGATTCTACTTTGTTCTTGCATGTTGAAGTGTTGTATTAGGGTTTAAAGGGACATTATTGCCAGTTCTATTGTTAATACCCACTCTCTTAACTCTTAGTTTTCCAAAAGATGTAATTTGGCAAGTTAACACTTGTGTGTGTCAATTATTGTTTGCATCTTCATTTATGTTTGACCTTTTTGTTTGTACCTTTTCAGCTATTCATGTCAGTTCCTGTTGGAGTAGGGCAGGTGTATGGCTGCGATAACCCTTGGACGGGAGGAATCTTCATCATCTCCCTGTTCATCTCTTCCCCCATCACCTGCGCCCATGCTGTCATGGGATCTGCAGTGGGCATGGTTTCAGGTGAGACAGCTACACATTGCCTCGGCATGCAGCTGATACAGGGTAGGAGTGAAATGATCAACATCAGATGTACAATTTTGTCTTTAACCGGTTAACTGCACCTTATTTTCTGATTTGTGACATGATTATATAGTAGATTGAATTCACGATAGATATGTTCCAACTCAAAACTAAATACACCCACTAAAGATTCAAAATAACGAGTAGGTTTATGATTCATTAAGGTAATCCAACCTAAAATACAGTAGAAGATGATACTAGTCTGTTTACTATGATTCACAATTCCAGGGTCTTGTGTCATTTGACATTTTTCTTTGCAGGTTTGGCTCTATCAGCTCCTTTTGGAGACATTTACTTTGGCCTCTGGGGATACAACTGCGTGCTAGCCTGCATTGCAATAGGAGGAATGTTTTACGCTCTTACCTGGCAGGTGCACCTGCTTGCCATCACATGTGGTGAGTTGACACAAGGGGTGTTAAAAAAGTATCTGAAATGCATCTATTCTGTACAAGATTGTTGTATGGCTTGTGACTTTATGCACTTTGGAAAACACTAAGAAAGTACTTGTACTCTGTGATCATACTTTCCACCTGAAGACAATTCCCTCTCCTCTCGTCTGCAGCTTTTTTCTGCGCATACCTCGGCTCAGCCATAGCCGGTGTCATGTCCACGGTACATGCACATATTTCTTTACTCCACTTCACAAATGTTTATACACATCACCCCATAGAAATGATTTACTAACTGCAGCATTTTTTTTCTTTTACAGTTTGGTCTGCCAGCCTGCACCTGGCCTTTCTGCCTCTCAGCTCTCACCTTCCTCCTTTTAACCACTGGGACCAAAAGGATATTCAAGTTGCCGCTGGCCAAAGTCACGTACCCTGAGAAAAATCTGGCCTTCTACTGGAAGCTGAAGAAGCAGGAGAAAGCAGAGAAGGCTGACAAAGAGAGGAAAGAGAAAGAAGAACAGCAGAAAGCTATTCGAGAGGAAGTGATCTTAAATGAAAAGGAGCAGATGAGACTGGAGTTTGAAAGAATGGAGGAAGGAAGAGTTGAAAGTAGGACATCAGAAGAGGAATTTGTAAAAACATATGTTGGAGACCAAGACTATGAGGTGGATGAGGTATATGAAGAGAAAAAGGAAGATAATGCCACTGAAATTGTTGTTTCTGGTGTAGATTACATCTACACCCTGTGAATGCAAATAAAGACAAACTTAACACTACTGGGACTAAAATGCATGAAGCTGAAAAAATGCACTGCGGTTTAAATTTTATACTGTCAAGAAGGAGAATAACCAGAAGGGAAGTGTGTTTAAATTTAGTATATTTTGTCTTGTTGTTTTGTTTTGTTTTTTCTTTCAAAGTGCAGCTCATTTTGTACTACTGTGTAAAAAGGAATTTGTTAATTGTTTTTGTAATAAATTAATGTACATATTTAAGAAATGTAAAGCAATTATAAACCACACAAGCTCTGTCAAAAAAGAAATGCAAAGAAGTATATAGTTCTGCCAGATCTTTGTAAAAGGTGTTCTGTGAAGACGTTCTTTAGAAAGACTTTCCAGTTATACAAACAATTATGTCATACTATGTACAGCAGTGCAATGTGTCCTTTAAGAATGGAATACCTCCTTAAAGGACCTTGCTCTGTGTAATGAGTTTTGTAAAACCTCTCTTTTTTGACATTGAGATTTAATAAATACCTCATGCTACACAACCAAGTATCCTGAGTCTTTGTCTATATAAATTAACTTTCTTACCAGAGTTCCATTAAAATACATCTAAATCCAGTTTGAGCTCTAATAAGTTGCTTTGGCAAACATATTATCACATCTGTCTTGTCTTGAACACTATGTTTCCCTTTTCCTTCCTGTCATTGTTACAACTGTTTAATATTTACTCAAAACTAATGTTTCTATTTATTTATCAGCCTAGTTATTAAGGCAATGACAATGTTTCATAATCACAGTTAGTAGCGCTGTATATTCTGGTAGGCGAATCAGTAACCTACAAGGTTATTGTTAAAACAGTAACAATATTTTGGTCATGCTCTAAACAATAACCTTCAGCGAACCTTCATGACAGATTCCTGAGGGTTACAGGGTATTCATGTGCGCACGAGGTAAAATAAGAAGCAGTCCATGGACCGTAAAACAGGTCTGTGAGCACACCTTTTTGGAACTTCTTTGGAAACCATCACAGCAAGGGGATGTGGATGCATGAACACAAAGTGATTGAATCAAAGTTTGAACTATTGTGGTAAGACAAAAACAAAAATATCTAACATTCTATACTGACAATGAATACATTGATTCATTCACTTTGTTAAATGGACTGCGTTATTGAATGTGACCCTCAACAAGTGCATTTACAGTAATACACGATAAGACTAAGTGTTTGGGAGATTCGTGCTTCTCCTAGAGCTTAAAGATGTGTGCTCGCTGCTTTAGTTGGTTGTACATATATATTATACATAGGCTGCTATCTATTAGATATGAAATAACCATTATTAACTTTTTGAGAGCGAGGAAGTGCATGGTTGGACAATAGAAATAAAGAATTCATAAAAGGGGTGAGGGGTGGTTTTTGGTGTGTGTGTGTGTGTGTGTGTGTGTGTGTGTGTGTGTGTGTGTGTGTGTGCGTGTGTGCGTGTGTGTGCGTGCGTGTGTGTGTGTGTGTGCGTGTGTGTGTGTGTGTGTGTGCGTGGATGTGCGTGTGTGTGTGCGTGGATGTGCGTGTGTGTGTGCGTGGATGTGCGTGTGTGTGTGCGTGGATGTGTGTGTGGGTGCTAGCGAACTTGTACCCTGATGATGTTGTACTGAGAGAGAGCTGCATGCCGGCTAATGCTTTTTTCTATTGAAAGTAAGTAACACTAACCTTTTCAGAAACTTTTTGTGTCATCTTCATAAAGCTACGTGAGATACAGTTAAAAGATAAGCTTCAGAGAAGATTACATAACAGCATGACAAACGGAGGGGTCCATCAACACTCCAGAGTAACCAACTGTGAAAATGCAGTTTTTCAAGACTCATCAAACCAGAGTTTATGAAGAAAGTACGATCTTTACATGGTGATTGACTATTGTCTGAAGAGTTTTCTGTTGAATACGTATGATTTTGATCTGACTTGATCAAATGCAGCACTGAACTGAATTAAAATGGAATTTAATAATACTTAATTAAACCCTAAAAAGAAATTGCACATATGAATGGTGGGCAGAGACTTTGGAGTAGAAAATAGGTTCCTATAGCCATGGCTTAAGAAAGCACGTTATATCTCATTCCCAGTGGTCCTACTTTGTCTTCATCTGTGCTCCAAATTCTTCCATTTTATGTGCTGGTGCTCTCACTGTCCATGATGGCTAAGAGAAGAAACTATGTACTTTCTTGCTCTTGATCTCTGTCTTATCCCTTATCTACTTTCTCGGAATTTCCTCTTTAAACCATCTGGGATATAACTTTTTATTTTATTTTATTTTATTTTATTTTATTTTATTTTATTTTATTTTATTTTATTTTATCCTTTAAGCAACACAGCATTGGAGTCAGCATTAGAAACATGTTTCAAAAATTGGTGTTAAGTTGGAAAAGTTCCACCAGATAAAATCAAGAAAAAACAAAGAAAGTCAGTATGTGACCAGTGATACCAGCATCAGACCAGCATCACACATCAGTGCACCACTATTAAACTGATGCCAAGACATTTGCTGGTGTGTCCTTACATAATCCAAGAATTGTCACAGAATAATTCAGTTTTTATTAGTTGTCAAAAAAGATTAAATACATGAATTGAGACACACTGACTGGCAAAAATAAAACTGCGTCAGCATTGCTTATTTGAGGGACATTCCTTTGGTGCACTGTTTAACTCTGTTGCTTCCCAACATGAAAGATTCTACGTCTGAAACCCCTGGTCAGCTGTGCTTTTCCTGTTTGGAGTTGGAAATAAGTGGGTGGATTAAAGTGTGATTTTATACGGATGGTCTGTTCATTAAATGTCTGCCAAGATCTACAGAATACTATTAAAATTCAATGCTCCCTCTGTCCCAGTATATCTCTCTCTCTCAATCTGTCCCTCATACCTTACTAGACTGGAAAGTTCGGTTGAACTTTGGTGCAGAACAAAACAGCAGCTTTGTGATGTTACATAAAGTGTGCCAAATTTTATCCTAACATCTCTGTAAAACAAAGGTTATCAACATCTGAGAGAATTTTGTCCAACTTCCTGATGAAAGGCCATTATGTAAGACTAAGATTTGTCTTTCATCATGACTAAAAGCACAAAGCTGGGAGATCTGATTTGTCAAATGTGTTTATCAAAACAGATCCATGGGTTGGCGGTGAATCAGCGGGTTCAATAATTGTCATCGAACAGCTGTCCATGTCACAGTACCCTTCACTTAGATGATAAACCCCACACTATCTCAGGCATGCTCATCTGAGTGATAGATCAAACTAAAATACTTTAAATATAAGAAAGGTTGACTCAGCATATATACATTTTTTGAAGTCATTTTTAAGTTAAATACTGTATGTCATGATAAATGAACTGAAGTTGGGTTTAATATGGAACTTGTAATATCTGTCAGAAATATCCCAATTAGATATTTTTAGATACTTTCCCCAAATTGTTTAATTCTAGTCCCACCTCACTTATGGAATGGTTTTCCTATGTTGTCACGCTGCATTCATTATTGATTGAAAGTGCTTTCAAGAATTTTTTTTTTTTAATTTAGCATTTTGGCCAAAATTCAGCCATTAAACCATGCAACTGGCCCCTACTAGGGCTGCACGATTAATCGTTAAAAAATCCCGATCTCGATTCATGCTTGAACGCGATCTCATTTCCAAATGACGACGATTTAAAAAAAAAAAAAAAAAAAAAATTTTTTTTTTTTTTTTTTAAAGATGGCTACATAAAAAAAGGACTAGGCCTATGTTCTAGGTTGTTGTAGTCCTGTCATGGTCAACTATCATGTTGTCATGTTTGTTATATTTTGTTAATGATTGTGGATTACATTTGGAGAAACATCTACCTTTCTCATCACCTGACACATATTGCACATAAATATTGTTAAAATTGTTATTGTTAAAATTATTTAAACACAAGAGAGATGTTTATTGTTTTTATGTTCAATGTCAGCTGTTACAGCAAAAAGCAGCCAGAGGAATAATTTGTTGCCTCAGAACTACAGGATCTGTTACAAGTCCCCTTTCTGAAAGGGTGTTCAACTCAGGGAGGAACAAATATTGTTCAAAATTGTTATTATTGTTTAAATTATTCAAAGGTTTGTGTAAAGAAGACAAGAGATGTTTATTGTTATTATATTTTTGTTCAGCTGTTGCAAAGTTAAAGTAATAAGTGCAATAAATTTTATATTGGAAAAAAATCGTGAGAGAATCGTGATCTCAATTCTAAGCAAAAAAATCGTGATTCTCATTTTGTCCAGAATCGTGCAGCCCTAGCCCCTACCATTATTTTATCTTTTTTTTAATTAAAAAACAAAACAAACAAACACAAAAAATGTCTGCAAATATATATCAATGGTTAGTACTAAGATTTAGTAAAACATATATTGATTAGATATATATGTATTTTGGTCATGCAGCAAATGTTTTCTTATGAGTGGGTGTGTGAAGTGTGTTTTTCACCAGCCCTCTTTGACAGGTCTTTGAGCTCATTGGCAAGATGGAGAAGACCTTGGAGAAGTTGGAAGCTCGGCTTGGCGGGAATTGATCACAAATTTGTCTGTTTGGAGTCGCCATTGATGAACCAGAGACTAAAGGCAGACGGAAAATTACTGAGTCTGTCTGTTCTTTGCAATATAATTGTCGATTCTATAATCTGGCCTTGACAGAGCGGTTTGGCCGATCGCTCCAGTCACAATCTCCCTGTTGGAATGTAAACAAGGCACTCTGCCCCCACTAACCCTCCCCTCTCCCAGGAACATCTGTGGACCTGTTTCAGAACTGTACCGAGCCGCCTGACAACATCAAGGACATTGGCTGAGGAGCAGCTCTGAGCGAAGTTCACGGACTTACCGCTCACACACACACTTGCTGATAACCACACCTACCTCATCTCAACGCCTTCCAGCCCCCCCCCCCAACGCAGTCTCCGGATTTCGAGCGCCACAAAGCCGCGGCGATCACTTGGATGTATTGTGCTGGGAACCTTGACACTGCGTATTATACTCAGTGTGAAGATGTGTCCCCCCCCTCCATCGTTTTCTAAACTGCCAATAATAAACCTGATTCTGATCATTAAATGGCAGTTTGTCAACCTATCCTGTGACCACCACAGAGTAGGTTGTGATAGATACATACTGTTGTGTAGTGGAATTTTACTGCCAGGGATGCAACTGAACAGATGGATAACCAACAAGAAGGGCTTCAGCTGCTGTTTCAATTAGTAATTCTGACTCAAAATGTTTGGTTTCATTAAATTGCCCACCTTCACCCGTCTCTCCTCCACAGGTCCAGCCTTCAGCTATTACCTACTTGGCTGGTGAATCATACGTACTTAATATTGATCATTCTCTGATGAGCTGGAAATGTTTTTTAGTTTCCTTTAGAAGTGATCGTTATTATTTTTTCAAAAGTAATGCATCTGATGAATCTAAGATTGATGCTGTGATGAGATTTTTTCAGGAAGCAGGCCTACTGAGCACACACTGCCATCGACTTCCAAGCTTTGTCTACTTTTGAGCGGTCTTCTTTTCTAAATTAGTTTAAGAAACCGGTAAGTAACTGTTCAGATTTAAGTAGTATTAAAGAAACTCTTAGATCTATGCAATAGTCTTGTATCCATGTAATATTGTCAATTTTTCTTTCAAGTTTTGTATTCCGACTGCTGAAGAAAGTTGGGAAGACAAGGCCCTCCAAGTAGTGTTTCTATAATGGACAAACTGAGTCATTTAAAGATGCAATGTTGCATTAAGACAAACATGCCGCACTTGAACCTCTGATTCAAGAGATCCTGAAGAAGGCACCGTAGAAACTCGACTTCCTGAGGTTTCTCAGGAAGACCAAGCTCCAGAGTGTCATCAATGAAGGCTGTGCCTTCTCCTCTCTACATCAATGTCTCGGTAGAGAGAGCCCACACATTCACCTTCCTGGGTACCACCATCTCTTGTCCTGGTCTGCAAACACCAAAGCCAGTCAAACAGACTGAAAAACAGTTTCTTCCCCCAAGCCATCACCATCACACAGAAATCTTCTGGGCATTAAATACTTCTTTTTTTTTATTGCACTTTATATATATTTTTTTTTCTATTTACTTATCTTGCACTTCATATAAGGACCAGCACCTGCGATGAAGCACTACTACTACTGCTACTACTACTACTGTCATTCGGACGTTTTTGTCCAAAGCAACTTAAATTTGAGAGAACAACACAAACAAGAAATTATATAGGAGGGTACAGCTGGGTAAGTGCTGGTCAGACTGCTGTGAGTCCAGGTGGACACAGGTGCTCCATGCCAGTGCTAACAATTATCTGTCCCCTATACTGTGGGGTGAGCATGTGAGTGAGTTGTATGTGTGTGTGTGTGTGTGTGTGTGTGTGTGTGTGTGTGTGTGTGTGTGTGTGTGTAAGGTGAAAACAAGGCTTTACCTGAACTGTAACAAGAATGGAGGAGGTAGGGCACAACCACACCACCCAAGAGACCAGACGTTGACAAGGAAGAGACCCGAGCCCAGGCCACCAGCAGCCCCACGGAGGACCAGCAGAGGGACAGGAGGAACCCCCTCACCCAGCAGGCGACAGGGGGAAGCCCCGGGCAGAACCCCTATGACCACGGGAGAAGGCAGCTAGGAAACCCACGGCGACGGACCAGGACCCGGCTGAGCACCAGCCACCCAGCTCCAGGCCCATAACTCAGCCCTCACCCAAATAGTCTGGCTAAATAGTCGAGGCAAGTGGACCACCATAGACCACCAGAGTCCCTACCAGGCCAGATACTTCGGCATGCAATTATGCACTTAATTGCTCTAAAAAGCATGCTGAAGGTGGTTAAACTTACTATAGGAGAAGTCTGAAACTTACTGAGAAGTTTGACCATGCAGAGCCTTGAAAGTTAGAACGATTTTTTTAAAGAGGAATTCTAAAATGAAGTGTCTAAAAATCAGTAAAGAGACAATAAAAGAAAACAGCCTTCAGGAAACATTTAGGCAATGTTATCAAATGGAGTCTACAAATATCAAAAAATAAGGCCAAAAACCGAGGCTAAAAGGTTAAAGTATGTGCAGCCTGATCTGACGATTGACATTAAAAAATACAGTGGGGCAAAAGTATTTACTCAATCACTGATTGTGCAAGTTCTCCTACTTAGAAATATGAGAGATCTTCATCATAGGTACACTTCAACTAAGACAAAATGAGATGGGTTTAATGCTGGCATGCAAGTTTAATGCTCAATGTTGTAGCAACTATTAAAGACTTTAGAGACACTCAAATCATAGATAGTGATAACATCTCCAAGTGTCTATTTAGAAACAAGAGGCAAAAGAAGTCTCTTCTTGATTTAGTAGTTCACTGAGCCTCTACTGACCTGCTTTGATGAAAACATATTAGGACAAATCCAATTCCAGTAATTACTCCACTGTTAGCTGTTGTTTCACTTGGAGGATTATACGTTTTTGGTAGGATTTCTAAAATCACATGGTTTTCAAATTGTGGCGCTAGTCTCTAATTCTGTAAAAAGAGCAGCATGAAGGTGCAGGCTTTTCTTCAATGAAAGTATGTAAACCTAACCTTTCTAGAAGCTTCTTATGTCTCTTTCATCAAGTCACGTGAGATACAGAAATAAGATAAGTTTTAGAGAAGATTAGATAGCTCACAAAATATCATCATCACAAAAGTGTCTATTAATAGTTTTCTGTTGAAAGTGTATGATTTTGGAGCCATGTTGGACCAAATGCAACATCTGGGTATTTCCTGGTTTCCTCAGAGAAACCAGGACCTGTCAAAGTATAAATCAGTTTCAAGACAATTTGGTATTTATTAAAATACATCTTTTATTGCTTTTATCACTCTTAAAAAAAAGGGTTTATTGCATTCACAGATACTGGCAGGATTAACATGTAACAAAACAGCTCATTTAGAGGGGCAGCACTTTGATAAACTGATTAGCTCAATTGTCTAACATCATAAAGCCTCTGAGTTTGAAACAGCAAGTTTCTTCTAGCTAAGGTGTTTCTGTTTGGAGTTTTAATGTTATCCTTTTACCTGTCCAGGTACTCCCTTCAGTTTCTTTACGTGGTGCTATATTGATGCGCCCTTTGAGCTGAGACAGCCCTCAGATCTGTTGTCAGCTTTTTAAATCCCTGTTCTGATCTATTGATTCATTATCTAGACCCAATTCAGGGTCACAAGGGTCTGCTGGTGTCTATCTCAGCAGTGTTGAGGCAAAACAAAAGGTCCACACTTGTTGATTTAGGACCTATAACAACTAGTAATCCAGATTACTGAGTTGTTTGTAAATCCAGAATGCATCAAGGACTTTTCTCGACAGTGAAGTAAGGCTGAATCTCAGTGCAGAAAAGCTCAGCAGTTTTGTGTCGTTTTTGTCCCCTAAAAATATATTTAAAAGACAGGTTATCAAAATCTGAGGCAGTTGTATCTAACTTACTATTGAAAACTGTTATGTAGTTATGACATTTGTCAATCTAAAACCATATAGAACGTTTATTCAAATGTGCAGCAGAACAGCGGTTTGATCCCCAGCTGCCTCCAATATCAAAGCACCCTTCAGTGAGAAGCTGAACCCCGTCTCTGATATACTCATGTATGTGTGATTGCACATGTAGATCAGACAAAAAAAAGCCTTAGTGTCTCTGCCCGTGTCAGCTTGGTAAGGTCAGCGGACATGATAAAACATACGAACTAGAATCAAGGCTTCATGCTTCAATTAAAAGAATGATTGACTAAATGTGGTCATTTAAAAACCAGTTGGCATCTCAATATTTGTCCACAGTGTCCATGTCAAAGCTAGCATGTTTAAACTGCTTAAAAGTATCATTATTTTCATGGTATGCGCCATCAAGGGAACATCCATGTGTGAATCGGGAAATGTTGTAAAACGTGTTCTGTAAAACTGCTAAACACTCCATGAATGCAGACTACCGGTATGCAGCATGATATTTGCAAACTCTAAAGGTTACTTTTGAGATATGTTGACAATTGTTTGAAAACAGTCAGTAAATGTTCCCTGGAGGTTTCTCTGTGAGACTTTCAGAGCTTGTTTTCACACAGAGTTGTGTAATGTCCCCTCTGGGACTCAAATTGCCCCGAATTGAATGAGGCATTTGGTGCTGAAAGGTGATAATTGGGTTGCCGCTCCTTGTTTCATGTTAATAGATTAATTGATAAGAACAGAATTAGATGAACAGGAGATTTGTAATGGGCTTCATCTATAGATCCATCTACTCAACCACCTTTGATCATTTTCACTCCTATTTACCCTGACGAGGTTCTGCTGGAACCGATCATAGCTTTTTGCTTGTTTGTGTTTTAATTATTATTAATTAAAACACAAACTAAAAAAAATAATTATTATTAAATATTAAATGAATTAAGTTTGGAGCTGTGTGTAAGGGGATTTATCTTAAATGCCCTCTGATGTGGGAGACTGAGTTGATTTTCATTTTTTTTAGAAGAGGCATGATGGTTGCATAATTTTTATAACTACTGGACTGTCTTCCAGTTCATCTTTATTACTACTGGACTGTACTCCCTCTGACCAGCAAGGATAAAAAGTCACAATCACATATTTTACAGCAAAACCAGATTAACACCCTGATTAACTGTGTCACCCTTGGCGACTCCTGCTCCTCTCTCGTGTGGGGTTCCGCAAGGCTCAGTCCTGGGCCCCTCTCTTATTCTCTCTGTATTTGCTCTCGCTTAGCTCCATACTTAGAAAGCATCTGATTTTTTAAAAACCATTTCTATGCAGATGACAGTCACATTTATATACCTCTTAAAAAGAAAAACGCTTATTTACGTACTTGACGACATAAAGGCCTGGATGTCTCTGAACTTTTTAAACCTCAATAGAAAAAAGCCTGAAGTGATGGTTTTTGGTGGCACCACCGGAACAGATCTGGGCTCTTTGTCCCAGCATATCAAACCAACCATCACTAAACTGGGGATAAAAGTGGATGCAGATCTCAAGTTTGACATCAAGATCAGTGCAGTTGTGAAATCCAGTTTTTATCATTTGAGGCAGCTAGCCAAAATAAAACTAATTATTTCAAGGCTGTACTGTTTGAAACAGTAATCCACACCTTTGTCACCACTCGGCTGGATTATTGCGATGCCCTGTATCTGGGGGTTAGTGCCTCCTCCATCTCCTGTCTCCAGATGGTTCAGAAAGCTTCAGCACGGCTTTTAATCGGCACACGCAAACATGGGCACATTTCCTCCCATT
The DNA here is from genome assembly GCF_033807715.1 of Cololabis saira. NCBI lineage: Eukaryota > Metazoa > Chordata > Actinopteri > Beloniformes > Belonidae > Cololabis > Cololabis saira. Next base: position 28,521,333 of record NC_084595.1, read on the forward strand.
TTAGCCTCATTCCACTGGCCGCCCACATATTTCAGGATTCATTTTTAAATGATTTTATTTGCTTTTAATCCCTGAATTATCTTGCCCTGCCGAACGTCTCTGAGCTTCTACACCAATATACACCTACTCGCTGTCTCAGGTCAGCTGGTCAGCTGCTCCTGAGCGAGCCTAAAGCTAAGTGGAAGCTCAGAGGGGAGTTGCAGGTCCCAAGTTCTGGAGCGACCTGCCTCAGCACATCAGACAGGCCTCCTCTAAATCCCTTGTCAAAACCCACCTATTCTCTTTTCCTTTTGACACCTAGCAAGACAGTGGGGTTTACTTTATTGTGTCTTTTTTATTCTCTATTTTATTATTTTATCTTTCATGCTATTTTGTTGCTTTGATTGTATGAATGTTACTTTTACCTACTGTATGTTTTACGTGTTTTAACTTATTTTATTTAACATTTTATGTTTTTATTTATTCTTCTGTACAGCACTTTGGTCAGCTGGGGTTGTTTTATAAGTGCTTAACAAATAAAATTGGATTGGATTGGATAAACCGAAAAAGTTCTTTCATCATTATTTAATGTGGCTTAATAAAATGCTCTTTACTGGCACTATTTCTGTGTTGGACAGGGACAGATGTGGACAATGTACCGGTTTGTGGATAGATTGGTATAGCAAAGCAGCCCAAGTATTAAAATATCAACCTGTCAGTTTAACACATATTATATTGAGTCCATCCTCACATCTTCCATCACCATCTGGTAAGTTGCTGCTGAGAAGGTGATCGGCTGCAATCTGCCGTCGCTCCAGGACATGTACGAATCCAGGACTTTGAAGTGTGCAGGAAAGATTCTGTCCGACCCCTCCCACCCCAGTCACAAACTCTTTGAGACTCTTCCCTTTGGCATGAGACTGCAGTCCACCAGGACCAAAACCTCACGCCACAAGAACATTTTTTTCCCCATCTGCCACTAGCCTTATTAACCAGGCCCAGAACCCAACCTGACACTCTTCCTGTCCCCCACACCCACCTCTGACATGACACTTCACCTGCACTCTATGCGTTACATCAACGCTCAGCTCACACTTTGGAATACTTGCACTGTGATCAGCTGCACATTGTTGGACCGCTCTTTCATGCTACTTACTGAATCAATTACCGTGTATATATATTTATAGTAACTAATATACTGCTAATCCCATTACTTGTTTTTATATATTGTATATACTGCTAAATATATTACTGTTTCATATCTCCATATTTAGAAAAATCTGTTGCACCAGCTACGCCAAAACAAATTCCTTGTACAGTATGTCCAGTAACGTACTTGGCTATAAACCTTTTTCTAATTCTATTAACTAAATATTTAATTTCACCCAGGTTATACCAGGAAGCCCCAAATATGACCTACTGTATATCATTCATTGGAATATTCAATTAACAATATAGCAACCACTGCAACATTTAAACTATAATTAAGTTTTGACAGGTGTTAGTACAAAGGACATTATTAGAGAATTACATAAAAAGGCTCATAGAGACTCTCAACAGTGATCATCATATTGTCTTCAAATAAAGGTTTACAGCTTGTAACACACACTGTCACACCTGTCTCCCCTGTATCTGCCATTTATTAAAAATTAACTTACGTGATGTCGCAGTTGACTGAACGCACGCTGCTGGTGGAGGCTTTTAAAATGTTTGGCATTTTCCAGCCTCCTCTTCTACTGCCTTCATTTTCTCCCTCGGGCCCACTTCCTCTTTTTTTCAACACCATTACGACCAATGCCACCACATTCCTCTGTCTTTCTGTCTTGCCTCGGTGCTCTTTCATGTTGGTCGTTTTGAAAATAAAACTTGACTTTGCCTTGACTTTCTGATTGGTCCCTGACTGACCAATCAGAAAAATCATTCTCCGTTGCTACATCTGGGTCAGAATATCCGGTTGGACAAAATAGCCGTCTCTCTCACATCATTAGAAAAAGCGTAGTTTTGATTTGCCTTGTATCAAAATTTAAAGCTTTTGTATTAGTAAAAAGGAACACTTGGGAACACACTGCACACACTGCATGTGCAGTGTATTTTTTTATCAAAAACCGGCAGAAATCCAATCCGTACTATCAAAACAAAGTCGGCTCAGCAGCTACAACCAGCCCCCCAGTCTCGCACTCAGAAGGCACGCCGATTTTTTCCAGTGGCCAGCCGCGGTACTGCAACAAAAAATCCCATGGGGCCCAGAAAGCTTTTTTTCCATAGACCGCAATAGTAAAAGAGAAGCCTCTAAAACTGTTCACAGGACACCTCCAGCTGTAATCACCGGCAATTACTAATCTTTGTATTCTATATTTTTAAGTCATGGACTTTATATCCGTCAAAAATGTTTTATAACGGCCAGAAAAGTCAAAGAAAAGTCTCTTTCTGGGCGTGACGTCACGGCTGTGTCCGTGCACTCCATGGATGTATTATATTAATATATATTATATAATTATATTATATTAATACATTAATAATATATGTAATACTATACATGTAATAATATACATTAATTAATATATTATATTAATACATATTATATTAATACTCGCGTCATTGCCCCGGGGCATGATGGGAGACCCCAGAGCATCATGGGAGGTGACTCAACTGCGCATGCTCTAAGGCCGCGTTCAGACTGCAGGCAAATATCCGATTTTTAGCCCATCCAGATTGAAACTGGATGACTCTTTTGAAGTCTGAACAGTCCCAAACCGCATGATATCCGATTTTTGCAAACCAGATCGAAACCACCTCCAGGAGGTAGTTTCATATCCGATCCATATCTCATTTGGGCAGATGTGTGTCAGTCTGAACAGTCCAAACACTCATATCGGATATGACTGTCCCAGACGCTCCAAACCACCCGCCCATTTCCAGTTGTGGAGCTACTCATCCTTTCACAGAGAGCATGTACAATCTCTGATGCCACGTCAAAAACTATTATTTGTAGTTTGAGTGTTGCAAATTCACATTACAAATCATGTTTTAATAGCAGAAAAAAAGACAGCATTTCCACGTAGGTGCGGGTCGCCGCGTACCCTACGCCGTAGGCGCTGCGTCGGTGTAACGCGGATAAATCAGCCTTCAGTCGCGCTGTGACTGAGCCTGAACCTGCAGCTCGTCTCGTCAGCCCCTCTCCTCCTAGGAGGACAGGTTATGGAGCGGGGCTGCCAGTTATTAATTGCTGGTTCGTTTTGTTAACTCTGAGCTTTGTTGGTTGGTTTGTTAGTTTGCTGGTGGTTTTGTTCTGAACACTTTTCTCTGTTTCTCATTTTGCTGGGACGCCGGGTCCCTCCACCGATCACACAACTTTTGCTGTATGCGTTCATTTTTATGTCTAAAAATGATGCGCAGTGCCGACCCAATCAGAAACGGTAGGCTACAGATATTTTGGGATTTTTTATATATATAAAAGAAATACATGACTTCACACAATACACGCGCTGGGTGACACCTCCGCTCCGACGTCGTTGCTACGGCAACCCGTCAGATCAGTCAATGATGTGGCGCAGTCTGAACAGAGCCATATCCGATATGGACACTTGCTAAAAACAGTGTGGACAGTCAGCCCTGAAAATCGGATATGAGAAGGAATCAGATATATATCAGATTTGCCTGCAGTCTGAACGCGGCCTAAGGGCCCCTTAACGCGGAAGTAAACCCGGAAGTCAGGACATTTTTCGGCGTATGCGCTAGGTGAGCAATTTACATTGAAATGAATGGGCGGCCATTTTCCTACCTCCTATCCAGTTATTTAATACATCCATGGCTACAACCCATAGCTACAACCACGAAAGTGTTTTATTTATTTATCTTAAAATGATTAAGCGGTGTGCTTGAGGCACTTGTAAAAGTGACACCCACTACCCAGAGAGAATCACAGGAATACATTGCCTCCCTTTATCAAAACCAACGGTAAATTACGAAAAATGTCTGCTTTGGATAAAGCTATGTGGACGGACATCAGATTTTTAAACTCACTACGGTACCCGAAGTGTTCCTTTTTATTTATATCTAGTTGCTGTTGATTTTCTTTGGTACATTAATTGGAAATTAAGTGATGTAAAACCCAGTTTTTACAATGGGAGTGGACAGGAGACATGGCAGTTTTGTCCGACCTAACAAGAGGGGCGGGGCTTGACAAAGGGTCAATTACTGACATCTAACAAACACAAATGACTTTATTTGTTGGCGGTGCAAGTGTCTGCAGGCCAATCAGCTGCAGTAATGTATTTCGCTGTGTGTGTGTGTTTTGTTTTTCGTTTTGACAAGCGTGCCCTCAAGAGCCCAGGCCACCAGGAATTGTCCCTCTGCCCCTCATGGCCAGTGCAGACCTGATTGAAAACATGTTTACCTAACCTTTCTAGAAACTTTTTGTACTTCTTTCTCTCATCAAGTCACATGAAATACTGAATGAAGATAAGCAGGGCTCTCAAGTTTGAAGTTTGAGGTCTCCCTCCCAGTGTCCCATTCACCCAACTTTTTTATAAGGAACAAATTTGACTATATGAAATACATTTTATTTATTCTATAATAAAGGAAAACACTGTAGTGGGCATTTGTCTCTTCACAATATTCATGCTATAATAAATAATTTTTCTTAGTGGTGTTTAATAATAATAATTGAACAGCAGTGGTCTCGCAGGTGTTTGACTTTTAATTACTATTAATGTACAGTTCAAGGAGATGCAATACAAGTGAAGGAAGCCATCATTAGACAACCATCACATGGTGATGCAACAGTGTGAATTAAGTGTTTTCTAATGATAATATACATTTTGAAGTCATGCTTGACCTAATGCAGCATCAGGGACTTCCACGTGTCCTCAGATCAGATCAGCTACTGAACCCACACAATGTCTCAGATGTGATCATTGGAGAGCTTTTGTTGTGAAAGACACTGCTACTGTGTATTTAGTGAATGTATACGTTTTGCACACAGCCTGAACAATCAGCAGCATTGTTTTGATTTCTAACCAGTTTTAAAACTAGGCCAAGTTGCTCACGTCAGTAGGTGTATTCAGCACAAGTGAAGAGGTTGATGATTATTATCTGCAGGATATATGGTGCACAAAAGCTCCTGTAAAGCTACGCTTGAGCTATAAGCATGTGAAGCATTTGCCATTTTGTTTCATGTGCTACTGTGTTCCCCAGACATCAATAATATCCATCACTGTATCCGTTAAGAAATTAAATATGACGGACAACCAAATATGTGATGTCCACATATGTGTACGCCAGGTCTTAGGAGGTTAATGCTGAGCTCAGAGCTAAACTTAAGGGATCCTCAATGCTCTCTGACGTGAGAGACTGAGTTGATTTTCACTTTTTAGAAGAGGCATGATGCGTGCGTCATTACCGGTAAGGTCGTAAAATGTAAGACTACTTTGATATTTGAAAGGATACATCCATAATGCTCAGCCTGTTCTTCCAGACCTGCATGTCTCCAGAACATGTGAATGCTCACCACCTGTTCAGAAGTGTCAAGTATTTCGCTCAAAGCTACACAAACAGTTCAACTTAAATCAGAGGTGGGGAAGTTGTCATTTGCAACATTTCCAGTAAAAAGATGAAAGGGCAAGTGATGCTGCTCCTTCATTTTGCATTTCATGCTTACTTGTATTAATTAAAATGTATTTAATTACCACTATAACTTAACTGTGGGCTGCGCTTTTAGCTCAGCTTGGAGACTTACATGCATTTTCACTAAGATTTCTAAAATCACCTGGCTGTTAAACACAGTAGCTCACCTCCATAGTTACAGAAAGTCAACAGCTTAGAGGTGCACGCTTCTCCCCATTGAAAGTACGAGTTACTAACCTTTTTAGAAGCTTCTTGCAGTTCTTTCGTCAAGTTACATGAAATACTGAATAAAGACACGCTTTAGAGAAGATTAGATAAACGTCGGTATGGCAGACAGAAACTTCTATCAACTTCTCAAACTTCTGTTAAACACAGACAGTGCATTGCAAAACTGCAGTGTCCCGAGTGTCATGGATGATGCTCGAGTTTGTGAAGAAAGTACAACCATAAATGATCATTTAAGAGGAAATTACAACCATCACATGGTGATGCAACAGTGTGAATTAAGTGTTTTCTAATGAAAATATACATTTTGAAGTCATGCTTGACCTAAAACAACATCAGGGACTTCCACGTGTCCTCAGATCAGATCAGCTACTGAACCCACACAATGTCTCAGATGTGATCATTGGAGAGCTTTTGTTGTGAAAGACACTGCTACTGTGTATTTAGTTTAGTGAATGAATATGTTTTGCACACAGCCTGAACAATCAGCAGCAGTGTTTTGATTTCTAACCAGTGTTAAAACTAGGCCAAGTTGCTCACGTCAGTAGGTGTATTCAGCACAAGTGAAGAGTTTGGTGATTATTATCTGCAGGATATATGGTGCACAAAAGCTTTATTTTCAGAATGGAAAACCTATGAAAAATGCTTCTTGACCTGAATACTTACTCAACCTGGAAACAAATGACACATGTTTTTAAACAAAGACGCCTTTCTCCTAAAATAAACATCTAGATTGTTAAACCTTTCACCTCCTTTAAGGACGTTTGTAAGAAGCTTCATGACAATTTTGACAGAGAGTAAGTACATGATCCATGTCAGAAGTGTCAAGTATTTTGCTCAAAGCTACACAACTGTTCAACTTAAGTTCAGCTCTGAGCTCAGCATTAACCTTCTAAGACCTGGTGTACACATATTTGGACATCACATATTTGGTTGTCCGTCATATTTAATTTCTTAACGGATACAGGGATGGATATTATTGATGTCTGGGGAACACAGTAGCATGTGAAACAAGATGGCAAATGCTTCACATGCTTATAGCTCAAGCGTAGCTTTGCAGGAGCTTTTGTGCACCATATATCCTGCAGATAATAATCATCAACCTCTTCACTGTGCTGAATACACCTACTGACGTGAGCAACTTGGCCTAGTTTTAAAACTGGTTAGAAATCAAAACACTGCTGCTGATTGTTCAGGCTGTGTGCAAAACGTATACATTCACTAAATACACAGTAGCAGTGTCTTTCACAACAAAAGCTCTCCAATGATCACATCTGAGACATTGTGTGGGTTCAGTAGCTGATCTGATCTGAGGACACGTGGAAGTCCCTGATGCTGTTTTAGGTCAAGCATGACTTCAAAATGTATATTTTCATTACAAAAAACACTTCATTCACACTGTTGCATCACCATGTGATGGTTGTAATTTCCTATTAAATGATCATTTATGGTTGTACTTTCTTCACAAACTCGAGCATCATCCATGACACTCGGGAGACTGCAGTTTTGCAATGCATTGTCTGTGTTTAACAGGCAGAGTTGATAGAAGTTTCTGTCTGCCATACCAACGTTTATCTAATCTTCTCTAAAGCTTGTCTTTATTCAGTATTTCATGTAACTTGACGAAAGAACTGCAAGAAGCTTCTAAAAAGGTTAGTAACTCGTACTTTCAATGGGGAGAAGCGTGCACCTCTAAGCTGTTGACTTTCTGTAACTATGGAGGCGAGCTACTGTGTTTGACAGCCAGGTGATTTTAGAAATCTTAGTGAAAATGCATGTAAGTCTCCAAGCTGAGCTAAAAGCACAGCCCACAGTTAAGTTATAGTGGTAATTAAATACATTTTAATTAATGCAAGTAAGCATGAAATGCAAAATGAAGGAGCAGCATCACTTGCCCTTTCATCTTTTTACTGGAGATGTTGCAAATGACAACTTCCCCACCTCTGATTTAAGTTGAACAGTTGTGTAGCTTTGAGCAAAATACTTGACACTTCCGACATGGATCATGTACTTACTCTCTGTCAAAATTGTCATGAAGCTTCTTACAAATCTCCTTAAAGGAGGTGAAAGGTTTAACAATCTCTAGATGTTTATTTTAGGAGAAAGGCGTCTTTGTTAAAAAACATGTGTCATTTGTTTCCAGGTTGAGTAAGTATTCAGGTCAAGAAGCATTTTTCATAAGTTTTCCCTTCTGAAAATAAATAATTAAGTGCTCTTATATTAGATATTAATATGAGAAACATTTGTATTCAGTGGAGGCTGGGATGCTACATAAAAAGAAAAAGAAATACTCTTGGAGAACTGTTGCTTTTTCTGTCAGTCAAAATGACTTTCTGCATCTTTTGCTGGAGATGCTGCAAATGACAACTTTACCACCTCTGATTTAAGGGATCCTCATGCTCTCTGATGTGAGAGACTGAGTTGACTTTCATTATTTAGAAGACGCATGATGCGTGCATCATTACCGGTAAGGTCATAAAATGTACAACTACTTTGATATTGAAGAATGAATGTGTGAGATTATATATATATATATATATATATATATATATATATATATATATATATATATATATATATATATATATATATATATATATAAAAAACTGTTTGGTACTTTCTTAAAAGGTACCAAACTGTGCCAAACATCAAAATGTAAAGAAGACCACTGAAAATAGCTGCAGTGGGCGATAAAAGAATAATTTCCTCGGTAAAGAAAACCCCCGTATCAGCATCAACTGAAGTTGATCATACTCTGAAAAAATAGCATTGTATCGTTGTCTTAAGCTACAGTACCATCAAGAGTAGATTGATGGCTTACAAGGTGCAATGGTGAATGGGACTATACTTTATTCATATTCATCCTAATACTAATGCAGGAGCATGATTCCTTTATTTCAAATCAATTGTAATTAATATAAAAGGAAAATAATAAAAACTCTGCCCAAATACATTTGGATCTAAATGTATGTCAACAAGCTGTGGCTGATTTCAACAGACAGTCAATCGGTAATGATGAGTTGCTTCATTTATTTAGTACAATAGACACAGAAGAGCATGACCTGAAAACATCAAGAACATAAATGAAAGGTCACAAGTTTCCAGAGGAGCAAGAATGCCCTCTGCTGGGAGAGGGCAGCTGAGAAGCAGAGAGGAACTGCAGTTGCTGTGTTCACACAGCGTCCTCTCAGTTATTGTTTGGTATTGAGTCTGGGCACATGCAGTTCAAGTGATCTCTTTAACCCTCCACGGATAAAACTGTTTACAAATGAAATTACTGAAAAGCAGCAATGCAGTTGAAATATAAAAGTTGTGCCTTCTGATACAAAAGTCTCTCCTAGGTGCTCTTTTTAAAATGACATTCTTTCTTACTTCTGACACAACATTGTGTCTTTTACATTATAAATAAATTACATTTAACTTAGTTTTGACAGTCTTCAAAGATACATAAAAAGCAAAAGTCAACCATTTTAAAGCCAATGCCACTGTGAACAGTTTGGATGCAGCTTAACTTTATTTGGAGTGTAAATATCTGAAGTCTCAACAGTTTTGTTTCAGCAAACTAAGCTGGTAAAGCTCTTCCGTCTATAAGTGATAGAAAACCAAACAAACTTTAAAGTAAATGGTTAATGTAAGAAAATCTGATCAGAGGTTCTATCACGATGAAATTAAAAAAAAAATTCCTGAAAAAAAAGCTTATTTATGTTTTGTTCACATGAAAATCATTAGAATTTTAGAAGAATCTACAGCATTTCCTCCAAGTGCAAACATGAGTTTACAAATGCTCTACTAGAGTCCTGTCATGAGACGAGTTGGTTACAGGAGGAAAAGAATCTAGACAGACAACAGTCCCCAAAGATGAAACTACATTAACAAAGATTGACTGTAAGAACCACAGTCTGTAACACAACTATGACTGAGTGAGAGACAACATTGTTGATAATCTGTTAATAGAAAGTAGTTATGGTTTGCGTGTTACTACCAAGTACACTAACCCGCTGTACTGTGGTTAGTCTGTCCCTGACCAACACAGCCATCACAAGCAACCACTAGAGGTCACACATGCTCAGATCAAACATGAATCGTATTCTCTGAGGTACCTGTTACAGACATTTGACATTGATTTCATGAGCCACCTGTGAAAGAATTGGTGTAACAATGAATAGCTTTTACATACACAAGAAAAAATAACAACCAAGGAAAATGCAAGCTTGAAGAACGTAATGGCGAAGTCGAACTACATTAGTACCAATTTGGGTATGCATCTGTTTATAAACATCTCAAAAGGAGGAAAAAAAATAAAATTGGTAAAACATGAAGAATCAGATAAAAACATAAGAGTTGTCATGGCTGGTTTACACTGCAGTAACTTCTGCCTTTTTGTTTCAAATTATAATCACATATACAGAATATCTTCAATATGTATTCTAGCCCTTATAAAACAACACTGCTCTGCAAAGGACCCACTTTGTGGCTGTCTAAATCAAGAAATACCGAGAAAAAAAACAAAACATTCTTACTTCGACTCTTGATCACTTTCTCTCACACACACACACACACACACACACACACACACACACACACACACACACACACACACACACACACACACACACACACACACACACACACACACACACACACACACACACACACACACACACACACACACACACACACCAGTAAATCCAAAAGCGCAGGGTTGACTCTATTTACATTATAATTACAAGTTTACAACCATGTGGAGTAAATTCCGAGTTTGTACAGTTGCTGCACTGCAGGCAAAAAATAAAATAAAAAACATGTAGCAAGTTGATCAGAACTAAAATAGCTTTATGGCTGAAGGAGGAAAAAAAGGAAATGATCATTTGGCTCCAGTGTGCACTGCCTGCTCTCACCTAAGACACAATGGTTGTTGATTTAAACCTGCACTGGTTTTCAGCTCATACTTTACTGTACACAGTGGGAAGGTTTTTTTTTTTTTTAGTACATTCAATTGATGCAAACACAAGTTTGGCATTTTAAGAAATCAATCAATTTACTGATATAGCCCAACCATGACTACCGTAATATGGCAAAAGCTTCAGCTTGCATAAATCATTTAAGAGTACAAGCAGTTATTTTACCTGCACAATTAGTTAAACACAAGTGATGGCTGAATGTCTCAAGTAGCAGTAATTTCACTTTAATCATTGCTGACACTTGCATCTTTATAAATGACTGAAAGTGCACAAATACACAGTAACGTTGACACTGTACTATAGTAGTCTGAAGTGGCCATTTTACAGCTCAGAAGGTCAGGTGCCTGTGATCAGGCTGAGCTAAAGGAGTTCATTTGAAGCATGATTGTCTGCTCAGGCATGGGGATTGGATGAGAACTGCAGAGGAGGTTTGGTCAACAGGATAAAGCATGAGGAGCGTGTGTACCATCTGACAACACACTGTCAGAAACACAATCAGATCCACCCTGAGCTATCAAGTACAACTGAAACGGCCAATCTCACAAACTCTAACACCATGTCCACGCAGCTAGTGGGAGTTACGAGACAGAGTCCTACAATAGTGCAAACACTGTTGCTGTCTTGAAGACACCCAAGTTGCTTGTTATTGGGACAGAAACTGGATGCTCTCTTACAGCCATTTTTGAAGTGTAGAAAGGTTGTCGTGCATCCAGCGTTGGTTCAGTCTGATGGTTTCCAAAGCCTCCTGCACACTTCTCATCTGAGAACCACGCTCCTTCAGACCGGAGAAGAAAGCCTGCACCTGCAAAACAGAAAAGCAAATGGCAAATATTAATGCGTCCACCAAAAACAAACATCCAATAAGTAAAATAAAACATAAACTAAAGGTTTTAAGGCATAAACGAACTGTACCTGATCAAGGTGTGCTTGTGTGGAGAACTGGGAGGTAGCAGATTTGATGATTGCCTGGATAGCAAAGGAGCCCACAGGGAACCTACAGCCAAAAGAGCACAAACTGATGTTTCATACCTTAACTAAAAAAACAAAACAAAATTATAACGACAAACATAAAAAAAATACAAACTACCATGATAATGTATTTTTGAAGGCTGGCACTTACTTCTCTATAAGAAGGTCCCAGTTAACCTGTATGAAGTCCCAGGCAAACAAATAGCCCGCAAAGCCGGTAGACACGGTGCTGATGACCACAGGCAGCTCCTGGGTCTGAATGAGATCCCCTTTCAGACCTGCCCTAAGAATCCTGGAAAAGCCATACGTGTTAAAATGCTGCTCTCTCAGTGTGTCAACAGAACACTGAATCATGACAACAATACAGCCAGCTCACTAGTTCATACATTGACTTTTTTTTTTTCATTGCAATTTAAGTATAATTTACCGATAAGTTTCACACAAAAAAGACAATACACCGATCAGCCATTGTATTATGACCACCTGCTTAATCATGCGCCCAACTTAAGATCTGACCAGTCACCACTGATGCTGTGGACTGGGATTGCTCCACAGTTCCCATCAGACTGGTATCTGGGGAGGTCGGAGACCTAATTAACACCACCGCTGCTACTATAGGGGAAATTATGTTTCCAATTTCTATTGGCGTGATTCATCTCCAAAACGATTTTGTGGTGATGCATTCATGTTAATGGCAGAAAAACACTGAATGCTAAATAACCTGGATTTCTGTAAGTAACTTTTCTAGTCTTGTTTACTTCTTAAAGTTGGATTCATCCATACAATCATAAAGCTCTCTTTTAGTCTACGTGTACAGATCGACAGTTTCATTTAATGAGCCTAGGCAGTGCTTTCTCACGCACTGACGTACAGTTCAGAGTTTACGTGGGGTTCAGTGTCCTTGCCCAAGGACACTTGAACATATTGTCAACGAGGCCAGGACTCGAACCACCGACCCTATTCATTGTAACAGATAAGCAATGATGTAATGTTATGGCTGATCGATGCATGTGTCAACATAAATCCTCTGCCATTAAAAAAAGAAAAAGAAAATCACAAACTCAAAGTTAGTATGATTTTCCTTCTTTTATCAAATAGAGAATTGTATATCAGTAAAACAATTGCACGCAATTAAAACCAAAATGTTATGCAATGTGGAAGACGTGAAGTGGAAACACAAACTCTTACCAAGATAAACGCCGTGTGTCCTGAGTCGATGCGAGGCCCTGCAGCATTTTTCGCTTCTCATTAGCATAGGTGGCATTTGTGTATTTACTGAACAAAGTCGACCAGTCTTCATCTGACTGAGCAGCCACTGTGAATACAACTTTCTGCAGATCGCCTGGAATCCTACAGAGGTAAATACAAGAAAGGGGAAAATACTAACAAAATATAGACATTTCAGTGGTTCTAGCCTCCTTCCTTAAACTCAACATAAAATCTTATCAAAGCCTTCCTGAAGTTAGTCTATGCTTGTACAACTGTGTGCAACCATCCTGCTACCAGCATGACCCTGACCCTGTAGCGGAGCAGGCGGGGGGGCAGGGGGGGCGGCCGCCCCGGGCCCACTGCTCCGGGGGGGCCCACTCCGAAGAGGAAAAAAAAAAAAAAAAAAAAAACTCCGAAGAGGAAAAAAAAAAGGGTTCTGAATAAAATAAAGACAGTTGGACTGTATAAAACTTGTGTTCATAAGGATAAAGTTGTTTAAAAAATAAAAATGAAACAAATAGTCCCTTCTCCCCGTGTGTGTCTGCCTGTCATGCACGGGTTCGCACGCGCATCTGTTTAAGGCTGATTTATGGTTCCGCGTTACACCAACACAGAACCTACGGCGTAGGATGCGCGTCGCCGCGTAGGCTACGCCGTAGCAATGCGTCGAGCCAGTTGTCGCATCAGAGCCTTAAACTCATGCTGAGTTTCAGCTGCTGAAGTTGATTAAAAACTCTCTCCGGGCTGCATGGATGAGGCCAGACTACCAAACCTCACCTTCCTCTCAATCCAGAGGGACATCGCCATTGATGAGAGCAAGTTTATTGTGACCAAAAAGACGAGTCATTAAGAAATCCACTGCTGCGGTTGAGGTTGCCAGATCTGACAGGTTCCAGCCCAAATGCAACGTAAAACCCACCGAAATAATGAAAAACCAGCCCGAATCTTACTTTCTCTGTTAAAACCATAAATTATTAAATGCGTAATACATTTCATCTTCACATTACTAAATAACCTAAAAAAAAGTTCAGGCTCCAAACAAAAACTACAATAAAATGGAGTAGATTAAAGCAAATATATTATCAGTGAGTTTATTGTGTAAATTTCTACTTTTCTCTGCCATAATGGAAACTTTTTTTTGTTAATAATTTCTCCTAAATATTTAGTAAAACCAGGAAAAGCAGCCCAAATATATATATTTTTAGCCCAATTGGGCTGAAACCTGCCCAACCTGGCAACCTCACCTTGCTCTCAATCCAGAGGGATTTCTCCGTTGATAAGAGCAAAGTGATTGAAAGGTGAAGAACCGGCTGATGGTTCGGAAATAGTTCGGATTTGAAAAAGTTTTAAAATAAAAGTTTTTGCATTTTGGGTCGTTCAATACCCCCACCCCAGATGGAAATATTTTTTGTTGTGGTTCTCCGCCCACCGCTGGATGAAACCATCATTGGTAAGCTGTCATAATATTAATTATTTCTGATAACATTGTCATAATGCTGAATATATGGCCTTTCATATATTGTTTGTTGCTGTTTGACCGCCTAGTCTGATTGTGTTAAATACATGTCGTCGTCGTGTAGGTTGAACACGTGTGTCTGAATTGTGCTACTTGATATCAGACATCTATGGCTAAGATGAAAACTTAGCCTTAAAAATAAATATATCCCCACGATAAGTCATAATTATGAGATAAAAAAGTCGAAATGATGAGATAGAAAGTCGAGATGATGACTTTTTATGTCATAATTATGACTTACCGTGGGGATATTTTTATTTTTAAGGCTAAGATTTCATCTTATTTTTTTCTTTTACTGGCGGAAATGAGCTTCCATAGACATCACTGGATGTCATTAGATTTTTATCTCCAGTTTGATACTTATATCTTAAAGTCTGCATTAGGGTTATAGTTAGGTTTGACATAATGACTGGTAAATCCCTGGTGCTGAAACCTCATGTGAATGGTTCTGACCGTGTCGCTGCTGCTGTTGGAATTGTGGTTGGTTGGGCCTGATCTGTGGCATTTTTAGCGATTATGTTCTAACGGGGATGTTTAGGCCACAAGGGCCCATCTAGAATGCTTCGCCCCCCCTAGGCTGGGACCCCTGCTCCGCCCCTGCCCTGACCAGAATACACAACCCCCTTGAGTCCTTTTCTTACCTGAAGGTCCCATTCGAGTCAACATACTGTTTGAACAAGGATTTGGCTTGTTTAACACAGTTTTCTTTTGCTAAATTGCAGGCTGTCTCGAGGAGGGCTGAGCGCAATTCCTGTTTAGACACACGCTCTTCCTCCTCCCATGTTTGGTTGTCCATCAGAGATCCAAATTTGTCTAGGATGTAAACCTGTAACAACAAAGAAAATTATCATGATTACATGAAAATACTGAAATCATGATCTCAGTTCAAAGCTTAATTAATAAGATTTAACCTTCCAGTTTAGCAGAAATTTTTTTCACATGTCCAATACAAGAACATCCCAAAAATATATTTTTCAACAAATTAACCATCTCTTTACCCTCAAATAAATACATATAACAGTACTAACACTGCTCACTTGAACAGTAGTTCAGTAGTATTTCAAGAATGATAATTCAAAAAGAAAAAACAAATATAAGTGAGGTAAATCTGTGTTTTATTCATTCTTTTGTTTGTTTTAGTGCCAAATGACAAAAAAAACTATTCATCAATGAAATAAGTAGAACATAAGAAATGGCTTCAATTTCTTCTTCAAGGCAACTGGACTGCGTAACTGTTTTTTTGAAGACCGTTTACTTTTCATCTGAGTAGCTTCATCAGTCCTGACTGTTGGGGGTGAATACAGGTTAGATGCTGTTGACTTCTTCAGGTGAATTACTTAAAAACTCACTTCTCAACGAACCAGCACTCGGCTGATGACCTGAAACAGGCACAAGCTGGCTGTGTGGTGACTGGTGATGGTGGCCATTAGTGGCTCATTGTTCCTGTGTGGCTTGCGTGAATGTTGTGTAAGCTTCCTAGGCAGCAAGGCCAAGACCAAGATGTCAAATCTATGTCAATCTATCTAATCTTTGCCATCTATGAAACCATTTATGTTTGGCGGGATACTAGAACGACTTGACGGAGACATCTGCCATCTGTGCTCCATAGTTAAAAAATGTTCAACTTGTCTGTGAGGACACCCTGATGTATACAATTACAGATAATCTGACAGCAAAAAGACAATGAAGGGGAAGATGTTTTTGGTGATGTCACACTTCTCTGAACCTTACAGCAAGATTCTGAAGACATAAAGAGAAAAGCTTTTGTGTGGCAAGAAATCTCAAAGAACTTGGGCTTAAAATGTGTATATAAAACCAATATAATAATATTTTCTATATTTTCATCATAAATATTCTTTTGAAGTGACCACTTGCCTTCGCAGGTCAATTTTGCACCAATTGTGAGTCTTGGTGCTTCTCTCTACAGCAGGCTGTCAAACTTCTCTCAACTCAGCTCTTAAATATTCAACATCTGCACTTAAATCGTGTGCCTGCCCACTTGTCACAGCATTTCATCAATCACAAGCCCCTTTTACATTGGCAAATACCCTGCGATTAACGCGTGGATCTAGCGTGTCGTGTGCCCCTTTTACATTGACCGACGCGGGTTGGCGTGTCGATCTGCCCCGCAAATAACTCCCCTCCGAGGGTCAGGTCTAATGTAAACAGAACTAACGCGGGGTGCCGGGTCGTGCAAGGATTTTTTGATCACGTAACATGAGTACAACCCACCAGGGAAGTTTTTATTTAGCTATTATTATTTCATAAAATAAGGAAACAGCTGATGAGAGTAACAACAGCAGCAGGAAGTCACCGGTAGGATCTATATTTGAAAGATGAGTAACTGGAAAGACGAAGAGATCTACGAGCTGCTCATCCTCGGAGACACGGAAGCTATAAACCGGCATGTGTCCAGAACCACAAAGGATGGTCCATTGTTTGAAAAACTGGTCACAAAAATGACAAAACGGGGCTTTGAAAGAAGCAAAACTCGGCCAAAAGAAACACTAATCCCGATGTTCATCCATCCTCGTTTTGAAAATGACACCTGTCTGACGGCGATAAATCTTGCTGCTGTAGGGATAATACGTCATTCTACACGCCCATACAGGTTACGTTTTGTTTCCTGATAAACGCCTCCCGACTCGTCTTCCCTCTCCTCTACTCGCTTTCAGGCCCGAGGTGAAAAATAACACGCCTTGCGTTTATATTGCCAGCACGCATGCATTCATCATCCAGCGATATTAGCGGGATCCAATCTAAAAACCCATAGTCATATACAGTATAAAAAAAACAAATTAATAACTTTAGTTGTTTCCCCTCTCCCATTTTCTTTTTAAATCAGAAAAAAAGCCCTTCCTTTCTTTTGTTATTTGTTTTCTAACAGAGAAAAAAAAGTTTTGAAAAGAAAAAAAGAACAATATACTGATTTTTTGGTTTTCACTTTCTTTCGGTGTCATTTTTTTTAAGTGAAAAAAAAAAAGAAGAAAAACCGGTGAATTGACATTTTTCTATTTTGGCCCTGAAGAACAAATGATACATGGATTACAGAAGATGCCAATGATCAATTATAGGAAAGCTAACAGTTTAAATTAAAGAACTTCAGTTTTGTATTTCTAATCAAAGTATGATCTAGAAATTAAATCTTTAGACTTAAATTTTAAATGTATTATGATGAAAAAATGTTATATCAAATTATACCGCACATGTTTATTCTTAGTAACGTATGTTGGATGTATGTGATGGTGTCAGTCTTCTTCCGTACAGGTGAGTGTGTATATATGTACCGTACCTTCATGCGAGCCACAAGAGCAGACTCCTGTCTTTTATCGAGCAGCATGTAGATATTATTTAGCTGCAACAGAGCTTCAGTCACAGGAGCAGTCTCAGTTTCATTGGACATGTAGTTTAACAGGTTAAGGACTTGATTGAAGGGCACACGTCCTAGTCTGTTGACCAGGACAAGAAATTGAGGAAAGTGGAAGATAAAAAGGAAGTTAATAGAAGAAACCCCATTTGCTTTTATCACTGAATGAAATGATCAAAATACTTTTTTACGTTGTTTTTTATACCTGGAGAGAGCAAATATGTTATGTATGAGAGAGGCACGGTCTTCATGTGTAAGAATAGAGACATTATGGGACAAAGCATCAAATAGAGCAGCCCAACCCTCATCTCCGTAGTGAACAATGTAGAAGCCTGTACTTCTGTAGTTCAGTTTCAGCCACAATACACTTTCTGGGACCTTAAAACTGGCTGAAAAGACAAAACAATACTGCCATTTGACACAGTATGTAAAATACATAGATTACGGTAAGTGCGAATGGTTCATGTTTTTTATTTTACCTGACTTAGTCTTCAGAGTAAACACTTGTCTGCACTCATTGGCCAAACTGCAGCTGTTGTTTACATACGTTACTGGAATATTCCACAAGCTAAACAAAACAAACCATCTGTTAGATAAATGTTGTTTGTCTAAGATCTGTGTGTGGTGATAAAACGCACCTGGAAGTACGGGTGGCATTGTCAGATGTGAGCAAGAAGTGCTCCTGTGTGAGGGTCACCTGGTCTCCCTTGCGACTCACAGTGACCAGTGGGAACCCTTTCTGTGTCGTCCATGAGCTCATCATCTCTGAAACGTTCTGGCGCTGAGTGGAAATCTCAACCTGTGGACAGAAAGAGAAATACTGCATTACTGTTCCATCTATTTACGTGTTCATTTCTTCTTAAATAAATAAAGCCAACTAAAGGAGTCATGTAAAATGCTGAAACTTTGTTATAGAAATTGGTAGTAAAAATACTTCTTTATGCTAACCCGAAATGGTACATAAACAGGAATATCAAACAAACCGTCAATTTTGACTGGTAGTATATAAAAGTAAAAGGTATATATAAAAGGTAAAATGTATATAAAAGTATAATTCAAATTCTCAGCAATACATTGCCAATTATCTTTCAGTTGTTCACATGTAACAATCAAGTGCCGGTCACCTGCATATGTGCTACAGACCTGCGGGTAAGCTTTGTAAACCGTGAAGTCCGAAAGCAAAGCATCCTTAACAGTTTTACACACACTCAGACAATTTGTTTGTGACAGTGACAAGAGGCAGCAGGAAGAAGATGCAAAGTTCCAACTCTACTCTTCAACTAAGCGCCTTGGATGAAAAACCTCTTATCAGAAAGTATTTGCAAAGTTAGTAAGCTCAATTTTTATAATATTCTGGCTTTTATGTTGCCAATAGAACCGACGAATAATAATAATAATAATAATAATAATAAAGCGTCCATTATCAAGGAAAACAACACACACACAGACACACAAACACCCACACACCTGTGTGAAGCTGTTCCAGAGGTCATTAGTTTCTGTATTTGATCCACTGAACTGATTTAGGTACTGAATCAAGCCCTTTCTGAACTGCTGATCCCCCGGCAGTGAAGCATTCAGCATCAGAAGAATAGACGCACCCTGAAGACACAAGCATAAAACCATTCATTGGACCTAAAACAGAGTTATATAAGTGAAAGAGTACAGCATATATTTATTTTTGAAATACTGCATGTGAAAGTGTACCTTTTCATAAGACACAGAGTCGAACATTTCTTCAACTTGTTCTGGCGTATTAACCTCTGTTGACACGGCATGAGAGGAATTTAGTGCATCTTTGTCCATGGCTCTGAACCTGACTGCCAGGAATAAATTACCCTACAAACATTAAAATTAAACTTAGTGCAAAAAGACACAAAATGATCAGCATGAAAACAATAGGTGAGTCAAATGCTTGAACTTACAGCCTCCAGCTTCGGTAAAACAGTTTGCAATGACATATACTGCATGTAAGTGGCAAAGCCTTCGTTGAGCCAAAGGTCATTCCACCACCTCAAAGTTACCAGGTTTCCAAACCACTGCAACACAGCACCAGAGAAGGATAAGCACCCTGAATGTATTCATTAAACTCTGGTCCCTTCAGATACACAAAGTGAAAAAAAAATACCTGATGTGCAAGCTCATGTGCTATGACAGAGGCAACTACTTGTTTTTCCAAAGTGGAGGAATCATTGCCCACCAACAAAGTGGTTTCCCGAAAAGTGATGAGTCCCCAGTTCTCCATAGCTCCTGCCAGGAAGTCCGGAATGGCTACTAGGTCTGACAACAGAGAAAGTTGGAATATAAAAGGTGTGTAAAGGGCAGACAAGGACAGGGATAACACAAGTATAAAACACATTTCTACACATTATGTAAAATGTGCAAGTTCATCTGTGTGTTCACCTAGTTTTTTGAGCGGGTAGTTAATTTCAAAGAAGTTGTTGTAAAACTCCAGCAGCTTGGAAGCCGTCTCCAGAGCGTAGCCAGTGTGCTCTTTTTTCTCTGGCATAGAATAGACTGATACCTGAAAGAAATGTTTTTATATAATGTATAGCACATTTTCATATACATTTACTGTTCACCTGCAGCATAGATATCACTCAAATATATATTTAATACATACAAGCACTTAAATATACACCCTAGACTGACAGCAAAAAGAAATCAATCAAACTCACCACAGTGTCTGAAACATTTTTTCCGATAGAGGTGAAGTTTGCAACAATGAATGCCACCACATATGTGCTCATGTTGACAGTGGTTTTTTCAAACTCATCCTGAACAAGGCCTTTGGAAAGAAATGTGGATTTAGCCTGAAACAAACAACATAAAAATCAGACCAGTGCCAGTTGATGCCACAAGAACACCAAGATTCTTGTAGGAAACATCAATACTGTCTCTGTTAGCTTAACTGCACACATGTTAACGGCTGAGAAGTCTCAGTGAGAGCATTAATGACTTGTCATCAAGACAAGATCCTAAAATTATATAATTAGTCATGCTGCCAATTGTGGATGAATATTAACATTGCTATGTGCACTGATAATAGCATCTGTCAACCTGCCAAAAATATGTTAAAGTACAGATATGGAATCCATTTCATTTTGTAATTCCAGTAGATATTAAATATTATGCACAGACCCTGCTTCTTCCTTACTAGGCAAGTACACACTGTGTATATGTGTATACTGTGTATGTGGTATATTGAAAAAGATACCTGCGGAAACCTGTTAAATAACAAAACTGGCCTTGAATATTTTTGACAGTGACTTAGTTTTGATTTGGATCAAAATAATTAATCTGTCATCAGCTGCCAAATTAACACCTTATGGTGTTTTCAATTAAACTTTAAGGTACCCCCCCCCCCCCCCAAAAAAAAAAATCCTATACAGTCATACAACTCTGTATTGCAAACTATTTCAGTCAAATGTAATGTGTGACGAACAAAGCTTGACAGAAACTGGCTTATGCAACAGGAAAATGCAGCTTTTAGCAGAAAAGACAAGAATTAAGGTGCGACAAAAGTGTAGTCAAAACCCATATAGAAATTTGAAATGTGATAACTGAAACCCTCTGGTGGGACTTTTATAGAGTTGTGCAGGATCTGATGAAAATGTTGCGAAGAAGAAAGAAAGAAATTCCTTAACAACCATGTGAAAAACCAATAACATCATACAGGAAACAATTCCTTAAAGTCATCATTAGCCCCTTTCACACAGAGATTCCGCAATATTGGTGTAAAGAAGTCCTGCCAATACGCCGCCTTTGTTGGTTCACACAGAACCATACAACGCCGGCATAACGCCGCTCCCGTCTGTAAATTCACACAGCATGCCGGCGTTCCGCAATCAGAGGCGTGACGACAGCGTCAGCGTCTAGTGGCATGCCGGCATGCCGGCTGTGTCATTCACACAGACCCCGTTTCGGCTCTGTGACTACCTCCGCTGCCGGCTTATTGGTGGGGCCACTTGGCCCCCCCATTCCGCCTCCGTGACTTTCACACAGAACAGCGAGGCGGCTTAAAGGCGCAACGTTCCCGCCTCGAACTGGCTGTGTGAAAGGGCCTATAGTTACAAGTGACCCTGCATGCTGTTGAATCATACTGTGCACTTTTAAAACACTGCGTCTGCATTTGGGCTTATTTATTTTTTTATCACAGCAGATTGATAAGGGTACTAACTAAGGCAAGTAGGTTATTTAAACAATTGCAACAAATTGTCCAGTACC
The DNA here is from genome assembly GCF_033807715.1 of Cololabis saira. Classification (NCBI taxonomy): domain Eukaryota; kingdom Metazoa; phylum Chordata; class Actinopteri; order Beloniformes; family Belonidae; genus Cololabis; species Cololabis saira. The sequence continues at coordinate 28,543,411 of NC_084595.1, forward strand.
TTGGGCATGTTTGAAAGGGCCATGTAGTTTTCTTTTCTGTTGATTTTCATCAAGAAAGTGGCTTTAAAAGCTGGTTCATCAAAACAAGGGAAGGCCTTCCTGGCTGACAATGGCTCAAACTGTGTTGCTGCTAGGACCCTGCGGGGAAAAAAAGAAAGAAAAAAAAGTTATCAATTTTACTGAAGCAGATAAATACTGTAAAAATCCATTGAAGTCACTTGTATTATTTTCTTAGTCATTTTTACAACACTGTTTTCTTCATGCTGTCATCATGAGTTCAGACAAGTTCATGATTTACACCTTTACATCTTCCAACTGCAATTATGTCACGACCATTAGCAAGGGTACCTTTTAATTCCATCTTTATCAGTGTATGAGCTATTGTAGAAACCATCATAGGTGTGTGAGAGGTTGGCAGAATAATCCAGTGTCAAAACACAGGACTGGTCTGCTTTGAGCTCCTCTGTGAACTTGATAGCTATCTGCTGGCTGGGTTTATACTCCAGCACTGTCACATTATGAGCTGGCCCACCACCCAGCTGGAAGAGAGAAAATATTTGTGAGCAATTGGTGAGCATCAGAACAAAAGGCAAAATGGTAAATTAATGGATTCATAAGTAGACAAACGCCTTGGAATCCCACCTTGAAGGTAGCTTTGGTGATATCGTGATTGCTGCTATGCAGGACAAGAAACTTTGTTTTATGACGGACAGACATGTTGATAACAGCACTACCAGTAAAGGTCATGTCATCGAGATTCGGGCTCAAGGTGAGTTCATAGCTGAGGGGACTGATGCTGCGAGGCAGTCGGATCTGTGCCCATGGAAACAATTCACCATTTGTGGACACTGGGTAGATTGGCTCAAGTGGAGTGGTTCTATTGGGCTTCGGACATCCCGCCTGCAGAAAGATGGAGGGTTGAGTGACTCAAAAGAAAGAGTGTTTGATTAAGAATTAAGGTGAGACAAAAAAGGAAACTGTCTTAATAACTTGAAGTTGACCTTTTTCTTACCTTGGTAAAGGTGCAGCCAGGCAGGAAGTAAAGTACCATAGTCATAGAGGCTATAATCACCAGGAATAACACACATACAACCAAGGTGCGAGCTGAGGGTCGTGAACATGACCTGAGACCAAAAACAGTTCAACATCAATTCAATACCATATCTAAAAATATATGGATGTAACCCGTGGTGGTGAAGGTATCAGGGGGTGGGGGAAATTAAACTTTAACATGGTCTATGTTTGCTCAGTTGGCAACTTAGCCTATATTCTCTGTATCTGGATTACAAAGATTGTCTGAGGAAGTAGTAAACCATCATGAAAATAGTAAAATAACGTAGCTGCAGTCAAATTTTAATACTTGATGTTTAGACATCTGTTGTGAAAGGCGCATTATCTTTTTAAAAAATGTATACAAACGAGGAACTGTGATTTTGCTCTCTGTAGGGAAGTATTTCTCACTCCTGGTCCTCTTCTACCACTGCCTTGCATGTCTTACGACATTTCCCTGCTCTAACAAATCTGGTTCAAATCAATGGGTCTCCTCATCAGCTTGTCAGCATGTCTGCATAAGTGTTTTAATGACCCATTCATTTGAAGTATATGTGCTGGAGTAAAGACACATCTTTAACATGCAGAACAGTGGTATCAAAGGGCCAGTGTTGAAAAATACTAGTGGACCATTCTTTAAAAAAAAATAAAAAATACTGCCTTGTTTGATTAAACTACTCTAGGTGCAAGATCCAATTGTAAAAGCTTTGATTTTATAATCAATACAGCCTGCAATACTTGTGCATTCAGTTCCAGTCATATGAAGTAAAAGATGCACGTTTTTCTTTGTTGCTGTTTATGGCTACTGAAAGTAATGTGGGACTGAGCTTAAATGGTACCATCACATTATGTCATAACTGGATGAGAAATAAATATTATATTATTATTATGTTCATTATTATTAGTAGTAGTAATAATAATAATCTGTATTGTCAGCACTGCCTTATGCTGAAGACTTTTTCATAATTGAAACTGCAACTACAGCTAATATTAAAAAATGAATACAGTCAGTCCGGCAAGTATTCAGAACGCTTCACTTTTCCCACATTCTTTTATGTTACAGCCCTATTGATAATAGGAATAAATTCATTTTTTTTCTCAGAATTCTACACAAAATACCCCATAATGACAACATGAAAGAATTTTTGTTATGATTTTTGTAAATTTATAAAAAATAAAAAACTATAAATATCACCTGTGCATAAGTATTCAGAACGTTTGCCATGAAGCTCAAAATTGAGCTCTGGTTCATTCAGTTTCCACTGATCTCTCTCAAGTTGTTTCTACAGCTTAATCGGAGTCCACCTGTGGTGAATTCAGTTGATTGGACTTGATTTGGAAAGACACACACCTGTATATATAAGCTCTCACAGTTGGCAGTGCATGTTGCAACACAAACCAAACATGAAGTCAAAAGAATTGTCTTCAGACCTCCGAAACAGGATTTTTTCGAGGCACAAATCTGGGGAAGGGTACAGAAACATTTCTGCTACTTTGAAGGTGCCAGTGAGCACTGTGGCCTGCATTATCCTTAAATGGAAGAAGTTTGGAACCACCAGGAATCTCCCTAGAGCTGGCCGCCCGCCTAAGCTGAGCAATCGGGGGAGAAGGGCCTTAGTCAGAGAGGTGACCAAGGACCCGACGGTCACTCTGTCAGAACTCCAGCGTTCCTCTGTGGAGAGAGGAGAAACTTCAAGAAGGACAACCATCTCTGCAGCAATCCACCAATCAGGCTTGTATGGTAGAGTGGCCAGGCGCAAGCCCCTCCTTAGTAAAAGGCACATGGCAGCCCGACTGGAGTTTGCCAAAAGGCACCTGGAGGACTCAGACCATGAGAAAAAAAATCCTCTGGTCTGATGAGACAAAGATTGAACTATTTGGCATGAATTCCACGCGTCGTGTTTGGAGGAGACCAGGCACCGCTCATCACCTGGAGAACACCATCCCTACAGTGAAGCATGGTGGTGGCCGCATCATGCTGTGGGGGTGTTTTTCATCAGCAGGACCTGGGCGACTAGTCAGGATTGAGGGAAAGATGAATGCAGCCATGTACAGAGACATCTTGGATGAAAACCTGATCCAGAGTGCTGTTGACCTCAGACTAGGACCACGCTTCATCTTTCAGCAGGACAACGACCCAAAGCACACAGCCAAAATATCAAAGGAGTGGCTTCAGAACAACCATGTCAATGTCCTTGAGTGGCCCAGCCAGAGCCCAGACCTGAATCCCATCGAACATCTCTGGAGAGATCTGAAAATGGCTGTACACCGACGCTCCCCATCCAACCTGATGGAGCTTGAGAGGGTCTGTAAGGAAGAATGGGCAAAACTGCCCAAGAATAGGTGTGCCAAACTTGTAGCAACCTATTCAAAAAGACTTGAGGCTGTAACTGCTGCCAGAGGAGCTTCTACAAAGTATTAAGCAAATGTTATGAATACTTATGCTCATATGATTTCTTGTTACTTTTATTTTTAATAAATTTACAAAAGTCGCATCAAAACTTCTTTCATGTTGTCATTATCGGGTGTTTTGTGTAGAATTCTGAGAAAAAAAATGAATTTATTCCTATTATCAATAGGGCTGTAACATAAAAGAATGTGGGAATGTTTTAAATCTAAGTTCAAATTGTTAGACAATATCACCTCAGATTATGGCATAATGCCATGTAAATCTGCAAAATCTGAGACTATGGTTTTCTTGAGGCCAAGACCACGCACAATGTTGTTCTTGCAACTGCATTGTTTGTTGCTTCCAGCTCCAGTTTCTGGTTCATTAATCCATAAGTCAATTTCACTTTAGAATATTTAGCCAAGTGTTTGGACGATTATAAAATAATTCACCCAATTTCAACCTTTGTGTTTCCCAAACCATGAAAAAATACCAATCCCATTAGATAATTGCACAGAACATAGCACACAAAACATAGCACAGTGGAACCACTTTTTTTTTTCTTTTATGAAAATAAAATATGCACCAAAACAAGTGATTATCCTCCCAGTGTCTTACCTTGGTGGAGACTGCCTTGCATAAGGAGAAGAGCTGGATCTGTGAGCAGAGCTACGATTCATGAAGGACATGCCCAAGAGCCGAGCTGAAGACTCATAGTCTTCCTCATCTTCGTCCATGTCATTTTCTCCCAGGCCTCGTACGAGTAACCGTGAGCTACGAGGCTCATACGCCACTTCATCTGGGTCAAGAGCAGGAAATGCCTACGGAGACCATATCCAATACACTGTTACTATTCAGTTAAACTCAGCTGTGTTTACCGTACAATGAATTTCATTCCCAGGTCAACTAATCAGCACAGGGTAAGAGAGAGGAGAGTAGGGGCAAAGGCACGAATAAAGTAAAATAACAAGCAGGACACAGATGAAAAGAAGATGAAAAGGATTATGTTATTTTTGATTGCTGATTTTCTTTTTTAAAAGTTCCTTAACATAAATGACAAAAAGGGGAACGAAACACAAGACAAGATGTAGGATGTTTGACACTAATTCCTCAATCTGCTTTACTTCTTGCTTAGACAATTATGACATAATTTTGTGTAGTAGCAGACATTTCATAAATTGCATTTTAAATAGAGGGACATTCAAATTATTAAGGCAATGGCATGACTAAAAATTATATGGTATCATACTAAAATGTTCACTTTTTTGCATTTCATTTGCTCAGCTATATTGACATAACCTCTATTTAAAACATTTACAGACATACTAATTTAAAAGGGTGTAAATAAGCATCCCATGTCACCTTATACTGGGAACTTGAAGGTTCAGAGAACTAATGTTTCATTTGTTGTTGCAGAATGCATCTGCCTCCCTCCTGTCTTAGAGCTTTCACCTGGCTTAGCTAAAGCTGAGGCAGTTACAAAGTTTAATCAGGATAAGACTATCATTTAGAGCCACTGGGGCACATCTTTCAGTGCTAGAGCAAATGCTTAATTGCTCTAATCGGATGCATGTTTGTTTCCGAATCACTGTGGTCTGAGCCCACCTTTAGCACACCATGAAAATCAAAACCGGTAATTTCCAGACTAATATATATATATACACATTTGTCTGATCACCCATAAGTGTCAGCCATTCTTAAAACAAATGGATGTTACTAATTTTACTGCAATCTGTTGACATCATTAGCATTTGAAACTGAAATACCGGAAAAGCAGTGGAATCTTTGGCTAAATCCACAACATCAGGCTCCTCTTCAAACATGCTGTTCTCTATCATGTTCCTTGGAAGATTTGCATGCTCTGCAACACAAAGAAAAGGAGAACTTAGACGGATGAGTCTTAAAAGGGGAAATGAGTTATGTGAAAGAGATATGCAAAGGATTGTGAATAGTTATATAACCATAAAAACAGATAGTGAGTAATGAAAGTTATTTATCTTAAAACAGATTGTCAACAGGACAGAGGCTTGATGTTACCATTACTAAAACTGCAGGCAACATGATGCCACTTAACGAAACACTGACTTGACTTTCTGCAATTTCCTGTTAGTACACCTCCCCCATTTAAGTTAGCACAATGACCTAAATAAAAGAGGTTCCTTGGGCTGTTGAGATCCTGCTAAGTACTCATACAAATAGATATATCATCAGTAATGATCTTCTCCCTCTCCCTCTCTCTCTACAAGTTCAGTTTGATTAATCAGTCTGTGTAGCTGCAGGAAGTGCTGTCAATTTTAAAAAAGATTTAAAAATACTCCTTATCCGGCCTCCTCATGTAATACTGCAGTATGCACAAACCTGAACTTCCTCAAACTTGCATGCATGTTTAGCAGTAGGACAAGAACAAAGGCTTGTTTTACTACATTCATGTCATTTTTTAGCAGCTGAATTCTTTCCTCAGTAATTACTGAGACAATCAGCAGCATGTTCAGCTTCCTAATTCAATAACTTAACCAGATGAACACTGTGCACTGCAAGTCTCCTGTACTGCTTCATATTCCATCCAAGCTTTTACTGGTAATGGGAACTGCCTTATCAGTCTATGACTTTAAGTGGAAAGCAAGAAGAGACGGTAAATGTCTAGTAAACACACATGTTCACCAAGCAGCAGTGACAACAAACAAAGACGAGCCTGTGCAACAAAAAATATTTACACCCCAGAAACCAGACAGTTTAACTATTTACGGTAAATCCTTGTCTACTCTGTGCAGTATTTCAAATGTGACTGCAATAGTCACTTGGTCTGGACTACACTGTTGTGGTATGAATGTCTATTAATAGGCTTGGAGCTAAGTAGTTAGGTACTGGGTTATGTCAAGAGGAGTTTATGATAAAAACAAGACTCATAAGAACACATCACATTTTAATTACTGTTGTTCTGCTTATAGCAGCTGTGGATGTTGTTATGGTGATAGATATTTTATATATCCTAGATTACATTTTCAAATCAGATGACATGTTGGTTATCATCAAGCAGGCAAAAATAAAATGTGTATTCATGTAAATGCAGCAGTAAAACTGCTGTAAAGCACATTATATGCTGACTGCTCTCTCCCCGTTTCCTCAAAACATTTATCAACCCCATCTCAAATGTACAGACACATAGTTAAATGTGTGAACTTGGCAGGTGCTTCCTATTTATTCAGCCCAAGAAGGCAGGACAGAAGATACACTACTTTTTTGTTTGGCTGACTGCTGAGAGTGAAAAAAGGAGCATGAGGCTTTCACATCATTAACTGATTAAAATCTGATTGTGAAATGTCATGATGCGTCTATACTGAATGTGAGTCACAAGAGAACACATAAAAAAGAGGAAGTTCAACTGCTGTGATTTGATTTCTGCCATTTTAACAACACTCTTCTAGTACAAATGCCGACAAAGACGTTTACAGTAGTCTTTTTGTTTATGAATGAATATTAAGAAGTTATCAAACAAAAGAAATGGCTGAAAGAAATGTGGCTACTATCAAACAACCGAATATTATTTAAGTTTCAAAGTGACTGTTGTAATAAACGCAGTTCTGCGTTTCTCACAAATAGTCTCAAGACCAGGGGCGTCAATTGGGTATGGCAAGGTATGGCAGCCGCCACACCTCGGCTTCAAGGGAAAATGTAAATGTTTGTTTTTTTAATACATTTATGGAATTACTCTGTGTCTATTTGTATTGATTATTCTATTACTTAATACATATAGAATAACTACAAATGCAAATCAGAACAACATGATCGATTTCACTAGTTATTATACACTGCAAAAACTGAAAATCTTAACAAGAATATTTATCTTATTTCTAGTTAAAATGTCTAATTTTTAGTCAAAAAAAATCTCATTTCATTTAAGACAAGACTCAAAAACAACCATTTTCACCTGTTTCAAGTAGATTTTCACTTAAAATAAGTGGAAAAATCTGCCAGTGGAACAAGATTTTTTTGCTTGTAATGAGAAGATAAATCTTGTTCCACTGGCAGATTTTTCTACTTATTTCAGGTGAAAATTTACTTGAAACAGGTGAAAATGGTAAAATAACAAGTTATTTTTCTGATGATGACTCTTGTTTTAAGTGTAATGAGATTTTTTGACCAAAAATTAGACATTTTAACTAGAAATAAGACAAATATTCCTTTTTTTGAGTTTTTGCAGTGAGCGAGACTGCATTTGAAAAAGTTCAAATTTTCTTGACCACACAGATAAGCTCCATAGCAGACTTCTGTGATGAGTATTTGCTGGACGTGTTGATTGATACTCTAGTTAAGTTCTGTGACTCGTAACCTTGCCATACCTTAGCTTCGACTGAATTGACGCCACTGCTCAAGACGTGCGGTTATCAATTATGTTTGGCTGCGAATGTTAAACGACAAAACTGCAGATAAAAGATGCCAGTGAGCTTAAAGGGCGAGATAAACGCCTGTTATCGTGTGACTGCAGGGCTGTCGAGTGACACCAACACTTATACAGCTTCGTATGCTCGTATGTTAAAAGAAAATGACTCAAACTCCTCACTGCTCTGCATTAGAGAAAGGTCGGGGTAACATTTGTCCACACGTGTCCTCGGGTGAATGTCAGTCCCTGGAGCTGCTGCTGGCCTGTTAGCTCCTATAGCCTGATTTATGCTTCTGCGTTACACCAGCGCAGAGCCTACGCCGTAGGGTACGCGGCAACACGCGCACCGTGCCCTGCGTTGGTGTAACGCGGAACCATAAATCAGCCTTATCCCTGTACCTGTCCACGCTTACCTGTGCTGTTGCTGTCAAACAGGTCCATGTTTGCTCCTCAGAGAGACACCTCCTCCCGGCACAAGTAGAGGAACCTCTACGGGCAGGCGACGGACGTGATTCTATTACTGCTGGCCACAAAACCACCGCAGGCTATGTAGACACTCGCAATAAACACTTATCTGCTCTTTACCAGCGCTGCTAACCCTAGCAGCTAGCAGCAATAGCCAACTTCTGACAACTGAAACTGGATAAACTACATTAACCGCTTTACATAACTTCATCACCCGTAGCTGTTCATCTGAATAAAGTGTAAAACGTGGCGTTCTTGTCTAAAAATAATTATCTTTCACCTAAAAACGCGAGAGTAAATCACCACTCTGTATTGCTGGGTGAACTGAAAACAAATGCCACTTTTCCACCTCTACTAATGCTGCGTTCCATTTACCTCGGAAGTCGGAACTCGGAACTGGGAATGACGTCACAGCCGAGTTATCAGCGTTCCAGTTACAAAGTAGGTAAACAAGTTTGTAGTTCGCATATACCACATGAAAAAATTTAAATTACACTATAGCAGCATATATATGCCGAACAATACTTGTATACGACTGATTTAGTGTGACCAAAACTAGAATGAAGTGCTACGAATTTTTACAGAGCTCTCTTGTAGCCTACTGTATTATAGATCCATGCCTACTGTTTACAACCGGGGCAGCCATCTTGGAATGTGAACTCGGGGGTGGTGAAGACTCTCCCACTTTCCCAGTGGGAAATCCCATTTCGAGGGGCGTTCCAGTTGAAAATTCCGACTGGGAACTAGGAAATCCCCACTTCCGAGGACAAATGGAACGCGGCAGCGGTTGTTGACAACCGCCCATCAAATTACATACTTAAATCTGATTGGCTGTGGCTGTCAGGGGGAGGTGCCACTTAAACCCTTCTACACTATCACACGCTGTTTCTTTACAGTACTTTTGAGGACGTTTTAGTGGTCACATAAACATAACCCTAATCTTCAGGTATCCTAAAGTCTTCACTTATTCCTAAATCTGACCCCATGAGCAGAGCTGTCAAAGGTGTTCACATTCATTACTCAGGTAGAAGTATAGATACTAGAGTTTAAAAATACTCCTGTAGAAGTTGAAGTATCAGCTCAAGTTTTTTACTCAAGTAAAAGTATAAAAGTACTGGTTTCAAAACTACTTAAAGTATAAAAGTAATGTAAGGGGGGGAAAAGCCATTAAGGACAAAAGCCATTGAAAATGAATGCATCTTAGTATAATGCAAATATATTAAAGAACCCTGTATGTGTACTATTGAGCATTAACATGTGTTTCAGAGAGCAGAAGATATGATGACTAGTTGCCTATAAGTATTGTAATGGTGTTATCATTTATCCTAACCTTTATTGGAATGTACATCCAAGTTTAGTTGCAGGAATCTGAGGCAACGGATGTAAGAACAAAACTGGACAAGAACATCTGAAACAACCACAACCAAATTCGTTCTATCCGGATGGAGCAATTTAACTGGATAGTTTTTTTTTAAAGGCCGAAATGAAATAAAGTAACGAGGCTGTTTTTAAAATGTAAGGAGTTAAAAGTACAGATAATTGTGTGAAAATGTAAGGAGTAAAAGTAAAAAGTCGTCTGAAAAATAATTACTCCAGTGAAGTATAGATAACCAAAATTTCTACTTAAGTAAGGTAACAAAGTATTTGTACTTCGTTACTTGACACCTCTGCCCATGAGTAGATAGTAGCATGATGAGTACCAAATCAACTGGTAAAAAAAAAAAAAAAACTAACAGGGCTAAGGCCAAGCACACATCCACAGATCAGATGTGTGTACAATATAATGCACATATGTTTCACTAAACACAACTCACAAAAACGCCAGGAGGTAAAATAAAATCGTTTTATTGTCAATTTGGTGAAGAGTTCATAGACGCTGCTATTGTGTGTCAATTTGGAATGAATATCTCTCTTTCTGAGACACACGTGCACACATTCAAAGATAACGCAATGTTCCTGGTACACACAACAGCCTGTCACACGTACTGCTACAGCTCAGCTGTCATTTCTACACATTGTATTTTTTTTCCCTGCCTCTAACCAATAAATCTCCAGAAATTTACTTTTCTTTTATGTACAAAACTGTTAATTCATTAGGGATGCCAAGCATGATCATTTTCAAAACAGCATATTATGTACAGTTGCAAAAAGTATATATGTTCATTTCTTCTTGTGCTCTGTGTTGGCCACCACCCCTCCTTCTGCTGTTTTTCACTTCATCTGATCATTCAGCCAGTTCCTCAGAGGCTGTAAGTTCCTCTGAACCCAGCGAATGTTTTTCTGCACATTGTCCAGGGCAAGCTGTGTAGCTCTCAGCTGAGAGGCCTGTTCTTTGATGGACTCAAAAAACAATTGCATCTGAGGGTTAAAAACAAAAAACATATAATTGCAATAAATTCATAAACATACCATAAATCATTCTATTGCAATTACAAATGTTATTTTTGTGTCTAAGGCTCTCTTAAGGTGAAAAACAGATAAAAAACTCTCATATTTGACATTTAATTGGGTTCTTAGGAATTAAGAAAAAAACTGCTAATCAACTTTTTGTTAATCCTTTCAAAGAAAAAAATAATTCTAACATTGCAGATGACAATGGAAAGTATTGTAAATGTCAAAATATTACTGGAAGAGAGTAAATTTACTTCAGGGAGATCATCTGGAGAAGAAAATTGGCCTGTGGTCCCTATGATGATGTTTCTGATACAAAATGAGCCCAACTGGAACCTAAAGATGAGAGGAACAAAAAAAAAGGACAGTCTAGACATCTGGATACTCAAAGAGCTGCTTGTTGCACAGGGACCTTAAAAATCCAAGTAAAAAAAAGAACAACAAAAGCTTCCCCACTCAATACTGGACACCACCGAGCCCTTAAAAATGTCATTATGGAAAAGCACTTAAAAATCAAAGTCAAAATATCTATGCATTTAAAAAAAAAATTGGAAAGCCCCACGTTTAAAATGTCACATGTTTTAATTGACAGCACAGTATATTTACAGTGTCTTGTATATCATACTGACTTTTGGACCAGTGTGTCCCAGTTCTTTTTGACAAAGTTCCAGGCAATGTAATGTCCCCTTGGGTTCCTGGCCACCATCAAGATGAGGCTGGACAGGTCCTGCGATCGGATCACCTTCCCTTCCAGACCAAGCTCCAACAGTCTACAGCACACATAAGCACACAGAGATAACGGATTTAAGCTTCCAATATGGTACCTTCACATATTTCACAAGCTTTTAATTTGACAATACTAAGCAGTTGAGTAACAAAATCAATACAGCTGTGTGGTCATCCAATGATCCGTGTTTGCCACCAGGTGGCAGCATGAACTGTTTATGAAAAAACAGAAAGAAGGCATACGGCACCTTTGGAGTTTTTCTGTATCTCTGCTGCTGGTCAAAGCAAACAGGATCTTGTGTTTTTGTGCTTCAGAGAGGGACATCTTGTATGTATGTAAGAGGGAGTCCCAGCCATGGTCATTTCGAGCTCCTACTGAGTATACTGTTCCCGCCACATCAGTAGGTAAACTGGAGTAAACACAAGCACAGACGTGCATATTAGGGAATCAATGACAATATAAATATATGTAATCTATCTTGACACATGAGAGCACTTTTGTTTGTATGAGTCATATATGTTGTTGCAGGCTGATAATGACATGTATAACAATATTTGGACGGACTTGAGTGTTCCGTTGGACTGCAGCCAGTCTTTGAAGTGCTGATTTGCCTGCGCCAGACAGGGAGGGTAATCCAGGTGACAAGCCAGGGACAAGACCTCTGACCTCAGGCGTCGCTCTGACACAGAGCCACTGTCACGCCATGTCTGGTGGTCAATGACAGCACGGAAAAACTTCAGGATGTATTTCTGTATAGAAACACAGAAAAACAGCATTTCGCTTAAAGACACACTCATAGAGACATAAAAAAAAAAAAACATGCTAACCATCCTGCCTTATCCTCTTACCCCCAGGGTATTTGTTAAAAGCGGCTCATCTCGTTTCTCGATTAAGTGGTAAAAGGCTTCCAGATACCCCAATCCTTGGAGGAGGGGCACCGTGTGGTTCTCCAGCTGAAGATAACCAATTAGGTCCATGGCTTTATTGAGAGGCAGATGGCCTGCCCTTTAGAGAGATACAAAAATAATTTGAGGATATTTGCGTTACTATTTCATGAGACACAAATCAGTCTTGCCCTTCTATGCAGACATACAGAAAAATACAGAAAATGCTTTCGCTCTCCCACACTTGCCCACATTAGTACTTACGTGACCAGTTGAAATGCGTTGTGTATTAGGTGAGTCCTGTCTTTGTAGCTCAAAGCTGTGTGATTTTTCCTCATGAGTTGAATCAACACATCCCAACCACCATCCTCATAATGAACCACATAATAACCTGTCATATCAGAGTTTATCTTCACCCAGCTGGCTTCTTCTCCTATATGTATACTGTCTAAATGAAACATGATAGCAAACATTTTAGAATATATTAAGGAGGGAAAAGTTAATATTATGATAAATATATACAGTAAGTATAATATTTATCTCTCTCTTTTACCTGTGGATGAGGTCATCAAGTGTCTGTGGATGGTGGTGGAAGCATCCGTCTTGTATGTCAGAGGGATATGCCAAAGGAAACTAAACAAGGGAGAATTCAGTTACATATAAAGGGGCTGGAGATTGTTTATATTGTTTGAAACTGTTAACACAAAGTTTGAAAGCTGTTTAATATTATACTTGTATACATACCCCTGTTGCAAACTGGGCCACAGAGGGTCGGTAGGAAGCACAGTCCTCAAGAATCTGTCCTGTCTAAGCAGCAGGCGAGGCCCCCTCCTGGTGACAGTCACCAGAGGAATACCTTTCTGCAGAGTCCAAGTGTTCATCATGGCAGTCAGATCCAAGTGTTCCCCCGCAAACAGGTACTGCAGGAAAAGGTATACTTGAAAAACAATACTTGCGATCAACATAGTGTGTAATGGGAGCCCAGTGGGTGGGTCTTCAGATGTTTACTCACTGCATTTTTGGAGCCCTGGCTTCCACTGTAACAATGTTCTCCAGAAATGAATTCCTCTTCGGAGCATGTCTGAAAAACAGAGCAAAACCAAACTGTTAATTTTTTCCATTAAAGCATAATATTTGAGTCACATGCACATTGCAATAAAAGTCTGATAAATACAACGTTTAGGCCATAATAAAATGGAAAACAATCAATGAGATGTCATCATTTGAACTCTAACATGTCAGAAGTTGAAAATAGTTGAAAAAAAGTATGTTTTTTCTTCTTTTTTTCCAACCAAGTTGGGAGAAGGATGTCTTTAACTCTGTACTGCATCAGCTTATATATGAAAAAAAGAAGGTGCTTGGGGACTCAAGGGAAGGCTTTTCCCATTCTTGTGAGATAAAGGATATCTGTGTAGTCCAATTTAACACCCAGAGTCCTTCAGTACAGATCCATGGTGTGATATTTCATGCAGAGTTTGAATTGGCATTGTCCAACTGGAATAATCAAACCATTCCCAAAAAATGATGACAGATGGATGGGAGCACGTGTTTCTCTAAAATATATTGTTGAGCATTTTTTATGTCACAGATGTGTAAGTTAGCCTTGTGGTGTGTTCTCTTGCATGCCCATGCGATCACTGATGCTGACTCCTGAACTGATAACAAGCGGGAGGACGACTCCCCTGTCCAGCTCAGGGGATGCAGCATTCAGACTTGATCTCAATTCTGTTTTCTCGTCTTATTTTCTGACAGACACAGTGCCTGTACAGTTCAGTCATCTTCAGTCTGCTCATTTACTACGGTGCTTCTTTTGAATTGCAGATATTTTAATAAATGAATAAGTGCAAACAGAAAATAACTACATGGTGTCTTACATTGACTAAGCTGTCCCACAGGTCCTGATTTTGAGCATTCCTGTAGCTGTACTTGCGGAGGTATCGCACTATCCCGCTCTGAAACACCTCATCATTCAGAAAGTGTCGCAACATGTGCAGGACACACGCTCCCTGTAAGGAGAGAGAGAGAGAGACAGAGAGTGAGAGAGAGAGAGAGAGAGAGAGAGAGGGTTTACCATATTTTACAACTAAAACCCTTTGATGCCAAAAAGGCTGGAAAGTGTATTTGTAGACATTTTGTTGGCTTACAGTTACAACAAAAATACATAATTCACATGCATATTTACTATTTTTCAAATTGACTTAAGTAACCCGATGTGAGGAAATTTGATCCTTTTTTGAAATGATGAATAATATTTTACTTCTTCACTATGAATTTTCATGATCAGTTATGATGAAAAGACTGAAATCACACCTTATCATAGGAGACTGTGTCAAACATCTCTTTGATCTGCGTGGGGTTCTCTGCAGGGCTGGATATTGGCCGAGATGAATTCAACGAATCGAGACCAACTGCTGCAAAACAAGTGTGCAATAGATACTCCTCCTGTAAAAATGGTGGAGAACAGGTAAATCAGTCCTCTCTTTTGGGCCTAATTTTATTTAGTTAGTGATTAAAGCACATACCACTTTGAGTTTGGGGTAGGTGGCTTCCACTGAAATGTACTCCATGTATCTGGCAAATCCTTCATTCAGCCAGATATCGTTCCACCACTCCATCGTCACCAAGTTACCAAACCACTACAGGCAGAGAACACATTTTATTACTCTGCATTGTCTGATCTAATGAAATGATTCAGTGGTATCTGTAATACTGCAGACAAACAATGCAAATTATTAGGGAACAAGTGCATTTTTATACTCTCACCTGATGAGCAAGCTCATGGCCAATCACCATAGTAACCCAGAGTTTATCCGAAACAGAGGATGTGAGAGGGTCAAAGAGAAGGCTGGTCTCTCTGTAGGTGGTCAGGCCCCAGTTCTCCATCGCACCAGACTGAAAGTCTGGGATAGCAATCAAATCTGACAGAAGAAGAACATGGGTTAAAAAAACAAAAAAGAGGAAAGTCAGAACATACGAAAAAACAAAAAGACTGAAAAATGTCAAACCTTGTTTGGGTAGGGGATATCGGATGTTGAAGTATTCCTCGTAGAAGTCTAACATTTTGACAGCAACTTTCAACGCGTAGTGGGTTTGCTTCCTCTTCTCAGGGGCAGCATAGATGGACACCTACAGTACATTTAAAAAGTAAACTGATAATTAAAGCAGCGGTCATTGCGGAGAAAACAAAAACATTCAGAAAAATAAGTGACACTGTAACATAACGTCTCGGAGACCACACCTTCACTCCAGATGATGTTGTTGCAGTGACAGACTTGAAGTCACATATGACAAATGCAACAAGGTACGTGCTCATCTTTACACTGGGAGCAAACTGATCCTCAAGCAGGCCATCATTTATGTCAACTGTATTGACCTGAAACGTACAAACACTTATTAGTTTGTTCAAGCCCATCTGCACACATGTAAAAGTGAAAATGTGCCACATTATGGCGCAATACTCACTATAGGCATATTGGAAAGCGAAATGTAGTCTGGACTTCTTCTGATTCGCACTGAGAAATTTGCTTTGAAACTTGGCTCATCAAAACACGGGAATGCCATTCGAGCACTTGTGGGCTCAAAGTGAGTTGAAGCTAAGCTTCTGAAAAAGAGATGAGCGATAAAACACCCCTGGACTGCACGGCACAACAAATGTGATGGATAAATTGCCATGCAAGGTGTGAAACGGTGAACATTTTCTCACCTGGTTTCGCCTTTGCTGTTTCTGTATGTGCTTATATAGAAGCCGTAGAATCCCTCTGCAAGCTCTGCTTCAAACTCAATATACAGGAAATACTTCTGCCCTCTGCTAAGCACTCTGGGAGAAAAAATGCCTATCTGTTCATGGGAAGGGTTATGAAGAACTGGAAGTACCTAAAAGAGGAGGAAATTGTTTGGTTGATTACACCAAAAGAAAACTAAAATATAAAACCAAAAGCTGATCCATAGCATTCACAGCTACCTTTTCAGAAAGATGAGCAAGGTTCTGGTCTAAAATGGTGGCTTTGGAAATCTCTAGACCTTTGCTGTGCAATACAATCCAGTTTGTATTGTTCTGGACATCAATCTGGATCTGTACTGAGCCACTGAAGTGGAGAGTTGTGAGGTTGGGGTTCAAGACAAGGTGGTAATGAAGAGGAATGATGTACCTGATAAAATGAAACATGACCTTTTGTTAGTCAAAATATGGATTTTCTGCATTTGTCCTCCATACATTTAAATAATGTAGCTATAGAGAGTACTTGTGAGGCCTACATACCTTGGGAGGCGAAGACGGCTCCAGGGGAAGGACAGGCTGTCCTCACTTACAGGAGATGGTTCTCCTGTAGGATGAGGAGGGCTTGACACCTGTTGTGAACTCTGTTCAGACTCAGGCTCAGACCCAGCGGGAGATACGCTGAGTAGCAACAGCACTAACAGCGTCACTGAGACCATTGTGACGGAAGTTTTTCAGCTAGTGATTTAAAAAATGTCAACCTCTGGGATAGGCTGACAGCAAGCACTGAAATCATTTGGTCATAGCCCAAACTGAGGGAACGACTAAAGTAGGCACCGCCCGATGGCAGCAGCGAGGGATGATGAAACAACAAGTTCTCAGGACTTCTTCTAGACCTAAGAGACATGAGTGAGGAATTAAAAATACATAATCTCTCAAAGTTAGCACAGTTAGTTAAAATAACCTAAACCTGTGCAATTTTGTAAAATGTTTAGCACAGTGATAAGCTACCTTTGGAAGAAAATAACTGCTTTTCACAACTTTTCTGAAAGTAAGTATCCTAACTGATAGACATTTTTCTATATAAGTAATATAGTTTGAATGCATATGAAAAAACTTTCACTGACTTGCATTAGTGTCTACAGAATCAAACAATATAACATGATCCCATTAATTTGATCTAAGGGGTGTTTTTTATCCAACAGCCATGTTTGTCTCATCACCTTTCACTTTTCATTGTAACTCTTGAATTTTTGCCTTTTAGTGGGGTAAAGTGTATTTTATGTTCAGCACTTTGGTCAGTATTGCTGTTGTAAAATTGCTTTATAAATTAAGTTGGCTTGGCTTGGCTCTTGGACCGATCAATGAATGGAATTATTGGTTAAAGCTCAGGAAATTCCAAAAAACAGTCCAAACGATGTTTAATGTAACAAAGTACACAAAATCTAAAATGTTTCTTTTTCCACATATAACATTGGAAGGATGATGAAAAAGTGTTAACAATATGTGGACTGTACTTATCACATGTTCAGTCATTTCGGCTGACAGTTGAATATTAGGCTACACATTCCAGCATGCAAACATGTGACCCCCACCTCGCAAAGAAATCACATGATTTGCCATGTGGACAGAACAAGAAGAGGACAGAGCTATAACTGTGAGGTGACAACAGCTGCAGCCTAGCTGCAGTTCAAATGAGGCTTATAGGCAGGTTCAAATCTTGTTTTCAACTGAGCACTGTACTGACAAGATAAGAGGTTAGTCACAACCTCGGACTTCACAAAGACACAGAAAAGGTTTAAGATCAGGGCTAGAAATGAGCATTTAGAGTAGCTATGTTCATTGGATGGTTTAGGAAGTCGTGTTACAAAGAAATGGGAAAAAGCTTTACCTCAGTCATTTTAGCTTCATCATGCTTCTCGTGTCCCTGTTTTTAAGTTTCACTTTCTCTTCCAAGCTTCCTCTCCCTGCTGTGTGTGTGTGTGTGTGTGTGTGTGTGTGTGTGTGTGTGTGTGTGTGTGTGTGTGTGTGTGTGTGTGCGTGCGTGCGTGCGTGCGTGCGTGTGTGCGTGCGTGCGTGTGTGTGTGTGTGTGTGTGTGTGTGTGTGTGGTTAGAAGTAGGTTTGAGGTCAATGTTTGAATATGGGGCTAGAAAATACATTGTGTCAATGTTGTGCTCCCATTGGGGCATAGAAACGAAGGTACGTGTGTGTGTGTGTGTGTGTGTGTGTGTGTGTGTGTGTGTGTGTGTGTGTGTGTGTGTGTGTGTGTGTGTGTGTGTGTGTGTGTGTGTGTGTGTGTGTGTGTGTGTGTGTGTGTGTGTGTGTGTGTGTGTGGTGTGTGTACAGGGTATGTGTGTATTTTTGTATGTGCAGGTGTTGTCTAATATTCAGGCCGTGTTGATATCATCTCACCTCAGATCTAACAGCCGCGGGCAGGTGTGTTCCTGGTTGTTAAAGTCATTCTTCATCGACTCTCTGCTGTCCGCAATAAAGTCGTGTCCTCACCTCACTGCAGTCTTGATAAATGTCGATAGAGTTTCACACATGTAAGAGCCAACTCTGTCCTTCTCTACCTCTCCCTCTCCCTGCGCCGGTGTCTCTCTCTGTGTTGGGGTTTGCGTGTATGTGTTGGGAAGGGGGTGAGAGGGATCCATTGTTAGTATAAAAGGTCACAACAAAGAGACATGTCAATCTCCCATAATGCAATGCTCCTGGCAAAGCCAAATGGCATGCTCTCTTTTTATACTCATGCACACAGCATGCAAACGCGCACACACTCGCAGTGCAGGCAGTGAACAGGGATCATAATAGTTGTGGGCTGCAGTAAGGTAGATATGACTGAGACATCTAGGGGTCTCTTTTACCTCCCTATCATCTGCTTATGGACAGGTAAGAGCTCTAAAGTAATTATTCTTTTTAAGAAATGAAAAAAAAAAATCTAAATTTATAAGAATATTTAAGCATTTGCATGGTGACTTGCTGATTTTTGCTTCACGAGATAAGTTCATAGAGCTACCTGAGTGACTCTATGTCACTATAATTTATGGCATCCCAAATAAGAATTAATATATGATTGCAAGGATCAGTAGTCTTTACATAGTATATCAATAATCGAAAAGGTTTTCATATAGCTACGGGTAATCCAAGTGAGGGGAGATTTAATGTCAAACTTGTGAATACAGACAGAGCCTTGTGCATCCTTTCTGCCATGTCTAAACTTTGTTCTATCATTGTTTACTTATATCCCCCCTCGATATATAATCTTCTCTGCTCAACGTGGGTCAGGAGGAGTGGAGGGTAATGTGCTGGCATCTCTGGCCCCTCCAGTCCACCTCTCAGGGGAAAGGCTTGGCTGGACTCTGCTGGTTTGTGTGGTGAACGACTTCAGGAGAACACGGCTGGATATCAGCTGGAGATCAGCGTCAGAGAGCCGCGTCCATATCACACCAGACAGCACTGCTGTAGCCAGGAAGCATCGTGGCTACAACGCTGTGGCAATCATCACCGTCGCGACCGGTAACTGGCCATCATATAGTTGCTCTGCAAGTCACAGACATCACTCCAAAGTTATGAGGAGACACCACACCGCCTCTAAAGGTACTGATGATCAACGTGCACATAGCACCTTATTGTTAAACCACAACTTGAATTACATGAAGTTTTTAACACGTTTTATAGTTTCAGAGGATGAACGCAAGACTTGTTATGAAAATGAAGACACTGAAGGTAAAATGTTTGTTTAACACAAACTTTGAAAAATAATTTTCCTATGGGTCAAGCCACTAACTTCTGTTGTTCTGCTGTGTGGTGTGATCTCCAGATTTGGCCGAGTGGACGAACACAGTGGTTGTGCTGGTTATGAGGCTGATTTTTATGAAGATCCTCGTCTTTAACACTTTGATGACCATCTGTGTTGTTATTAAGTGGTAAGAGTCTGTCTTTACAATGATAGCCCAGTAAGCAGGAATTTGTTGTGTCATTCTTAATTAGAAGTACATAAGGTTTATGCAGGAAAACGGTGGAGGATGTAATTTTTCAAGTTTCCTAGGATGGGATATTCATACTGAGTATTATGACACATAATTATAACATTTGTTTTGGAACAAATTCAAATTTTAAGACAAGTTTATAACATCATCATTATTAAATAACTGTAAAAAGGCTAGGTATTTCTTTCTAATTCTTTAAATCTTCCTATAATTTAAAGGACAGCAGTTTTTGACAGAATTTTGGGGCTGTGCTGGTGAGGAAAATTAGACTTATTGTGTTTCGTAATTTTTATCAGTGTTCAGTAAATACAAGTCAAGGTTTTCAGTTTGACTGATGGCGCTGTTAATTATTGAATATGATGATGTTTTTCAAGACAAAGATCATAAAAAAGGCCATAAAGCTTAACAGGTTAAGTTTTAACAAACTATTTGACTTTCAGATTGCTGGGAATGAAAAGACTTCTGATGCTGCGTTGAAAAGAAAAGCCTGGCAAGGAGGGCCCCTTTCAAAACTCTGCTCATCAAGGGAATTTCCTCACCAAAGATGACAAGTGTGCCCCTCCTTCATGGAGATGTTTTTACAGTGCACTTTCATGAAAGATACAAGAACTAAAAGGAAAATAATACACTTTCAGGATCATAGGAGTCGGCTGCTTCTAATCAGCAGTCGCGCCTTTTTTGGTCTTTTCACACTGGCATCCCAGGTGTTGCAGATGTGTTGCTCTGTTGCGAGTGTGGCAGTTAAAAACTGACAGCGTTTGTGGGGCCAAACCTGGTATCAGATCGAAACGTAACCTCAGACAGGTGGTTTAATGCTCCTACTTTGTGTGTGTGTGTGTGCGTGCGTGTATGTTTGTGCTTTTGTAAAAAGATGTGCGTACAGCTGCACTCATTAAAATATATATTTTTTTCAATTTCAAAAGAAGGAAAACAACTTTTTTTTGACATTTTGTTTTTTATGTTTTTATACTTGTAAACTCATCAAACAACAAGAAAACATGGTCTGTTTTGACTTTATTGTCTTAAAATAAAACAATGGCACAGTTTGTTTTATGGGTTGTTTTTTTAGCGCCTTTAACACACTGACATAGCAAGAGAGCACCACTAGGTGGCAGTACAATCACATCAGATTTTTTTATTTTCTATTTCTTAAATTATGAACAACAAGAATATGGGGCTTACCTTCCTCTACAGGACACTACGTTCATAAATAAGTTAAGTATGTCAACACTGACCAGTCACTCTTCACCAAACCAACACTCACACAAGCTGTAAAAGATGCAATCCAAAAAAACTGAGATCAAGCTGATCTATCACACTTGGGTGTAACTATACAGAGTTGTATGTTGAAAAGGTCTTAAATATCAAATGCACATCAAATTCCTATGACGCAGCACTCAAGCACACACGGTAATTAAGTTTCCTCAGTAATTCTTTGTGTTTTTTTCTCCAGCATCTTATTTGTGTCCAAATAGGAAGCATTTTTACAATTCTGGCTGAAGGAGAAAAGCAGTCAACAGTTGCAAGTTTAAAAAAAACAGGAGGGAAGAGTGCTGGTTTGGTGCTCAGTTATGATTTTCTTTGTACAGAAAAGCCATACAATATGTCTTTGGCCCAAATTATAAAAACAAAACTATGGTTAGTTTAAAAAAAAAAAGAAGAAAAAAAAAATAAACGTAATAGTCACAGCATTTTGGCAATAAAGGTGGGAACACTCTTTCATATGAAATTGAAACCACACTCAACAACTTGCTAAAACAAGAGACACATTCAATAACTCACACATACACACATAGCTGAAATCATATAGCAACAAAGTAGTACCGATGGCATTTGCTGCAACAATATACTTGATACATTCAAATTCAACAGAAAAGCTCACGTTGACTGACTTAAAACAAAACGTAAAGTCAGATCAGATAACGGAAGAATTATGCATTGAAAGAATACGCTACCTCCTAATATTCAAAGGACTTTTACTGTGAAAGGAACAAAAGCCAAACCACATATTGACAAAAAAGAGCAGTTGTGGGTTTTAGTGGAGAACAGCAAGTGAAAAGAAGAAACACTGACTGGCATTTTGTGGAAAAAAAAGAAGTAGTAATGATAATAATAATAAATAAAGTGCTTTTGTTAAAACAAACATCCTCTGTCTGAGGTATCTTTTTAAAAAAATCACATCGAATGGCATAAAAAAAAAAAAACTACACCATTACACTGTGCACACAAGACAAAATGATCTATTTACAGCTGATTCACCCACACAGAAACATTTGTGTCATTGTCGGTTGCATTCTATGATTCACTCTACCGGGTAAAATGCAGTTAGTGTTGCCACTCTGCCCTGCGTCCACTAGGGGGGTATTCATCTATTCTAAAACATTTCCAGTTCTCAGTAACTGTCCAGCCTGCTGTTTCCTCTCTGCATGAGGGATGCATCAGTGCTCAGTATCAGTGCTCTGCAAACAACTCCTTTACATCTCTTTCTAGTGCACACATAAAAAAAAAAGCCCACATACATGTAGGCACAGATAAAGACTGCCATTATTATATCTAAATAGCCATCAGTGCACACAGCAGGAGTAGAGCAAGCTGTCTGGTAGGCTGAGAATCGGAGTGCAAGCTAAAGGTGGCAGAGCTGCTAGGATAGATCCTCCATCTCTCCTGATTAGGATGGAGACTCTCCATGTCTTTCTGGGCGCTGTACGCCGCCACTGTGAAATTAGCATCCCCCGTGGTCAGGAGATCAAACACACATGAGTGGAAGTAAATGTCCAGCACCTCCAACTGCTCCTTGCAACGCTCCTTCGCAACCTCCACGCCAAAAACGTGTGATGAACCAAGGGGATAGGCCTGTGTCTGTGAGGAGTAGCTGGGCCGACGCAGCTGCTGCTGCAGGCCGAGCGCGGGAGGAGAGCGCGGCAGGGGAAGGTGTCCAGCCTGGTCAATGCGTTCACTACTGGGACAGCCATTTAGACAGAGTTGCAGGTCCTGGGTGTCATCATAGGCCTGAGCCAGCTCCTCTGGGATTCGCACTGCCAGCGTCAGGTAGCGCCCCAGCTGGCGAACAATTACAGTTACACCAATATAGCCGGCGTGCAGCTCCACGTGGCGTCCAGGGCTGCGCTCAGAGATCCACAGAGCACGGACCTTCCCGGATGCAGCGTCTGCACTAACAGAGGTGTGGATGGGGTCTCCGCTGCTCACCGTTCCATCATCAAAGGCAGCAGGGAGGTTATCTGTGACCGCCTGGTACACCCTCTGATCTGTGCAACCCTCATAAGGCTTGAAGATTATGGTAATCTGGAAAGCAGAAGAAACGTGGCATATTTCTTGGTTAGAATCATTCACATTTTAGACTTTTTTAATGATCATTATATTAATTCTTTTTTAAATTAGATTTTTAAGTGGGATATGGTAAAAAGACACACAAATACTACAATTCAAACATTACACAGATTATTGACACATCACATAATGTTTGAGAAAGGACTTAATGAGTTTTTAACAAGTTGTAATTTGACACAGCTATGCAAACATGCTGACACATGCAAGTGCACAAACATACCCACTCCAGTGGTGTGTGGAAGCAGTGGTGGATGCAGGGTGTGGTGTGAGCATTACAGTTAGCACTCGCATCATAGTTCCGGTGAATGGCTTCTTTGTTCACATGACAGCTGTGAGGAATGAGGCCTGGCAGCCCATTAAACCTGGAGGGCTGTTAATATGGGTGTATATATATATGTGTGTGTGTGTCCCCCTAATAGTCGTGACTAATAACTTGCCCCACCTCTGACACAAGGTCAAAACTTCCGCTCCAAAGTGTAGAAAATCTACTATTTGCTCATTTTGTGTGTGTGTGTGTGTGTGTGTATCCGTGTGTGTGTGTGCGTGTGTGTGTGTGTGTGTGTGTGTGTGTGTGTGCGTGTGCCAGTATCTGCATGACTAAGTGTATACACGGGTGTGTATGTGCTTTAATAATTAAAGTTATCGACTAAGCTAAAGAGGGCTGATCATTGGGGGAAGCATCAACATTGCTTCTTTAACACCACAAACATCACTCTATGTGGCTCGTCATCCATTTAGCGTTGCGCATATATATGTATATATATACGGTATGTGTGTGTATCTTTCCTGTTGCACAAGGACCTTTTAACACACATCGTGCTTTAAGCTGAGTGCAAGGAGTGCCACTTATGAACTTATGAGAAGCACATACACACACAAACGCTTGCATACACACTCATAAGTAAACAGTGGGTCCTTTCACACGTCCCATTCCACATTATTAGCGGTCAGACTATATGCACCCATTAACAAAGTTATGTTAGCAACGCTGCCGCAGTCACAAGAGACAGTCACAAGATCGAGGCCGCTCGCCTCACACCTGTGAATCTGTGGGAGCAACGCACACGGGATAATGCAGAAAGAGAGTTAAGTAAAGCAAGGGGACCAAAGGGTGATTTCCAGTTTCACAGTGATAAGAATGTTAAAGTAACAAAGGGCTCATTAAGGAAACACACACACACACACACACAAATAAACCAGATTACATCAGCTGACATGACTTAGAAAGTTCTTTCAGTCTTAATAACAGTAAACAAGGCTTAAAAAAAAACAAAACCCAACAAAAACATTTTCTCAGTGGCAGTTCTCACCTTATTGGTTGCAGTGGCACTGGAGCCTGGAACCATAGGTACGTTAGTGACCTGCACTGATAGATAGGCATTATCAATGAGAGGCCACGCCCCCTCCACTTTACAAGTCTGGAAGCTATCTTTAAATGTCCTCAGGTGGGGATCCCCAAACAGCCCACAGAACAGGTACGCGGGCCGATGGTGGCTGTGGTCACGGCTCTGAGAGTGAGCGTGTGTGTGAGCGTGGGAGTGCGTGTGGGCGTGCTGGGTACGGCTGTGGTAGTTGCAGGGCTCGGGGTGGATCTCGGGGTTGGTAGAAGAAGTGGGCCCATCCCTGGAGCAGTTCCTCTGGCTCATGAGGTCCGAGATGCCCAGCACGGCCGAGTGGAAGACCAGGTTTCCTCGGCAGGACTTGGCTGTCCTCTGGGTGCAGGCCGAGTACGCTCGTAAAGCCTTGCAAAATTCAGTGTGAAAGGCATCCACGGCAGGTGTCAGGTGGGAGGTCAGGGCGACGAAATCGGTGGTGCACTTCTGGATGCGACACTGAGTGGTGACCACCTGGCACTGACCTGACGGAGAAACACAGGTGGAGTCAGTGACCAGCAAAAGATTAGTTGAGGTAGCAACAGACAGGATGAAATGTAATCTGTGAAGTAAATCAAGATCTTAATCTCACTAAAAATAGAAAGTTTGTGCACACATGACACAGCTAAGGTTAGTTTCTGAGGAACGCTTTGATCTCAGACGCACAACGATACCACAATTTATAGTCTGACCTAATGAACTGGAAAAAGAAGCAGTTGCTGATTGAAAGTCTTGATCAATCAGCAGCACCGGTTTGTAATAAACCTTGAGTGTAATAAACCAAAGAGCAGCCAGGTAGAAATGACAAAGGAGCGTTTCTCACAAAAAGGGTGAGGTAATCCTGCTTGTACGGCCAAGGAGCACATAAAACATGCTACACTGATAGGGAACAAGAGTATGCAAGCGTGCATGGAATCCAAATCTATTCCCATGATTTTGTGACGCTTATCATGTCTGATGTGTAAGGTCACAAGTGCACCAATTTCTGATACTTTGCCTTAGCAGAAGAAACACACGATCAAAAAATTCTCCATTACACCCGCCAGGAACAGATTTCTTGGTCTGAAATTGTCCGTGATCTTTTATCTGTTTCTACATTTCTGAATGGAATGAGGGTCAAATGGGCCTTTTGTATCACTGATCATCAGGGGGAAAGAGGGAGTTAGAGCCATAGAGAGATTAGAGACCAGACCTAATGCATCAGTCACAGCGTGCTCCTATTAGATTAGGCCGGAGAGAGGCTCTGCAGTGTGTGGGCAGCTGCAACCCACCCCACACACACACACACACACACACACACACACACACACACACACACACACACACACACAAAGAGAAATCTAAAAAAGAATACTTGCTGTGCTTCCATTCAATTTACACTAATTTACACAGATGATGGTATGACTTCCCAGTAGGGCTGGGCGATTTTGGACAAAAATAAAATCCCGATTTTTTTCTCTGAAAACCCGATTTTCGATTTCGATTTCGATTTTTTTGGTAAAACTACAAAAGACAATGGAATAAATTGTTTAAAATATTTTATCTTTATTTTTAAAGAAAAATAGCAAACAAATTTCCCTATTGGGAATGAAGTGCAATTGAAAGATACTGTTAATCCTCCTTGAGTTTAGTAAAGTGACAACATTTACAATTTTCTTGACCAAACAAAGATGACTAGACGAGCTCTGTCTGCAACCAGCTGCAAAAGAGAGAAAATCGATTTTCCGATTTTCCTTTTTTAACATCGATTTTGATTAATAAATCCGATTTAGATTTAAAATCGATTAATCGCACAGCCCTACTTCCCAGTGAGAGCACAAGCAAAAAATAAGTGTTTTTTTTTTACTTTATAGGTGAATTCCACAGATTTCCTTCAATGTCACACTGCTACTTAATTTATCTATAGCACATGAACAAAAAACTAAATGTTGTGTCCTAACTCTTCTAACCGGGTTCACAGAAGTGTTGAGGTCTGCCATGTGGGGGCAGTACTGCTCTGAGTGAGAAATCAGGGGGTGGGTACAGACCCCCACTCACACCACGCTTCAAAATCTCTCTCCTGCCTGTAAAATACTGACACTAGCCCATAGATACACACACACATGCATACACAGGCTGCCTGCCACGGCAACCACCACTGTACACACTGTCTGAGCACTGAGAACACATTGTGTCTGTACACTGGCACACCAGCAGCCTTCCTCTTGCCCTCCTATCTGGCCTGCAGCACCCAAATACGGCTCCTAATCTAATCAGATGGAGTTTATTCTCTTGCAGAAGGTATCAGGATCATGAGCTGCTCTAAAAACACACAAAAGCGCTTATTCAGTCACATTTTCCCAGCAGGCTGACATAACGAGAAGGGAACTGACCCTGTAACTGAAGCACTTGGGCTCAAAGCTCTGACTTGTAAAGGTTAAAACTTTGCTGACGACGAGCAGCTGCTGAAGTTTACCCCAGCTCCCACTGTGGCTGCATAGCTGCATAGCTGACCCTGCGTTCTAGCCTTCCTGTGAGAGTATCGGGCAAAAAGAGAATTTTCTTACGATGAACAACTATATAGAGCTCAACGCGAAAGCAGAATTGTCTTTCTTCTTGCTCTTCAAGGATTGCCATGAAGTATCCAAGAATCCATATAGCTGTACTTTCAAAGGAAAATCCAATCCATGCATATGAATAAGGAATGTATGGTGAGAAAGGCTGAGAAGATGAATACTGAATGAATTTGAGAAGATTAAGAGAATAAAAACTCCTCATATGAGGAACTACTGTGCTCAGTGCCCTCAGAGCCTTGTTTCAATCACTGGCTGCAGTAAGTCTGCAATGAGGCAAATAGGAGCCAGCTTTGCCTTCATCAGTTTTTCCATGTCCTGTATCAACCTTTCTTTTTCACTACATTCTCCCTCTTTATCGTATCTTCTTTTCTCCCTACCTCAGCGGCCAGATTTTGTTTTTCGGCTGAAATCACTTGTCTCCATCCTGTTTTTTACCATGACTCCCTGGAAAGCCTCCTCGCCCTCTCCCTGCTCACTTGGCCCCCCTCTCCTCCTGCATCCCAAGGCACCCTCTCTGCCATTAAACAGAGGTCAAAAGATCCCACAGCCAAATCTCCAGGGTTGGTTGTTAGGGAGTCTTTGTCTCCCAATCTGGCTGCCTCCCACCTCTCTGATCTACGGAGATCAGAAAGGGATCTACTGGGATCATCTCTCAGCTGGGAGAATGGCTTGTGAAGTGCTTATTGATCAAATTGTTGTGTGCACTCTCCCACGTTTTCTGAACTCAAATCACACAAACAAGCTTAGAGATGCAATGTTTCTCAGGGGCTCGCTGCAGCATGCAGTCTGCTAAACGATGCAAACAATAGACATTTTAATTCCAACACTCCTGTCTTGTTGTTTTAACAGATTCATAGAGCTGTCAGCTGATGACATATGTTTAAAAACCTTAAACATGCACAAGATTTAGCAAATAAAACATTATGTTTGCCTCAACAGACTAAATAATACACATTCTTTCCAGGTGACGCACATGTGGCAGTAGGTACTGAGAGGGTCCTAATGTTAAGCGGGTATGTCTGCTCCAGCAGGCTGAGTGCAGAGGTGGCTTAGTCCTGCTGCCTGAGCTTCGTTAAACTAATTACTGGAGGTGTGACTGCCAAACAGACAGCCGCCACCACAGCCGACCCCTTGCACACACAGAAACGGCCCCCAAAAAATGAAACATGAAAACAGCAGCAAATCAAAAACCTCTGAGATAGATGGACATAGAAGGAAATTAAGTCACATTTTATAGCCAGTATTCTCACCAAGGTCTGTCTCTCATTCAATCAAGTTTTTGTCAATGATCACCACAAGATAGACTGATAAAAGTATTTCGGAAACACTTTTGAATCCTAAGTGGCCACCTTATAGGGTTTAATAGCACATCTGCTGAATTTCATCACCTCTAATCCACTTTAGGTTTATCTAAATTCACTTTTTGTTGTCTGAAACATAGGAATAGACAATGATTTCACTTTATTTGGAATAGAGATGTTATATATGTGCAGGAGGAGAGGTAGTCGGCCTCTCTTCCCTTCTCTCCCCCTCCTCTATGAGCCATTAAGGGGCAGACAGGAGAATGACGGCCCAGGAGAGAGGAGGAGAAACTCGATCCGTGCTCAGACTGCTGCACTGCCGCTTTGGAGAGAGCCATTGTCAGGCAGCACTGGGCCCAACACAAAGATTGGCCACATAATGCTTACAAACGCTTAAGTACTAATGAAGTATCTTTACTCACTACAAACTGCAACAGACTGAACAGAAGTGGCGTTAACTGAGGTTACAGCTGGTGCAACACATTATAATTTATAAAATGATAATAATAATAATAATAATAATAATAATAATTATAATAATTTAAATCCGTAAAAAAAGGTAAGTACAATACAGCTTGGTTGTAACTATGACACAGTAGTTGTAGCAGTGATGAAGTGTGCTGGTTAGTTACCTATGTGAGCACCGCAGCAGAGAGCGATGACCAGCAGCAGCAACGGCCGGAAGCGGCGCACCATAGACGGGGAAGCGAGGCGCTCAGCCCCGCGGCCACGGCATCCGGCTCTCCCCATCCCCGTCCATGCAGGGCCAGGGGGGGAGAGGGGACCGACTTCCACAGAGCAAGGACGGTCGGCGTCCAGGCCTTCCCACTTCTTCTTCTCCCTCTTCTTCCTCACTCTTCTCTCCTTCCTCTCCTCCTCGGGTGCGCAGGAGCATTAAAACACAGCGGCTCCGCGGAATGCATGGCGGAGGGGAGGAAAAGCAAAAGTACGGCCACAACTCACTTCGACGACACTTGGTACTTTTTTCTACCGTGCAAACCCACGCCCCACGTGATTTAAGTGCGCTCCCTAGCTCGGCGGCCGGACTTTTGCTTTGATTAGGCGATGATCACTTTCCTCTCTCGTCTTACACGCACAAATCACATCTCTCCCTCCCTCACCCAGCCGGGATTTCTCCTCCACTCCTCCCCTTTCACTTTCTCCTCCTCCTCCTCCCCTTCTCCTCCAACAAATCAATAGAGAATCAACCAACCCCGGCGGACTAAAAACCCGCCTACCAAAAGACAGGGAAACAAGTCTACAAAAGTCACAAAAGAAAAAAGTTATGATATGTAAATGATCACTGTGTGTTTTTATATGACCTCTAATGAAGCTTAAACCTGTAACTACAGACTGTACAAATGCAGAAGTTTGTGTGTTTGTGTGTGTGTATCCTACACAGACAAAAGAAACTCAAAATTCTCATTTGATTTTTTATTGTGCAATTGCTTTTCAGATTCCACATTTTCAGCTAAAAATAATAAATCATCATAGAAAAATAAAAAGTACTTCATTTTGTTGACTGGGGATTCTTCACACTCCTCATAACTTTTAATGTAGGTCCTGGTGTTTTTCTCACTGTTGTGATATTAATCAACTCCATAAACACTTTGATGCATTTTTATTTGATCTCTGGGCCAAATGAGTGATCTATCATGTAGGAGATGTCATTCATTGGTGTATAGTAACTATCAAGTGGTTAAATCTGTGTGAGCTTTTCTCGTGTTTGTTAAGGAAAACCTCAAAAAAGGAACATAACCCTTCTTCCTATAGTCCAAACAATTGGAAATCAAAAATCTTGCAAACCACCCATCATCTCGTGATAAGTTTGTTTTTTCTATTTACTGAACATGGTGATCAGGGGCAGAGACAAATGCACTATTGCACAGACACAACTACACTGTGAATACTGAAACCATCGTAAATTTTTACAGCCAAATGTGCCGAAAGCACAAGGTGAGCAGACATTGTAAAAGCACCCAAAGATAATTACAGACACCGAATATATGCAAAACAGTCTTTACTTTGCTATCGTTCCATGCCACAATAAAGCATAAATGAATAACTTTACAGCATGTTTTGAATGCATTTTCAAACTTTTATTGCAAAAGTTTGAACCTGAGCCAAACTCCCATACTCTAATAAAGGTTATGAAATTGGAAAGGTTTCAAAGCAAGCACCGAAGTTCTGGGTAATTTTTTACTCACTGCAGTTTCTACATCTACACTGTGTTTGCTCTGTGTTTATGTGAATGCTCAGAGATGTTTGCGATAATCTACTGCTCCCTAGTCCATCTTGCCGAACTGTGTTATCCCGCCAAACTTGTTTATGTGTGTGTGAGTGAGAGTATATATAAGCATTCATGTGTGTCTACAAGTGAGAACGCATCTCCATAACAGCTGTGCAGCTTCTCTGTGGCTGACAGTTTATGTGCTTTTAATGTGAGTAGTTTCACTCTAACATGACTCATTTGAAGTATGTATACTCAAAGCATTGCATAAGCATAAGTTTGGTCATGGACACCCGCTTCTTCCTGACTGTGTCAGTAAAATAAACACACAGAGTCACTATAAAGCCTAAGAAGATTCCATAGCAAGTGTGGTCAGAGGAGATGATGTGTGCAACCGGTGGCAGTGACTCAGGAAGCAGAGCATGCTTGTGCATGTTCAACCCTTTGGTTTCCTATTGCTCATGTTGATGTGTCCTTGCATATGATACTGAATCCCACAGTCCAATGTGTGACAGAGAAAAGGCACCATTAAGAAGTTGTTATGAATGTGGCTTGTACTGTAAAAGTGTTGTGAGTGGTCAATGAGACCAGAAACGCACTATATACTGTAACTGCTGTCCATTTGCTATTTTGCTGAAGCAGTCTGTAATATAAGATTATTTTAACCTCCTGTTTGTGTCCAGATGTCTCTGATGTTGTCAGAGAAGGAGCCTGCACATGTGTGTCCACTGGTCTAGGAGATCTCGTCTAATATGGTATTACAGTTTATTCATACCGTGAAGCAAGTCTAGACTAAGTGAAGAGTGCTCATGAAAAAAATGTTTTATTTTCAACAACACCTCACAAAGTAACTATGCTATTCAAATTTATTTTGCCATCCAGCTGTGCATCTTGGACATAGACTATTGGGAAAGGAATTAAGCAAGCTGTCTTCTGAACATTAGACTTCATCCAGCTTGTCAGTCTGCAGTGGACTGTTCTGCAGGATGAAGCAAACAGGTGAACATTTCGCTCATGCTAATACACTGAACACACACTAACTAATTCAATTACATGTGTGTGCGTGCATGGTGCTATTCATCAGAACTAATTTCATAATTCATTTTAATCATTCATCTGCCTACACACACAGAAGCAACTTGATATCACATGACCCTGTTCATGGAGACTAATTCTATATTTCATACTAATTCATTTAATCAATTACATCACAGCTGAGACCGGGGAGCAGGGGAAAATAACACACCATCTCCACACACACACACACACACACACACACACACACACACACACACACACACACACACACACACACACACACACACACACACACACAACTCCCCATGAAGCTGCTTTGCCTGGTTACACATGCATTCACACACTGGCCTCAGGCACAAAGACAGTCTGTTCTGAATGTCTAGCTTGTCTTCACCTCCACACCTCTGCCTCCCTTCTCCACTTCTGCCTCTCTCCACCTCAACCCACCCCAACTCCAAACAGGCCATCATTCAACAGCTCACACAACTCAATAATACACTTGTGAGCGCATGTATGAGTGTGTGCATGTTTCAGAGTGTGAAAGCATCGACAGTTTGCATTATTGCAAACACATCGAAGGCTGTGTTTGGACAAGATGAGGTAAATAATTCTTTCAATGTCACGATGCAAACACAAGCAATAAAAGTTCAGAAAACTAATTAACAAGAGGTTCATTAATATTAATGACGTGTTAAAGTTAGGAATTGTTATACATGTTGCACACATTATTTAGCAGGCACACAGACACAAATCCCACACAACTAATTCCAAGCTCGTAGATTTGTGGCAAAGGTAACGGGGCCCTGCAGGTGTGTGCATTTGTATTCTAGACACGAGATGATAACACAACAGATAAAAATCCAGGTATCAAAGCCTCTTGTAATGCGAGTGGAAACTATATCCTTTAATAGCCCGTTTGAGAGCGGCTTCTCTCCGCAGCCAAACTCGTGCAGTTTTACCTGACTTGGCCTTATCAGACCATCCTCTGTCTCTACATTCAGCCCACTGTTACAACAGGAGACTGAGAATGACGCTTGTTTCAGGTCCCAGAGAGGGTAAAGGAAAAGTTATCTTAAAATACAGAGGACAAGTAAAGAATCCTCAGAGAACTCAGATCAACGAGCGATAATACCTTTAATGCAAACCAGGAGGGAGATTTTCACATTGATGCTTCACTGCATCTCTGAACTCAAGCGTTTTTATTTCTGTGACCTGTCCACTGATGTGTATTGATTGATGGTACTGACCTAAAACCAAAATGTTATATCGACACCACCTTTCTAAATACCTTCTTCTGTCTTATTCAAGAAGTTTAGCTTCAGTGTTTCTATCTGAGCCTTTTTCATACTGGTACTTTGGTACATTTCACAGTGAGATGACACAAAATACCCTCAATTCTATTATTATCTATAAATATAATGTCTTTACCGATCATGGCTTTACACAAATAAGTCTTGCACTGAATAATATTGATCACCTTGTTAAAATGCAGTATGCTGCAGGGAAACTTTGCTCCTTGACATTTATGTTGAGAGGAAATGTTGTCTCCATGCAGACTTTGTTGCAGAGAAAGCATCCATTATTGGCTTTCCTGATGACAAAGGTCTCCCTGCCACCAAAAAGAAGGAAAAATCAGCCTGCAAAAAACAAGCATGAACTATGACTGTTCTACATGAACCGTATGCCGTCTTCTCTGTTGCTGAACTTCACCGGACATGAAGGGGTCCCATGTCCCCGCTTTGTAAGAGAGTTTTATTAGCATGAAGGGGATCAATTTGATAGGTGGTTTGGATGATTTAGTCCATGTCGGTAGTTTTCTGAATATCTTCTTGTTGATTCACCTATTAAAAATGTAGGTCTGTAGGTAAAGTACCTTCACAACAAGAAAGTACAACATTAAAATCCCGTTTACATGCCAATGCATCAGCGATATCTAACCCTACACTATACATACCCCAAACTGGATACAAATTCTAATAAGTCCAAGGTAGACATAAAATGCAAAATAATATTTCTACATTGTTTTGTTTTTTACTTCAGGATCTCAATGTTTCTTCTGCTTTGTTACGCACAGAAAACGTTTATATTTAGTTTGTATTCATTAAAACACACACCAGCATGTACGTTTTTAAAATCAAAATTACATTTAGGCCAAACCCAAGCCTGACAGGAAGTGTTTAAACTCCAAAGTAAATAAAACACCTTCACCACAGCGCCACTGACTGTATTGTTCCTTGACATAAATGATTTCACTTTGTAAAGTTAGATCTTTGCCACAAATGGCATCAAATGTTACCACTTCAGGTTAAGAACCCCCCCCCCCCTTTTTTTTAATTCACACTAGTTGTTTTCTTTACCCCTGCTACTTTATCTTGGTCATTACGCTGTTCATTTAACTCATCTCTCACTACGTTCTTTGTGTAAAAACATCTGAAGAGCACACAGCTGCATCTGACAGTCCAGTCACAATGAAGGCCCTGTTTTCTTTTTCTAAGGCCCTGTTTTCTCGGCAAGAACGCGCGCACATTTGTGCACACTGAGAAGAAAGAAGAGAAACAGCTGAAGGATGTAATAGGGCAGATGAGGATCATGGGGTTGCAGTTTGGTTTGGGTCAGGGTGAATGTTTGGCAGCTGTGAGACAAAGACACGCTATTAAAACTGCTCCCCTCTTGCCTCTAGCCCGCTCTGCAAAGAAGCTTGTTTTGTCAGTCACTCACTGCCCGCCAACACTAACTGAAATAAGGAGCAATCTTGTGATTTTCTTAGTATTCGTTCAGTGATCGAGGACAGGTTGTTTTTGTGGTTACCAGCCCCGGGACGTCAAAAAGAAAAGTTTGAGACTGATAATTGTTAACTAACTTTTTTTTACATTTTTTTATTGGTGCCTTCTACTTTTGAATACGTTACTCTCAAAACTATCTCATTTGTCTTTCAGCCTGGCTCACACACATGCGCACACACGCCTGCCCCTCAGCTGTTGTGCTGTTTTCTACACAAGCATACACAGGTACACACACTTAGGCCTCACAGGTATTTTCAGTCTTGAGGCTACAGATGGTCAGCTTTCATCTCCTGCTGTGTCTTCCACATCCTCCTGTAGTAAACACAAACTGCTGTCAACACACACATGTCCGTGCACACGTATGAACAGAAGAGTTCTCTATAAATCACTCACACTTCAGAGCCATATGCTCATACCTGTCTGTAAGGAGGAAGCCCGACCACAGGTGAGCCCCTCACATTCCATCAGCCTGACAGGTATACAGATGGGGAGACAGAGGAAGAGAGGAAGAGGGGGAGAAAGCTAACCTCCTCTCTGTCTTTTCTAAATCCAGCTGTGAGTGCCTCCCTCTCTTCTCCTCCCCCTTTTCCTCCCATCTCTCCCCCTTGGGATAGAGTGCTCACAGAGTGGCAGATGGGTGGAATGCATAATACATAGACTATTTGGGGAGGGGCCGGTTGGGCTCGGTGAGTGTGTGTGCATGCGTGTGTGCAGTCAGTCCACGGGGATTTGGCTGCGGAGTCATTATAGATCTAATGGTTGTGTTTTAGACGCTGCACTGTGCCAATCTCATTTGAAGTGCGAAAGCCAAATGAGTGTGAATCGTTTCATTACTGTGTATGTGCACGCTCCCTCAGTTCATGTGAGGCAACAGATCTGTGTTGGAGTCACAACTTTGAAACCTGCATGCTAATATATGCAGCATGTGTGACTGTCTGTGTCTGTGTTTGTGCATGTGAGAAAACATTCATGTGTATATCTTAAAGGGTGTCTATAGATGATGTGTCTGGATTTGACTCTTTTGTTCTCCTCGGTTGCGGTTCTTCTGTTTCCTCTGCCTATGTAGACTTCATGTAGACATCATTTCCCTAATTACTGTGATTACAGCAAGATGAAGCCAATTTATCATAAGGTTGTGTAATTAGTAATCAATTGTAACCTAACAAGACCTACTCAGGCATAAGTAATGGATTTTTAAAAGACAAGCTGAGATGAAGCATTACTAATACAGCATGGATAGGTATAATTGAGGCTTTCTTTATTGAACGAGATGCCGTCTTGGACCAGCTGAGCAGCCACATGAAAATAATTACATTTTATATGTCATGCATTCTACAGATGCATATGATCTCAGTTTACTCTGAATTAAAAAAAAGCTCAGTCTCGCTCTCAGTTTATTGCATTTTTAGAGCAAACCTTGTATGCGGATAAATAAAATTGTCAGTTGCAGCAGGGGTGCCTCCTGTGTGCTGGTACCTGTCACATATTCTGGAGACTGCTCCTATCTACAACCCTGTAAAAATCTACAGCATGAAGGGATAGTCTTCAACTTTCCTACAGCTTGTGGTGGACAGTGTCTCATGCTGCACAATCAGCAAAAAAAGAGGGGGTACACCCATGTGTCATATTTCCATCTACACGTTTCGGAAGGGGAGCCAAGCAATATGTAGTCATTTCACAAGAGAACCTTTTCCCATTAAAGCCAAATGTTCATGGGAGTTAGTAAAACTTGATTTGGTCAAGTTGGACTAGTTTTAGGTGCATTATAAGCCAAACCTTAATCCAACTGAATAGTTTTGGTGCCTAAGCAAACCAAACCAAACAGTTATTAAGTACCAATCTTCATCAGAGTTGTAATAATTAACCAAAACTAAGACTAAAAATGAAACTAACAGTGAAAAAATAATCAATGAAATAAAAATATAATTATTTTTAAACAAAAATAAAATAAAAAAAATAAAATTATTACTGCAAAACTAGCTGAAACAAAAAAAATGTACAGGTAAAATTGACCTCATTTTCATTTTTGTTTGATGCCTTATTTTGATTATGTTTGGCACTTCATTTTTCTAATTACCAATTCTTTTCTTTCCAATTTCATTTCATTCAATTACATTTCATTTTTCAAACTCAAACTGAAACTACTTATGTGTTTGTTAAACTAACTAAAACGAATCATACGTAATCCAACAAACTGAAAAAAGAAATAAAAACTATTAAAAAATGTAAAAACTATTATACGGTAACTGTGCTCTTCATGATAACCTTCTACGTGGGACTTTCTCATTTACATGGTTGATAAAACCCACAGTCATGAACCATATTTGAGTGTTTGCTACCTGAATCAAGACACTGATGCCAATTGTTTGTAATTAAAAAAAATGTATTTCAGAGATTCCGAAACATTGAAATATTACGAAATGAAATATTAAGTTTTTTCGATAATCTTTGATATATGAGAGCCTTTATGTATAACTACATTCAAGGTTTCTTTTACATCATTTACTTTTAGAAGAGTTTATGTACAGCATCAGAAGTTTAACCAGAACAGACAAAACAAGTCTGGTTGCCAGTGAAGGTAAAACCATGCAACAGGGGTGGTAGCATCAGTTTTGGCAGGCAAATAGAGAGAGGAGGGGGACAAAAACAAGAAGGTACAAAACACAGAGAAAACAATGAAGACAAGACAGAACAGGGGAGGGCTGGCAGGTAGCCGCTCTCTGGAGATTCATTAGGCTTGTCAGAATTGCTGGCTGTGAATATGCTTGCACAGCAAGCTCCAGTTTGTGCACACACAAGCATACACAAAAATACACACAGCAGCCTGGATTGCCGCAGGTGTATGGAGTCGTTCTCTGCTGACAGGTAGGGATGAAAGCGCGATGGGCACGGTGGGATTTGGAGTCACACTGAGAAGACAGCAGGCTGTATGTCTCCCAATGGTTGCTAAGGGAATTAACATATTCTGTCAGACATTAAATTGTGTGCTTTGTGGAATACGGGATATCAAATGTTTTTTCATTTATTTTTTTTCTTCTTAGACTATGAATAAAACATCAACATTTGTAGTTTGTCAGAAATTAAGTGTCATTTAGGGAAGTTGAAGTGTCATGTGCTTTGGTGTTCTGGAACTTCTCCAATTCCTACCGGTGCTGGACACTGGTTGAACTGGGAAGAATAAGACATCCGTTGTATGTTCTTCCTGCTTATTAGGGAGAGAAACCATGCTGGCTTTGTCACTTTTTCTGTTCAAATAGGGTTGAAAATGCAACTGAAAGACTGTTCAATGAGCTACGGGCACAAGTAAGCTGCTTGAAAAGGAACCAATTTGCACACAAGAGGCCCTTTTCCTTTACTTCTCTTTCTTTTCTGAATAAGTCAGGGAACATATTGTATTTGTTTGTTTAAGGTGAAAAGCTCAGGATAAAGAATGACTAACAGATGATGAAACAATCTGAAATCTATGAGGCAAGCTGTGCAAGTGGGAGAGCCCTTTGTGTGAATGTGTGCACATGATTGCATGCATATGCATGTTCTTCTTGGCACAACAGTCCTGTGTGTCTGGGCTTTGAGCAGAGTGTAAATCCCAGCGTTTAGGAGGAAGACAGAATCACAGTCTGATTCCACAGCTGTTCTCACAGCCGTTTCCTTGCATCCTCACTCACAAAGAAATGTTTACTGTGCACACACAAAGACTTAGGCATGAAGACACATGCGCATGAAGAGCTTACTGACAATGAATGGGAGTTTTTCTTTGCAGATACGTGTCCAGCGAAGGGCTGGCCCCCAGGTCCGGCTTGTCATAACACAGAGGGTCTCAGAGGGAGATGGAGAGAAGCTCCACAACAGCAGCTGGAAGCTAAATGGCTATTCCATGTGTTCAAGTCTCACCGGAGATCCATAAAGTTTGACCATCAGAGCCCGGGGCCCATGATACGTGTGTCTGTGTGCATGTTTGTATGTGTGTCTGTGTATGAGCTTGTAGATATGCTCTGACACAGAGAAACAGCAAAGGGGAGAGTTATGCATGCATGAATTCATCACTTTCAGGCAAGTATAGTATTTCCACTACACCTTATTTGCAGTTTTCTCCACATGGCGTTCATATCTTCTTTTTTTTTTGTGGATATAATTTCTCACTGTCAATGGGCACAAAAGTAATCTTTCTCACAAGGAAAGTTTTTTTTCCTTCACACATATTAATATGTAGGGATGGTTTATTTTCCCACCTCATTTTCTGTTGAAATAATCAGTCTGGCACAGGGCTTTCCCCTCTCCTGTCTTTCAGAGGGAGCTCAGCTGTGGACTCAGGATCATGGGACCATGTTTCCGTGACAACCAGACATCATCCCTGAATGCCAACGCTAAAATAACAGACTGAATAATTTAGATGGATCCATTTTTAAGCAGCCTGTCAATTCACATCACTGACCACAGACACCACCTTTGGCACCCTGCAGACAAGCCCACTCGGACTGGGTGCAGGGTGGGCAGCAGTGTCCGCACAACTGTGTTTCTGTTAGAGGCAATGAGATCCTAATGCAACTGAGTGAGAAGTAATAAGGCTTGTATTTGGGTCATTGTGCTGATTGATACTTTACAGCGCCCCCAAAGTTTAGAAGAACATTGAAGAACAAGAGTGAAATCTGCACAGCAAAGATAGTGTGGGACTCAAACGGCACTGTACCATTTGCTTTGTATTTATGTGAAGACAAATGGAAGCATGTCAGTTTATTGGAAGTAGCACATGGCCCCACGATCAAAGTTCAAATGACACCATCCATCAGGGATAATATTCATGTCTGATTTCCTCATTTAACTCCTTTTTTAAAAAGACCACAGAAATTATCATTGATGACTGACCATTTATCACAATGATGCATTGGAGCAATATTATAGTAAGTGGTTCTAATTAATTAGGACAGATTTTTCATGCATTTTACATAAAGAACTAAAATCTGGACCAAATGAAAGTTTAATGTCTGATTTAGTATTGACACTGTAGTTCATGCATTTTTTTATGACATTCTTTTGAATAGTTCTCTCGCTTATTATTTTTGCAAAAATAGAATAGGCTATCCACAAGATCAAACCAACTTTAATGTTTTATAACAACACGCTGGAACAGCATTTGCTTGAGTGTGCTATGCGCGAGCACAGAATATATGAACACACAGCCAAAAAAAAAAAGAAAAGCAGACACATACATGATCACATATCACACGCAGACAGTGCCTGCTGATGGCTTATTCATATGGAACCTTGGGCTGTGAACCAAATATTTGCACACATGATTCATCCTGCTTTTTTCATGGCTCTAGTGTTGAGAAATACTCAGACACCATTGTGTCTGCTCGAGTCTGCGTGTGGAGCTGCGTGTGTGTGCGCACACACACTTGTGTATGTGTGCGCTACCTCATTATTTTACAAACTAATGTTCACAGCCACACGCCCAGTCACCAGAGAGCTAAACTGAATAAAACAGGAGAGTAGGTGAATAACCCCACAGGTGTCGCTTTATTCACACAATTTGTTTAATTTGAAGGTTATTATTTTCATTTTATCCTCTCACTCTTTAGTTCAGCTTTTATCCAAGTGTCCATTACATTGTAAGTACTGTTTTTCAGCATAGTAGACAAAATATAAAACAGCTAAAGTATCAATGTCTTTAAAACAAAGGAATATTCTCTTAGCTCAAAACTGTATGCATAGGCTTAGCAAGGGTGAAATCCACAGAGGGAAAATAAAATAGTAGGAGTAGTCACATTTGGGAATATTCAATCCATTAGGACCTGATACCCAAAGAGTGCAGCATTTCTGTCTATAGTCTTGAATATTGTGTTAATCTTCAATTTTGCGCTTAAAAAAGAAAAATCCCATTAATTGTTCCATGTGTGATATGCAGGTATAAATAAAACACCAGCCAAAATCGAAGCTTTCCCAAAAATAATCAATTTACAATGTTTTCCTGAGGAAGAAGAATAGATTTTTGTTTAATTTTCATGGTTAATTTTGACTTTTCGCATTCAGTGGGTGATTGTCATTTACATAAAAATACCCTCAAGCTTCCTTATGTTTTCCCCTCCTCTGTTTCTGACACTGTATTTTGGATTTTGACCTTATTTCTCGTCCTGCTGTTTTAGGAAAGAGAATCCTCCTGATACATCATGTCATCCCTCAACACACAAATCCTGCTCCACCCCCCCATCCCAACCTCCAGGCTGTGCACCTGGGTACAACTCCTAGACATGCAAAGACACAGATACAGAAACACACATACACCCACACACATTCCCACGCACATATAAACGGACAACTAAAACGCACACTTGTATACCCCAACACACACAAACCGTGTCAGCCAAGTCTCCGACAGCCAATCAGAGGGTGTTAAACCCAGTGTTTGTGCAGCATGTGGTTCCCAACATCCATCGCCAGGTGGGCTCCCATTAGGTCTCATAACAGCAACAACACCATGACCACCGGGGAAATGACACACGCACATACACACAATTTGAACACCTCTGGGACACACACAGCAGGATTGATCTCCCTCAGTGGTATTGATTAGCCAACCCCCAACTCAGACCAGAAGATACCAGCTGTGTCAAACCTTTTAGTTCCTGAAGCGTCCATCTCCTGTGAGGAAGATGAAAATAATGATGCTGCAAGCTTCTTTTCTCAGAGAAATTTTTCTGGCTGCCAAAGGGCAGGAAGTCCACGGGGACACAGTTACTTCAAATGAAGGCTGCTCCAAGCCATTTCTTAACCCCTGCCCTGGTCCTGCTAAATGTGTTTGTGTTTTTATAATACAGTGTATCACTCTGGCTGTGAGCACATATTACACAAAAGCATATAAAGTGTCTTTTGTGTGTTAGGCTTTCTGCAACTTTACAATTTGTTAGTGACAATAAGATGAAGGGCTTTCCATTTGTCTTAGCCTCCGAGTATCTTATTTTGGTCATAACAAAGGAGTTTGTTTGTTTCTTTTCTAAAGCTACTAACTGAAGCCTACGCGATAAAACCATCATGCAAAGCTTATTAATATTTATTAATAAAAAAAGGATGTATAATAACCAGTAAATAATCTGTTACTTTATCTCAAACATTTGCTGGCTGTTATTTTGTAATTATTTTTCAATATTTATATGTGTTAAATACTGTAGCTATTGATAAGTAATTTTTCAGTTTAGAATATGTAAACTACCATTTTTCCACTCATACAGTCTACACAAAATTACATTTTCTAGCAGATATCTTGCAGGAGAGGAAGAACTCCTCCAAAGGTCCTCCACCCGTGGACCAGCTTCAATTTGAGAGAACATCTACATTTACGTGAACATAGACGCAGGGAAAATCTACAGGAAAAAACATGCAGTCACTGTAGCATTGCAAGAATCTATACATATCGAATAAACATGGCAAGAAACCTTTTTAGAGTGTGAACTGCAGCTAACATTGAAGTTGAACTTAATTCAAGTGTCTTAACAAGGACAAGTTTTATTTCCAGTTCAACCAGCTAGAGGCCAGAAGTATCCCGCGATGCAAATTTTAACCCTACACAGCCACTACAGCTTACATGAAATCAAATATTTTATCTTCAAAACTGATATCATACAAAAATAAATACATAAATGATCATTATAATTATCACTGAAGTATTTAAATTTGACCTGATGATTTTATCTCAACCTAAAAAACAACACACATCATATCCATACCCAACCAGTGGCTCAAACACCAGACAATCCACCATCTGGAATAGTTCGAGTCTGTGTTGTATGTAAAACTATTTTTAAATTGTAGATTTAGTTATATTGTTCATCTTCCTAACATTGATCTTGAATGCTCAGCATACACTGAGCTCAATATACTGTACAAAAGCAACCTTAGTGCACCCAAGCGCCCCTTCTCCAACCGTGTCAGAGCAGAAATCATCCCCTAGCAGTGCTAAGACTTTACGGGTCAAACATGCTCGAAGAGGATAACACTTGGCTAGTGGGTGTAACCCCAAGCAATCACATGCATGTCCCATGTCACATTGAGCTTTACCTGGTTAAACTCTTAACCTCAGCTAAGCTACTGACAGTGCAGTAGTCAATATAGGATAAAAAGAGGGAGCTTTAATTTAACAACTGAGCAGCAGAAAAGTAACCGACAAAACAGGAGCCTTCAACAAAGATGTGGCACTGAACAAAGAAACTCGGGTTGTACGCTTACTGAGGTAACACATGTAGAAGCATGTGGTGTGGAAAAACCAGAAAACTGGAACCAGCTGCAGAATAAGTGCAGGACACAAAACTCAACACACTAGACAGAAGAAAATGCTACGAAATAAAACAGGAAGTCAAGCTAAACATGAAATCACAAACACTAGGCAACAAAATAAAAAATAAACAAAGAAAAAAATAGAACCACAAAAAATAACTTTAGACACAATGAGGTGTGATTCTTAACATGTAAAATTACATTGTCATTCCTTGTGGTAGCAGCGTCCTCTTTCACCTCAGCTCTTCAAACGTGTCTCTGATCTGTCAAGACTGCTGTTTGAGTTTGAGATAGCTGTCCATCTTACTGCTCTCCGTCACATCACATCTCTCTGCTGCTATGCAATGGCTTTCTACACTCTGACAAGGGCATTGTCAAAACGTCGTTCTTCATAAAATATGGAAACAGAAATAGATGTGGAGGGGCCAAGGAAAGAGAGAAAGAAGATGAATAGCAAGGATGTGGGAGAAGTGTGAAAAAAATAGGACGACAGATTGAAAGAGAGGAAAAAGAGATATGAGCTCTCTGTGGTAAAAGACAATAAAGTGTGAACGGCTCTGCCTTTGCTGGATGCCCTCCCCTCAGGGGCTCTGTGACAGAGAGGATGGCTGGGTCCCAGTTAAAAGAGGAAAAATGA
This sequence comes from Cololabis saira, assembly GCF_033807715.1. Classification (NCBI taxonomy): domain Eukaryota; kingdom Metazoa; phylum Chordata; class Actinopteri; order Beloniformes; family Belonidae; genus Cololabis; species Cololabis saira. Next base: position 28,586,936 of record NC_084595.1, read on the forward strand.
CAGGAGCCATTTCTCTTTTTTCTCTCTGTGGCCCTTCACGATGAGGGTTGTTTGAGTAATTGTGTGTGTGTGTGTGTGTGTGTGTGTGTGTGTGTGTGTGTGTGTGTGTGTGTGTGTGTGTGTGTGTGTGTGTGTGTGTGTGTGTGTGTGTGTGTGTGTGTGTGTGTGTGTGTGTGTGTGTGTGTGTGTGTGTGTGTACGGGACACAAAAAGAGAGAGAGGGAGGAAGCCCTGGGGTTCTTGTAAATCTGACCTGCATTGAATAGGAGGGTCTTGAGTGAGAAGACAGGTGTCCACAGTACTCTCTGGACCGGGGTTATGGTCAGATATATCCCTCATTTCATGCAGCACACACATTCACACAGTCAGGAATTAAATTACCCAGAAACAAACCCAATTTTCACCTCTTGTGTATCATTACCATTTCACAGCTTTGCACTTCATATTTGGTTTTGTTAAAATGCTAAATATTGCTGATCAAATGATGAGAACAAACTGCAACGCTAGCTGCTTTTGTAAACAGTTTATCAAAGATTATTCTGATGCTTATTGAGTTTCATTGTGTTTTCCTTTCAGTTCATAAAGAAGCGGAGCTGGCACCTCAGCGCACAGTAGCTCCCTGAGAACATTAGCATAATAATAATTCACAGGCAAGAGTTATGGAAATGAAATAAAATATTGTTCTTTAATTTTTCAGCACACAGCAGAATTCCACTGAGGGATCCCGTTGCTATATATGACAAATATGAATTAAATACTAGACTTTCAGGCGGAAAGACGGTATACCGCACCTGTGACATTGTCTCTCTGCAATCTGCATGTGGAAAACTAAATGTTTGTACTAAGTATGTTTGTGTACAACCTCAGTTCATGAAAAAGATGGAACACTGTGTAAAATGTACATTTAAAAAAAAGAATACAATTATTTGTAGTTCTCATAAACCCATATCTCATTTAAAAAAGTATAAAATACTGAAAATAACATATTTTACGATTCTATGAAAATCATTACTTCATTTTGACAATCATGGCAGAAACAGGTATACACTGTAAAAGAAGCTGGGACATGAGCAACAAAAGGTTGGAAACATCAATGGTACTAAAGAGAAACATCTGTAAGAACATCTTAAAAACTATTTAGGATAGCTGGAACAGGGTGTCAATAGTATTGGTTAAAACAACAAGAGAAGCAGAGTTTCTCAGCAGTAAAGATGAAAAAACGCTCAGCATCATGCAAAAAATAAAAAATGAGATGAAATATGTATACAAATAATGAAACAATTTCAGAATCATGCTACTCAGTGTAATATTGCAAAGATGCTGAATATCTCATCACCTGCAGTACTTGATGTATCACCGAAAGTTTTAGAGAATAGAAAGAAATCTCTTAGCCAGGGACAATAGAAAACCCGTATTGGATACCCATGAAGTCCCCAGGTGGCACTACATTAAAAACCGGTATGATTCATTAATGGAAATCAGTGCATTGGCTCAGGAGCACTTCCAAAAATCACTTAGAACTTCTTAGACAGTCGCCCTTCACAAAATGTAGGTTAAAGCTCCATCACACAAACAAGTGATATATGAATACGATTCAGAGACACCACCAGGGCTGAAGCTCATGCACAATCAACTGAGCCAAAGTAAAAAAAGTGCCAGTTTTGAATCGAAGTTCCTTTTGGATACCATGAGTGCTGCATCCTCTGGATCAAATAGGAGCACCATCCGGCTTATTGTAAACATTTAACTCTAAAGCTTGCATCTCTGATGGCATTATCAGCTTGCATATTTGGAGAGGAAACATCAATGCAGCCTAATCACAAATTTGGTTATAAATTGTTATTTTATCTTCAACTGTGCTTGGATGTAATGTGGATCTGATGTCCATGCAGTAGTTGTTCCAGTCTACAGTACAATGACTATCAAAGTCATTTTAAATATTGTCTTGCATGTATACCTGTAAATCAGAGCAGTAGGGTTCTTTGTTCAGAAGAATATAACCCACTGTAGCGCTTGTTTTTATTGGGAATGACATCAGCCTTTTCAAGGCAAATAACTTGATTTACAAATAATTAATAACTTTGACGGTAAACTTTAAAAATGCTCCACTAAGAACTGGACCTCCTTATAATCTGCCTCTGGCAATACACTGTGTATGAATACACGTTACATGTTCCTCCACATCTAAATAAACAGTAAAAACAAACAAACACACAAACTCAAACAGACACATGCAAACACAAACAATAATTCTAGTGTTATTCCATCATTATTTTATCAATAAAATAGGTTCAAGTTGAGCAGTGGAATAAAAATGTTAGTAAATGGCCTGTAAGGATAGTTAATGTTGTTTCCGATGCAGAAGGCAGGTGTATATTTTAAACACCCGATCTCAGTCTGCTAATTGGGCTGCATGGAATGAAGCCAGTCGACCACCTGGACACGGCCTCTCGGCCATTGCCTCAAAGGTTAGGATAAACTGCTTCAAGCTGCTGACTGTCTGATTGATTCCAATAAGACAGAAGTCTTTTGAAGTTTAAACTCTCAAGTAATTGTAGGATTTCTCTTTTTGACTACAAGATAAAGCTCAAGTGAGGGAGGATCGGATCATGTCTCTGCAACCACAGGCTCTATCTACTGATTTAACGAGAGTTGTACCATAGCCAGAAAAGAACCATACTTCATGGTTTATTTGGCCTGCATTGAAGAGCAAAGGTAGTCAATATTTCCATATGATGGTCAGGTGAAAAAACAAACAAACATTGTCATTGTTTATCATTCAAATTATCATCATGAATATGTGACTCTTCACACTCTTCACACTCTCTTGTGACCCATTTTTTTATTTTTTTTATTTAATTTTTTTTTGTTACTTTGTAATGCCAAATTGGTAAAAACCTAATGCATATATGCATTTTTAATATATAATATATATATTTTAATATATATATATATATATATATATATATATATATATATATATATATATATATATATATATATATATATATATATATATATATATATATATATATATATATATATATATATATAAATGTGAAGGTGAGGGGGGGTCGGGGTGTGGGGTGGTGGTGAGGGGTGACATCCGCTGCTAGTCTGAAACGAGAAAAACACAGGGAAATGTACAACAGGCACACAAGCCTTTGAGATCTGTAAGAGAAAAAACAAACACGAGACACGAGAACAGGCAGAGACATAAGCAGTAACCACTTCAGGTCCCTGAGACTGAATCAAAGCTAGGTTACTGCGATTATCTGTCCCCCAAAACTGCAGATTGAGTATGTAAGTGAGTGAGCAGGTGTGTATGTCTGTGTAACTGTGTGTGTGTAAAGTCAAAACGATGCTCTACCTGAACTGCAACTATAGTGGAGGAGGGAGGGCGCAACCCCGCCACCCGAGAGACCAGAAGCCGACAAGGAGAAACCCGAACCCAGGCCACCAGCCACCCATGGAGGACCAAAAGAGGGCGGGATGAAACCCCCCTCCCAGCAGCGACAGAGGGAAGCCCCGCGCGGAGCCCCCTTGACCACGGGAGGAGGCAATTAGGGAACCCACGGTGATGGACCAGGACCCAGCCGAGCACCAGCCCCCCGGCATTATTATTATTATTATTATTATTATTATTAATAATAATAATAATAATAATAATAATAATAATAATAATAATAATATTTATTTTTTTAATTTAATAAAAAATTTAAAAAAATTGTCCTGCTGACGGAGGCCCAAAATGTTGTGCATCTTCCATCGCAGGACCCTTACATACCCACACTCAGCGAGCCCACGCCAGAACCCGGGCGTGGTCTGACCCATTTTAAAAGGCATTAGGCCTCATGCACAGCAGCCACCTTGACTAAAGAGTAGACTAGTCTAAAGGAGTCAACATATATACTGGGAGCCATACTGATAAATGATGGGACTATTTTATACCACTTTATTAACTGCAGCAGTCTGATTCACAGAAGACTTCTAGTTGAGATGGCTGCTATACATGGCATATAGATAAGACATCGGGTAAGTTAACATGCAGGTGAGACATCTATGAGAATTTTGACCCATAGTTTATATTGGCCAGCTTTGTTCTGCCAGCTATATCAATTTATTTATCTTTTTCTGTTTTTTGATGAGGCAGCAGGTGACCCACATGATCATCTAACTGTGTTATACCCAAAAACCTCCAGGGTGCTGTGTGTGGAACACATAAAGAGGAAATGTCCACACATTGTATGCTGCTGTCCTGTGCTTTATTTTTCCCTAAAACACACCTGAAGATATGAGGCACAACCAGCACTTCTCCAAGGCTCCCTGGACTTAGAGATGAAGTAGTATGTCATCCAAACCAACAGGAGGAGGAGATTATAGACGTTGCCTTTCCATGGGGAATGTCTCTGGGCTGACAGAAGGGTACAAACAGTGGCAAATCCATCATCCATCGCTTGTTCTTGTTTTTATTGGTTTGAAAACTAAACCAGACCGTTTTTTCTTCATTGTATTTTTCTGATTTGAGTTTAGGATGTAAAAATGTTAGGATGTTTTTTTTTTCATTTTTCTAATGTATTTTCAAAATAGAACGAGCAATATACAGAATGTCAGAGTTTTTTTTTGTTAGTTAAATCTGTGATTTAACTGAGTAGATTATCATCAGCTCACGTATGAGGTATGCAGTGACATGGGATGGCATGCTCTCCAGCCTCCTCTTGGCAGTTTAGTGCCACTCTTCCCTAGGATTTACTGCTGCCCCATCTGCTCCCATGGCTACTGTCTTCTGCAGCCAGTCCTGGCATTACTGTGTAAGCCCAGTAAATACTGACATTGTGGCTGTATACAGTCCTAAAATAATGTATACATGTTAAATAATGTTGGTGTAACAGAATTAATAATATACTGTGTAAATATATCGTGCAAAATATGTCTCAATAATAACATCCTTTGTAACAACATTCAACATCTGCTATAATGCCAGTGATGCTGGCACATGACTTGCCACATTTACATTAATCATGTTGCTGTCAAAACTGTTCTTTCTGATTAGCTGCAATATGGGTTTAAAGTTCATGAAGGCAAGGTATTCCTTGTTAAATGTGTTGGTGATGTTGAACATTCACGTTCAGTTCTGCCATGCGCTGATCTGCCCGCGCTGCCAACATCCTGATGAACAAAAGCATCAATGCCTGGTCCACGGGCTTTGCAATGAATGCAGAATGATCAGCTATTTTCATAATGGAGCCACTTGAACTCCATCAGACAAAAAACTATAGGACTTCTTTGCAGCTGGTACTGCCCATATCCTCTGCATTACCATCAACTTCACCAACACAACAATGTTCTGTACTTTGGCTGTTGCATTTTAACATTGCTTTTAGCTGGACAGAGAAAAAAAAAAAATAGATTGGTTATCATTCGCTGCAACATGGCTTCTTGCTGTCCATATCATAGTTGGAAGAATATAAGGCTGATATTGACTAAAATCAATGTTGAAGTTTAGAATGTCAAGCTGACATGTGATTGGTTAAAATGACCATTATCACCTTAGTCAGATGGATACCGTGTTCATACGGTAGACACCACAGGAAAACAAATGCATCAAAATATGTTTTGATGTCATGTCACACGGGGACAGCTAAGAATCACCAATCAACGTAATATGCACGTTTATGGGCTGTGAGGGGAAGCTGAAGTCCCTGGATAAAACCCATACAATCACGGGGAGAATGTGATCCACTGAGACCTGTGAGGCAACAAATAGTACAAACACAATAATTGACTTTCTTCACAAATGTTTGGGTATTGAAACTTTTTTTCAGCTACGCTAGCCTCTAAATAGGAACGCTAGTAGGAGTTCAGGGTAAATCTGCCAGACAGGAACATCTAACAAGGCAACCATCTCCTTGGCCCCTTCAGTCGGCGTGTTTCCATTACACTGTAGCGCCATACAAGACATACAACCTTTGACTGAAAAAAATAACACAGCCGACCAAAAGGTGGCAGTAATTTGCATTTTTTGCTGGTCACAAACAGCCAGCAAAAGAAGAATGCAGCAGAAGAATAAAAAGAAGAAGAAACAACGGATGCTATTTATTATTATTTTTGTTTGTTTGTTTTTTGTTAATTTTTTAAACATACACCGTGGTTATAGCGATTGATATTAGAAGAACCCCCTTGCTGGACCTTTATATTGGTCTGATATAGCAACAAGACCCGAACCAACTCATCGGCCCATCTTTCGTTTTTTCATGTAATCTCTAACTTTAGTACATTAAATGTACTATCTTAAATGATTGCTTAAATGATTTATTGGCACATGATTTATGTTCACGTCAGAGTGCTGACCTTAATTAGAAATGCAGATTAGCAGAGACCCCTACCAGGAGTCTCCTGTTGGCCAACCTGAGTACCTGTCCCACTACAGGGACGTTTTTTGCCCTTTAAATGTTCCTGAAGGCCACTTTTACTGGGCAGTTCCTGGTAATGGAGACATGAACAAATGCCCTGCTCTGAAAAATCTACCCAGAGCTCCCGCTAGTGGAAATGCGTCTAAGTTTATCATTACCGTCTATGATAATTTTGCACAAGTCTGCTAGAAGCTTCTGCAGTCTCTCCCGCTGCTGATGTACCTGAGAGTTTGCAGTAGTGCTTTTATAGATGGGTGATTTCTGCTCTTTCAAGACTCTTTTTCAAGATTCTTTTTCTATTTGTTCTGTTTTCCCTTTTCATACTTTTTTTGTGTTGCTGGTTGTGTGTTGCACCTTATTGCTGAAGGACCCAATACTTTCAACAAAACTTGAAGATGTTTTGCTGTAGGTTTTGTGTTGGTTTCATCATATGGGATACATCTAACAGCTCTACTTTTTCTCTTTACAGTTTTTGTGTTAGAAAGACTGGAAAGATTTTTATTTTTGTATTTTTGTCCATTTCATTTTCTTTGGCCTTTGCTTGTGGAAAGATTTGGTTCAGTGCAGCGAATATGTTTAGACGTGAAAACACTTCAAGTGAACTTAAAAGTCTTCAGATGTCTTGGATAGTGTTTTCTTGACAATTTATCAGTTATTGTGCCTTCTTTGTTGCACATTCTCCAGGTTACTGCACTTTTTTCTGTTTGTTTGTTTTTTATCTCTTTTGTTTGCTTTTTTTTCTGTTTTTAAGGATATGCTTTTATTTTAAATTGATACAACCTCCTGAAGTCTTAGTTAACCATTTGTGACATGCTTTGGTGAAAGAATTATAGCTAGAAAGTTCAAAAACTCATTTTTTCAGCCTCGTTTTTGCTGTTCTGTTTGTATTATCTGGTTTTAGGGGGTGAAATGTCCTGTTTATGTCAACACAAATGCGCACAAAAAAATCTGGATTTATAAAACTGTTTATAAAATGCACACTTGCACGCAATGTTCGCTTTATAAATCACAGTCAAGCTGGAAGGTTGCGCACGTGAATTCGCCTCATACCCCGCCCTCTACACGCCCACTTCATACCATGAATGGGCAATGCAAACTACATGAAGATCGTATTTGCATATAAATGAGCCTGCTGAGCATGCGCGGCGGCTTCCTGCAGCCTGTTTCTGCTGTGCGTCAGGATGAATGAGACGTGTCGAGCCAGGCAACCGTGCCACTAAATTTAACGGAGACTGAGATCGAGATGTTGTGGATGAGGTGGAGGCTAGGAAAACGACATTATTTGGTGGTCACAGTAAAAGTATAAATAGTATATAAATAGTATAAAATAAAGCGAGTGAGTGGCAGCACGTCATGCGCTAAACGCCATGAGTGCCACGGACAGATCTATTGCAGAAAAAAAAGAAGTGGTGTGATTTGAAGGTGGAGGCCAAGAGGTACGGAGCCCCTAAAGGGACACAGATTTTTTTTATATATATAATGAGTTTTACGTGCGCGCTTCAAACCTTTAAGGCTGATTTATGGTTCCGCATCACACCAACGCAGAGCCTACGGCGTAAGTGCGCATCGCCGCGTACCCTACGGCATAGGCTCTGCGTCGTTTTAACGCGGAACCATAATTTAGGCTTTACGCGCGCGCGTAAAACTCATTATATATATTTAAAAAATCTGTGTCCCTTTAGGGGCTCTGTAGAGTGGCCCGGCACTCATTTGTTATGGCCGGTGGGCGGCCGGTGGGTGACTAGGAGGTTCCCGGCACGGCGTGTCCTGCACCGCGGCTGCAGCACCAGAGCGTCCTGACTGACGCTGTGCTTCAAACACAGAGGGACACGATCAGCGCTATTATATTATAAGTCTGATATGTGATGACATTAACAGTATGACATGAATCTGGCTTCATTTCACCACCTCACCGCCCGAGTCGCCAGTTCCCCATATCTTCAAAATGTTCGTGCGCTAGGGTCAGGGTTGGCATAAAGATACACACATTTTCCAGTTTGTTTTTTTTTTAAAATCCCAACCCTTGTGTAAAAGGTGGCGTGCGCATCTTTCAAGCCCTGTTTTGTGCGCACGCAAGCTTTATAAATGAGGCCCCAGGACTGTAGCTCAGGTAGAGCACTGGGTAATTAAAATGGGGAAAAAAATCGGGGATAAAAATATTTTAAAAAATTTAAAATAAAAAAATAAAGACAACCAGGAGTTGTGCTTAAGATTAACGTGAGCCTCCAGGAAATGAAAGTAAGTCGAAGTAATGTCACCTGAAGATATAGATATCCAGTTTGTGTGTGTGTGTGTGTGTGTGTGTGTGTGTGTGTGTGTGTGTGTGTGTGTGTGTGTGTGTGTGTATGTGTGTGTGTGTGTGTGTGTGTACATGCAGAAGCATGCCTCAGGCCGGTGGGTAGGGGAATGCTGCATGTCTCTCTTCTCTGTCCTTTTTTTCACCCTCACGGATGCAGAAAAATGAAACTCCTACAAGCCACAATAAACACAAGCCTATACTGTACACACACTCAAATACACATTTGCAGACAGTCAAAGAGTGAAGGGTCCTACAGAGTTCAAAAGCTAGTGAATAATAAAAGCTTCTCCCTGGATTGGGCTGCCTGTCTGTTATAAGAATGCTGCTTGTGACATGAATATGATTTTTGCTGTCTGTGCGCATGTGTGTCCATGCGTACGTGCACATGTAGATGTGTTTGAGTGTGCTCTCATATGGCAACAGGATGAATTATTTACTGCTTACCGAAGAAGCAGTATTTAGACTCCCAAGAGTGTAGTGCTCAGAAGCCGTCCTGACCCGTATCCTCTGGCCCTCTCCATCTCTGGCCTCCACATCTCCTCCTTCCTTTTTTCCCACTCACCCAGTCATCGTCACTCTTCACTGTGAAAGCTCTTGGTGCTTTTTCAGTGAAGATCCCTTTTGCAGAAATAGTCCATTTTAAAATGTTTCACACCTTTAACTCCACATTGCGGCCTGATCCCAGTGACCTAGTTAAAGAACAATGTGCTGAGCTAAAATCTCCTTGGTGAGCTCAGGAGGAATCCATTTGCATGTATTAAGTAGAAGGATGAGTTTCACTGCTTCTTTGGGGCTACCATAGTTGAATTAGGATCGCTTCACAGATAAGACATCCCGAAATACCCACACAAGCCCAAGTCCCTGAAAGCTAATTTTAATCTTCTTATGCATAGAGAAAGGGGTACATGAAAATTAACACACACATATTCAAATTGGCTAAAGTTAACAGTTATAAGACACAGTTAATACGCCCACTAATCAAGAACCTTTTAGCAGGGGGATGCTTTCACACCTGGGGACCAAATACCCTTCATCTAATTGGCCCACTGAGATATTGGCTAAGCTTTCCACAACTGTGAGAATATACACACACAAAACACACATGCACATGATTACACACACAGGCAGCTACCCTGAACCAATCGGTGAGGAGTTCCTTGGGCAATGTGCACAGTTCTATCCCTTCCTTTATCCATACTTTATCCCCTGGTTCATCCCTCGCTTTCAGCTCCATCGGTCCCAATTACCACAGCTAGGGACTCCAATCCCTGGAACAGAACCAAAAAAAACTGATTCACACACACGTACACGAACACACAAACATAGAGCACAACTCAAATTTAAAACGTAAAAAGTGAAAAGTCAAAGGTCAAATCTTTTTTGCCTGTCCGTTTATCCTATGTGTACGTGGTGTTCTGTTATGTGTGTATCTGAGTGTGTATGTCTGTATTGGAGGTAGGAGGTTTCTCATCCGGAGAAGCTGTTGTGTTGCATATTAAACAAAACCTGTGTAAAGCTGTCCTAATCCTTTCCCATAGCTATCCCTGACTGCACACACACACACACACACACACACACACACACACACACACACACACACACACACACACACACACACACACACACACACACACACACACACACATGCACACACATGCGCACACAAATATTAACTCATTTCTGAACAGATGCTGGAGTCCAGTGCTGAGCAACACATTTTGTCCTCTGTTAACACCAGAAGCGGCTGTGTTGTGGTAGGTGTGTGTGTGTGTGTGTGTGTGTGTGTGTGTGTGTGTGTGTGTGTGTGTGTGTGTGTGTGTGTGTGTGTGTGTGTGTGTGTGTGTGTGTTGGGGGGGGACAATCACACACAGCTGCAAACACTACTGTGGAGTTATCTTCAGTCCCAGATGGGCAGCTTGCCACTAAACCGTTAAGATGTTAGGCATTTGTGTATGTGTGAACTTGCAGGATTTCTGCCGAAAAAGGGCCCAGAGGCAGGCCAGGAACAGGATAGGCCAACGACCTCCGTCTCAGTCCCAAACAGGCATGAGCAGTTAAAAAACTGCTTTTTTATGTCCACTAGTCTGCTGTCTCCCAGGGATTTCTTCCAGTATGTCCCATGGCAAGTTCACTGCTGGTGCTATTAAGTTGTTCAAAACTATTTAGTTGTTTTGGTGTGGTTGCTGTGCACTGGACATATCAGCTACAGATATGTCTTTGCCTTCTCATTAAAAAAGAAAAAAAAGAATCCTTTGCTTTTTCTTTCTCTTTTTCTTTAGGGTTAAATCCTATCAACTTGACCTGTCAGATGGGTTTATGCAGACCTTTGGGGAAGACATGTGTAAGGCAAGGCACGGCAAGTTTAATCATATAACACATTTCAACAACGAAGCAATTCAAGGAGCTTTACATAATAAAAATATGACAACTAAAGAGTTAAAAAGTTAGAGTGCAGTGGAGTGGAGTGCAGTTAGACTGAAACCAGATTTAAAATTTAGTACAATTTAGTGCAGAAACCTCTTGATCAATCAGGAAACCCAAGTATCATGCATATTGGAACGTTGTTGATTGTTGCCTCACATAAAAGGACGGAGCTGCTTGATCCAAACTTTGTTTTGCTTTCATGAATGAATAGTTTGAAGCTCATAGGGTGAAGCTAATAAACCAGCTGCTTCACAAGAGAAGGATATACTATATTCTGTTTTAACTTGGATGGTTTGTTTACATGTACCAAGAGAGAGGTGATGTGGCATCGTTTTTTGCTTGTTTGTTTTTACTTGTTTGACTGTACACACTCTTCCTCATTTCATTTTCAGTGTCTGGTGTTAAAAAAAGGATAACTCTTTTGACTTTTATCTTCCCTCTCTGACATTATTTCTCAAATGTCTAAAGGGAAGTTTGTTTATTACTAGTGGACTACCTACCCAAAGCTTTTAATATACTGGTTAAACCATAGGTTTCTGATATTGTGTCAAAAATCAATTTATGTAACTCTTAAGGAGATTTTGTCAGATTTTAAAGACTATTCATTTTGCCATGTTTCATTGTATGTTTACGACTGAGAAAGTGGCTTGATACAATAAGCATCCCAGACGGGCAGCTGTTACACAAGTTTTAGGTGTAAAAAATGTCAACAATTTGGGCTCCAAAAAGGATTTTTTTATTACATCAAATACGATTTAATTGTTAAAAAAAACAACCTCAGACGTAATTTGGAGAGGAAATGAACAGAAAGCATTACTGCTTTTGGTTTTAATAAGAGTTTGCATTATACCTTGTTGTTCAATCCAGTTTTGCTTGTTCATCAGTCACAGCCATTTCCATTCAATTCAATTCAATTCAATTTGATTTATATAGCGTTTATTACAATAGATTTTGTTTCTACGCACTTTCCAGAGACCCAGAACATGACCCCCGAGCAAGTATTACATAAACGTAACATAAACACTAGCAGGTAAAAAATCCCCTAGTGGTAGAAAAAACTTAAGCCAAACCTTAAGCCAAATAGTGGCAAGGAAAAACTCCCCTTCAGGAGGGAAGAAACATTGAGCAGGACCTGGCTCATGAAGGACTTCAAGGATTGTCATGCAACAAATCCGCTGGTGGATCAGGTCTGCTGAAAAATACAAAATAACTAAAGCCAAATAGCAAAAATCATTGAAGGATGATAAAGTTAAGGCATATGTTGCTTAGGTTTTTGTTAGAAGACAGTGTATGTGTGTTCTAGTTTTTTATACTTCATTAGGACGGCTAGTCTCCAGACGGACCAAAGCATGGACTTAATGACATGGAAGGGCAATTTTTCAGGGTCCTAGTTAGGTTTGGAGCCAAAATGTGATTAATGGTCAGATCAAGGTTAGGTATGAATTGTAGTGGTTTAGATTAGGTTGTACACAATGAAAAGAAGTACAAGCAACACCATAATATGGATAGTGATGTAAGATTGTGTGTGTGTACAAGTGATACGTGCTTATGTGTCTGTAATTGTATATATGTAATGAGGCAGCTGTTTCTTCACTAAATGTGTGAATAAGACTGGAAATGTGTTCGCATCTCTGTTTGTTGACAGCTATTTGATGTGATATTTCCAGCTCTGCTTTGTGAAAGCACAGCGCCCTGTAACTTGGGTGATAATTGAAGCGCATATGGCCTCGTTCGTGGAAGCCTTTGTATGTGACTGTGTGTAGCGTTCAACAATAGATATAATTACTTCAAAATATGTCACCACTCTTGAATCATTACTTATGAAAATTACATCCCTGCACATGTTTCATGCATTGATACACACACACACACACACACACACAGACACACACACACACACACACACACACACACACACACACACACACACACACACACACACACACACACACACACACACACACACACACACTCTCTCATTTGTTTTACAAGCACATTCAGACTGAAACAGTCGTGATTTCAGAAGGGCTGGGGGCTGTTTGAAAAGCTGCTTCAGACACTTGTATTCAAATAATTTGAATGCATCCCACTAAAGAGTCCTCAACATGGGCGCAGCTGTCAAGCACACATACATGCATATTACACACTGAGAGCTTTACTTGAAATTAGTATTGTTTGAGTATCCATAAAGGATGTGGAGTAAAAGTATTGCAGAGACAAACACTGATAGCCTTGACCCTAAAAAATAATGAGAGAAGGGACATAACTACTGAAAATCAGTTCTATCTCTGAGTTACTAGAGAATCAACCCAAATCAGCCACCTCCAACTTCCCCTGCATGCCCCAAGTAGAGTCAAAAATACAGTACTTGTATCTCATCTGCATAATTACATTAAACAGCCAGATAGGAGCTCTCTGACCTGACCTACTTACCAAATTTAAGGATTCTTTGACTAAACTAGTCACATTATTTTTGTTCTCACTGTGTCGTTGTGGAACAACATGAAATAACTGCAGATAATGTGCATGTTCCCTCTTTTTCTCTGTCGGTGTCAGGCGCATTTCTGAAAGAACCAGTTATGGAGCATTAACATAAAGCAGATATATACACAAATCACAAAACATCATTTATTTGATAACTTTATGACTTGAAAAAATGTGTTTTATTGTCCATTAAGGTACTTGGTCACAGTCCAACTCGGCTGTATGGACCATCGGCAATATTTACCATGCCTTCTCCCTCCACAGAATCCAAGACGGTTGTGAACAGAAAAGTGGGATAGATAATGCACATCTATTTTAAAACAAAGAGCAGGTCGAAGGCATCATTAGTCTGAGACTGCAGGAGACACTGCCAACCAACACACTGTTTTCAAAATGTTAATATTGTTGCCAACAGGGGCTCTGGGCTTCAGACCGATTCCAGGTTAGTAATTGAACACACAGTTAAAACCCACACACATAAACACAGAGGAATCTTTTGACCTTAGAGGAAGGACACATATTTTTCATGAAAGTCACACAAACAGAAAAATCCAGGTGAACGGGTACTAAGAGAGAAGGATGGGTGGAGGGGCGTATCCATTCTCATAATACTCAGATGCGACAATACAATGCAAAACGGTCACATCTGTGACCTTTTACTCATGCATCAAGGAGTAAATCTCTGAAAACTGTTTGTTCACACTAATCCCACTGTGAAGTCAGCAAGGTTGTGCACATAACCTCTCAACCACACACCTTCAGACAGAAAGTTGTGCATGTATTATTTTAGAGGACTTCACATGGATATGCATACAATTATTGGAAACTTAACATCGAAGTAGCTACTTAACCTTACAATGTGAATGTGTTAATAGATTTATCCCGGGCACTAGGTTGATACAAGTAAACACACACAAAAAGCGAAGTCTGGCCTTATTTCTTTACAACAGTCAATTGAGTCTCTGAGGCTTTGACATCAGTCTTTAGTCCCTAAGAAGGATTTATTTTCGATATTGCCTCAGTCAGTTGTTACTGAACAGAGACACTTGCATCATGACCATATTACACAAGTCAATGAGCTAGTGTTCTTCTTTATTTACACCAGCTGTTTACACTTTTCTGTCACACTTTCCGTGTATTTTATCCCCGCATCTCTCTGCATGACTGCATGGTGTAATCCCATCCAGGACAGAGGAATGTTTCGATATTGTTCTGGTGTCTGAGTCTTTATACACACACTCATCGCACTGTAAAAGCAAAGGACAGGGGCTTAGACGTATCCACACAAAGTGAGGCTGTGCTAATATAAGCACACAATAGTGGGGGCCGTGTGGAAAACCACAAGAGAGGACTGATGACAAAGAGATGTTACACCTCTCCGTCCCTCCTCCTCATCTTGCAACTCTCATCCCCTCCCCCATTGTTCATTCGCAGACATCAAGGTCGGACCGTGTTACAAATGAAGCATTGCTCCAACCCACTCCTATCCACTCTACACACCCAATAACACACACACACAGGCTGATGAATGCCTGCTGCTGTAACTCGCTTCTTGCTGTGACATCATTAATACAACATACTGCCCACAGTGACATCATTAATAAGAGCTGGGGTGCTGACTCTTCCTTAATGGCTCTCTAAATATGACAGCCTTGACATATTGTCCATGTGGTGGTTTTGTGTTGGCGTGTGTGAGAGTGGCTACATGTCAAGCAGAGAGGCCTGTGCATACAGCATCTCCTGATTTACACTGCAGGCTACTGTTTACATGGTGCAAGCAAATGTCATCCGGAGCAGACTCCCTGTATTTTTTCAGCAATTACGAACACAGTTTCTGTCCCATCCCGTCACAGTTCCACGTACACCTAGACACGAACACACACTCACAGGCTGTGCCAGTTCCCTCTATGCCAAGCTGAAGATGGATTGTGGCTAATTAGAGAGATAATTGCCCAGGCAGGGGAGAAGAAGAAGATCAATGACTGATCTTTGAGAAGGTAGTAAATGTTCTCCAGCAAGAGGGGAAGGGTGAAAGTTGAAGGGCAAATATATGTGCACAATAGTTGTTCTCCATCGTCTGATTCAGTGTGTTGAAAAATGTTCCACGTGCACTCAGGGCTTGAGTCCTACTTAAGAAATCGAAATGTGTAGAGAAATAAAATCGGTGGCAGTGATGTCATGGAAGTATAAAACACATAAAAGACAACACTACAATAGAAGAATATTTCATTCTGTTTCTTTGTTCCATCTGACATCAGTGGAAACAGGCTTTCTTGTCTTTGTTTGGCAGAGAAGAGAGATGGGATAGAAAATTCAAAGAGATACAGAGAGAGGAGAGAGTATGGTAGGTCAGACTGCACCTGCTAAACAACGGCTATATTGTCATGGCAAAGCTTTTTCCACCTCCTCCGGTCTCACTCTGTCTGGCACACACAGGCGCACACATCTCTGACAAAAGCTTGATCTGAGCCTCTTGCTTCCTATTCTACTTCTTCCATATCTTCATCTCTCTCACACTCCCGCTGTTTTCCTTCAGCACTACTCATCTTCATGTCTTCCTTCCTACCTCCCCCTTCCTCCTGCAGACAAAGGTGAGCACACGCCAGACTGACAATCAGGCCGAAGCTTGGAGCACGGTTGTAATTAGCACAAACACACACACTGACATACACGTCGAGTCGCCTCCCATGGCAGCTGAACAATGAGCTCTTGCTGACATTCATCTCCATCATATTTATCTACTGCCAGGCTAGAGAAACAGACTCCCCTGCTATCTGGGACCCCCTTTTCTTCTCATTCTCTCTCTATCATACATTTACATTTTAGACACACTTCCTTATTTACAGTCAAAGATTCTAAATTATTAATTTACCATTTAGTCTCCTGGCATATGCAAATAACTCAGACAGCACGATTGTCTTTACTATTTATAGAAGTTAGTGCATGTTGTTAATGGTTATTGTAAAACATGCAGCAGACGCAGAGGATGGAGCAGCCGAACAGAGCAGGAAGAGAGGAAAGGATAAGAGATGTGTATTAAAGACAGCAGGGGCAGCTGTGGGTGTAATGCTGCTCCAGATAGGCAATTGTAGGTCGAAGCCTGGAACCGTCAGATACATCTCCATATGAAAAGAGCTCTGTGCCTCTCTAAACACTATGTATGCATTCGTAATGCAGCTCAAACATAGAACTGGGAATTCACCCACCGTTTCATGTGAAGATGTGATCGGGTGTAAGCAGGTGCTCAGAGGGCAAATAATAATCAATGTGAATGACTAACCATTTCTCCACCTGGAACATATCACATCACAAGAGTTACATTATTTTTTGTGCCATTTCAAACTGATAACAAAGGAGCTGTGAAAAACCGGGCATCCATCCTTGTAATTACACACTAAACTCATATAAAGTAGTGGCATTATGATCTCTACATTTAGTTCATGCCTGCCTAAGTGTTTGAATCACAACGAGAGAATCCCCAGTGGTGCAGGCCTGTGCATCTTTGTGTATTCGTATGACCGCCCCGGCAGCTGACTGACAGCGCAAGTCAAAAGCATGAAATGTGTTACATCTCAGCACCTCGTGACAAACGACATACTGGGGGGAAGGATAGTAAAATTGAATGGTTGGTTCACTTTGGAGTCCTGCATTTGTCTGTTTGTATTTCTTCTGAAGTGTAGAAGTATTAATCTCACAAAGGGGCAATGTGAGTTGTCCAACACTTACTGCCACAGTCAGACCTATTTTTGTCCACCGCACATGCACGCACGGAGTAACAAGCACCTTGCAAAAACTAAATTTAGACAGCCGTCTTGGGCGGCCAGATGTAATTTTCTTTCCTGATAATACCAACATGGGGGGTTGGTAGTCTAGTGGCTACAGAGGTGGGCTTGGGTCTGGACGACCCGAACGGCAACAAAGATGAACCACCTTGGGCCCCTGAGCAAGGCCTTAACCGTAACTGCTCCTTGGTGTGTGTGTCTGTTGTGTGTGTTGGATAAAAGCATCTGCTAAATGACAGTAGTAGTGTAACATCCATAAGCGTGCTATTGCTGTACTGATGAGAAATGGTGTCATGCAATGTCAGTAACAGGAAACCTGTACTTGCAAATGTGTATGTTTGCAAAAATTGAAAGGGGGCAAAAGTTATACAACTACCACAGGCAAATATTCCAGAAAAGATTATGTTTTATGTTGATAAGAATTTCCTGAAGCATTGTATTTCAGATGCTGATATGTTTTCTTCAAAGAGACATTTTAAACACTGCCAGCAGTATCCGTGGTAACTCTATCAAACTTGATAGGGAAATGGCTTTTTCAGCTCAGTAATATAATGTTCACAGGCGACTGTGTGCACACGCTGCAGCTAAAAAATGGTAACCACATACTGTGACAAAAATGAGAAATAACACCATTATGCCTTCTCAGCAGAACACGGAGCCCCATAATGGAATAATCTGCTAAACACATTAACTAAACATTATACTGTCACAAGGTGGTTGATATACTATTAACAACTTGCACTATTACTGAACTGCAGGAGCAACGTGATCCTCTGTGAGTTCTGCTGCCAGGGAGGTAAAATTCCTTGAGGATTTTTAAACACATACACCTGCAGAGATATACACACATGGGTGAAGTTTATTGGCTGCTCATGTTTTTGCCTTTTTCTGTCCATAAACAGATATATCAGAACAACAGAACACTACAGTCTGGTAAATCCAGTTATCCCCCCATCCATAGAGGAAATGACCTAGACCAGGCCATCTGTGAGTGGAAGTGTGTAAAAAAAAAAAGAAAGAAAAAACGAGTGTGTACGTGTGTGTATATACTGTATGTGTGTGTGTTTAAGCAAGTGAGAGGGAACAGAATAGGGTAAGAGTTTGCTGTTGAAGCTCATGTGTAATTCATGAGAGTAAAGTGAATTTGTGGAATAAAAGCTCTTTCAAACATTAAGCAAAAAGAGAGGACAGCAACGTAAGGAAGACCAGGGGGAGCAGCGGAGAGGCTTAAAGTACAACTTCACTTGGCTTTTTGCTGTTTTATCTGTGTCTTTCCATCTTTCTGGCCCATCTTTTGTTTCCATTCTGAGGCTGTCGGTTAGAAGACAGCGACGTAAAAGACTGAGAGACAAGAAGAGAAGGGCAAGCCAAGAAAGGGAAGAAAGATTTGTAAGGAGGCAAAACTGCTCTATTTGCCTTTTTCAACAACAAATTATCATATTATACAACTGCCTATGTGCAAATGTGATAATCAGTTCTATGAAATGTAACGTGCATTATTCTACAAATATTTATGCATCACTCTTTTTTAACCAAAAATAAAGACATGATGTCAATTTTCTTTATATTAGGTTTATCTTATGCCCTTTTTGAACTGCTATTTGAAAGAAAATTTAAAAAAAAAAAGTGTAATTAATTAAAACCTCATTAAAGTCTAACAACTAATTTATTTTATCCCCTTTATAATGGAATTTTTAATTGGCGTGATTGGTCCCAAGTGATTGCTGCGGGGCACATGCCTGATAAATGTTTTTATTAAAGGTTTTCCACATTACAAAGTAATCAGATGCACAATAACTTGTTAGCACTGATAAGGCCCAACAATCTTCTAATGCTGTTTTCTTTAAAGAGGGACTCTTTGATTTCACTCTTTAAAGTGTGTTTACATGTCTTTTGAAGTCTTACATGTGGAAAAAAGTTGACCAAAGCTTTCTGTGGCTTCAGAGAGAGCCGGAAAACATCTGATGAACTGATAAAGCCACCCGAGGCAGCAATGGATGAGTCCGATCACTACAAACTTGAACATCTGCAAATAAACATGTAACCTCTGCTCAGATCAAACACTGTTGCATCAAACTAACCTCACTTGCAATTTATAGGATGGGTTTCAAAATATTCTCAAATTTGCAGTTTTGAGAGACTGCTTTAAAGTAAAAATACATTTTCTGATCAAGTGATTTAGACATTGGGGGATAAGTATGTAAGTTAATTGGTGATGGAATATAGAAGTTAGTGTGAGTGTGATGAACTGATGACCTGTCCATGATGTACCCCACTTCTCACCTGATGACAGCCTGCCCACTCCAACCCATACCCTGGTGACCTAAACAGGATGAAACAAGTTTAGAGAAATGGATGTTCATAACGGTAGGGAGTCTTTTATCTGTTCATCCAAAAAATTGTTCACGGTTTCAAAGCAATTTCCTTTCCTGTTGGTGATTAAAAGCTCTTATTCTTCTCTTTGAATTAGCATACGTGTCAATGGTTCAATATGTAGCTCTAAAATTGAATTATGGGATGTTAGATTGCATTGTGGGTGTCAAAGGTAAAAAAAAAATGTCTCATGTATGATAAATGCTTTTACCAAATAATGGCAATATCTGTGCGATTATGCAGAATTCACTTTGTTGCTTTGTTCCACTACTATCATTCATGAATCTCAATGTTATAGGAATGTAGTGCTGAACTGTACAGTTTAAAAAAAGTCCCTGTTTAATTGAAAAGGTTAGCCAGCGTATATGACAATGAATGACAGAATCTGTTTGCAAAAACGGCTTTGCTTCAGGCAGCGAGGACTGTTTTTCCATTTCACCACCACCAACAACAAAATGAGTGCATTACACCTGGGGTGCAGCGGGTGCGTCTGTGAGGTCAGTCCTATAAAAGCGCACCAGCAGGTGACTGCTACACTGCATCATGCAGAATTACACATCCAGTCACACAGACATACTCAGATACAGTACATGCATGGTTGAGCGGACACATCCAGACGTCTGACTACCAGGCTTCTCGTTTCCTTAAATTACCTCTGTGCTAGAGCGAGAGAGAGCGATACAGTGAGACTTTTCTTTAATTCGTCATTTATTTTATTGATAGTCTGATAATTCCAATCAAGTGGGTTGTTGTGTCAGACATAAAGGGCAGCATATGTGTCTTATCCATCAAACAATAGATGTACAACTGATGAATCCAGGAGCTACAGAGTCGTTCTGTGCAGATGTCTGATTAAAATGATATACTGTTATGTTGCCTGGTTCTGCCAAGGGGGTCTGGTGAGGACTGTACTACAAGCTCCCTGATTGGCTGGCCTCTGAGTGACCTAGAGCTGCTGCGAGACTTGAGATGACTCCAAGGAGAGCTGCACATCAAGTGTGATGCTCAGAGGTTACAGGAACAGCATTTCAGTTCATATAAATGTTTTCAATCACACACACAAAAGTGGGTCGAGTGCTTTGGGAAAAGTGCATCTTTACTGTAATTACAGGTAGAATCAGATGCTGATTTGTTTCAAATGCTTTGGCAGCTCTGACCCTGTCCCTCTGCTCCTTAATTTACATCCAAGTGGGGTTGCTGCATACAGCAGTCAAAATAATCTCACCTTTAGGATGTCTAAAACAAGAAAACATACTCACTTTAAGAAACACCTAACAACATCAAACTGAGCTTTTCCTTTTTTCAACTCAACAAGCGGTCAGAGCCCTGTCCGTCTCTCTGACTGGTTTGTTTCAAATGCTGTCAGGAGACACTTAAGTTCCAAAGCTGGACCAGACAACAGCAGTAAATCAGAAGCTATCAGGGAATATCTGGCAACACAAGCACGCATTTCACGTAAGGGCAGGAGAGGTGAATGATGTCAATATGTCGTTACAGGGAACATCATTATTACAATAGCTGAAGAAGAGTGACGTGATTTGTGGGAGTGTGTGAGAGATGGCTGTTGTCAGAGCAAGCGAGATGAACCTTCATCTTCCCTTCACCGCGAAAACTGGCAGGCTGGTTGTGTTGTTAAATTATCCAAACTAAAGTGGAAATAAAATTATGGTTTAATTGCTTTCATTTTTATTAACCTTAATTGGACTAAAAACCCATTCTTTTGAATTATAAATGGTCACTTTAAATACATAATATAGAAACTAATGTTCTTGTAAATGTGAGTTTTGAATTTACATTAATATGTATTGAATTTAATTCTCTAGTACTGGGTTACATGATCCAGTCCTGGATTAAAAAAAATAAACAAAAACAAAGTGAACTAATAAGGATTTG
Organism: Cololabis saira; assembly: GCF_033807715.1. Taxonomy (NCBI): domain Eukaryota; kingdom Metazoa; phylum Chordata; class Actinopteri; order Beloniformes; family Belonidae; genus Cololabis; species Cololabis saira. The sequence goes on from NC_084595.1 coordinate 28,608,603, forward strand.
TTTTTTCTTTAGGCATAAATCACACAACAAACATGTCTTTGGAGGCAAATTTTCCAAATTGTACATATCCTCTTTTTCTTTCTTTGAGTTGGTCTTGTGCTCTACAATAATAATCCTTTTCATATTTTCTCTATTTCCTTGGAGAGTACCTCTATTTTACATGCTAATACGAAGTAGAAGACGTTAATATGACACTAATGAATCACCAGAGTTAATCTGCAGTGGTTCAATAACCATGTTTTAGCTGAATTAACACAAGATAATAATATTTAATTATATTTTCTACCAGTAGCAATAAATGGTAAAAAAAAAAGTAAGTTTACTAACAAAATACATAGAGTCTCCTCTGAGATATTTTATTCCATTACACTTAAGTTTCAGTGATAAATTAATCATGCAACAGATATAAAGTGAAAACTTGGCCTTTTTATTGTTTGATTAATCAGGCAATGACAACCCAGTTTATCTGCTGCTCCAGAAAATGTTCAACAAAGAATGAATTATATAGTTGCATCAGCAGTGGTCACTTTTTCTTGTCTTTTGCTTTCTATTTTTTTAATGACTAAAAAAACCCACTGATTACAAGAATAGAAATTGCAGATAATAATGTAATCTCAGCATTATTCACAACACAATTTATTGATCTCCCGAAGGTACACAGCAAAAACAACTAAGCAAGGCTCACAAAACACAGACTGCCTTTCTAGCTGAGTTATAATGGATTCAGTGAAGTGCTGCTACTATTAATGCGGGAAACACTGTGCCTGGTTCTGACAGGTCATCAAAGTGAAATTTGTTCTTAAAACTTAATTGAGATTTCTGACTACAGAGCATTAACTACATGGGATCTTTTGTGGGACACCAGCAGCGCTCCTGTTATTCTGTTTTTTGTACATGGGATCTTTGTTCCTTTTTGGACAAAGATCACGTGGGATTTCTTGTAGACTGATTCTATGAATGTTTACGCACATGACCATTCAGTCACGCTGTTCTTCCTATCGGGGAGGTTCAGCTGGCTCCTGTTGCCTTCAGACATGTTTTAATGGTGAATTTGAACTTTTGGCTCCTGTGGTTCTTCTGAGATGCACACAAAGGCCTCTGCCTCATTTTTATTCTTCTGGTGTCTCTTACCTCCCATGTTTTTATTCAAAAATCTGTTTTATTCACATGAAGTCTTTCCCTGCCTGTAAAAACATATTATTCTTTTCTCTCCATCACATACATTTTTATTTACCTTTGACAATATTCCTTTTTCCTTATCGCTCTGTTCACGACCACTATCCACCTTATTTGCCTTTGCTTATATTCACTTTTCCCCCATATTCAATCAGTAATGTTATTTTTCTCACAGCAAGTATTCTGGTGTAAATGTCGAGGACAAGGTGTCTTACTTAAAGAGAAGGAAGAAAAAGTAAACTGTGATCAACACAGATGGAAGGACACCTGCTCTGTAATGATGCTTTTCCCATTTTGTCTCTCTTATGGCCTCATGCATGTATTCTCTCTCTCTCTCTCACACACACACACACAAACAAAGAGTCTCCTCTGAGAGGTAAACCTGGGAACAACATAAAGGGACATCCTCATCGTCTTCCTCCTCCTGTGAGAGCGACTGATGGGGATGGGCAGAATGGGAGAGGGATAAAAGGACAATACAGAGCCATGTACGCAGGTCCAATGGGGGGATAGTGGAGTGAGAGAGGGAGAGTGACAAAGGGGGGCAGACAGGGTGTGGTTCACACATTTGGCGAGTAAAACAAGCTGTGATGAATCCTCCTGACTGGCCTTATCTGTGTTCAGTTGTGTGTTTGCCTGTGGTAAAGTGGTGTCCTGTGAGGGAGCAGATCAGCTACAAGGCAGGCAGGGAACTGTGTACGAAGGAGAAGAGACACGTGCATAGATCCATGGTGCAGTCCCTCACAGGAGCTGAAACTGGGACTGAAGATGAGCTGAGTCCTGATTCTTGTGAAGATTTGTTAGAGCACCAGTATATATTTAATAAATAATGATAATAATAATAAATTAAATAGCAACCGAAAATACCAGCAGTATTCTAATATTCAGCATGACTATTATCAATGTTGTTTTTTGTTTTATTAATGTTTGTTTGAAAATGATGAAAAAACTGTGTGGAACTGTGTGTTGGCAATGTATGTTAACAATGGGTTTCCTCAGTAAAAGATTTACAAATACCAGGAAAATGGTTTGAAACACTAAATTTAACCAGAAATTGTGAAAACCCCAAATGAAAAATCTCAAAAAATGTGAATATATTATGAAATCATTAAACAATTCAATCATCAAAATTATAACAAATAAAGGATTAACATATATTGCTTTGCCTGTAATGAGACTATGTAATAAACATGTATTACGCGGTCTGATAACCATCTCCCGGCGAATATTTAATTCTCTGCACATTAATTCTGCACCTTCATCAATTGTGTCTTCATCAAAAGGACATGCCATGTTCGTGACAATGGACTTCTAATATATATACTGACTCTGTTTTTAATGACAGACGGCAGAACTTCGCCAAAAGTCGCCTGCTGACTGAATGAATGAGGAAATCAAATGTGCGTGTGGCTCTGAAAGAGGCGGAGACGCAGAGAAACTCCAGGTTCATTGAGATAAACCTGGTCCCCACCAGGTTAGATTCAGAGAGTCTGTTACTACGGTAACTGACCGAGAGCTTAAGTTACCTCTCTTTGTGAAACAGGCTAGAGTTACCTCTCTTTCTCTGGTTTGAGTTACCTCCCTTTGTGAAACGGAAAACTCAGAGTTTCCCTCATTTCAGGGTTAACAGACTCAGAGTTTTCACTAAAACTGCTTTGTGAAACAGACCCCTGATCTGGCCACAACAAACATATAAAAAGGATGATGAGCACTTTATTAGCCAGTGTACCCCGAGCTAGGTGAGGCTTCTACTCAAAAATAGAGTCAAACTCGACACTGCTTAAACGTTAAAGAATGAGAGGTGTGACATGCACATAAGCATTCATATAATCAGTCTACACTAAACCACGTGGGATCTTTGGCCATAAACAACAAAGAATGAACGTGTCATTTTTAAGGTTTTTAAGGTGGGACTTTCCATAATTTTGGTGGTTCACACTGTGGTGATTTCACCAGGTCCAAACCTTGCTTAGCTGGTTGTCCATAAAAGAATATAACTGTGGCAGTCATTAAAATATCCTGCCTACATGGAGATGGTACTGTATCATTAATACATGTTTGCATCAACACAAATCTTCAAGCATAGTTGACTGACCATCAGCTGATTTGATTGAATACTAGTCTACTTTGTATTTGACAGGTTTCTTTAACAATTATTGAACAAATATACCGATTAAGTCAGGGATCTATTCTTATCCAGCATTGATAAGTTGTAGTTCCAGCTGTTCTGGAACCAAACAACCTCTGGATTACATCTGGTGCAGCTGGATAACTTCAAGAAGACATCATTATCTGTGATGGCATGAAGACCAGTCCAGGGTGTAGCCTTGTCTTACACCTGAAGAGAGGTGGAATATAGGCTCCAGCTGATCCCCGTCACTCTAATAACCAGATATAGATAATGGATGGATGAACATCATCATAACAAACTTAAATTGGAGATTTCATATATGTTTCCAGTTGGTTTCATTACATTCTGGGTTTCAGTTGGGTTAGTACATTAAGGTGATGCTCCCCACTGCCTCTGTAAATAATCAATGTGTTTTTGTCCTTTTTTGGCAGTCTTAGCAGTAAAAAGAAATAGATAAAAACTGTCATTTATTTGCTGTATCAAAAGGCAAAGTACAAAATCTAAAGTAATGCAGAAAGCAGTTCAATAAAGTCTTTATAAGAAATGAGTGATGTTATTTTAAAAATGTTTCTTAATGATGCCATTGGCACAAAGTAACAGAGCAATATAGTTTTGATTGAATGACTGAGTTATTGAATGACTGACTGACTGACTGACTGACTGACTGACTGACTGACTGACTGACTGACTGACTGACTGACTGACTGACTGACTGATGGGAAATAGAGGTGGGATCAGAAGCAGAGGGTCTAAACAATTTTTTTAAACCATTTAAATACAAATCCGTTATTATTATTTATGTAATATAATTTATTGGGACATATGAAACCGTCTCACATTTAAAATAGAAAAACCAACCGCAAGTGTTCTGAGTTTGGAAAAGCAACTTGTGTTTACTCATAAAGTTACACTTCTGATCTGATGTGAGAGGTGCAAGAATCAGAAAAACCTGAGACTTCAAATGATAGCAAAAGGGACAGAGGTACATTAAATGATAATAAACCTGTTGCCAGCAGTAGTGTTCCTCTCAAGATTTGGTCTCTTTTCAGTTATTGTCTCCTTTAAATGCTAAAATGAAAGTCTTCCCCTGATCATTAACTTGTGGGATGCTGCTGTGTTGGATGTGTTTTTAATCCACCATGTTATGTTAACCTAGCTATTTATTTCAGCTCAGAACTGAAAGCTATCAAGCTGTGGATAGGAAGCCATATAAATTCACCCTGCAAAATGTCAATTTATTGCTTGAAGCTGTTATTTTAGAATAATTTATTGAACAGTCGACTCAATCAATCTAAATGGCCGTGGGCTGTTGTGTTTGACTTCAGACTGCAGTTTTACATCAAACTATGGCTCTGCGAAATTCAATGTAGATTTGTGGAATCAGCATGTAAATAATTGAAATATTAATTTACTTCAAGTGGAGAAAATATATAAATAATATCCACCATGAAAAATGAGTGGAGGAAGAGAGAGAATGGCAAGTTTTTAAAAAAGTTTTAGTTTCAAGTGGTTCAAATGATGTTCCTGTTACCAAGTATGTCAATCAGGAGAAGCTGAATCTTAAGTAAGTAAATACACAGACACAGACACACTCACACACACACACAGTCGTTCACTTCATAAGCCCAACCAGACAGACCAAACGAATAAGGACAAGGGTTATACAAATACCGACAGTTCCGTGCAGCGAGCACTGTCTCATTTTATTCACTCATGAGCAGATTCACTATATCATAGCCTACAGGTGTCATTAGCATTTCAAACATGGAAAATTATGCAAACACCCTGCCATGCTGTGGGGGTAAGCAGCTCCGCTCATTTAAGACACTCCTCTGGCCGCTCAAATGGAACTGTTTCTCATCCCTTGGTGCTCCACAAAAACAAACATCTTGTCAACATCATGTACTTTCACATTTACATTAGCACACACATACACACAGACACAGACAAAAAATAGCACAGCTGATTCGGGTAAGGAAAAACCAATTTGGAGAAAACACACACAGTTCAACTTCTCACACATGAAAGATGGTATCAATGAACATTTTCTGCTCCCATCATCTTTTCTGACCCGCTTGGATAGACTGTCCAGCCTTGTGCCCAGCAAAAGCAATCTGCTCTTATTTCATTTCATCGGAATCAATTCTTGCTTGGATGAACTGACCACAGTGTGTATGTGTATGTGTGTGTTTGTGTGTGTATACACATCTGTTTGTGTCCATCATGCCTGGTGGAGGTCTATGAGCAGGCCCTCAGAATATGAGGTAATCAATCACATCATACAGCCTTAGATTAGAGCCACATCGATCTGGTCTCAGCTCTGACAAACAGCCTGACCTAGAATACATCCACCTGGACAGGACACATGGACGCACACTTACACACACACACACACACACACACACACACACACACACACACACACACACACACACACATACACACAGCTTCCCTTCTTTTGCTAAATTTCTCGCAGTCCCTCCCATGAGCATAAACTACCACATACACACATACCAGGAATATTTACAAAGAACCGCAGTCTCACACAGTGCGGTCCCTGTACAGTAAACATCCAAGGTGGGATGATTTTCCCCGTGGGTGGCTGTTCATTTGTATGCCCCTTTCACTGTCCATCACCTCTACTGCGCCCGGGAAAGCAAACATTCGCTATCACAGCTTCACACTCTCATCATAATTTTCAACTGACTTTGGAATGTCAGACGTATTTTTCTACCTGTGTGAGTGTGTGGATTTCATTTATTAATGCTGTGCACAGTCCCAGTCAGTGGTTTGTGGTGTGATGAAGGTCTTTGCTTGAGGGGGAAAAGACCAAATGGGAAAGGCTCAGAGTTGTGCATCGCTCACAGAATCATTAATTCTGAGCTCTTGCCTTTGTGTGTGTGAATTTCCCATTGTGCATGCATGAATGTGAATTGTGCTTAACAAGGGAGCATTAGCACCAAATATGCAGTGAGGGTGTCAGAATGTTATCCAGGTGCTGTTTGAAGAGTTCAAACTGTAGTGCAGACTGCAGGAAATCAAAGCCCTGAGAGTGAGAGTGTGTGTGTGTGTATGTGTGTGTGTGTGTGTGTGTGTGTGTGTGTGTGTGTGTGTGTGTGTGTGTGTGTGTGTGTGTGTGTGTGTGTGTGTGTGTGTGTGTGTGTGTGTGTGTGTGTGTGTGTGTATGTATCTTAATAAATATTTGCATTTTATTCAAGACAAGATGCTTTGAGGAAGTAATTCAGCTTTTCAACATCAAATTGTGGAAACCTAAAACTGAGATCCACTGGCAGCCAAACTGACATAAACAATCAAAGCACCCATTATGAGCATGTTTTGTTTTGTCTTGAAACCTATACATTTCCTAACTTAGTCTAAAACTAAACAACGGTTCCTTTTTTTTTGGGATAATTGACAAATTTAAAGAAATAAAGGTTGATGAGCAGCAATGTGGCGCTTTGAGCTGTGATCCACGCCAGTGTTTTTGCCTTTACAGACATTTACGGCCCTGTTTAGTGTATAATTACAGTATTAAGAAATCAAGCTTTGAGCTGAAAAAATATCTAAACAGGATCATGAGCAAGCTACATGTTATTTGATAATGTATCCCTAAAGTTTCTAGGACAAGCTACCACAGTGTGTATCAGTCACACTATAAAGCTCTTTACAAGACAGCAAATACTTGTATTTTTCTTAGCTGAAACAGAGAAATAAGACTCCAAGAATGCATCATTAGTGGTTGTGTAACTTTGGATCAGTCTGTTTTCACATGAAGCGTATTTTGATCTTCATGCTGGAGCACGGAGGAGGTCAGTCTCAGTCGAGCCCTGTTACGGCAGCAGCTAAACAGTGAGACTCCCAGAGATAGATGAGTGACCAATGAGCTCCACTGAAGGTGGGTGGGTTGACCAATGGGAAAGCTGGACTGATTGGAGGTGATTTACGTTCCTGACATCTTTAACCAAATTACCCAGCATCCTTTGCGCTTTGATTACTGTGATGCACAGTCTCTGCTTGCGTGTAAAGTGTGTGTGTGTTATTTCAGTTATCCCAGGGCTGCAACTCATGCAGAACTATACAAATGGATTTGTACATGACAAGTGAGATTCAAAAGTAGCAAGAAGGAAAAGAACGTTTGCTCAGGGGATTCTCTTTTCTTGATGAATTCCTCTGGTATCTGCTCTCTGGCAGTTATCCCTGATACTGCGCCCACTGACCTGCAGGCGAGTCTTAAACAACATGTTCAGGGTTTAAAGTAGTAATCTCATTGATCAGGAGACCAGATTACTGTCAGGACAACTGGGGGATTTTCTCAGTATTTCTATGAATTTATGAGGACATAACAAGCTTCTGTTTGAATTTCTTAAGAGGTGCATAACAACTTGGCACAAATGATCTCCCTTTAGCAATTAGAACCATAATATATTTTGATCTACAATACATATCATACTAAGAAATGTATATAAAAACAATTTGACATGAATTCAATTACCTGAATCCTGAAAGACTGAGCCAGCGGTTTAAACATTTTAGGCTGACCTGGGCTAAGTCTTTTTTTGCAGCCAAAAACAAACAATTTCAAACATTTACTCTTCTAATACTACTTCTACTGCGACTACATTTAGCAGAATATTTTATCCAAAGCAACTCACATCTGAGAAAACAACACAAGCAAGAAATCGCATAGGAAGATCCAGCATGGATAAGTGCTGGTCAGACTGCTGTGAGGCCAGTTGGACACAGGTGCTGCCATGCCAGTGCTCAAGGATTTGTTTTCTCCTTCCCACCCAACACAACAGTCCCTTTATTCAGCAAAACTGGGTCTTAAATTCACTATCACTATATTATCTTGGCGTAAGTTTGGCATAAGTACTCTGGAAGTAAGATGCACCCAGAAATAATACAAAAGGCACAATAAGTGATGCTTCATATGGGTCTCTCTCTGTTGTGACTAGCAGTTTCTATCATAGCTGAAAGGGCTCGAACCAGAGGAAGCATGCATGATCCATTCGTTCATTTCAGCTACTGTTCCTTCAACCTTTAAAGACATATAGTGGGTGACTGCCTCATTTCACTTCCTCAATAGTTAATGCTATCAAACTAGACACACAGATACACCCAAATGCACATGTGCTCAGGCATATGTGAAAACACACATCAACAAGATCTAGTTGCTATCTGATGGCCAGGACAACCTCTGTCATGAATAACATTTTTCCCTTTCCAGTGACACACAGGCACTTTCAGCCTCGAGATTACATGTCTGTGCCTTTGTGTGTGAGTGCATGCTTGCTTGCACCTGTGCTGTGACTGATGATGGCCAGTCCCTCGGTGATCCCGTTACAAGAGACAGACAAGCAAAAGTAGTGTGTGCATGTGAGATGGAAAAGCTGATGAACGCTGCTGTTAGTTAGCAGCCCTCTCTATCACTGTGGCATGTTATCAACTAGCATGAGCCCATGTAACATCGCTCATATTGACACATAAACATGAATGTGCCTCAACATGTATATATACAGCAGAGAAAAACACTAACACCTGCAGCAAGACACAATTTGGTCTTCTTGGTTTTTATTTGGTCAAACTCCTTCCCCTGTATTTAAACAATCAAGTCTAGTGGCTAAAAACTACTTTTGTTCAAAGGGCCACATGCAAATTTTAATAGCCTCTCTATATTACAGTTTTTCTTGATTGCCTAAGCATGATTTTCAAAACAGGGCCCGTGGTTTCAAAACACTACACACAATTAGCACAACAACACACCAAATTGGCAAAACACTACAGAACCTTTGCAAAATTAAACACGCTTGTAAAAACTATACACTTCTTTTTAAAAACCACACTTTGTTACCATATGAAACAAACATGTTTCACATTACTATACTCTGTTTGCACGAGTTACACTCTGCTGTGATAAACCTAAAACACTTTTAGCACTTCTACGTCCCTATGATTAGAGTAGGCTACTATCAACAAAGTACAAATATACAGTTTTTCTTGATCGTTTTGGCCCATTTTTCCATTCACAGTTTACTTTTTCTAAACAGCTCACACAAAGCCCTTAACAGAAGCTGAAATAACCAAAACACTTTATGATGTTTGCAGAATGACACCACTTTCTCAAAACTTGTCACACATCCATCAAAACCAAACTTTTCCATCAAAACCTAGAATTTTTTCTCAATTGAACATGTGTGTTTTCTCATTTACTGTAAGTGAGCAACATCAATACAAAAAAATATATAAAAATCTATAGTTGTGGAGTTTTTGTATAATGTTCTCATTCTAAAATGTGTTACATTTTCAATCTTTTAGGGAAAGCACGATATGGTAGATGGCTCTATCTACCACTCCTCCATGTGATTACAGTTGTGCAGAAGGAGCAATCTTTACTTTGACTCTGGATCGAGCTGTTCATATTTTCCATGGCCACCATAGTTTGGGAGTAAGTTTCTGTTTCTGTCCTACCATTTGGCAGGTAGCCTAGCAGTCCTGACAATGAGGCAACGCATTTGTGAAGTTTAACTTGCAAGACCATTGTGTTTTGGGGAGTATTTGTTTTATTTTGAATCTATTCATGAAAACAACCGCAGAGCAATCTACACGACCCCCCGAAGCTACATCTAGCTTAGCTGAACTTTATTATGTTCACAATAGTGAAGGATAACCTGGTTTATCCTCAGGATTAGAAATAACTGCTTTCCCTAACAGTTTTATCACATTTGCTTATTCCTGAGGCAAACCTGAAATGTAGAAACTACTCTTTGTGGTTTCAAGGGGAATTCAATACAGTTTGTCTTGGTCAAACGCTCATACCTATTTTAGTTTTACTGTATTTTTATCGTATTAAAGAAATGATCCGCAGTATCTGTATGACATTATACACTCAGCAGCCACTTATGGATATACATACATTCACCAAATTATTAGGTATAGGCTATCAGTTGTAGCTAATAAAAAAGTCTGATTTATTTTAGAATGCTGTTGCAGTGAGCAACGTGTTACTACAAATGTACAGGAATTCACAAACACAGATTACCTAAGACCGTATAATGATGCAGCAGACAACAACACAGAACATATGACGGAAAAACTCGTGTAATCAAGAACATTTCTTAACACTGTCATAAAACGGAAACCTTACAGAATAATAAAGGTGTGGCACTGTGTAGGGAATGTACTGCCAACTAGGCTTTATCTCTATGCAAACTTGCCCTCCCAAGACCTCATTACTCCTGCACACTGCCAGTTCCCCTGCCTGAGGATTCAACACACATTAGCAAGTCATGTTGGCTCAGACTGGCAGTCAGATGGTATTGAATGTAAACTTTCCCCCAAACCCACACAACCACAAAATAAAGCAAAAATATACATTATGCTGTGCACAATGAGTGGATATATTTCACCCTTATATATAAGCACCATGTCTATTTGATAGCTAACAATTCACATCTTTATTATAACTCCAAAAGTACCACACTTATTGTTTGCAGTAAAAGAAAAATATTGAAAACTCGAAAAGAAGCTGTAAAGTGTAAAGGTTGATTAAAGCTCGTAAAATCCTTCTAAAGCTCAAAGTCTAGAAAGGCAGATAGAGGTGATAGAGGCAAACAGCGTACACTTCTCCTCCTTGTATTTCTCCGTAGCCTCCTCATTTACAGGCCACTTGTAACGACACCTGAGAGCAGATTATTGTTTTGGAGACGGGCAACCGAACAGGCAGAGAAAGTACACCTCCTCTTCTCTGCTCTAATCTAATCAAATTTGATGTTTCCAAACACACAGCAGCTGTCTCAAGGCATAGCAATGATAACCCCAGGAACAAAGCCCATACTTGTTATTGGAGACTTACCTAAGCTTCTCCAATTCCTGTCTCAATTTAGCATCCTCTCCCCGAAGCTTAGAGCTGGAGAACAACATGAAAGCAATTTAGCTCAAGTGTGTGTGTGTGTGTGTGTGTGTGTGTGTGTGTGTGTGTGTGTGTGTGTGTGTGTGTGTGTGTGTGTGTGTGTGTGTGTGTGTGTGTGTGTGTGTGTGTGTGTGTGTGTGTGTGTGTGTGTGTGTGTGTGTGTGTGTGTGTGCGTGCATTGCCCTTAAAACTGTTAATGTCTGTTGATGTCTGTTTATGGAGCAGACATCCTCTACGGACTCACAGGGGCAAGTTGTCCATGTTTACTCTGCAGAAACACAGAAAGGGAAATTCAAACACCTGCAGACAGCACAAACACAAACAAGCCTTTAGGCCCTCCAAAAATAGTCAATTTTTTTTACAAGGGTACATCACATGTTTCAATACACAGTTTCAATATGTTAATGTTACTTTTGTTTATTTGTTACCCTTCTGTGGTATGTCTCTTCTATTCATAAATCAATTAAAAGCATAGATTCTGGGGATCAATATAGAATGAGGTTATATATATTTAAGGCTCTTGTATATTATTAAAACATTACATGTACTTTCTCTTTCCCTTTTCATGTAATAGCAGGCAAAGAGCCAGTTTCTTTGATAACCTTTGAACACATGAAATATGGAGATCACTTCAGTCAGTGCAGCAAAGATCCTTTTCATCACGTTGACCTACCCAGCGCTCCCTTTCATCTTACACTAACGATGAGCTCATTCATTTCTAATCAAAGTAGTCTGATTCAATGCAAGTCCATTGACGATATTCAAGTGTCTAAATACAGAACTGATGGGGTCATCACATTTCAAACAATACATCTGCAGATCAGCGATCGTTTCCTTTTTTTCCCTCAAGCAACTTTTTGTAGAAGTTCAGCAAAATGTTCCCTCACCACATCTGGACAGAAGACACTATCTTACTGTTTGAGTGTGTGTGGGTCTGTGTGCACACACATGCATCCAGATAATTCCACATGCAGGCAGGGCTACGCTCTAGCCAAGCTCAGCTAACACACCGCTGGCCACTTTGGTATGCTCTTGTGTATAACCATCCACCCTCAAAGAAAAAGACAACCATGCCTGTGTGTCAAATACTGCATAATAAGAAATATGCCTTGAAACTTTTGCTTTCCAACTGCTGTGAGCTAGATCTGTCACTCTGTCAGAAAGATCAATCAATCACATTTCTACCTAGACCTACTGTAGTTGCAGAATATTAAAAGAGGGCCTATGAGAAATTAAGTTATGAGATGAGTTGATGATTTAATCTAAATCAGACATGACCTTTTATTACTAGTAGCCGATCAAGTTAGAGTGTTATCATGTGCTTCAATTTGATTTCAGCAGGAAATGAGAGAGAAATATGGTAGAAAAACTAAAGATAAGTATAGTATGTGCAGAAGATCTGTATAATACTCAAAGAGCACAAAACTATCAACACTTTTATAAAACGTTAGCAAGATTTAAAGTTACTCAATAATCATATTCAAAGTATTCGAAAAATTAGAGTCGAATGATTGTTTCTCCATTGTTCTCATTTATTAGGCTTATCGACCTTTTTGAAATTACTTTAACCACAGTAGTGTAAACCTGAAAATTTACACACAAAAAAGCAGCACAGTGCAATAACTCATCTTCTTGCACCTGTCTTTTAATAAATGGCCTGACACTGTTCGAAACATTATATCCACCAATAACAATTTAAAGACAAAACAAAAGCAACCTCAACATTGTTGAAGACAAAAGAGCGACTCGAGAGATTCAGTCTTCTGGTGCTACGGTGCCATCTAGCGTAAAAGTAGAGAATTAAAAATTGTCTGTAGTTATTAAATCACTTATCTTTTGTTTCTTCAAAGGAAAAGGTAAATGTGTAAATGTTTCAAACTTTTCCTTTAAAATAAAACAATGTAATGCTGAAAGCAGGTTAGAATTTTTTTAAGTTATTAAAATCCTCCCCTAAACATGGTTGTATCCTTTATTATATCAGGTTTTCAATTTTGCATATAATGGAGTGAACATCAGTACATTCTCAGATGCCACATAACATTATAGTATTAGTCCTGCATAATGTATTAATTGTGGTTTGTCACTCTTCCAGATGTATATTCTGCCACTTACATTCACTGGCCACTTTAACAGGTAGGCTACACTTTGCTAGTAACGGGTTGGACCCCCTTTTGCCTTCAGAACTGCCTTAATCCTTCATGGCAGAGATTCAACAAGTTACTGAAACATTCCTCAGAGAGTCTGGTTCATATTGACATGAGCGCATCACTTGCTGCAGATTTGTCTGCTGCACATCCATGATATCATTCCACCACATACCAAAGGTACTCTATTGGATTGAGATCTGGTGACTGTGGAGTGAACTCATCGTCATGTTCAAGAAACCAGTCTGAGACAATTCGCTCTTTATGACAGCCGCGTTATCCTGCTGGAAGTAGCCATCAGAAGATGGTACACTGGTCATATAGGGATGGACATGGTCAGCAACAATACTGAAGTAGGCTTTGGTGTTGGCACAATGGTCAATTGGTACTAATGGGCCCAAAGAGTGCCAGATTTTTTTGTTTTTAGTGGTTTTTATAAGACCTTAAAGGCAAGAGGACATTTACAGTATCTTATTTAAGGTGATGTATTCAGTTCCAATAGTATTTTCTAATAACATTTAAGCAAACTTACCATTTCCTTACTATTATCAAATGATTAGCAGCCATGTTACATGGTGGTATACAAATGAACAGAAAAAAACAATTAAACCAATAATTACATTTATTTGTATGTATGTTTATCATTTTCCAAACTATCATAAATTATGGCACCACTAGTACCAGGTACAAATGCTAGTACAAACATCTTATATCAATATCTGATGCAGTGGGTGTGACTTACTGGTGGGAATAAATACTCTTGAGACTTGTTGAACACTTAAAGTGAGTGACTCACAACGGTCATTTACTCACTCTTACTCACTGCACACTTCTCCTTTTGTTGTGAGCAATAAAATTTGAATATATGGTAATAAATTCACAAGTAAAAAACTCAATTTTATGTCTGTGATGGAGTGTGCGTTGCTCTGGACTCCCTGTGGCAGACGAACAGACTATATTGCTACTGAAAGACACACACACACACACACACACACACACACACACACACACACACACACACACACGCACACACACACACACACACACACACACACACACACACACACACACACACACACACACACACACACACACACACACACTGTTCAGCCTACCTGCCCCTGGAATGCACAGCATCCAGCTGCTATGGCAACAGAAGCTGGCCAGTAAATCTGTTTAACGTCTGTTTTTCTCTCTCGTGTTCTCTCTTTTATACAAACACACAGTCGACCTTCAGATTTTACACAAATATCCTTTTTCCTATCAGGCACAAAAAAAACAGCACTAAATAAATGATGATATGCAACAAGAAAAAAACGTACATCAATACACTCACATGGTTGCAGATAATTTGATCATCCAGAACAGAAATAACACATACATTTTTATTATATTAAGAATGGCCCCCTCTGGCACCCAGTGAGCCATAACAATGTTACAATGGTTGCAGAAATGAGAAAGATGCATTCTTAAGAATGTCGTATGGCTTTACATTTATTACTTGGAACAGGTCATCTTTTTTTCCCCACATATTCGTATCCATATAGTTTGGTCCTGTAAATATCAAGACACCACAATACATGAGGCTCCTCAGTTCCTAAGGATGACTACATCTAATTATGATATTAAGTCTGACATTGGATCCATCCAGTGAATCACATGACAGACCTTTCTCACCGCTGACATTTTGACTTGTCACAACAGCAAACATGGGAGTATTAATGATGGATCAGTCCCATTAAATTGTCACAGTAGGTGATATTGAGCCATGAAGAACTTCTCCAAAGAGAAATAAAATTGTCATCAATACAGCTATCCTGCCCTTACTGTGACAAACCAAATGGGTCAATATCACAAAAATATTTCAAGTAGTAATGTGAAGGGGGAAAAAAGTCAAGTACCGTGCAATGGTTTTAGGCTGGTGTGGAGTAAATACTTCAAAGTAAGAATGCTTTCATAATTTGTTGTTATCACATTAAAAAAATCTCAGTGAGTAAAAGGAAGAAAAATCTAAAGGAAAGTTGGTGTCTATGCCCATTACCTTTCAAACACATTTGCACACAGTTTTAATGAATTAAGCAGGAAGGTTTCTGCAGACACCTTGCATACCTAACTGCAGATTTTCTGTGGCTGTATGCTACCTCACATTCTTCTACCACATCATGTCATTTCATAGAGACTAGGTAATGTTGTGATTAGAGGTTGGTACTAATGACAATAGCTGTATGTTTGGGGTCATTTTGCTTCATTCACAGAATACATTTGGGGCCAGTCAAATCACGTCCTGATTGTTGTGTATGATGAATAAGTATTTGCCTGTACTTTTCAGCATTGAGGGTACTATTAAACCTGACCAAATCCATGCAGTACCAGTCTTGCAAGCATCTTCCAGGGAACATGCTTCCATTTTTCTGTTTCCCAGTTTCTTTTTTCATGCATAGCTGAGTTGTTGACCCTCATTCCGTGTCAAAGATAGTTAAGAATCAACTTTATCTCGGTTGAGGTTCAAAATAGAGAGCTAAAGGCCATTTTTGCTTCAGAATCAAAAAAGGCCAAAAGAAAAGGACATAAGATTAACTCAATATCACAAAGGTCATCAGTCCTTTTAAATCATGGTACCACTGTAATAAGCTATCTTAGTTTACTTATTGCTTTTTGTATTTCTTTTTTTTCCTTTTTAAAGTATAATGTATGTATGTATAATAATTGTGTTGCTGTTCACATCCATGTTATCTCATTTACACATGGGCCCAATTGTACTGACACATGCTTAGCTGAGAATTACATTTTAACCCAGTGTTAAATCCCCACATGAGTAAGTGACCTCTTAAACCACATTACCATGTTTTCTCGAAAATGTTACATCAACCACTGGAGGTCTCTCTTAAACCTGTTGAGTATATATTATAGATTTATTTAACACAAGATGACATATATCTCAAGCAATGCGATAATTTTACCAATATCTATCCACATTTATACCAGTGCAGGCTGTCAGCTCTAAGACCAAGAGAAAAATATAATGGATTATTAGCATGATCAATATATAGCGTGAAAACATGGGCACATACATTCAGACAAAAATGATAACATTAATAATACCTGACTGTATTTGTCAGCTGTTTTGTATACATAACAAGATTTTTAAATATAAGTTCATCATTGTCTACTTTACTAATATTGTTAGATTTTTTTTCAAGCTAATTATGGATTTTATATGTTTATTTAGTAGCTTGTACTATTTATTGGTATGGCCACTTGAATTTGTATTTTATGAGGTGCCACTCATGAAGTGGTGCACAGTAATATCCTGGCTGCCCCTGGATTCAAATGGGCTTCAGCAGGCACTGTGGAGCAGCAGTCACTCCACATTTTGACATTCAGAATCATATTGCACATATTTTCTATCATCATGTACTTGCATGTTCATGCAAAATGATAAAAGATAAAAAGATATATGTCTGCTGCAAGTTACCCTCTCCAAATGTAGTCCAGCTTTAGATCTAGGTTGACAGGGTGATTCAATTCCTCTCAGTTATGGCTATTTTCTTCTGCTTTCCTGTCTCCATCTCTGTTTTCTGCAGTCATTTTGGCTAACCTTTCAGCAAAAGTAAAAATTCCCAGATATTATGTTAAATACGTACTTTATTTGTTTGTTAGTGTGTTTACCTTTATATTTTCGTATAATGTTATTATGTGTTATTAAATAAAATAGAAAAAAGAAAAAGGATGTGACGTCAGTTCCGTTCTTCCAACTTCCGCCTTGCACATGTGTTTACTACCGACTGAGCAGCTAAGCGGCAGCGCTCAACTTATTTTTAATAACAGTGTATTCTCGTCGCCTTTGTTATTTACACTGGCTGAAATATGGGGAAGCTGAATGTTGTGATACTGAGATACTTGTCTCGAGATGACTTCCGAGTCCTCACTGCTGTAAGTATCGTTCAGTTAGCTTGTGCTAGGCGAGCCACGCACTGTTTGTCAGTACCATGTTACACATAGACATATATATGATGTCTATGATGTTACAGTTCTCGACAATCAGACATAATGTAATATTAGTGTTGGATTGGTGATATTGAACAGTACAAGGGCATAATTCGCATCACATGACCTGATGAAAGGTTTTGTCGTTTATGTTATTGAGATATAGAAGTACTAAATAAAAAACATGTTGTATATGAAATTGGTTATATATTAAAATGCATATATATATATATATATATATATATATATATATATATATATATATATATGCTTTAGGTTTTTACCAAACTTGGTATTAACCATTAATATATATGCAAACAACAAAAAAAAAGATACATAAGTACTGTTTCTGGTGTGTTTTGGGTTTAGTAACAGGCAGCATTGGGAGCATTTGTTGTCTTTCCTATGTCTTTTTCTGACTTTAAATGATGAGTCATCTTCAAATAATGCTTGCATACCATTATCAAGTATAGTGGTTACTATTGCCATTCACATTCTGTTAGTCCTGCAGAATGTTATAACAATAAAATAATTCAATTAAAAAGTATGTATTTCAAACATGATATAGCAGTGTAAATAACAGATTTTATTTTTATTTATTTATTGGTAGCAGCAGTAGTCTTGACATGTTCGAATAAGAGCAGGAAGAAGCGAAAACATTTATAATTTTCTAACCCTTGAACTCAATACTACGTTTTCAGATGTGTTAATTAACTCCTGTTCAATATGTTTATGTTTAGCAAATAGCTTAACCTATCAGAAAGTATTATAAAAAAAGTTTCTTTTAGCTCTAATTTGATACATTGAAAACAGTCACAAGTGCAGCTGTATACTGGTACTTTAATCATGCCTAAACAGTGTATGTGAGAATAATAGCTAAAACATGGGACTTGAATAATGCAGAACATCTAACAAAAGAGAGAAATCCACACTTGTGAATATTACAATAATAAATAAGATTAACAGCAACCTGATTTAAAGCTGAATAAATGAAGGCGTGGGGGCAAAAAACGAATAACAGCAACAAACAAACAAAGTTGTTGTGACTTGCAAAGGAACTTGTCAGTTCATCTTTGTAGCAGTCACACCACTGAGACTGCAATGTTTTGTTTTGTTTGGTTTTTTTACACAGATTGAGATGGGGATGAAGAACCACGAGATTGTCCCAGTAAGCCTTTTGTCCTCCATTGCCAGCCTCAAACATGGTGGATGCAACAAGATCCTCAGAGAACTTGTAAAACACAAACTTGTGTACTATGAACGATCCAAGAGTAAGAAAACACACAGACACACTCATTTTATCATAAATGTTTTGATGAAGACAGTTTGTTTTAGAGAATTTGTCTTCCATGTGTGTTGATTACAGCTGTCCAGGGCTACAAGTTGAACTATGGAGGTTATGACTACTTGGCTCTAAAGACCTTCTGCTCTAGAGAAGTCATATTGTCAGTTGGCAATCAGATGGGTGTTGGCAAAGAGTCAGGTAAGAAAAGCTATAATGATTTATTTTTTTTTTTTGAACATTTATACTGTCACAACTTTTATTATAAATTATATGTGTTTGGTTGTTTTTAGTTTTTTTGTCTTGTTTTAAACTAATCTGTACATGATAAGCTACTAATACATAATTTAATTAGAATAAAATAACAGAAAATTGCAATTCAAGTAGCATCTTTGAGTTTAAACAAAACTTAAATTTACACTTGTACACAACTCACTCACCTGTTGACATATTTCCGTGACTGAAAACGCCACCCTGTTTCTAGCAACTTTGCACATTTCTTTTTTTATATATATGCACATTGTGTTTTATTCTTATACATGTTACCGCTGTTTGTTGGAGTCACACGAAACATAATTTTGTTCGGATAAGCACTTTTGGTGTAAATCTGAATGATACATAAAGTTTGTCTGTCTCTTTGTATGTTTGTTAGTTCAGATTTTTAAAATCCTCTTACTTGTCTCCTCCTAAATGAAACTATCTTCACTTACAGTATATAAGAGTATGTTCTTTATCAAACCTGCAGGATTTCAGTGCAAAGACTTTTATGTGCTCAACTTCCTACAAATGCTTCTTTTCACCTTCTGTAGATATATATATTGTGGCAAGTCCAAATGATGAACAGTATGCTCTGAAGCTGCATAGACTGGGTCGCACCTCCTTCAGAAACTTAAAAAACAAGAGGGATTACCACAAACACAGAAAGAACATGTCTTGGCTCTACCTCTCACGCCTTTCTGCCACGAAAGAGTTTGCCTACATGAAGGTAATGAGCTAAATCAATAAACATGCATGTTATTTGTATTTTTTATTTTATTTAACTTATGTCTTTACTTTTTCCCAGGCATTATATGATCGAGGCTTTCCAGTTCCCAAACCTGTGGACTATAACAGACATGCTGTTGTGATGGAGCTCATCAATGGATATCCTCTGTATGTAAACGGGCCATTCCTCATTCTAGCTTTGCAGAAAACAGTAATGGTAGAGGCTTTTGTGTTTTTCTTACATAATTTTGACATACTGTCCCACTTTTGCAGGTGTCAGGTTCACGAGCTGCAGGATCCATCTGCTCTGTACAGTGAGTTCATGGAGCTCATAGTCAAACTGGCCAATCACGGCCTGATTCATGGAGACTTTAACGAATTCAACCTTATGCTGGACAACCAGGACCACATAACTCTGATTGACTTCCCTCAAATGGTCTCTACATCACACCCTAACGCTGAATGGTGCGTCTGTCTTCTAAAAGGATGAAATTTAACTGTGAAAATTAATCTAACTGTGTTCGGCAGTTCAGTTTGTTCACCTTTGCTGCATCTATTTGCAGGTACTTTGACCGTGATGTCAAATGTATCAGGGATTTCTTTGCAAAGAGATATAACTATGAAAGTGAGCTATTTCCAACCTTCAAGGACATACGGTAACTGCTGATTCCTATCAATTGTAAAATTACATTCAGCAGAGTGTATAGTTTATTTAAATTCCGTTTTTACAAGGGCTTTTGTCCTGTTTACAGGCGGTCTTGCTCTCTAGATGTGGAAGTGTCAGCCAGTGGCTTCACCAAAGATCTGGAGAGAGATGGTGCATTGCTAAACCCAGCTGGACCTAATGAAGAAACAGATGATGAAGAGGGGGAGGCAGAAGATGAAGATGAGGAAACGGATGAAGAGCCTGAAATAGAAGAGAGTATGAACATGAAGGAATATCAACATGCAATGTTGGAACTGGAGGGATTGAAAATCAGTGAAACCCATGCAAACATACAAGATCAAGACGATGAAAAGAGAGAGGAAACAAAAGAAGAGGAAGAGACCGAGGCAACCTCCACAGCTAAAAGTGATACGGAAACAGAGAAGGAGTTAGAGGAAGAGTCAAGGGAAGCAGAGGATGACTGCCCAGAGCTGACAGGCTTATCTGCTTTGAACAAAGAGTTCAAACCTTTCAGGTAAACAATGAAAATATGACACAGTAAGGCCTAAAGGATGACATTATTGTGAAATTAAGCTAATATGATTAAATGACAGCTTCAAAAATGTATGTTACATTGTACAAGAGAGCACTATTGCCATTAGATTTAGTTAGTTGTTGAAAAAAAGAAAATTACAACTAGATTCAATTTCTGCAGCGTCCTATAAACCAAGGTTGTTGTTTTTTCTGCAGAGATCCGGACAGCCTTCAACACATTGCCGAACATAGTAGGAGGAGAACAGACAGTGAAGCCACAATGGGGAGCACAGGGAGCTGCTCTACCATCCCACCGGTAAGTGCAGACTCACTCTGCTGTCTGAATGTCTGACAAAGAGAACAAGGGGCATAAGGACAAAAAAATAATGTACTGTAGATGTTGCCAAAGATCCTCCATATGGTGCTGGAGCTTGTAAAACAATGTGACATAATAGAGTGAGCATGTCTTCATGGTGTTGTGTCTGGAAGATATACAGTGAACACATTTATCTGAAGCGTAGTCTCTTGTTTGTCCTGCAGGAGGTAGTCCGTCAGAAGATGCGTAGGCAGCTCACCAACCAGCAGAAGGCAGCACAGAGGAGACGTCTGCAGAAGGGAGAAGCCAACTTGGTGACCAAAGCCAGGAGAGAGAACCAATTTACCATCAAGTCCAGCATAGAAGGCGCCAGCTTCTGGGGGTGAATAGGACTGCAGGAATGGACAGAGAGAAAGCCTGTCAAAATACTTTTTGTTTGATTAACAGTTCATCTGCTTCTTTGTATGCAGAACTGTCAATCTTATGATGGACAGAATAAGAAATGCAGCTAAAAGTTATATATAAACTGTTTTTTACAGTCATGGAGAAATCAGAGGAGTGACAAAATGAAAGTAAAAGATTTTCTTTTTATGTCACTTCCAAATCCTTCATCTTTGTCAAACATGACAACAGAATCATTTTTAATAAAATATTAAAATCTTCTTTTACATCTACAGACCTTAAATGGTGTCCACTTATTTTATGAACTGATGTGATTTATAATTAAACCATGCATGACGGTCAACGTCATGCATGGTTTAACAACTAACAACGTTTGCTCACCAGATGGAGCTCAGTTCCATCATTGCTACTATAAAGAGAAAAGTTGGATTAACTTGCTGTTGTTAAAGTTAATGCTTAGTTTGGATATACTACTGGCAAGGTATTCCCTGAGAGCATTATTTTTTTTTTGGAAAACTCATTTATACTTAACAAAAGCTCATGAAAATATTGCTTCTTATGGGTATGCATCATCATAGATGCAGGAGAAAGGCCTGCAACATAAACCTAGAGTATGAGACACTAAAGAAAAAGAAAAAAGAACTTGGTAGCTAGGAAACCACTTCTACTCAGAATTTTGCTAATTTATGTGTACGAGGCTTTTAGAAAGGGAGTGAATTGAGACCTGAACAATGGCCATTCATATCAAAGAGGGTGAATAGAGCTAAGACCCTGGTCTCAATGGGTTCAAATTTGAGTGAAGTAAAAAAACAAACCCACCCACATGTTTCGCACACCAGAGAGCAAGATAAAATTGCCCATGTGATGCTACATAATTATATGTAAAGAAGCAACAGCTGGATCTTACATGTGTTCCTGTCCTTCACCACAACGATTGCCCTGCCTGGGTCACTTGCCAACTTTGTGCAGGTCTTAAAACGTCCGGCTCTTTTCGGGGATTAGCCAGCTGCACAGCCAGGAGGGAGGGGCTGCACATTCCAGCTCTGCACCTCTGTGTGTGTTCATGTGCAGATGGAGTGAGGGGCCCTCTGAGCTAATTGGTGGGGAGAGTGACAAAGGTGGTCTGCTTCAAAAGAGAAACCCTGGTGAGATGTTCACACAGAAGAGCAGGAGGGGAGTGTGGAGGTTTGGGGGTTGCAGAAGCGCCTCCAGAGTTATGAGTTCTTTATCCACTATCCAGTGCCGGGTTGAGAGTGATAGCTGCTGATTTTTAGAGTCATGATTTGGAGATCTTTTTAAATGAAGAAACTTGGACTGAAGGTGATTGAGGCAGCAGTGGATCTGAACTTATAATGAAGATGAATTATTTAAAGGTGGAGGAGTGCATCATGTCTTACCTCTCACAGAGTGAGACTGCCACCAGCCCTAATGACTGTAAGTAACTTTAAAGTTTAGTTTCTACAGGAAATAGACCAAGCTTTGTTTTTGATATGAGTCAATAAGTGTACAGTAGATACAGCTGTTTTGACAATCAACCTGATAATGATACACGGATTTTGTATAATTGCACTCTTACATAACACCAACAAGTGTCAGTTAAGTTATTCCTGCATCCACAAATATAACTGGAGTGAATTGTCGTACAAAGTGAAGGGAACGCCAAAGCCAGTTTCAAGATATGGGGGAGTTTAAAGTGTTGCAAAATCCCCATATGAGTAAGTTAACAGTGCTTCCTTCCAGTGCCAAGTTCTACTTGGGTAAACACTGTCTGCGAATGTTGGTACACATGTCAGATTGTATTATTTACATTAACAACTATGCACAGCCCTTTACTTGTGTCTTTTACCTGTATTATAATGTTTTGTGAATTGGTGAATTTGTACTGGAACAGAACCACAAATGTTGACGAAGTTTTATCGTTGTGACATTTGCATGTTTGCAGTGAATGTGGTGGCAATTCTGCATAACTTCTGGGAACAGAGGCAAACATGTCAGTTAAATGACTCCTGCAGTGAATCCGACAGCTTTGGTGGGAAGATGGTCAGCCAGGCAGAGAGCCTGCTGTTGTATGAGTCTGCACCTTTGCCTGGTCCGCCGTACGTCTGCTATGTCACACTTCCTAGAGGAAGCTGCTTTGGAAACTACAAGGTTTGTCTTCATTGTGTCATCACTGTTGTCACTATAGGAGCATATCACTAGCATTAGGCCCTAACTCCACATTGTAGGGCTATTTTGCCTTCTTTGAAATATAATCAAACAGAAAAAAAAGACAGTTTGAGAGTAGAATTATACAAAAGGGTAATTAAGAAATATAAATAAATAACATCACAAGTTAAATAATGATCACTTATAATATGAATCCAAATTTTTTTTCTTGTTCATCCAAAGATTGTGTACTTGCAAGCAAAACTTAATCTAAAAGTTTTATTTGTGAATATAACAATGTGTATTTGAATCTGTCATAACTATTTACATTAATCTCAAGGCCTTCACAGACTTTCATCTGGAAGCGAATAACCCTGAAACCATAGGGGAGCTATGCCACATGGCAATTTCAAACCCAATTCCACCCTGTACCCAAACAGCCCACTGATGCTGATGTGAAATACGTCATTCCTGACATGGAGACACATATCACTTCAGTCAAACTAACTGACTATGAGTCATGACTTGAAATCTACCATTGCAAAAAAGCACTTGAGCAAACTTAAAAGAGCTTGAAGACTTGCTCTTCTCTTGCCATTGGAAGACAATTTTCTTAAAAAGAAATGTATTATTTGAAAAAATGAATTTAAATCTGTATCGTGCCAATAATTCTTAACAACACTATATCATGAGTAAATTATGAACTAAAACAAGTAGCGCAAAATTTCCATGCCAAATTGGATTATATTACATTGTAAATATGGATAATGTTTGTGCTTCTGGACAATACAGTGGGATTAAATAAAGTGTTACACACTTAAAAAGCTGTTTTGCATTGCTGCTGCTCAGTTTAAACCCTGTGATGTTTCTCAATGGACCCATTGTGACCCAGACAGCAACTCCCAGCTCAGAGGGAATCATGTGATTGGTTATCTGTGAATGCCTCTAATGTATTATTCTCAACAGTGCATTGAGGTCTGATCCCATGATTAGCTGTAGTGAAGTGTAAAATCATCTAAAAATGCAAGAGAAAGTGGCCACCCATATCCCCTGACATTGACATTTCTGTTTGAAGTAAAAAAACAAAAAAAAAAAAACATATAACCTTATTCCACTTGTGCATTAACCCTTTCATATCCTCTTTATCTCCTTGTCCTCAGGTGTGTGACACTCAAGCGGAAGCTCGAAGGGATGCAGCTCGCGTGGCTCTAATGAACTCACTCGTAAATGAGTTGCCGTGTCGACGCATCAGCCCTGACTTCATCAGTCAGAGTTTGCATCTGGCAGCCACAGAGAGTTCTGTAAGTGCAAGCCACTGTGAATAAAATGTATTTTTATTTGTCTCAAGATGAATCCTGACCCACACTGCTGTCTGTTTTAAGGTCTCTATGGACGATGCATGTGATTCAAGCACCAGTATAGGAATCTACAGTTTCATGCTACATGCTTACATGGGAAGGACTATGCTGGAGTTCCAGGTAAAATAGAACACCATTGTGCAAAATAATGTTTTTCTTTAGCTGTGCTCATAAATCATGAGATGTCATGTGGTTAAAGTGGGAAAGAACCATTTACTTCAAAGAAGTGAGGGATTCTGAAGCAGTGTTATTACTATACATTATTACTATAATACAAGACTCCAAAATATTATAATTTTTTTAATTAGTAATCATTTGCCAAGCAGGGGGTGGTAATTCTACCTTTTGCTTGAATCATTACATCCTTTTCTATATGTTCTACCACAACATCTATCACAACTGTCAGAACCTTGAAGGGGTATTGTAGCCTGAAACACCTAATATTTCCACCTGTGTGAAAATACACGAATGTCTGCTGACAGGGGGTTATTACTTGGGCGAAATGGGGTCATTATCATTCTTAAAGCATAACTCAGATGGAGAGCTGGAGAGCCTCCAAGCAAAACAAACACTACACGTTACGAATACATTGAAATGTACTCTCACAAAATATGCATTGTAGAATGTTTCAAATGGTTACAGGCAGGGAACAGAATATGTGACAAAAGAAAAAGAGTAAATAGGCCAGCAACTCCAATGTGGATTTCAACAGCAGACTTATGTAATGGTCTCCATATGAGTGTGAGTTAATGTATCAACTTTAATTGTCTCTAGTACTTATATATCGCAAACTCCTAACGCATGGCAGCTGCTGAGTAAGTGGGTGTTTAATAAAACACAGGGTGAAACCTTCATTAAATCTAAGACGTGACATCTTGCCAAAGACATGCATGGTAAAGGAATTTTACCTTGTTCAAACAAACACTAATCTGGAGTTTGGGTTTCATTTCTCAGTCCATTACACAATCTCACCCTTATTTCGCTGTAGGAGATGATGACAATATTCCAGCTGTTGCACTGGAATGGGACACTGTTGGCTCTAAGGGAGAAGAACTGCTCTCGACAGGTAAAAGTCTTTGTAACCACATACAGTATCTCACTCATATATCACAAAAAAGGAGCATCTCTGCCTCTACATTATCACAGAATCCTCTTTTTTCCTTCCATATCAGAGTGTGATTGCCTACTACTCTCAGCGAGGACTTGATGAGTGCATGTGTAGCAGTATGGCTCTGGATTGGCTTGGACGAGAGCAGAGGTCACCTGGACTTCTGGGACTGGAGCTGCAGGTGGCGCAGAGGGAGTTGGTGCTGGCCCGACGTAGAGGCATAGAGTTACGCTTCTACAAAGAAAAGACAGAGATACTTAACCTGGCACTGAGCCAAGCATACATTCACCACACACCTGAAGTCTTCAGCCAGGCACCCAGTCACACAAGCCAGCATGAACAACATCCGTTAGACACACTTTACTACCAGGACACAGAGGTCCAGACGTCCCCACCTTACAGTCTTTCACCAACTCTACATGACACAATGCAAACTTTTGACACAGACTCCAGCTGTCCCTCATTTTGTTCAATGCAGACATTTGTGCCTCTAGATAACTCTGACTAAACTGAATAGGACTGTAAATAATGTATTTCCCATAACTCTGTCTAATAATGTTTTTAACTGATATGTCTGATGTTTATTGCAGGGAACAACATTGTGACATAAATCGGTGGTCATTATGTTTTCTGTTAACATTCCTAGATTAAATAGTCACAAAGGCTATATTGTTGTGTACATTTGCATATAAAATTATTTTGACAATATTAACAGTATAACTTCAAATGTAGTTTATGACATAAAACTCATAAAACAATGTATATGTGTCTACAACTTGTACAAAGGTCCTTGTAAAAGCTGTGGCCTGTAACTTAAATCTCTCATTGCATCAGATTTGTGGCCAATGTTGCTGATGAGTTCATTTCCGACAGATTTCCATAACTGCCATGGAAATCAAGATACTGAAGGTCCATGAAGTTGTGTTAGTGGATGTCTAGAATGGAAGTTTTGTGACAAAAAGTCAGTTATGTATGTAGTTTGAATGCTTTAGAAAAAGTGTGGAAAATGCATTTTGTTTCGTATGTAAAGGGTTGGAGGTGAGTTAAGCTCTTGAATCAGCGTTTGCTTTATGAAATGTATCAAAGTATATGGGATGGTCTTCGGTTTGTCTTTAATAAGAAGTAAATGCAATGTAAAAGATGAATGTTGAGTTTATTACTGCAATAATGTTTCAAATCCAATGTTTCTTTCAGTTATTTACGACAATGGTTTGTATTTGTAGTTCATCCTGTATTTTCTTTATTTCAGACTTCATAGGGAACTAACAGATCCAGCATGTATTTTGGTCCAACCATTCAGTGCTTTGTAGACCAACAATAAGATTTTAAACTCTATCCTTTGACTCACTGGAAGCCAGTTTCCTTGATTTTGTAAGGACTCTGGCGGCAGCGTTCTGGATCAGCTGCAGCTGCCTGATAGATTTCTTGTTAAGGCCTGCAAAGATGCCATTGCAATAATCCAACCTACTGAAAATGAATGCATGAATACGTTTTCCCATGTCTTGTTTAGACAGAAACCCCTTAATTCTAGCAATGTTTTTCAGTTGATAATAGGCAGATTTAGTGATAAACTTTAGATGGCTGTTGAAGTTCGGGTCTGAGTCAATAATTACACCAAGATTTCTGGCTTGATTTGTAGCTGTCAATGACATTTTAAGCCTTTTTGAGTCCCATCCTGTCATCCTCTCATTTGAACATTTGACTGCTCTCGGCTCCCGTAGAGGGGCGGGGCAGTCACGTGATCATCGACTGGGGTCGTACAGTTCCTGGAAGAAACAAAACAAAACAAACATACGAGCAGCTGACGGGGGTTATCGCGTGACACTCGCTCCAAGGAGCTCAAATCGTATTTCTATAAAGTAAACTACTATATATGGAAGACACAGAGCCTCGGGAGGAAACAACTGGCAAGTAAACAAAGCGTATCGTTAGCCTAGCTGAGTGTTTTCACAGGGCTGTTTCGTTTCTAGGGAAATGTAACCTCTGGACACGCAGTGTTTATTTTAAGACAAGCATTGGCATCATTGGCATTGTTATCACGCTTTATCGAATTTTGTGAACGCTGAGGTGTAAAAGAGCGTTGTGTTCACTCAGTGAGTGTTTTTGTTTTGACAGCCAGCAGGTGTTTATCACAGGCTGGTGCTCTGGCTGCTCGGGTTTATCTACTAAACATACATGACGTTCATGTGTCGCTGTGATCTGAGCTGATATGACCAGGGACTTAAAATGGAGGCTGTGAGACCAAAGAAGAGCAAAGGAAAAACCAGCGAAAAATCTCAGGTGATTGCACAAAATACTTGCACTAATTTTATATTGAAGCCTGAATTATGGTTCCGCGTTACACCGACGCAGAGCCTACGGCGTTGGGAACGCGTTCCATACGCCGTAGGCTCTGCGTTGGTTTAACGCGGAACAATAAATCAGCCTTTACTCTTCTCGTCCGTTCACGGGTTATTGTTGTGTTGAGTGTTTTAATTTGATCTAATTTGTATGTTATATGTAGAAGTGTCACAATAACTATTTTTGCTTGGACAGTATATTTTTCTTGAAATCATTGTGATAATTAGTGCTACTGGGATTTATCTCACTGGCGTATTTTATGTTCAGCACTTTGGTCAATGCTTGATGTTTTTGAAGTGCTTTATAAATAAAGATGGCTTGGCTTGGTATAATGATATATCAGCTTATTTATGTAAATTGATTTCTAAACTTTTAAATCTTGAAACTTTAATCTATGTTAATTTTTAAAAAAGTTGTGAAAATCATTAAAATAGCCTCAATGAATAAAATGTACAAGAGTATGTCATGATATAATGTGTCTATATGTTATTTATATACAAGTATTACATGTTTTGAGATGCTGTTTAGAAAGGGAAAATATAATTGCATGTTTTTTTTGTTCATTTATGTGTTCAGTCGGTTAGGAAGCAGAAGCAGAAGCAGGTAGAGGAGAACAAAAGGATCATAGCTCCCTCGGCTGTCTGTGATGAGGCCCCCACCTCAGACTTCAGTGACATCTCCCTCAGTCTGCCTGTGCTTCCTGCTGAGGAGCACAAGGAAGAGCACAAGGGGGAGCACCAGGACTCTGTTTCAACCTCTGAGACCACAGCACCGCCACTGCAACCTCCTTCAGAGAAGCAACAGACCTCATCAATAGAAACTTTATGCACACCAGGGTTAACTAAGACTCTACAGTCAAGTCTGAATTTGTCAACAGTGACACCACAAGTTGCAGTTCACCCAAAAGAGGATGAGGATGGTGGGCTGGAACCTCAGGGGACTAAAGTCGTGGTTGAACCACAAACCACAGAGTTGGAAAAAGACATGCAGTTGTGGAATCAGCCGTTTATTACACCTCAGTTTGAGGTCCCAAGTGCCCCAGCATTGTACCCATCTCTCCCTACACTGGAGGAGGGTCTTGTTGTACAGTTCTGTGGCAAAACTGTGAAAAATGGTGCAAAAGAACCTGCTGTCTTAGCACTTCCTGAGCAGGAATCTTCTCCTCCGAGTTTGCAACCCCTGGAGTATGTAGCGGAGCTTTCAACGAGTAAACTGTACCCAGCATTACCTAAAACAGCTCCAGAGATGCAGGTAATGTCATGCAGTACGAGATAATGTTCAATGAGGCTGCTGTAAACCAGTGCTGACTAATGTATGATTATGAGTATTAAGATATTACTATATAATGTAAATATGCATAATCCACTAACAGCACTTATGATGTTTCATCATAGTAAAATAAATATTACATGTTCACCTCCGTAACAATTCATTCTGAGTATTTCCTTGTTATCTGTGACTATACTCGTAACTTATGTTGTTCCTCTCCAGGCGTTCACACTGGAACAGCTGAGTGTCTGGGAGCCAGGTGGAGGGTTACAATCATGGCTGGAAAGTGTCGAGGTCTGTGCTGCCCAGTTCTGTGCTCTGGTCCGGCAGGAGAACCATGAATTGACTGAACTGCTGCAGAACTACTGGCGCTGCCGGAGACAGCTGACCCAGTCCCACACACAGTTGCACACACAATCGTCTGAGTGCAAGAGCACACAGAACCGCCTCTGGACCTTCAGAGATGAACAGCTCACACTACAAGTGTGTTGTTTTTTTCACTATGTAGGATATAAAGTACCAAAAGCTTCTACTGGAATGATTTTTCTACTTATTTTTCCTGCAGGGTGTGTGTGCAGACCAGTCTAAGGTATGTGGATACCATCGTTTCCAGCAGGCAGAGTTAAGTGAGGCTGTTTTGGTTGAGCTACGGAAACTACTTGAAGCCTGCAGTGAGCTCCTCCATCAGAAGGTGGTGCTGCATGCGTACACTGCTCTGCTGTCGCGACTGCAAGTTGAATCATACTTGCATCGCCTATTAAAAGGTGAGACCTTTTTAAAAATGAAACTTGCTGGTTCCAAACACACTTCCACTCACTGTTTATAAAGTGTGTGCACTACTTCAGTTAGTCTTGTTTGCTTTTGTTTTCAGATTGTTCTGGCAACCAAACACAGCCTTCTTCTCTCCAACCTCTGAAAGAGGCAATCAGTGTCTTGTTTAGCTTTACACGTCGAGTCCTTGATGACACACAGTTCCAGACAGATGTCCACCTCTGGCTGGAGAGATTGGTACATACAAATAACTTTTGAAACTTTAAATTTGAACTACTATTTGTTGAGGTTGAGACTGCTCAGATTGTCCATGTATTGTTGGGCTTGTCTATACCAGGTTGCCGTCCTGATGCACATTGGAGGGTCAGAAGAGCACCTTTACCTGCTGTGCCATCTTTTATGCTGTCCGGCTGGGGTGGGGAAGTGGGCTGCACCTTTCCTTCAGGTACGTGAACCACATGCATCTTTCTTTTTTTAAATGATCATTTCAGTGACTGTACTCATTATTGACTAGAGTTTGCCTATTATTATCTCTGCTAGATTCAAGTTTGGGGGAACACCTCTGGAGTGCAACATTTTATGCAAGCACTATCCATTTTAATGTCACCTGCCAGGTAAAAATAGGACCCTCAGTAGCAGTTTTTATCTTCTGGCTAAATGGTACTATTGAGAAATGTAACATTTGATGTCCATGACAATCCTGCCCTTTTTTGGAAGCTGTAATAAGATTAACACCCCAACTTGTGACTCCTCTGTTTTGACCCAGACATCGTGCAGAGTTCCTGGGTCACATGAAGCCGTGTGAGAGCCAGAGCTCTTCAGCCTCAGGGCCAGAGTCTGGCAACTGGACCCTTGTTGATGAAGGTGGAGAGGAGGTAAGAAGAGAGAAGCATTGGCTGGATTTTGAGAGGGGAGGAACCAAAATGACATCTGTACTGACAGCTTTAACATGTTGTGACATTAAAGGTTTACATCTGTTTTTTTTTAATGGAAATAATTATTGTTTTCTCCACCTAGTTGTATGGAAGCACATCAATGTTATTGTCTTTGAAAGAATATCACATTTGTTTGCCTTCACCTACTTATGTGGCAGTTGAACCACTTGTCACTTTACAAAAAGTGGACGGATAATTGTAGAAATGTAAACTATGATTTAAAAAAACAAAATGTTACAATCTGTTTTATTAGTAAAACTACAGCTGCTGCCAGTGGTAATGTGTTTCCTGGGAAACATGTTCTTTTCAAAGGGTTAATCAGCATTTTCAAAGTCTCCTATGTTAATTTGTTTTAAGCATTCACACTTATTATTGACATGTTATATAAAAGGAAGTAGTCTCTTCGTTTCACGTCGACTTCAAAACAATTATCAGATAAATATCCCAAAGACATGCCGCAGACAAATGTAACGTCTATAGTCGATGAACTTTTAACTGCATTGCTCTACTGTCATCTGTGTTTAGGACGAGGACCCAGACAGCAGCTGGCTTCTGCTCTGTGAAGAGGATTTGATCTTGCTGCTGACCCAGTTCCCGTTCCAGCAGCTCTACTCACAGATGCTGGGGATGAGTAAGCAAGGTAAGAAAGTTTGTGTGTCCTGTGTTTGTATCCTCCATTACACGAGCTGACATACCGCTCTGTTTCTAGGTGTGTATGAGCCCAAAGTCTGCTCCAGTCAGAAGATGATGCGCATCTTTGCCTTTGCCTCTTCACTCATTGAAGTTCTTGCTCTCGGCCTGCAAACGTATAATAGAGCACGGTACAGACAGCTGGTCAAGCGGATAGGACACATCATAAGGTTAGTGCACAAGTGATGTAAGAAAAAATCTTAATCTCTGTGTTCTTGTAGCAACTAATAAAGTGAGAAATGTGATAATTTAAATGTTTATTTTCTCTTCTTTTCCTCAGGGTGACAGTGTGCTATGTCAGCGATCACTGGGCCCAGTATGTGAGTGTGGCTAATTTGGGTGGATCCACCTCTTATCTACACTCTCTGTCTCTTGAAAAACTCCAGCTGGAATATGACCATCTCTTCCTCAGAGCTGTTTTACATGTACTCAGAAACAAAAGGTGAGAAGTCTGTCTCAAGTTTTCATATAATTATGAAGCGCCTACTCTACAGAATCTTTGTTTATATGATCTGTTTCCCCCGTCTCACAGGTTGGGTATTTGGCTGTTTATGTCTGAGATGCCGTATGGGACTTTGTCTAGCTCTATGCTGTGGAAAGTCCTTCACGTTATGCAGTGTGCAGAAACAGCAGGACTAGAAACGCTCAGCACTGCAGGAGATACACAGTCCTGCATTCAAGCTCTCAGAGGTATCATCACACAGACTTGCAGTCTCTTTTTCTCTCATACAGAGTTTTTAATGCTTTTGGCACCTTTTGCTCTGTTGGGATTTTAAAACCAAGCGCATATGAGTTATCATGGCATTCCTCTCAGTGTGGAGTTGGCAGCATGGTTTTTATCACTCTGTTACAGACCCAAAGCAGCAGGAGAGATTTGAGCAGTGGCTGTGTGAGGTAAACAGCTCTGATGGCATCTCCCTCCTCACGGCACTAGCACACATGGCAACACCAACTCAGCACTCTGATCCTGCATTCATCACTACTATAACCCTGCTGATTTACCAGGTACGGGAAGGAGATTAAGAGAGAATGTCAAAAGAAGTTAACTCAAGAAAAAAAACATAGTATCGTTCAGGGATTATAGATAAGTTTGTTTATGCAGAGCAAACTTTATTCTTTAACATTCCTTTTTTTTGTATTTTTCCTCAGGTGTCCTATGTGAGTGTGTCGACCAGAGAAACTTATTCCAAGGTGGGGAGGGAGTTGCTGGCTGCCATTGCGATGGTCCATCCCTATGTTATGTCTGTACTCTTGGAGAGACTGAGAGAGACCATACAGTCTGTAGGAATGGTTGGTGCCTCTATTTAATTACTCTAAATGCTAGCTAAAGGATTTGTTAGAAGTCGGGTTCATGAGTTTTTGTTCTGTGTGTCTTAGGTGGCGTTGTATTTGTGTAAAGAGCTGCCTCTGAGTCTGTGGCAGCCACAGCCGGAGGAAATCTGTGTGATTGGGGCCTGGTTGCTCCAGCACCCCCTGTCGGCAGTGGAGAACCGGCTGGCCTGTGTCATCCTGGAGGGTCTCAATTGGGGTTACACACAGGTAAAAATAGATGCATAAATGTTTGGTCTTTTCACACTCTTGACATGATGGGTGTGACTTTGGAAATATTTACCCTGTTTTGTTTTGCAGGACGGCTCTTTAGCGATGTCATCATGCCTTCACAGAGAGGTGGCTCTGCTGGTAGCTGAAGCCTATCAGAAGTACCTCACAGACAAGCCCTATAGTGGCCTCCTGTCTGAGGGAATCAAACAGGTGAAGCATGATAACCTCGCTCACAGAATCTCACCTTCAACCACTTCTTTTGAACTTTTCTTTTATCCCCTTTAAAATTTAATTCAACCCGTGTCTCTCTTTCTTTCTCTTTTAAGGTATCTTACCTTGCCAGTGTCCTTCGTTTGGGTGTATCTCCTGAGGCATCCTTTAGTCAGTGGGCTTGGCAGCTGTTGCTAAGGCTGAAGCTCCATGGTAATGCCCAGAACCCTAAAGGAGCCTGGGAAGTGCCTGCTTTGGCATCCAGCCCCCCTGCAGACCTTACACATGCCCCTAGCATGCACTCTGTTCTCAGGGCTGTAAAAGCAGGCCTCTCAATTGGATGCTACCTGTCCATTGCCATGACAACAGTGGGACATAGGTTTGTTTTTCCCTCTTTCAAGTTAAATAACAGGTGTTTCTTTCACTTCAGGGTTTGAAGTAGGATTCTTATACATTAACTAATTTATTTTTCAGTCTGGAAAACCTTTGTACGGAAGGAGTTGAACTGTTTAAAAGTCTGATTCAGTCTCACCACCTGTTAGCTGCTGTACATCTGCTGGATAACATCCTACCACCCACCTACCACCTCAGTTTTTACCTGCTCAACAACTCTCAGTAAGCAAAACACGACCTTCATACAGCCTGTAGAAGCAGCTGTTATTATATCTCCTAAACTAATTTGTGTCACAACATCTGAGCAACTTTTGCTTAATTTCAGGTTTGTGAGCTGCATCCAGTTATTCTTGCAGAATGACAGCGTGTGTCCTCAAAGTGTCACACAGCAGGTCACACATCGAGTGGCACCACTCCTCACCGGAACTACCTACGGAGACAATGTCCGTCTGCTGAATAGTGTAATTCAGGTAAGTGATCAAAATGCGTTGCGTGACCTGCACATCTCAAGCTATCACAATTATTGTTTGTATTTTCAAAACAAAAAACTATTTGAAAAATGGTTTAAAAAAAAAAAAAAAAAAAAAAAAAACCTTTTTAAGCACGGCAGAGGAAATGTTGGGGACAGACTAAAATTTGGAAAAATGCCATGGGGTATCTGTTATATGAGTTATATTCTCTTCCAATCGAAAAAAGCAGGAGGACTGAAATTGTATCTAATTTAGGCACGTTCATGCATCATCTCCAAGACAGAACCACTACAGATATGTGTAATTTATCCCTCAGGGTCACATAGTGGAAAGCTCACGGCCTGGTCGTGTGGGCACTGCAGCAGTTCTGGAGTTTTGGGTGGGAATTCTGACTCAGCAGAACTTGTGGTACAGAGACAAAACAGTTCTGTTCATCATGGATCAGATCTGCTGTGCTGCCTTCACTCACCACCAGGAGGAATGCGTGCAAAAACTCCTGTACCAGCAGCATAAGGTATTTGCATTGTTCTTAGGGACCATTGTTTGTCCATCAGGTGTGAGATTGAATTTAGCTCTTTAAACTACCTTTTGTCAGCCTCTATCTAAACTGTTTTCATGCTGAATGCAGAATGCCTTGGGTTGCCACGGAGATCGGGGTGTGCTGTCCTCTCTGGTTGGCTGGATTGCTGGTCATGCCACACCTTCCTTTATAGAGGGCCAGTCCCTGAGTGCAGAGGTATGGGTCATTAAAGCATCAAGGATATGTTTAAGTGCCGTTAGATAGAATAGTATAATTCTCAGTTCTGAAGGGCTTGCGGTTCTGTGTTGTTTCTAGGTTTGGTTTGCCTGGCTGGTGCTCAATATGGAGGGCCTGATTGAGGAAGAATCTCAGCTAAGGCGCTGTGTTGAGAATGAACTTCTGTCAGAGCACATTTCCCCAGATCAAGCTTTAAAGGTAGATAAATAATTGTTAGGGATTATTTCACTGTGCATAATTTACATTAAATGCAGAATACTTCACATTTTCCGGCTGTTTGGACATAAAACGTATTTACTGACAATTAGAAATTTCACGGCGTAGCGGTAGAGTGGTGAGAATTTAGTAGAAGGTCTCCTTCTCCATCCATGACCATGGCTGTTTTTGTGTCTGAGCCAGAAGGCACAACAGAGGCTGAAGCTGCCAGTAGCACCATCTCTGCAGCGTCTGCAGGTGTATCGCTGGGCATGTCAGGCCATAGCCACACCACCTGATCACCCCCTCCTTCCCATCATCTGGCAGAAGTTCCTACAGCTCTACCTCAGGCAGCCTGGACCCGAGTATGGGTAAGATGCTCCCTCCTTTAATCACAGTCCCTGTCCAGAGAAACCAGATAAACACAAAAACATGCTTGTCCGTGTTGCTCAACAGGCTCGCTGCAGGAGGATGTATTGGCCGTAAGTTCTTCCAGTCGTCTTCTCAGACCACTTTACTCAGAGATCTGAGGCAGAGAATACAAGAGGTGTCGGACTTTCACCATGCTGCCAGCCAGGCGCTCAGGGTGCCCCCACCACACACTCCCTCATCAGACTCACAGGGTGAAGAAAGTCCTGATAATCCCCAACAACCTTACCTCACTTCTCCTCAGCTGCACACGGAATTAGTGAGGTAGGTCAATGATGCTGAATATTTGTGTTAAAGAATTGTTTTTCCTGTTGTTGGAAAGGTGATATTAGTACATTAACATGATCTAAGGATGACTTTGTTTTTGGGTTCTTGTTTTTTTGCCTACAGGTTGTTTGGCATGTTTGCTTTGTGGATGGATGATGAGACTCTGCAGAACCAGGAAGTGTACCTTCCTTCTCTCCCTCCAGAGTATGAAGCTCACAGACTGGCACAGGTCATGCAGCAGCAGCAGGTCAGTACTGCTTCATCAAAAGAGAGACAAGGGACACATTTGATCAGGTGCATGTTGTCCAGTAGTACCTAGAGCTTAAATGGCCCAGGTTTTTGTTTCTCATTGTTATGTTTTTGTTTTTTGCATTTCAATTGAGATCTAAGGTGCAGGTTAGATCAGCCAAATGAAGTCCACTGAAATGCGTAGCCCCTTCACAAAACTCATTTTCAGGGTGTCAGAGGTGATTTCAGATCTGTGTTGTTGACATTTTTATTTGTGCCTAAGGCCATAATCACTGTTAAGCAATGGTAGATTAACATTTCAGTGCTCGGATTTTATAGCTTTTGGAGCTTTGTTTCCTCATCCATCCTGGAGAAGCCCAACCAAACAAGGAGGAAGAAACAAAATAATCAAAACTCATATTTAGCAGTGAAATGTCTCCCCCAGATCTCTGATTAGCCCCTGGTACCAGCTGTCAGTTTAGTTTAGTTTATTAAGAATCCCCATTAGCTGCTACCGTAGTAACCAACTAGTCTTCCTGGGGTCCACAAAGAACAACAACAAAAAATATAAAACAGTCAATCACATCATCCACAATATATCATAC
This sequence comes from Cololabis saira, assembly GCF_033807715.1. Classification (NCBI taxonomy): domain Eukaryota; kingdom Metazoa; phylum Chordata; class Actinopteri; order Beloniformes; family Belonidae; genus Cololabis; species Cololabis saira. The sequence continues at coordinate 28,645,826 of NC_084595.1, forward strand.
ATTTACAAATACAATTATAAAATATCTGATGTTAAAACACTTAAGACAAACATTTAATGATTTTCATGAACCTAAAATTCATTTTCACTAAACACAAAATGGAACCATTCGACAAACAGCCAGGTCAACATTATAATCTAAAATAAGATTTAAGTTTCTTTTTAAATACCTGTTTACTTTCTATACAACAGAGATAGTGAGGCAGATTATTCCACAGAGTTTTTGCTCTATAGATAAAAGATGGTGATAAGGCATTTGTTCTTGGGTGAGGCAGCTCCAGCTGACCTTTGCTGGACACTCTAGTGTCATGGTCATGCACAGTACTTCCAAAAACAATATGTTTGAATAAAAAGTCAGGTGTTTTACTGATTAAGACTGACTTAAACATTACAGCTGTGTTTAATGCTAACCTGTTTACTACTGTCAACCATGAGAGAGAATCATGCATGCGGTTAATATTTGATCGGGCAGGGCAACCCAATACCAGGCGTGCAGCCTTATTTTGGGCAATCTGCAGCTTTCTGAGCTCACCTTTAGCGGCAGATGCCCAGACCACAGAACAATACTCAAGGTGACATAAAACTAAACTCTGCACAATCCGACACAAGCGGGGTTGAGCAACAAAGGAAGCACATTTCCTAGAGATACCAACAGCTCTTCCCATCTTTAAGATGATTTGACTAATATGATTACTAAAAGAAAGTCTGGAATCCAACATAACACCAAGAAGTTTGACACTCTCCACTTGTTCAACAGTCACATTATTTAACTTTAAATCTAGCTTTGGGCTACAAGATGACTTATGTCTTGAACCTAATAAAATGCTTTTTGTTTTAGGAATATTGAGGACTAACTTATTACAAGAAATCAAATCATGTAGAACTTGCAGTTCCTTATTAAGGACATAATTTAATTCGCTGCATGAGGGCGCAGCATAATACAAGGTTGAATCATCTGCATAAAACACAACTTTTGCACTTTCAGTAGCCCAAGCTAGATCATTAATAAACACAGTGAACAGTAACGGTCCGAGGCAGCTGCCCTGAGGAACACCACACTCTAGATCCCTACCGTTCGATATGCCACCATTCAAATGCACCTGTTGTCATCGAGAAGACAAATAATTATGGATCCACATTAATGCCAGTGGTCCAAAACCATAACATTCAAGTTTCTTTACCAAGAGAGAGGGATCGAGCAAATCAAAGGCAGCAGTTAAATCTAACAACACAGCCCCCACCATCAAAGAATTGTCAATAGCTCTAAACCAGTCATCAGTCATTTTTATCAAAGCCTTTTATCAAAGTAGACGTGGAATGGCTAGTTCTATAGGCATGCTGAGACATAGTTATCAAATTATTCGTAAAGAAATAATCATGAATGTGCATATATACAACCTTTTCCATGATTTTGCTCAGAACAGGAATAATGCTAATCGGTCTGGAGTTGCTCTCATTAAAAACACATTTTTTATCTTTGGGTATAGGGACAATTTTAGCTGTCTTCCACAACATAGGAGTTTTGCATACACATAAACATCTATTAATGATATAAGTCACTGGAGATGCAATAAAACTGGCAGTGATCCTTAACAATTTACTATCCAGATTATCTACACCGACAAGTTTACTGTCAGGGCGAGCACAGAGAAGCCTTTCTACCTCTTTGACTTCAACCTGATGAAATTCAAAAGTGCATACTTTGTCATTCATTATAATGTTAGTCAGTGTGGAGGGGCCCAGTAAAGGATCAATTTAAAAAAAGGTTGTTTTTTTTAGAATTAATGTTTCCTGTTGTCAAAATGCAGCTGTATTACATAGTCTTTAACTCTATGTTCTCATGTTCATCTACAGGTTCTGTGGCTGGAGTATGTGGACCAGGAGCGTGTTCAGTATGATAAGAGAGAGGTCTTATCTCTGTGGGAGAAGGCGCAGAGTGAGCCAACTTTCCTGCAGACCCAGAACCAGGGCTTCACTGACCGCACCAGTCTCAGCAGTGGTACTAAACCATGACTATTACTCTACATCAGTATAGATGCATGTAGTAATTAATCACAAATGTGTATATAGATTAAATAGATCATATAACTGTGGAAAGAGTTTGTTTACTGTTTGTGTTAGGTTTTTGTTTTGGAGCAAAAGCTAAATTATCTGCTGCACACCACTTATACAGCTGACATTGTGCTGTGTCAGTACAGGAAAAGCTCATGTGATGCAAAGTGTCCTTGTAAGCCATGACAATGAGTCAGCATGCACAAGAGCTATCTCTGCTTTTACAGTCTTGGAGGGGGAAACCTCTACGCTAGACCTAAATGTTTGAAATAAAAAGGAATGTCTATCTTTATTTAGTTGATAATATTTATCATGAGCCATGTGTGTGGGGGGAAAAAACACAGTCTCAGAAGAGACTTGTTTAATGTTGTGTTATGTTCTTCTCTATATTCAGCAAGGGAGCGTATCCTGTCCAACCTGGAGAAACATCCAGTTCCCCGTCCGCCTCCGGAGCTACAGCAGCTGAAAGCTCCAGTGCCAGTTGTTCCGGTCACCTGTCTCACTGACCCCAAGGCTGCTGCTGAGCTGTTACAGAAGGACCTCTGCATTTTACAAGACCAAGCCAGGTATATTAAGTTCATATAACTTCCACGTTAACAATCATAATCTCAGCAGTTTGCTCACCACATCCCACATGCCTACCTTTACAATCTTTATACTTGGTGTTAGGATTGCAGTTGCATGGGAAGCCCAGCAGGTGGCAATGGAGCAGGAACTGCTGGAGAATCTTCCTTTACTTTTCAAGAACCAGCCTGAGCAAGTCAGTATGGCTCTGGAGTGTAAAGGAAAGGGAGGACAGCCATGCCAGGGACCAGCAAACATCTCTGTCACAGTACGGCGGTTCACACTGCGCTCAAAGCATGTTTTATGCTCCCATTTGGCCATGGTTTATGAGTTAATGTGTATGTGTTTGTAACTGTGTAGTGTGAGCGTGTCCAGAGGCAGGAGGCAGTACACAATCAGATTACATCGCTGAGCAGGGACATCAAGAAGCTTCGAACCGATGCTATGGCTCCCCCACCTCAAAGCCTGGCCCAGGCTGCTGTCCACACTGAGAACTTTATCACGTTAGTAAACATATTGTTCTACCTCAAGAAAAAACTATGATGATGTATAAAAGATATATTGCATACTGTGGAAAAAAGAACAAGAATGACCTTTCATTGCAGCAGGGTTGACGCATTAAGTGTGTGTGGTGAATTTTTCTGTTCTCAGGGCTCTCGTGAATCAGTACAAAGCGCAAAAGTCTCTGGTGGTGCAGCAAGTTGGTGTGACAGTCTTTTACGAGGTGGTCTCTTTTGTGTGTGAGGACACACTGCGACATCCCCCGACACGGCAGTATCTCTCATCGTGTGTGGAGATACTAGGACAGGTGCGCAGCACGCACGCAAACACGGGCACACAGAGTATGATGAAATATGAGTGTGGATACAACCAGCCTTTGTTAAAAAAACCTTGAATTAGATAACAACAGAAAGAGGGACAGATTTACTATCCAGTGCAACTTAGCATTTGGTTTCAAATCATAAACATTGCTGATGGAAGTTTCCCTTTCACCATGTGGCCCTACAACTGTCCTGTACCTTTCTATTAGCACAGATGCAGCCTTGAATACGCACACATGTGGTTCATTTGGATCTGGTTCGATGCAAGCAACACAAACACATCTCAGGTTCCTACAAATCATGTATTAAAATATTTAACATACACCCAGACTAGTTTGTTGATTAGACTGTTCAACTACTGTCAACTTCATTGAGACATTTCTTTTATTGTTTTGGGTCAGACAGTACACATAAGTAAGGAATCATTACCCTAACATGTAGCCAAACTCATTCTATTGTCCACATCTGGAATTCCTGTAAACATCTGCTATTCTGGAACATTAGCCATTTCTTAAATCCAAATGCACCAAGTTTGGACTTGTTTGGACTTTATCCTTTGACCCAAAGTGACCAGCTGGAGACTTTGAATTGGAACATTACGTCAGCTGCAATCGATGTTTCAGAAGTACACAAGAACACAAGTATAGACAAGTATACATATTGAGAAAATGGCACATGTGATCAGAAACCTGCTTGTGTGCCACAGTGGCGGGCACATACAGGGCTGCTAGTAAAGTTACTATGGATGTGGTTACTTACCACATTCATAGTAAACACAGACAGTCATTGTTTGCCACTGTCTGATGCACAGTTTCTGTTTCAGTTTCTGCCTCGTCAATTAGCAGAGCCTGCAGTTGTATAGATAACATAACATGTTATTCCAAGTATGTTTATCCAAGTGTGTGGTCGGACATGGTCGGACGTTAATTTAGAATCAGCCCACCACAGGGAAATTAAGATTTTATTATTATTAAACCTTTCAGGCAAACAATTTAAGAACAGGTTCTTATTTATAAATGTGGCCTGAGGCCAAAGAGAAAAAATAAAAGATGGCAATCTACACATCTTGTAGTTAGGAATTAGAGCACTTTTGTAACTGGATGGAAAGAAACGTTTCAGAAAAGTTGCGGAGAGGCAGTAACAATGGAGCCACGTAACGGTGTCTTCTAATTTTTCTATTCTGGAACCTGGTTTCAAAAATGAGGCCTCATGTAAACTCCCTTCATTCATAACAGTTTCCTGTAAATTGAAATGCATTCTCCTCATTTTTGTGTGTGCAGGTTTTTATCCAAGGAAATGCAGAAGAGTGTGGTCGTGTCCTAAAAACCATCCTGGAGCATAGACGTCTCTGTCCGCTCATTTCCCCTTTCTTCACGCCCAGTGCAGCACCCAATCAGCTTGTCTTCCTCTACCAAGAAGTGGTGACGTCCCTCCACCTTGATAGTGCTGATGTCGTCTTCATGCTACTCACTAAGGTGAGTTCACATCAAATTAAGTGAAGAAACAGCATCACTTCATACACAGTAACCTCTGGTACATTCTGCTTTGTAGTTTGACTTGTCCCAGTGGCTGACTGAAGCCAATCCTGTGTTTGCGGAGAGAACTCGCCTGCTGGAGTTGATCCACGGAGCTCTCTGTGTCTGTGGCCAAGACCCCGAGTCTGAACTTCTCACACCTTTTCACCTCTTCACTAAACACTGGACCTGGGTTGTACGGCACCATTTCCCAGACCATTACAGCGATTGCCTACGTCTGCTCATGACCAGTAAGTTGGTTTGTTATGGGGTTTTTTTTTTTTTTTGTTATCTAAAAAATATATTGTGCATTGTATCACTATCTGATATATTTCCCAAGATCTTAAGATCGTTTTATAATGACATTTTTCAACCAACAGCACCTATGGGAGTAATACTTTTCAGTCGGTTTATAAAACCTTAAACAAAGTACTGTTTAAGAATTACCAGACCATTTCTTTATTGAGTTTTGTGAACCATATATCTGCTAGTGTGACTTTGCTCTTAATAACAAAGCATAAACTAAAAGATAGAGTTTCTGCTTCCCCCTTCAGGGACAGTGAATTCAGCAGAATTTGATGTTGGAGTTGAGTGGATGAGGCTGGATTATTCACACTTATGAAAGAATGCTTCCTACTCATCTTTTCACCAGCATAAGATTAAACTCATTAATAAAAGAGATTAAAGTAAGTTAAATCATTCCCTGGGGCAAAAGAGTCGGACCTGAATTAAAGTAATGAATTAAGTTAAGACAGCTCAAAAGTGGACCCCAGATCCATCCAGTCATTAAAGATCCATTATATTCAGTTTAGATGTTTGCAATTTCTTCTGTAAAATCACTTTTTACTCATCAGGTTCATCCAACCAGTTGCTGAGTCCAGAGTGCTGGAAAGTGACCCTGCGAGTGCTTGGGTGCTTACCTCCATCCCGCAGCACCAAAAACAAAGCTGAACAGTCCGCCAGATCCCCCATCAGCCTCTCTCCTCAGCAGGTAATTAATTCTGGTGCTGAGTAAAACAGCTAACATGAATATGTTAAGATGCTTGCCCTTTAATCCAGTCTTGCTGTGATATTTTATGGCTTGCTGACAGGTGGATGAGACGGTCGATTGGTTGAGTGACTACTTCTTGCGAAGTCGTCTCACTAAGCCAGACCTCCGCAGCTTTGGCCTCTACTCTGCCTGGGCTCCCTACATCAATTATGTTGTTTCCTTCTGGGAACATTTGACTGGTTGCCTCATTAACGTCCAGCTCAGTAACTGTGCCAGAGAGCCGGTGGGCAGCAGTAAAATATTGAAAGGTAACTACATATTATCAGATTGCTACTTGTAATTAGTGGTAAAGTTTAAACTCTGGTGTAGATCATTCATCCTGTGTCATTATGAAAGCGAAATGTGTTTTTCCCTTGTCTCAGCTCTGCAGGATCTACACAGTAAGCTTGTGAAGTTATTTAAGCCGTGGATCTTTCCTCTGGACACTGGTGATGCTGGGTAAGTTTGGCCTGATCGCAGCTCTGATATGCCTTCATTTTAAGAAGTGAGCAGAGACTCCAAAGAGGGCAGTGCATTTGAAGGAAACATTAGAGAGTCAAATGGCTCAAGCTGTCTTTTCTTTGATATTGGCATCTTCTCACTAGATGGAAAACAGGCTTCTTTTTGTTTTTATTTATTTCCAAATACATTAATTGATTCACTCTCCACAGGACACTGCTGTATTATAAACAAATACACCACTCATCAGAATTTAAAAAAAAAACATTAATACAGCGTGAAGTAAATAAAAAATGACAAAAGACAAGGAAATGTGAATATCTGTGTCTCGCTGTCTCAGTAACAGCAAGTGTTACCCCTGGCTGGAGACAGATGCAAGTGCTGCAGGATTTCTGGTTGGCCTTTATGCTCAACTGGTTGACACGCTTCATCAAAAATTCAGAGGTAGGTTTTTGCTTCTCTGCTTAATCGTACTGACAATATAAATCCATGAACAACCTCTTTACACCTGTTTTTTCACGTGATTATGTCACAGATCGTCTCTTACCTGGTCAGAGAGGTGCTCTAATGCTGTGTATGATGCAGTACTGCGAGAGCTGCACCTCACCCCGCACACCTGAGTATCTGCTATACCTGTATCACACACACCTGCGCAGCCTGCCCTGGAGACACCTGCACCCCGACACTCAGCTGATGGAGCAGCTCTTCAGTGTGAGATACTCTGCCCTCTCACTCCTGACCCATGACCCTTGCTGATCTGAGCATACATGGATTACTGAAATAACATGCACAATTCTTAAATTCATAGTCACAAAAACTTTATTTTAAAGACTAATAATCACGTTTACTCATCAGTGAATGATTAGGCATACCCCCAAAAATGACAGAGGTATTAGTAGGAATGGGAGAAAAAAAAGAGCATCTGCCTGTTTCAGTGTTCATGCAGAAATATTGCATCTTATTTATTTCAGTTTTGTAAGTTATGCATCATTTATGCAACCGCCTTCTACAGGACTCATTAAATGCACATCAAAGACATGATAAGCCGGAGAGGAGAGACAGGAGAGGAAAGACGGGGGAGGAGAGGAGAGACGAGAAGAGATTTTCACTTACAGTGGGGAAAGATTGGTGTAAACCAAGTGAAAGGCTTTTATCGAGCAAAGTAACATAAATCTCCCACCCTTCACCCTGGCACACAGTCCAACACCGCTTTATACCGGCGTACAGGATTTGTTTGCCATTTTGCCTCCACATCCTCATTTGATTCCATCACCTTTCCTCCACATCTTTGCTCAGAGGAGACGTGACTGTGAATAGGGAGGATAAACAGGATAAGCATGAGGACCTTCAAGGATAAAGACCCTGTAATTATCAAGCATTAACTTTAGCCATACATCTTACATTAAATAACAGATAAACATAATGTTATTAACATTTTGAAAACAATTCATTAACGGCCAAGAGGTGTTTAGTGTTGAGATGTTTTTTTTTACTTAATGTTTTATTCATTTTGCACCTTTGTTTGCTAACAGGTGGAGAGAGGAAGTCCCAAAAGCTGTTTCCTCTTCATGGGGCAACTCTTATGTGAAGTCAACTGGGTCAGTGTCTTAAGTCACTGCTTACAAACATCTCCCGGCTCTGCCGCATATCCAGCCCTTCCACACATGGATACGCAGAAGGAGACGCACACCATGCTGGTCTATCTGCTGTACATGCTCGTTTTTCTGGCAAAGGAGGAGCAACTCCTGAGTCAACAGGTGTGGTCAAACTGCTTTTGAACTAAGATCAGACCAAAATGTCTCACAACCTTATTCATTCATTTATTGTTGTTTTTGTTTGTTTGTTTGTTTTTCCAGGACTCTCCTCTGCTCAGTCTGCTGGTCCAGTCCACCTCTCTGCCCTGGCACCAGCTCGACCTGTCCTCATACCAGGGCATTCTGGGATATGTTGGCACCCACTACCCTCCCTCTCTTGTTCTGAGTGCCGACTCTGCTCTCCAGTTGCTGCTGAAATCACTCCGTAGCGCCGCAGGGCTTCACCCCTGTTCCCCTGAAGCTCCACACCAGGTGTGACGGTGCAGTCCTCTTTGTTTTCTCATTTGAAGACTCTGATTTGTTGATGCACTGTAAAACATATGGCCACAGTTACTGTGCATCTTGTACCTTATTAATGATGCATGTTAATGGTAATTATCAGTGTGGTAGTAAAGCATAAACCACAGTTTCAATTAACTATATTTGAAAACTTAACCATTTCTATAAGCTGGTAAAGGCATGAAAAACAATCCCTTAGTTCCATGCTATAGTTATTTTGTGTCTCATTCTAAACAATGAGTTTATGTGCCGAAAATAGTCTTCTTGCTGGAGAACAAGGATAACTCGTGAATCCCTCGTTTCTGCATTTCTGATGACCCGGTCATGCACGTCTTTTTTCTTTGGAAGTGGGAGGCTTGGAACATCCTCTCTAATATTGATTCAAACAATTCAGCATTCTAGACCAGAGCAGTATCGCTTAACCAACAAAAATAACATCAATTCTTATATCTCATATTTGTTTTCGATGTAGAGTAGTTCTGGAAAATGTCATACTCCAAGTTATACTGTGTACTTTAAGATCTGTGTTGACTCTTTGAATCTTGCTGTTAAACATATTTCATGTGCTCCTAGTTACTGTTAAGATGTGTTGTGCAATTTTCAGAGATGAATGCATTTGTTTGGTAAAACTGATGTATTTTACTTCACATTTACCTTTTCACTAAAGTTTGCCAGTTGTTTCTTCATTAGATAAATCTGTTCTTGAAAAGAAAAGTCATATTGCTCAGTTTTGATGAATAAATAATAGAATGCTTAAAGAGCTACTCAACCTTTGACACTACCTGAAACGTACTTGTTCACACTTAGTTTTAGACATAGACACAGTCTCTTTTATCATAATTTCACATCACACCGTATCTATTCATCAAGATGGATGTTTTCATGAATCTTCTCTATTTCTCTGCGGACCTTGACACTTCTTCTTCTATCAGGAGGAGACTCTCAAAGCTGGAGCTTATGTGCGCTGGTGTGTGCAGTCAGTGGTGACACTGGAACAGGGAGGTGGCATCAACCTGAGCAGTGTGGAGGCTCAGCTGGAGACCCTTCTAGAGAGCATAGTCACATTCAACCCACCAGGTAAATTATCTTCATAAAGACTTTCTTATCTACATCATCAGTGATATTTGTTTTTTCAGCACCTGAGCTGTAGCATTTCTTCTGTTTCCCTGGGTTACCATGGTAGGAGCTAAAGTGGTGGCCTTAGAACTAGAAGTGTCCCTTGAACAAAATTGCTTGATGTGTGCTGCATGCTATTTATAAAGAGGACATTTATGTAACACATTGTGCTGTATTTGTGAATGAGAAGCACTCTGTGAAGCGTTAGACAGGATTCAAAGATGCCATATAAGTATTCACCATTTACCGTTTCCTCTGCAGAGGTGGGTTTGGAGCAGAGGCACATGGCATTCTGTAGTCTCTTCAGTGACGTGTTGGCTTTGCTCAATGGAGTGGGCGTCTCCACTGGGGAGGCACTTGCTGCTTATGTCATCACCTGGCTGGACAGGAAGGGAAGAGGCTTTCCAATCCTGCCCCTTCTCACCGCCTGCTCCCGTTGTCTAGCATCTGTGCGGCACATGACACGAATCATGGAGGCATGCATCAAAGCATACTTCAGCCATGGTAAGAAACAGCCTTTTCTATCCTTATTGTTTAATTCAGCACTATATATAAACTTGTAGTCACTGTACTGTTTTTTCCTTCTGCTTTGCCAAGAATACCTTTTTTCCCCCAAACATACCGGTACATTAGTCCTTGAAGCATATGCCTGAGGTGTAAGGTGTCATTATGATTAAGGTGCACTCTCCTTGTCTGTGTTCATTTCAGCTGAGGAGGAATCTGTGGGTTGGGGTCCTGTGCTGGCATCGCTGCAGGTCCCTGAGCTCACAGTGGACGACTTCCTCTCTGAGAGCCAATCGGGGGGCAGCTTCCTCACGCTCTATGCCTTCATCTTGCAGCGCCTCAACACTGAATACACAGCAGCCAATGAAAAGAGGACCCTGGCCCTCATAAACACATGGACGACCCAGGTCTTCCCCAGGTTCGGGCCTCATTCCTCAAGATACCTTACGTGCTTTGTGAGCCTCAAACATTATACGGGTTAATACTAAGGGGGTTTCTTTTTGTTGTTTTGCGTCCAGTGGACCAGGTGACGAAGCCAAGCTTTTCCTTTGGTGGCACAAAGCACTGAACATATCTGTGGAGCAGCTGCAGCCACAGGTATGCCTAACTGAGGTGTCAGGAGTTGTCATGGGTCTCATGAGGTTGCAAACCAGGCTTGTCCAGCTGGGAGAAGAGAGACAGAACTCCGGTCTGCTAGGAGCTATAGGCCTCGGCAAGAGGTCTCCTGTTTCTAATAGGTAAGCTCTCATTCAGTTTGTTAGCAAATAAGAAACAGATCTGTTGATTTAGAAGAGAGTGTAAAATGGTGAATTGCTACTGATTATAAACCAGCTTTTTATACATCTACCTCTAGGTTCAGGGTGGTGGTACGCAGTCTGGCAGCATTCCTGTCTGTCCAAGTGCCGTCAGAGACTGAGATAAGACTCCAACCCACCACGGAACTGCAGCTCTCTGCAAAAGCACAACAAGTATGTTCAGAAAGACTTTTATTTTGTTGTCTGAAATTACTTCTTATAATAACTTTGATTTCCTTATTTCTTCTGTGGATGCAGACTGTGGGGATATTGGAGGCCATGCCCAGCAATAAGCAGTATGCTGAGCTAGAGGACTCTGTGAATAAGGCTGTCCAGTTCATTCGCTACCCAGGACACTGTCTCAAAGATGGACCCCGACTGCTGGCACTGCTCGTCAACCTGCTATACCCGGACCTCAGATACCTACACATCATTCGTTAACTTGGATTCAACCTGGCCAAGGGTGTTACACTCCTTTTGGGAAATACAGTGACAGCCCAGATGTGCCCTGAACCGGCAAAATCTTGACTGGAGCACAAAGTTTTTAATTAGTGACGTTGTAAAGAATAGCCTTTGGTTCTTTTATCAAAAAGGGCTGAGCATGACAAGAACAGACATTGTGAAAAAGGCTTTTTGTATGACGATGGCTCATCAACCAATTTGAAATCTAAGAAATTTTACAGGTTCATTTTGGACAATTTTAGCACTTTAATCTCTTTTTTTAATGTTTTTGCCTGGTTGCTTTTTAAATAATCTGCCTGTTAGGTGTTCTCATGAAAGGATGTTGCATATATTTATTGAAGCATAAATCAGAACTGGTTGCAGATTTCCTGCATATATAATCTGGCATCAAAAGGTGAAAGTTCATCTGATTATCTGTTGGAAATTGAAGGATAGGTGTATTATGTATAAAAATGTTGTAGTACCTTCTTAAAATGACTACATTGCTCATTGCCTGATACAATTGTTTCTGATGAAGTTCGAATCACAAACGCCTCAGTCCTTGGTACTGTTCTCACACCAGTGAAAACAGGGTACGAAGTGATCATGTTGAGAAACTGAATATTTGCCACTATTATTCATGTTTGAAGTGCTCTCATTGTTTTTGCCAAAGAGATGTTATTTTCATCTGCTTAATTTCCTTAAACCCTCTGAACCCTGTGCTCTGGTTGCTTCATCTGACTCTGTTGTGTACAGACCGCAGTCTGGAAAAAAATATCATACTCTGATGCATCAAGTACCACTTGTAATGTTCAACACAATGTGGCTTCCTTATAAAGTAGTGTGTGCCCTGTTATTCACAATCACATGGCTAATGCTGCAGGTATTTCTCAGAGAGAGAGAGGGATGTAATGCTGTTGGAGCTTTTGTATACCTATACAGTCATAAGAATACATTTAGATTTTTCAAATTGGACCAATTATACATTCAGGACAGTATTCACATTTAATTACTCTCAACATTTCACCACTTCTGTTGCTCTGTGCCACCCCAACAGCAGTCCAACTGCAGCCTGAAGCTTGCAACCGTTGTTACGTGGGGACTGTTAATGTTAAAAACCTTCTTTTTTTTTTTTTTTAATGAGTCACTGATCTGGAATGGGTCGGTAGGTTTGCTGCAGAAAGGGAGCTACAAAGCCAAGCTCTGTACAATGGAGATAAAATAAGTTAATAAAGAATTTGAGTGAGTGTCTCGCTGCTTGTATGTCTGCCTTTAATGCCATGATGTGGATATGTTTACATATTAGTCTGAGACTAAAATGTTATTTTACAGGTGAATGCTTCAAATTATAAGAAGGATAATTTAGTCTTGTTGTCTAAGAAGCCTGTGCTTATGAGCGTTATTGTGAAGTTCACATTATTTCATTTCATTTTATTCTTTATTTCATTCAAAAAAACAAAACTATTCAATACAAACACAAATACAAATGTTCCTAACTTGTGAATTAAAAGGGAGCAGAAAGAAGAAGAATCTTATCTGATCTGCCCCTTTCACAAATAACATAAATTAAAAATAATAATAAAAAAACTAAGTGAATAAAAACAACTAAAATAAAATTACCACCGCCTAGGGGTATGTCAATCAAACTCAACATTTTTCGTTATATTTCCTTAACATACAGGCTTTAATTGTTCTTTTGAATGTAATGTTTGATTTGGATTCTTTGTTTTCTTTGTTCAGATTGTTCCATAAATTGATTCCTTTCACATTATATTGTCTATAGTCAATACGTCCCCTGCTTGGGGCAGCTGTCCTGAGGAGAGTGGCTTGGTGTCAAAACCAAGCCACGTGTTTTTGTGTACATACATACATACTGTACGTCCAGCATCCTCATTTTGATGCCAACACATCTGCAAAGAAGAAACTTCTCTTCAGGCAACTGTGGTCTCTATGGTTACAAGATGGGTGGAAAGGATGAAATAATCAGAGGCAGCAAAAGGGTTGAGGGGAGAGGAGGTGGGAGATGCTTACAGAAGTTCATTGGAGTCTGCTTCCCTCCCAAAAACAGCCTCTGTATGTTTTATGAACCCTTTGTCTGGTGCTTGTCTGCATTTAGTAAATCCCCCCTCAGCCATCAATTGAGGTGTTCAAGTACATTGCAGTAATCTGTATCCGTGTGGACAGTGTGTTCTTAGATATTAGCTTCAAAGGATGTTGCATTCCACGTGAGGACACAAAAAACACAGGGATACATAATTGCATGCATGCATACTCTAGGCACGTGCTCAGAAGACCTATCACTGAGGCAGTTATCATGGCAGACACATCACTGTCTGGCAGATTCCGCTGTCACCATGGAAACCCAGCATCAGTTCAGGAATAGTTGTTCCCTGACTGTTTCAGTGTACACTCAACAAAAGAGCAGCATGTGGAAGATCTTGCATCAGTCATTACAGGCAATTAGAATAAAGAAATTACACTCACAAGACTGCAAAGATGTGATAATACTTTCTTAGAGTTGATTAGTTATGTAAGAAATCCTGCTTGTAATGAGTAATAAACTTGATTGTATAACCTGTGCGTAGACTTGGCCGAAAATGGATTTCAGATTTAAATCTGATTGGGATATTTCCCTTATTCAATTTGGTATTTTTTAGTGTCTGCTGCAGTCTCAGCCCGGGGCCCCTGGATGAATGAAAGTCTGCTGCTAACCAGCTGCTTAGTGTGACAGCTGCTCCGGCCACAGGTCCTTCCCTGCTGCCAAAACACAAACACTGAAGCTGAACACACAGGAATGTCTTTAACATTCTTCTGCTCAGCTACAGCTATATACCACAGAGACTTTTCTCCCTGCTCGTATTGTTTTGAATGTTACTCTTGTGTGAGAGTGACTGTGCGGTATATTTGCATGTGTCAGACAGACTCCTCCAATGAGACACCTACTTTCCTCACACCTCCTCACCAGTTGGGTGACTCAAACTTCACCAAGTCTTTATTTGTCCCTCACTCTTGATCTGACAGTGAGCAGGCAGGGGAGGAGCGTTTCATCTCGCTGAGTGCACCTTCCTGTGCACTTAACGGTAAAAGTCATCAATGACTCAGACGTTGGCAGGTGGTGTAATGATTTAATATTTTTCTTAAAAGCTGGAGAAGGGTGCTTGTTGACCTGCTCTGGGCTGAGAGTTTTGAAGTAAGGAATATTTAGTCCTCGGGTTGTACAGTGTTTTTAGTTTGTTGCAAAGACCACAAACTAAAGCAAAGGAAAACTTCCAGTGAATGAAAAGTTTGTTCAAGATGCTTGTGTTGGTCCATTTCCAGATTATAGGATTAATTCAATTCAAATCAAATCACTTATAACTAGTGGCCTAAAAGTTTGGGGGATTCTGCCAGGAATATGAGTCTATGTTCTTAAATGTAATCAGAGTTAGTGGCAGAGGAAGACTAGCTTGGCAGGAATCAAAGATCTCAGACGTCCAGGAGACTAGTAATCCATTCTTGTGCATCAGCTGCTTTGGACTATTTTAACTAGTGGTAAATACATATTCGAAACATTTATTTTCAAAAAACTACAGCTATTCCTAACACATCTCATTTTGTAAGTTCTTTGTATGTTTTGAGAACAAATCCTGATTCTAGTAAGTTACAATGTAGAAACATTTAATAAACATTTTTTTCATCTGAGATGCAATGGTGTGAAGTTAGAAAGAGGCATAAAAATAAGAAATCTAACTACATGGCATGTACTTATGCAGAGAAAATGTACTGACATCACATCCTGTTTTCAACTCAATAACAAGGAAGGAAATCATCAGGGTCTAAAGGTGTATCCTTTTTTATTGAATGTTAAAATCCACTATATTTTTAAGATTTCCCTATTTTAAAGGAGCTTGAGGAAGGATTGAGGCAGGATTTATGAAAAAAATTCGTATACGTTTTAAGTTTTCTAGTAATAATGTCAGATGAAGCGTTCCAAACCAAAATTAATGATCCCTCTAGCGTATCTCTCCGTTGCCTTGAACAGGCTGTGTGCTGCAAAATGTGCTGCAGTGCTGGGGCCGAGTTTCCCGCGCTGTCCTGCGGATGTGACGTCAAATGGCACTGCATGCGCGTTCTCCCCGTTCTCCCGTGCCGGCTTCGCTGTTGGCTGCAGTACCCCCGACGGCCGGAAATGAACATGATTTTTAAATGTCTGTTGACATATTGTAGGTCATTTTATGATTCGTTTTATTATTGCTCTTACATACAGCTCCTTTAAATGTACCATACATTTATTGAATATATCCTAAAATCAATTCTGTTTTTTAAGTTGACAATTTCTTGAGATATTAATATAATTTATGTGATGCCATTTGTTCAAAATACTTCAAGGATACACATTAGCGCTCCATTTTTTTAAGCATGTCTTCACAGCTCTGTTGAAAGCGGCGGATTTAAGTGTTGCAACTTTACACTACCCACAAGTGAAGCTTTATTTGAAGATGGGTGAAGATCAATGTGGGTACTCTGTATATTTTCAGTCTGATCTGGATCTGTGATGTCACAACGTGAGGTCTATAGCTTTGGACTGAGGTCGGGGTAAAGGGCACGGGAGGGAAGATGAGGAGCAGGGTGAGTTTAGAAACACTTAGGGGGGTGGGTATTTAGTTATTTGTTCTGGGTATTAGATACAGCATGTCATTTCATATTTTGCCTTTACCAAGATAGCTGATGAGCAGGCAGGTGTAGGAGTGAGGAGTTATAGCATGACTCAGAGGTGTTTATAAAGACTTAATCTAAGCACGACTGGACGATCACGCACATCCAAAATCATATGCACGATTTTTTTTTCTTTTAAAGTTAAAACAAAATAGCCACTCATTCAGTTTCTTATGTGAGTTTGTGAGCAGCTCTTGAACAGAGAGCCTTGTCTGGCTGCTGGCCGGGTGCAGGGGCTTGGCATTGGGCTTGGTCTAGTCTGGGTCTGGGTCTAGTCTAGGTCTAGTCTGGGTCTGGGTCTAGTCTGGGTCTAGCTCTGCTCCTGCAAGCAAAAACCCAATAACTGAAATGAAATGAAATGAAAAAAAATGTCTGGGTCACCACCAAGCATGAACACTTACAGTAGGTCACGACCAAAGGGTCAGGGCTGAAGCCTCGGCTTGTGAATGTCCACCCCCCTTCTTACATTTCAAAATGTTCTTCTGTCTGACATGTTTGAGACATTTTCCTTATATGAAATAAACACAAATGAATAATAGCTAACAACAACAAAGAGCATATGCACATACATGCATACCTATCTGCTTATGACGTACCTACACATATATCCATACATGTACATATGTATATACAAGCACATTACGCATCCACATACATATGTACACTACACATGCTTACACTTACATACATGCATGTACACACATATGTTAAAAAAAGGATTACTTAAGTGTTTATCAAAATAATACTCAATGTACCCATCCTTTTGTTTCTTTTCTTTATGACATCATTCCATTACCCGGGAACAAGTCTGTACTTATCCATCATCATGTCTTTATACTTTTTTTTTTAAATTCAACACATTTTTGCTATATTTAAATTCTTTTGGTAATGCATTCCATAACCTCACGGCACTGACAGAAATGCACCTACTTTTCACAACTGCATTCCAGATCGGTTGTTTCCAGTTGAATTGGCCTCTGAGGGCATAACCCCCCCCCCCTCTCTCTCTCTGAACATGGTTTGTATGTTGGGAGGAAGTAGATTTTTTCTGGCTTTAAACATAAGCAAAGCTGTTTTCTGATCTACCAGGTCCATGAATTTGAGTGCTTTTGACTTGATGAATAATAAATTGGTGTGATCATAAAAACCAACATTATTCACGATTCGTATTGCTCTTTTCTGTATTGTGCAAACTGTCTGTAGTGTGGTCTTGCAAGCGTCACCCCGGATTTCAACACAGTAAGTCAAGTAAGGTAGAATAAGTGTGCAGTATAGAGTATTCATAGATCTAAGGTTGAAAAAATGTCTGACTTTGCTCAATACTCCGATACTTCTGGAAATTCTTAATCTTACTTGGCTTATGTGGTTTCCAACTGAATTTATGGTCTATTATTATCCCCAAAGAGGTGTTCTCATATACTCTTTCTAAATCAACTCTTTCTATTCTTAAACCTACCTGAGTTGTTAAATGTGTTTTACGGTTTCCAAAAATCATAAATTTGGTTTTATTTAAATTCAAAGATAATTTGTTGACATCACACCACATTTTCAGTTTGCGTAGTGCAGCTGTCACCTTCTCCATTAGCCTTTTAAACAACCATCTGAACAGAAGACAGGAGTATCATCTGCAAAACTTACAAATTTCAAAATGTTCGACACTTTACAGACGTCATTTATGTACATAATAAATAATTTTGGTCCAACTATCGACCCTTGTGGCACTCCACATGTGATGTTTGCTGGCATGGACATGGCATCACCCACCTGAACATACTGGCTACTATGTCTAATGTACTGTAGATCTTCAGCCATTCCAGTCCCACCCCTCTGACTCCATACCTTTCCATCTTTTCCAAAATAATGCCATGGTCTATTGTATCGAAAGCTTTCTTCAGATCTATGAAAACCCCCACTGCAAACCTTTTCTCATCAACTGCACTTGAAAGCTCTTCTAAGCTCAATCAACATCGACGTTGATCTACTTTCTCTAAAACCATATTGACAATCAATTAATAATTTATGTTTTTCAACAAAGCTGTCCAGTCTGGCAACAACAAGTTTTTCAAGTATCTTTGAAAATTGGTATAAAAGAGAAACTGGTTTATAATTTGTGTATAATTTGTTATCTCCAGCAGTGGCGTCAATTCAGTCGAAGCTAAGGTATGGCAAGGTTACGAGTCACAGAACTTAACTAGAGTATCAATCAACACGTCCAGCAAATACTCATCACAGAAGTCTGCTATGGAGCTTATCTGTGTGGTCAAGAAAATTTGAACTTTTTCAAATACAGTCTCGCTCACTGCAAAAACTCAAAATCTTACCAGGAATATTTGTCTTATTTCTAGTTAAAATGTCTAATTTTTAGTCAAAAAATCTCATTACACTTAAAACAAGAGTCATTACCAGAAAAATAACTTGTTATTTGACAATTTTCACCTGTTTCAAGTAAATTTTCACTTGAAATAAGTAGAAAAATCTGCCAGTGGAACAAGATTTATCTTCTCATTACAAGCAAAACAATCTTGTTCCATTGGCAGATTTTTCTACTTATTTTAAGTGAAAATCTACTTGAAACAGGTGAAAATGGTTGTTTTTGAGTCTTGTCTTAAATGTAATGAGATTTAAAAAAAAGAGACTAAAAATTAGACATTTTAACTAGAAATAAGACAAATATTCTTGTTAGGATTTTGAATTTTTGCAGTGTATAATAACTAGTGAAATCGATCGTGTTGTTCTTATTTGCATTTGTAGTTATTCCATAAATGTATTTAAAAAACAAACATTTACATTTAACCCTTGAAGCAAAGGTGTGGCGGCTGCCATACCTTACCATACCCAATTGACGCCCCTGATCTCCAGCTTTAAACAGTGGAATTACTTTCGCTAACTTTCATTTTATCTGGGAAAAAATAGGTTACAGATGTATGTCATAGGCACTACAATAACTGAGATTACTTATTTTACTATAGACATGTCAATCTAGGTCTTCCACAGGATGTTTATTAAAGCCTATATGAGAAATATGGTTTAAGTGTTGGATCGTGAAGGGCGGGCATGGAAACACCGACCATGGCTGGGGAGCGTCGGATAATAATTTACGAGGAACCAAATGAAACAACTGTAACAGCTTTATGGTTTTAGGCCGGGGACTTGGACGCGGGGCTGCTGGTGCAGTTGTCCGAGGTTTTCCAGGGACGGCCTGGTGTTTGCTCACAGGTTATTTCCGAGCCTGATCCTCCCGTCCTGACGTCAGCTCATAAGGAGCAGCAGAGCCGGGCTGCAGGAGAGAGCAGGGCTGGACCGGGGGACAAACCCAGGCAGGAGACGCACAAGCCGGACCATGCTGATCTGAACCGACGCTGATTGTAGAGGATCCTGGTAAGATTTTGCTTCACGTCTTTTCCAACCGAATTGGATGGTCTCGGCATGGATTTGTGTGTATGTGTCGGGAAAAACCGGCTGGCTGGTGTTCATTATGGTACGGATTGGGTTCAAATCGGCGTGGATTCGTTTGTTTAATTTCTATTATGAATTATGATATCAATCTGTACCTCTTTGGGGTGTCAGAGTAAAGTCTAAACGGCGTTTTGTGGTGTTTTTTTTTTAGATTTAAGCAGGCATGGATTTATTCCTTCTTGTGCTCTTGGTCCAGCTGGAGACCACCGTGTCCTGCTCAAGCCTAAATTATGGTTCCGCGTTAAATCGACGCAGAGCCTACGCCGTAGGGTACGCGGCGACGCGCACCGTACCGCGTACCCTACGGCGTTGGTGTAACGCGGAACCATAAATGAGCCTTCAGAGGAGCCGCAGTGCCTCCGTGCAGAGGTTGTTCCTCACAGGTTGTGGATCAGGTCGTTACACAGAGCTGGTTAAACAGCAGAGGTGGAGACGTTAACATCACTGTGATCTGCAATCACTTGTATTTATAAAATCACAAATAACAGCATATTTTATATACCCTTCCAGGCAGAGTTGGTAAGGAGAAGCCCCTTGACAAAGCAGAAGGGGATTCCTCTGCACTCACTGAGCATAAAGCATCACTGCAACCACGTCCCCATAGCAACAGTTGGTAAAACCAGCACTCAATGTTCCAGACATAGTGCTTAAACTTTTTTTTTTTCGCTTTCACTTATAGAGTTTACAGTGAAACTCCAGATGTTTCTTCTTGAATGCATGTCAGGCTATAGTGTCTTGGTCTGGCCAGCATCTGTCTCAGAGAGGTGTTATGAGCAGACCCGGATTAACTCAGTGTGGTTCCCCAGGGTGAACACACTTGAAGTGCCCCCCTCCTTCCACATTTTACGGTAAAAAAAGGGAAATTTACTATCGTTATAAAGACCGTAGATTTACATGAACGTGTTGCTCAAGTACATGCTCAACACTCTCAACACACAATGCTACAAATAAATGTAAGACAAGCAACCAACTAAGAGTAACACCACAGATAGACATGAATCCACAAACGCCATACTACACTGATGCTCCAATCAGAATGCAACTCACATGGCAATGTATCACCACATGTTAACTATCATCATTTCCATCATATATGGCCTGTCTGAGGACTACATGCAAAGCTATTACAGCATATGACTAAACAATCAAACAAGCCTACTGAATGAGCTGATGTGAAGGCACACTCACTCAAACGCAATTCTTTTTATTTTATTATTATTATTTTCACGTATTTTTATTATGTCATTGGTTACTGCTGTACCTGTTTGCTCCTCTTCCATCAAATATATAGAGAAAATAACAAAATATGACATATGCAGGACTGTCTCAGAAAATTAGAATATTGTGATTTTCTGTAATGCAATTACAAAAACAAAAATGTCATACATTCTGGATTCATTACAAATCAACTGAAATATTGCAAGCCTTTTATTATTTTAATATTGCTGATCATGGCTTACAGTTTAAGAAAACTCAAATATCCTATCTCAAAAAATTAGAATATTCTGGGAATCTTAATCTTAAACTGTAAACCGTAATCAGCAATATTAAAATAATAAAAGTCTTGCAATATTTCAGTTGATTTGTAATGAATCCAGAATGTATGACATTTTTGTTTTTTTTAATTGCATTACAGAAAATAAAGAACTTGATCACAATATTCTAATTTTCTGAGACAGTCCTGTATGGTCCAGTTAGTCATTTGATTTGGTGCCCCCTCATTGGCTGGTGCCCCTGGGCACTCGCCCGGTTCAGTATATGGATAATCCGGCCTAGGTTATGAGACTCTTAAAGTACCTTTGTATCTCACCAGTGACTGACCACAGCCTGAATTGAAGAGGGGGCTCTGGTTCCAAAGAGTGCAAGTATGGGGAAGGACTACTATAAGACATTGGGGATCCCCAAGGGCTCCAACGAGGAGGAGATCAAGAAGGCCTATCGGCGCATGGCGCTCCGCTACCATCCTGACAAGAACAAGGATGCCAACGCCGAGGAGAAGTTCAAGGAGATCGCAGAGGCCTATGAGGTACTCAGCGACCCCAAGAAGAGGGTTGTCTACGATCAGCTGGGAGAGGAAGGTGAGGAGGAGGAAGTGGGGGGTCTTATCTGGGTTTGATCCTGTCTGTCTGTCTGATCGTCAGTGACAAATATTCAGAGTTCAGGCAGAGCAACTCTCAGAGCTGTCAGTGAAGCCCTGAGAGTTATCGAGGAATAAACTACTTTGTGAGCGCGGAAACACTTTGAATACCACTGTGGAGAACCTTGTTGGGTTTCAGTCACTGAAGTATTAAACATGTCTCGTTCATATTTTTGTGTATTGATTGTCAAAAGACTTAACCAATTCTAATACACTACAGTCTACTTCAGCTGCTAGTGTGGTGTATGTGTGTGTGTGTTGACTGACACACAGATGGCCTAAGATCATAACATGGTTGGGATATGAATAGAAGCAACTGCTGTAGTTTGCATTTGTGGGCGCGCGTGCGTGTGTGTGAGTTTGTTGGATGACTTGGTACGTCGTGAGTTCCTCCACCAGCAGCACTGTTCGAAGATCGGTGATGCTGTGGGATTTTTCCCGCCCACATGGATTCCACTATTGCCT
This sequence comes from Cololabis saira, assembly GCF_033807715.1. Taxonomy (NCBI): domain Eukaryota; kingdom Metazoa; phylum Chordata; class Actinopteri; order Beloniformes; family Belonidae; genus Cololabis; species Cololabis saira. The sequence goes on from NC_084595.1 coordinate 28,667,966, forward strand.
CTGCTTTTATGCACACACTGTGTTTTCTGAACAAGGTTCTGTGTCTGGTGTATAAGTTTGTTTTAATGTGTGTTAATGTTTGCCTTGAACTGATGGTGTGGGTATGTTCATATGTAGTCTAACACTTTCCCTCGTTTTCTCGCGCAGGTTTGAAGACGGGAGGCAGCAGCTCCTCGGGGGTCCCCGGCAGCTCAACATACCACTACACTTTCCATGGAGACCCCCACGCTACTTTTGCCTCCTTCTTTGGCGGCTCCAATCCCTTCGATATGTTTTTTGGCTCGAACCGTGGCCACGGCCGGTCTAACGGGTTCTCCTTCCACAATGACCACAGCAACGACACAGAGCAGGACGTGGACATGGACGAGGATGACCCCTTTGCACATTTCGGGAGGCATTTTGGCTTTCCCGGAGGGATGAACAATGGCTTCCCAGGGGAGGGTCGTAGAAGGAGAGGGGCACCGTCGGAGCGTTTGGGGGCCAATCGCAAGCACCAGGACCCTCCGGTGGTCCATGAGCTGAAGGTCTCGCTGGAAGAGATCTTCCACGGATGCACCAAGCGCATGAAGATCACCCGCCGTAGGTTGAACCCAGACGGCCGGAGCATGAGGACAGAGGACAAGATCCTCAACATTATCATCAAGAAGGGCTGGAAGGAGGGGACGAAGATTACTTTTCCAAAGGAGGGGGACGAGACCCCTGAGAACATTCCTGCTGACATAGCCTTTGTGCTTAAAGACAAAGGCCATGCCCACTTCAAGAGAGATGGTTCCAATATCATTTATAACTGCAAGATCAGTCTAAAAGAGGTGCGCCGATCTCTTTTGATCTAACTTCTCTTTGTTCTGCCTTTCTAATTATCCTCTTTTTGCACTTTTGCCTGAAGATTAGTGATTACAATTTCAGAGTTTGGAAGTGTGATTCTCTGTAGAAAATGTAACCATTCTTGGCCTGAAATTTGGCAAAATTGGCTCAGATAGTAGGAATGGGTGATATTTTACCGTTCACCATAAACCGTCAAAAAAATTCCCCACGGTAAGAATTTGTCATCTCACGGTAAAAACGATAAATTCCCGTTGATGACGTTTTTTATGTGAAGCTGATTTATGGTTCTGTGTTAAATCCACGGAAGGAAGGAAGGAAGGAAGGAAGGAAGGAAGGAACCCAGGTACCCGTTGATACGTGTTTGTGTAACAAACATGGCGGATCTGAGTCATTACAGTTTTGCAGTACAGGTGTAACTCATTTAATTGGTTTTTATCAATTTAATTTAATTGGTGTAGTTTAGTAGTATTTAGTATCTTTTAGAGCAGTGATTTGGCTCCAAAGACTGAATGTGGTGATAGATTTATAGTTACAAAGGTGGAGTTGAATTGGTATTTTTTTTATCCTAATTTTTATCGTTATCGGGATAAATGCCAGAAATTATCGTGATACATTTTTTAGTCCATACCGCCCATCCCTATCAGATAGAGAAGTTTGTTTCTTAATTAAAGGAAGAATAATATCCTGGGTGGTTGGTTATGATAGTATATACAGTATATGCGGTTGTTGTTGGAGGGCAAGATCAGTAGCAGCATCGTCTCTGTCACCGTGGTGTGAGAGAAGCAGCAGGAATGTGATGTCTTTGTGTGACAGGCATGGAGCCACTATCCTCCCTTGTTCTGTGCTGCAGTATGAAATTATATCATAAACACACAAGCTCATACACAAACATCCAGTGCTACACAGTCATAAACATTTGCACATGTGCACACATTTGCATCTTGTTTGCAACACTCTCAGTTTAAGATGGATTGTGGTGTAACAGTGGTGACAATCCAGGCCGCTATTATTGCGACTGTCAGGACATTTAATTAGCCTCTCTTACAGTACAAGGGCAACGGGTGCAGAGCTGCATTAATGTTCTAATAACACTGTCTCATACTGGGCTGCACTCCACATGGTCTGGGTAATGGCAAGAGTCCTAGCTATCGGTGAGGTTGTTTGTATTCAGTTCAAGTCAGTGAGGAACAGTTCTTGTGTAAAAGTCATGCTCAGTCTGTGCAAACCAACACAGAAGTAAGTCACCTCAAAGCACCGGCATCTCCACGCAGCAAAAACTGTGAAAGCTAAAACATTTTGGAGTTTGTTGAGTCGTATTAAGCAGGATATGGTGCTTAATCAAGCCTACGCAGTTCTTAAGTTTGCACTGCAGAACTCCCATAGCTAAAACCCCTCTCCTCTGACCACAGTCAGATAAGAGACTTAAGCCTGATGCAGCTAAAGACGAAATGTGAAGAGAAGGGGAGATGTAGCTGGGGTGGGCTGAGTAACAGGGGAATATTAGGGAAGTGGGTCAGATGATTCAGTTTCCACAGCAAATAGGAGCTCATATTGCACCGCTTCTTTCTGCTCTGCTTTCGCTGAAGACTTGATGCTAAATGCTGCAGTGAAAATGCACCACACTAGACTAGACCTATCTCATAAATGTGGCATGTAATGACGGAGCACCCTCACTAAAAATTGCCTCCATTAGTCAAAATTAAAAGTAGAAAGCTAAGATACAGTATGTTGGCATATGGGAGATATAATTGTTTTTGTTATACTTTGACTGTTGGAAGATGCTCAATTTTGTTTTTCTACATGAAGCAAGCTTCAATGTGGACTTTAGTGTAGTGCTGCCAAGCCTCTTTGACTATGTAGTGAAGCCCCTAGGAGACTTTTCCACCCTTTGGGTTGATTGTGATATTATTTAAGTTTATTATTATCAGTTTTTATACGAAGAATCCACAAAAATCATGTAACAATTCTTTCCATGCCCTATGCCAGGGGTCGGCAACCCGCGGCTTCAGAGCCGCATGCGGCTCATTAGCGCCGCCCTAGTGGCTCATGGAGCTTTTTCAAAAATGTTTGACCTTTTTTTTCCTTTTTTTCCCCTTTTTCGTCTTTTTTTCTTCTTTTTTTTCTTCCTTTTTTCTCTTTCTTTCTCTTTTTTTCCTTTTTTTCTTTCTTTTCTTGTTTTTTTTGCTTTTTTCTTATTTTTTCCTTTTTTTCCCTTTTTTCTTCCTTTTTTCTCTTTCTTTGTCTTTATTTTCTCTTTTTTTCCTTTTTTTTTCTTTCTTGTTTTTTTTCCTTTTTTCTTCTTTCTTTCCTTTTTTCCACTTTTTTTTCTTCCTTTTTCCTTTCCTTTTTAATCTCGACATTTCGACTTTTTTTTCAACATTTCCACTTTTTTCTCAACATTTGAACTTTTTTCTCGAGATTGTACTTCAACATTAATCTCAACATTTTGACTTTTTTCTCTAAATTTTGACTTTTTTCTCCACATTTTGACTTTTTTTTTCGACATTTCTCCTTTCACCATTTGTCTTCATTCTAAGGCTGATACAAGACCTTTCATTTTTTTTACGGCTCCAGACATATTCGTTTTTTGTGTTTTTGGTCCAATATGGCTCTTTCAACATTTTGGGTTGCCGACCCCTGCCCTATGCAGTACCAAGGCAATACCCTAGGAACGCTTCATAGGGCATTGAAGACAAAACTGCAGTGTGATCCTGCCCACTGAGGCCTGAACCTGGCAATGGTGCTCTCATTTTCGGAGGTGAAGCCACATCCAAGGACAAGTACGCAGTCATCACTGCTGTTTGGCATCATGGTGCTCACCACACTGGACATGGACCAGAGAGAGCAGTCTGAGGAGATCACAAACAACCTGCTAACTGTAGCTGCTGGACTCTAAAAGCAAAGTCGACAGCTTTTATAAGGGCTAGTTTTGCCACCAAACGGACGGCTGCAGATGTAGATGTTGGACCTCTGAGAGTGAGGCATTCATTTGCATTTTTAGCAGCTATTGTGTTTTTAATCCTTTCACGTCACCGAGTATTAACAGCCAGCTTTGGAAACAAGCTTGGCAGACAACCCCACAGTCTTGTGGGGGCACTTTGGCTTGTGAGGATACTTTTAGCATACCGTGGAGGAAAAAGAAAAAAAAGAAAACCTTTTAAGTCTGAGCATGTAACAATGAGTTAATATATGAATGTAGCCCTGGGGAAAGAATGCCAGTTGAGAGAGATCTTACAAATATAGCAAAAAGTATGTTTGTCTGTTTGTGTCAGTCTCCATGACATTGTTGTCTGAGTGGGCTTATGTAATCAGTGGGCCCTCCGATCAGCTGGCAGTGTGTCCAGTGTCATGGCAACCTGTCTCCGTGTGTAAGACTATGCTAGTCAATGGAAATGTTCATAACAAGAAGATGAGCCACCACTTTCTAACACAGTCGTATAATAAGTCACACCGTAATGTATGTAGGGGGTAAAAAGCCTCTGATGTCATGGCTGGAAAACTTTGTCCTCTCTAGCAGCTGTTTTGCTTGACTGAACTTCAGCGGTCCACATTCACATCCCAGTTTGTTTAAAAAGCCCACCAGACGAGACAAGAAAATCCACCAACAGTTTTAATAGAACGCTTGCTAAGCAATGACACTGATCTGGTCTTAAAGGTTCCGTACGTGCAGGTAAAAGTTACATCATGACGGGCTGGTGAACTTCATATTACTGGTATTAGAGTTAGTATCTTTTAGAAAAAACTAATCTTTGACGCTATTAAAATAACTGTATTATGTAACAGATAGCTTTATGAATTATAAGCACATACATGTATCGCCTATTCTCAGCTTCACACCATAACATCCTAAACAATAGTATACATTAACCAAGCCTTTGATGATCTTTTAGCGTTTTTCATACTTACCGTAATCATCATCTGCTGTGAGGTCTGTAATGTGTTCGTTACAGGCAGTGTATTGCCTGAAATGTTTGTACAGAAACTATGTTGAAAAGAGGATTTAGTGTCACCCTAACAGAAGGACTCTTCATAGCCATGAAATGACTCAACTCTGTCTGAAAGAGTTTGTCACTGCAATTAACATCGTAACTGAAGAAGCTGCAGTCAAGCAACTTTACAGATTTGGAAAATTGCATAAAAGGGAAAGCTTAGTGGGAAGATTGCTTATGTCCTACTCGTATGCTTAATTGGGGGCAATTTATGTCGCATTCACACACGTTGTTATTCATTACTAATACAGCTGGTGTGATCTCATCACAAATTGTCCCTAGTGATAAACGTTATTGATGATTGGAATGTTTTATTCAGTCAGTTATGTCGTTTTTAATGCAACATTAGTTTTAATATGTTCTGTGACGACAACATGACTCTACCTGAAGATTTGACATAACTTTATGGTAGAACAAAGCTTTAATGTAGTTGAGATCAACGTGTACCCTCATGTTACTATTAAAACAGTTCATATGGTTCTTTGTTAAAACCAACTACTACAGAGAGATATTGACATCTTGATATAAGTCAACATTGTCTTAATAATGACACCTCTGGCTGAAAGAAACATCATTATAAGATTTAAAAACCTTCATGGTTATGGCACAGTCATGTCACTCTTATGCACATTTGTTCAAATCAAGAGTTTCCTGAAGACAAACATCTCCAGTGACTGAATAGCTTATTCTGGACCACTATCAAATTAAATCTCTTATATATACCATATCAACATTTTGCTCAAAAATGTAATTTAAATGGTTTCCTAAACTTTTAGATTTTGTTTAGCCCCTTACCCTTTCATCAATCACCATCACTTCATCGTAAATGCATGACTACATTTTTAGGATCTTCATTAGTAACAGTCAGATAGTAACACATAGCATGATGATTTTAAACTATAACGCTCAAAAATGTATACCTGCCTTGGATTCATATTGTTATTGTTGGTAAGCATTGCCACTGTAAAGCATGTTAACATGATGAAATTGATATTTAGCAACTAGCATTTGGGGTTGGCTGTTTGTTTAAAGGTCTCAAACAACAGAAAATGATGTGAACAGTTTCAAATCATTTAAAAGCAGCGCATGACAAAGATGGCCCTTATCAGCAAAGAAATAGCAGAGTAAAGGGAACAAGTACATCCATTCTTCCATCCATTTTTTTTTTTTTATACCCACTACCCAAGAAGTACATAAGCCCACAATATCCAGTGCCTATAATTCTTTAAACTTTCTTCCAATGATTTCCATTTTGTATGATCAGTTTTAAAGTATTTTATGTATTTATTCTAATCTTGACCAAACATTGACCAAACATTTCTTTTCTGCAAGTTAAAAGACATCCATAAGAGCTCTCCATTTCTCTTTTTCTACACCTTTATGGTATTCACTGATTTTATTTTGTGTACATAATTATATAAGAAAAGTCTGCTATTCACAAGGAAACTTCATTTACCGAGTTGTGAGTTTAATAGCTTGTTTATATTAAGCTCAAATGTGGTGAATAATACTCAGTGAAAGGCTGTAAAGTCATTATAACCTCTGGTCTGTGTGAAGTTTTGGTGCGCTGTACTCTGACGGACTGATAAGGAGCGGAGGGTAGTACTCATGACTTTAATTATAAATTTGTGTTAGGACTTTTTTAGGGTTATACTTTGGTCATGGTAAGGTTTAGGGTATGAGAGTTAAATTGAGTTATGTGTTGTGTCAACTGAGCGTTCCCGTGAAGATATTGAGATGAACCTATGTGTGTGTGTTTGTGCATGGGTTTGTGTGTGTTCAAGTGTGTCAGCATTGCACAGGGGACTAATTTTAGCAACAGTCTCACATCCAGGGCTAATGAAGTGAGGCAGGAATCGGCTGAGCTCGTAAATAGTTGGAGGGGTTGTCAGATCCACAGACACACACACAGGCAAACATGAAAAACTTTTCCTCTGCCAAGTTCTGTTTTCAAACTGTTTCTGTTTGAAAGGCTGCTCTGTGAGCTTCACTCGTCACATGAACATGCATACCACACAGAAAACACAACAACGCTTGCTCCATGATGACAAACTGGGAGAAGACCAACTCCAGTTTTACATCATGGAAACATGAAGTCACTGAGGCATTCATGGCTTTGGAATTTGTTTCCCTCTGAAGATATTAACCCCCTCTATATCCTCTCCCCTCTAGGCATTGTGTGGATGTACTGTTAGCATTCCCACGCTGGAGAACCGCATCATCTCGCTCCCCTGTCATGACATCATCAAGCCTGGGACGGTGAAGCGACTCAGAGGGGAAGGCCTTCCTTTCCCAAAGAACCCATCACAGCGCGGTGACCTCATCGTGGAGTTTTCTGTCCGTTTTCCTGACAGGATCCCCCCTCAGTCCAGAGAGATTATCAGACAACACCTCCCTCAGTCATAGGAAACCACACCCCTCCTCCCCCTGCTGTCACCACACACTCCAGACTAAACCCAGAAAAAGTATCCAAGACACTCCTTCACCCACTCTCGTCATCTAGTAGTTAGTTGGTTAACCTTCCCATACCCCCGTGTCAATGCACGCAGTTTTGCGCAGATGCTGTGGTTTGGTGAGACTTCACAGCAGGAGGATAATGAATGCCGACAGGTCTGACAGTTTTAGGATTTAATTTATTCACGTTTGTATTCGTCCACTGACTCCAGCGCATAAACGAGCACCTGAGCGGTGGAGTGGTGCTGAATGTGGACTAAGCACAACCGTGGGGCTTTTAGCGAATCTCCTTTTCTTAACTGCTTTTTACGGATTTATCTGTGGTTTTATAAGCTGTCCAACTCTAAGATCCTCGTCTTTTTGTGATGGGATGAAGCGTGAGGTATTTTTTTAAAGGAAACATTTTTCCAGGATTTTATTTTCCATATATTTAAAAAATAAGATTGTTTATTATTACCATGATTGTGCCAGCAGCTCGAGGCTGTTCAGTGCAAACCCTGATTTGAACATATCTCCCCACCTTCCATTCCCTGCTTTTCTTTTCATTGTGCTTGAAATCACTAGGACATCTATTATTATCGATGTCCTTCCAAATATAAATTGACATTTCCAGTGCCACAGCACATTTAAAGCCCTTATTGCGTTTCAATTAACATTAGCGTATTTTCAGCTACATCGGAAAACTCTTGGAATGACAATCACATACTGTAACAGTAAGTTTGGATTTACATAATCTGCTTGTAATATGGGTGCTATCCCTTCTGGGCTATGGGGCTGGTCTGAATTGAATGGCCTCGCTCAATATCTAAGGGCCATATAGGTGCCTTAGCCCAGTGTTGCACTGCGTATGTGAACACAAACATTAGGTTGCACTGTAAAACAAAACAGCCATGCTGAGAGCACAACAGATGTTGCCCTATGTGGCGTTCGACATTACCATTAGGAACCAATAACTGAAGCAAATCAATAAGTAAGCAATGTAAATCTGTAATGTACTGTATGTTATCTAGAACATTTTTCGGGGGCGAGATTTGATACAGGACTGAGGAATCTGCCCGTGGTTTCCATGTGAAGCGCCATACAGGTGCAGGTTGGATTTTTCAGAGGTAAACCCGGCCTTGGTGTGTATATTCTGCTTTCTCTTGTGGCGTTTGAAGGCCATGTCCCGGTGCTAATGTGAGCGGTGCCAAAAATAAACTACACTCGTGTGTGCTTTTTTTTTTTTTTTTTTTTTTGGTTTCATGGAATTTCTGTGATTTGATAATGGCTTCCAGCCTCTGTAACATCTGTACTCTGAACTTTACTCATTTATAGCTAGTAGAGGTCCCTGTTTAGGAAACTAGTTTTCTAACTTTGCCACAGCTGTTTTCTGTCTCGGCTGCAGGCAGCTCTTAAACTTTGTCAGTTCTTCTTACTGTTTAAACTCAATGATAACATGTATGAGCATGGATTCTGCACACAGGCCTTATGGTTTGTATGCAGACATGTTTGTATAACAAGCTTGTATGTTTTTACAGAAACTGACTAAACGATGAGATTGTGGGAGAGACTGAATGACTAGTCTGAGTGTGTGATTTTAAGTCGTGCCTCTCGAAGCCTCAGAGGACATGGAGGTGTGGCTGCAACCAGGGTTCACACGTGCTGCGGCTGCTGCTGAAAGATTCACTGCTTATCTGCATCTGACAAGTCGGTATTTATTAACTTTTCAAAAATGGAACAAATAAATAAAAATGTGTTAAGTTTTTGTCATGTGAGTTTTTCTGGGGGAACCATCAGAAACACGTTGAATACGACCGACCTTGGTGGGACATGTGTTTTACCTTTTATCACAGACTTCAGTCTTCATCATAATCGTAACTTAACTTCATATCTCACTCGCAAACAGAGGTGTCAAAAGTATTCACATTCAGGTAGAAGTATAGATACTAGAGTTTAAAAATACTCCTGTAGAAGTTGAAGTATCAACTCAAGTTTTTTACTCAAGTGAAAGTATAAAAGTACTGGTTTCAAAACTACTTAAAGTATAAAAGTAAAAGTAATGTAAGGGGGAAAAAAGCCATTAAGGACAAAAGCCATTGAAAATGAATGTATCTTAGTATAAGGCAAATATATTAAAGAACCATATATGTGTACTATTGAGCATTAACATGTGTTTCAGAGAGCAGAAGATATGACTAGTTGCCTATAAGTATTGTAATGGTGCAAAAAGTCAAACTTCAGAGGCAGTTTATCATTTATGTACATTCCAATAAAGGTTAGGATAAATTTTATCCTAACCTTTATTGGAATGTACATCCAAGTTTAGTTGCAGGAATCTGAGGGCAACGGATGTAAGAACAAAACTGGACAAGAACATCTGTGCCACAACCACAACCAAATTCATTCAATCCGGACGGCGCAATTTAACTGGATAGTTTTTTTTAAAGGCCGAAATGAAATAGAGTAACGAGGCTGTTTTTAAAATGTAAGGAGTAAAAAGTACATATAAATGCGTGAAAATGTAAGAAGTAAAAGTAAAAAGTCGTCTGAAAAATAATTACTCCAATGAAGTATAGATAACCAAAATTTCTATTTAAGTAAGGTAACGAAGTATTTGTACTTCGTTACTTGACACCTCTGCTCGCAAACACGGTCATGAATGCTTTGTGTCCTGTTGTATGAGGAGCGTGAGACAGCTGATTGTGCGACATAACTAGTATCACTCTGATCCACTGACCTGGACCGAGCAGCAATGTGGATGTGAACACAGTCATTAGTGGAAAGTAAAAGAGGAATTTTTACTCATATCCTAAACAGGCCCACTGACTGTTCCACCATTATTTTTGTCATTGCAATACATACATGAAGTTATACATAACTTTTAACTAAATCTATAAGATACACAAGAAATATACTATATGGTGCCAGAATGTGAGATCCATCAGAAGCTGAACAAAACAAAATTATTCAATGATTTTGTTCAAGAAGTGTTCCGGCATTTGATGCAAAAATCCTTTAACTTTGAAATAGTGTTTGATTACTTATCTCACATGCCCCCATGCTTACTTTAGGTCGCTGGGAGGGCCAGAACTGCAAAGTGAGAAAAAACTGCAAAAAATGGTCAAAAGACAAAAATTGATTTAAAAACAATTCTGTTTTTTGTCAACATTTAAAAAGCTGAACCATCACTTGTAGTAGATTTTGTCTTCTTTTTCGTCAAATGTATATAGATACTGTATATGCTGGGAGACACTGGTTTGTGTGTTTAACTGTCACCATGTTGGAGTTTGGACATTTTCCATCAACACAAGTTACACATAAATGTAAACAGACTTTGATCCCAACCTGACAAAACTCAGATGGACGCACAAGCTTGAGCTGATCACAGGAACATCAATCGGAGCGATCCAAGGTAAGAACAGAAATCCTGGCCAACAAAGACTCTTTATCTGTCTTAGGTTTAAAGTTGACCGTGTTTGAGGATCAGTATTATGTGGTCGAGTCTGCTGCCAGGCCGGGAGGGAGTCGGATCAGGAGATCTGTGTTATGGGACTCAGATCATATGAAAGAGCTGTGATTGATAAACAACTTGTGTATCACATAATACTGCAGTAACTAAATCATGTAAATGGTGCTTGAGATCTACAATACTAAACCATGATTCATGTCATCTTGTTTAACCATTATTACTAGTGGCACAGTTGGGTTCACAGAGGGTTTATACATCTGCTAAACAGTTCTGCTTAAAACCTGTTCATTACCAGAGCCCACTGTACGGGGGGCAGATGTGAGTTTAGAGCAGAAACATGAAAACAAGCTAGTAAGCAAACTGTTAAAGGTTGGGGAAAAAAAGGTCATCAAAGTTTTGTTTTCTGCCAATAAGTATGATTGCTATTGCTTATTGTGTCTTTTTCACGTGTAGAACATACTGTACAAACAAAAAACACACAGAACCTGCTCCAGGGGAGAGTTCATGAATCCAGATGTGAGAGATAATGAGTAACAGTGTATTAGCTACATTGCAAACTCCCTAACAAACTACACACCAGCTAGAACACTCCGATCATCTGATGCAGGTCTATTAGAGATCAGCAGAAGTAGACATAAAAAGATTGGTGATGCAGCCTTTGTTAACTATGCCCCAAAGCTGTGGAATGCACTACCCTCAAATATCAGGGAAGCAAACACCCTAGAGATATTCAAAAGGCAGCTTAAAACATATCTGTACACCAAAGCATTTGATTGATCATCACCTTCATCACCACCTTGACCCACCTTCATCATTAAATACCCTAAATACTTGTTCCAGTTCTTACTGCACCGACTTGCACTTTTAACTTACTTTGCACTGTACGCACTACTGTTTAATTTTTTGTAAACTTTTATATTTTTAAACTTACATTTTTAACTGTCACTATTTATACTCCGAAATGAGATTATTTTAATTCCGGTAACCTATTAGAACACTAGGATCTGATATGATGCTGATAAATGTTTTTAATGTGTCTTTGTAATGAGATTATGGTAACTAAGTAACCTATTAGAACGCTAGGAGGATCTGATATGATGTTGATTGTTATTTTATACCTTTCTCTTTATTTAAACTGCACTTGCTGTTTGCCTTATTATTGATGTAAAGCACTTTGAGCTACAATTCTTGTATGAAATGTGCTATACAAATAAAGTTTTATTATTATTATTATTATTATTAGTACTTAGTCGTGATGACTGGAGCTCCGCTGTGCCAACTTCCACAGGAGCCTAAAAGAGGAGAGCCAACTTGTTCCTCTATCATTGTCTTTCCTTCCAGCAGGTCCACAGAAGTCAAACATGAGCACTTTCGTGACTCTCTCATCAGGGCAGAGAATGCCCATCATTGGACTTGGCACATGGAAGAGTGCTCCAGGACAGGTAGTGCTAAAAGTATTCATACAGGTTTTGTTGATTAAACAAACCAAGCCTTTAGATTGTGTTAGATCTTAAAGAATGTGTTTGGTGTACCCTTGTATTTTCAGGTGAAACAGGCAGTGCTGGCAGCTTTAGACTGTGGGTACAGGCACATCGACTGTGCAGCTGCTTACGGTAATGAACAGGAGGTTGGAGAGGCTCTGGCTCTCAGGGTTGGTAAGGGGAAGGTGAGAATCTCTGGTTGTACTTAATTTATGATGATTCTGATAGTTTTCCCCTAGTTTTGAAATAAAAAAATCAAAACTCATGGATGATTTAATACATTTTATACAAAGTTTCTGTGTATGAATAGATTACTCTAGTCAATTGTTGCACTACTTTTCAGCTCAAAAGAAATAAAAAGTGACAGGACAATTTCATGGTCCAATTGCTTGTTCCCCAAACTATGAAGCCCTACCTAAGGTTAGAATTATATATGTTTGACAATTTAAATTGATAATGCTGTGTCAAATAGACCATGTGATTGGGTTTAAAGGTCTGGACAATACTGACATTGTAAATGTGATTTACATAGTTAGGTCTTCATGGATTTACTAACAATTTACCGCAATAAATCTAATAATTTTTCTGCTGAACAAGAAATATTTTCTATGAATAGTTGAACACATAAATTAATGTTGGGTTTAAGATTAACACAGCTAAAGGTTAGAGCCAGCTTTGGTCATGGGGAGTGCACATAGCGAAAATGTGATTCTCCAAAGTGTTTTCCTGAATTTCCACCTGTCAGCTTTTGCATACGAGTTGTCCTTTTCAACCAAGACTCTGCGCCGTGATGAGGTGTTCGTGACTTCCAAGCTGTGGAACACTAAACATGACCCAGAGGATGTTGAAGAGTCATGCAAGACAAGTCTGGCCCATCTGGGTCTCTCCTACCTGGATCTTTACCTCATGCACTGGCCCATGGCCTTTCAGTGAGTGGCGATGCGTTCAGTAAGAAAATTCTACTGCTGAAAGTTAAATGTGATTTGAATAAAACTCTACGATTTATTCAGGAGGGGGAAGGAGCTGATGCCTCGACGAGATGATGGAAGCATTTGTTACTCTGACACACACTACAGACATACTTGGAAAGCCATGGAGAGCCTTGTAGATAAAGGTCTCGTCAAAGCTATAGGACTGTCCAACTTCAATGCCAGGCAAACTGATGACATCATCAGCATGGCCAAACACAAACCTGTAGTCAACCAGGTGAACTGTTTTAACAGAACATATTTTAAACTTAAAGTTGATATAACTTGTACTGTGGAATCCAGATTAGAAAACTGTTCCAATTATTATATTGTCACAGGTGGAATGCCATCCTTATTTGTCTCAAACGGATCTCCTGTCCCACTGTCAGTACGTGTTATGCCTGCCTAGCTGAATCAAGTTTTCCTTTTCTCTGAAATTTAAGCCATCAAAATAACATTCTAAAGCGAAGCTAACCACATTCACTTCTGTCCCAGGTCAATGGCGGTTTGTGTAACAGCTTACAGTCCTCTGGGCAGTGGAGACAGACCCTGGGCGTCTGCGGATGAGCCTAGTCTCCTGGAGGATCCTCGACTGGGAGCCATCACCCAGAGATACCAGAGAACACCTGCACAGCTGATACTAAGGTGGGAAAACTCAAGGCAACCGGCAAGATGGGGAGCTGTGGATTACTCCAAAGTGAACTGAAGTAAAACTTCTTCATATGGCAACACAGGTGGCACATTCAGAGAGGTGTGGTCTGCATCCCCAAAAGTGTGACACCCTCGAGGATCCAACAGAACTTGGAAGTGTTTGACTTTTCCTTGTCGCACGAGGACATGGAGCTGATCAACTCTTTCCACCACGGCAAGCGTTTCATCGTTCCAACAGTTGAGGTGAGCCAGTCAATTTACAAAACCTAAAAACCCACTTTTCCTCAACCACCAGAAGGAATTTCAGGTATTTAATTTAATCTTACTAAAGTCAACACATTTCATTTAGCCAGATGTTTTGGAATGAAGCAATGCACGTTATTTAGTTAAGATACGTTTTAAAAATTGTAGTGCCATAACAAGTGTGCATGTATTTTAAATTGTGTTTCTTCCCTCCATACAGATGGATGGCAAAAGAGTGTGGAGAGATGCAGAACATCCTCATTTCCCCTTCCATGATCCTTACTGAGTCTACAAAATGGGGTTTTCCAGATCAAAAGGACAAATAGAGAAAACAGTAAATGTAATCTCAATGTAATTTCCATCTCTTTCAAAGTGACTACACTGTATAGTGCTGTTAAGGCTTGCATTGTGTTTGAGGAATAAAAAAAAAAGCAGCTCTGACAGATGGTGACACTGTGTGGTCAATATGAAAAACTACATCAGCCCAATGACCACCAAACACAGGGGGAACAGAAAAAAAGAAAGTGCAGGGGCTGCTATGACATATCTGGTTTACATGCTCAGACAATCACACCGCTTTTTTTCCTGTTAGAACCTAATGTCAATTGTTCACACAAGTTGTTCCTAAACCTTACAAAATGTAATTGGGCTAAAATCAATAAAACCAAATTAAGAGACTGGTAACACCTCCATTTGGTGAAATTTTATTTTCAACAACATAACCTTGACAAATCTGAAATACATTATATGCTACTGTTTATTTTAAAAAAGAAAAAAGTAATCATCAGCAATATGTTTGTTTTTTTCCTTTCCAAATCTAGCATATAATCGCGTCAATATAGCCATTCAATTTGTTTGTGATATACTGAGAATGAGGCCACTCAAAATGGCAATTCCCTCCAGGAAAAAACTAAACAAAGAAATAAAAATAAAGAAAAAAAAAGAAAACAACCAAAAACTTAATAAAAAAAAAAAAAAAAAAAAACTATTTGCACCAGTCACTCACCTTTTTCAAACATCCCATTACCCCACCCACAAAGTCAGGGTAAATCAAGTGGCTACATGCTTTCTCCAAGGGGGAAAAAAAAAAAGAAATGATACAAAAAGAAAAAACACATGAAAGAAGCACAAAGTCCTAAAAATGTGGAATCTGGTGAGAATTTGTACAGGTGTGATCCCAGGACTGACCACTGTTGGGCAGTATAATTTATCCATAAAGATCATCATCGTTGTCTTCATTGAACACTGGACTACTGCCAGTTCCACCTGCACCATGACTTGGACCACTGCCTCCTGCAGTACTGGTAGGAAACCTGAAAGATGGGAACAAACTTCACTTAACTTTTTTCTTCTTTAAAAAAATAAATAAAGTATCCTTTCCAATATTTTAATTATATTCATTCAGCACATTGAATGTGTTTTAACATGTATTTTGACTTGATTCTTATAAATCTGCTCATTTTCAACAACAGTTAAAAATATACATTAATAATAATAATAATAATAATAATAATGATAATAATAATTATTTCAATTAAATTTGTATGTAGTCATACATCAACACTTTAATACATAGCTACCAACATCGTTCCAATATAAAATGTCAAAAAAGGCATACCTAAAGCTGCCAAAGCCCCGGCTCTGCTGCAGTGTTTGAGCAAACATCTCATATTTGCGGATGTCATTGTCACTGACAGAGCGACGAGCAAATCGCATTGCTTCTTCAAAGTGGTCCTTTCTGATCTCTGGAACAGGATCATCCTCTTCCACCTCCTATGAAGGGTGGAGAGTCAAGGGTGGCAAATGTGAGCATCACAAAAATCATAAAAGACGTCAATGGATGAACAAAGTGACAGAAAAAGTACTGACCATAGCTGACGGGTTGGTCTGCCTCTCTCTCTCTCTGCGGATCTCGTTCTCAATGCTCTCTCTGATTGCCAGTTTACACGCCCGCTGGCAGATTTCTGTAAGATCAGCTCCAGAAAAGCCATTGGTCATCTTAGCCAGGAAGTCCAAGTCCACATCCTTTCAAATAAAAGCAGGATTGAGGTTTAAAAATGTTTCCTGGTTTTTAGACATCATTCATTTAAAAAATAATTTATGTTTTGCCTAAACAACATTTGGAAAATAATCTCAGAATTGTGCATAGAAAAAGCTCAGCATGTGATATGTAGATTTACCATAGTAGGCACATATATAATTTATATACAATCACACAAAAGATCCAACGGCAGGTGGGGGAAAGAGAGAAGAAAAAAAAAAAAGCAATGTGTAAGTGGTGTGAATTTTAAGTAGGTGACCGCTCTGTCACCTTGCTGATTGGACTCTTGCGGAGATTGGCCTTCAGGATGCTGATTCTGCTCTTCTCATCAGGCAAGGGGATGTAGATGAGCTGATCGAGACGACCAGGCCTCAGGATGGCAGGATCGATGATGTCTGGTCTGTTGGTGGCCCCAATGATGAAGACATTTTTCTTGCTCGACATTCCATCCATCTCAGTCAGGATCTGGTTGATGACACGGTCGGCAGCTCCACCACCGTCACCCACATTGCCACCACGGGCCTTGGCTATGGAATCCAGCTCATCAAAGAAGAGGACACAAGGGGCAGCCTGGCGCGCCTGAAAATACAAGCAAAAAGGGTTTTGTAAAAACAGTTCTAGAGTTTAGTGAGATACATACTTTTAATATAATTATTCTATAAAATAAACAAACTTTTTTAAAATTAAGTATCAGATAGATGTCTATTGCTCTTACCTTGTCAAAGATCTCTCTGACATTGGCCTCAGATTCTCCAAACCACATGGTGAGCAGCTCGGGTCCTTTGATGGAGATGAAGTTCGCCTGGCACTCATTGGCAATAGCTTTGGCCAGTAGTGTCTTACCGCAACCAGGGGGACCATAGAATAGCACACCCTTGGATGGGGTCATGCCAAACTTGAGGAACTTGTCTGGGTGCTCCACAGGGTACTGATTTGAAGAGATAAGATCATCATCATAAGAGACAACATTCTTTCTGTATAGTTTGTTGTAACAAATAAATTCAGTTTCAGACATTATTTCACTTTTACCTGCACCAGCTCCTGCAGCTCCCTCTTAACATCTTCCAGACCTCCAATATCGTCCCAGGTGATGTTGGGAACCTCAACAACTGTCTCCCTCAGTGCCGATGGGTTGCTCTGGCTTAGAGCCCACTATAAGACAGCACTGATTATGTTAGTAATGCTTCAAAAAAGGACCATCAATAGCTCCACACGACCAATGTATTTTCAATTACAAAAGATCCCATCACAGTTTTACCTTGAAGTCATCCATAGTAACAGCCAGTGAGTTCATCACTTCAGCATCAATGGTCTCGTCTTCAAGGTCAATCAGGTCCATCTTCTTCCTGATGGCCTGCAGAGCAGCTTCAGAACAGAGAGCTGCCAGATCTGCACCCACATGCCCATGGGTCTCATTGGCTACCTGTCATAAAAACAGAAAGGGACCAACTTCAACAAGCAATATGGAAAAAAGGTGAGCAATTAAGTAATTTGAGCTTCAAAACCAATAGTATAACAGCAACTATCCTAAAAAGTTACATTAAATGATTACATACTATCAGATTCCTTACAACACAGGACTACCGGCCATTTCTGATGCTATTTTAAAAGCATATGATGGCAATAATTAATCCATGAATTCTACCTCTTTTGAAAAGCAGCATGGTGTAGTTGTCATCCAAAAAAAAAAAAAAAATTATTGAAACAAACCTGTTCCAAGTCAACATCGTCAGCCAGTTTCATGTTCTTTGTGTGAATCTGGAGAATCTCCAACCTGCCAGTTGCATCAGGAATGCCAATGTCCACTTCCCTGTCAAAGCGCCCTGGAAGTGGTGAGATTTCAGATAAATGTTAGTTTTGATGGGATATACAAAAGCCCAACTAACTTAAATTCAATGATGCATCTGGAGGGTCTAATATTTAAGATTATACAGTGGTATTATAACATTTGACCCAGTATCAGTATTTAACTGGTGAGACGACACATCTCTGACACTGTAAAACGCATCAGAAACATGAAATCTCATCCATTCCTAGAGTTGAAGTCTAGAGGGAACCAGTGGATCTAGTGAACTGTATTCAATAAAATGATCTAGCCAGTGGTTTCATTCAGCACAACAAATAAGCAGATATTTTACATGTTATATAAAATAAGAGCCCATCACTTAAAAAGAACCCAGTAATGACAGTATTAAGCATGCAGTTTAATTTAAAGCTGCCATTTTAAAATGTATGCAACATAGTAAGAGAATGGCCATTGTGTCTTATTAAGCTGTTCCATATTTTTTCCACAGAAACAAATTATATGCAAATACTGAAGAGAACTGTATTAAGATTACACTGTTTACCAGTCCTATTTGCAATTAAAGCTGTGAAATTGTGTGACTTTGGGGCACATACACACGTCTGTTGAATTTTCAAGGAAATCAACTTCACGTTTTAAAGAGATTGTTTACCGAATCTCCTAAGAGCTGGGTCAATGCTGTTGGGTCTGTTGGTGGCAGCCATGACGATCACATGAGCTCTCTGTTTCAGGCCGTCCATAAGAGTGAGCAGCTGAGAAACGATGCGCCTCTCCACCTCTCCATGAGTCTAAAAACACACGTCATCATAATATGATTACTAGTTTAAAGTACATGAAACAGTTGAGGTCTTAATAGTTATATTCTGTAAGACTTAGTGAAGAAAGACTGCAAAATTAACTTTTATAGATTATACATAAAATTGTTTTGTGAATTTTCAGTTTCTTCAAGGGTCTGAACTTTGACACTATTCTTCACAGGTTTCAAAGCAGGCACTGTGCTGCCATTCAGGTATCAACTCTCAATCCCTTTCACTCACCTTCTCTCTCTTTGGAGCGATTGCATCAAGTTCATCGATAAAGATGATGGCAGGCGCATTCTTCTCAGCTTCCTCGAAGGCCTTTCTCAGATTACTCTCGCTCTCTCCGGCCAATTTACTCATGATCTCAGGGCCTGAAAGAGAGTCCAACACTCAGTTTTTAGAAGAAATGTTCTTTTAATGTTCCAGTGTAATCGTTGTATACAAGTGGCTTCTATACAGCAATAGCCTAAATCAAAATTAACCAATTGGCCATCAGATTCCCAAAATTAAGATTAAGTGTACTAAGATTAGATATTCAGATGTGATTCTCACCATTGATGAGGAAGAAGAAAGCTCCTGTTTCATTGGCCACAGCCCTGGCAATCAAAGTTTTTCCGGTTCCAGGGGGTCCATACAGAAGGATTCCACGTGGGGGCTGAAAAGAAGAATGTGTTAAAATCAAAGAGCATTTAAAATCTAATTATTTAGAATCAGTAACAGATTTCTTTTTTCTCTTATTTTCTAAAATGCTGTTATTATTCTTAATGACATTACAAAAACCATAAACCAGATTATTCCTGCACAAATATGGTTATCTTTCAAACTTGAAATTTAAACTTGGCATTTTTTCCAATTGTTGCATTCTTATTTTAAGCTCAAATGTATATGATAATCGTATTTTTGGTCATGTAGCTACAAACACATGGTATATTAAATGTCTGCAATTTAAGCCAAAACATTGTCGTTTTTCTTTTGTGTGTGTGTGTGTGTGTGTGTGTTAAGTCTCACCTTAACTCCTATGGCCTTAAATAGTGCAGGGTGTCTGAGAGGCAGCTCCACCATCTCTTTGATCTGAGCAAGCTGCTTCCTAACTCCTCCGATGTCATCATAGCCCACCTCGTTCAGGGATTCTTCTTCATCCTGCATGGTCGAAAACAGAACGTGTTCATGTAAAACACTGTTCATTTTTGTCAAAGTTAACTAAATAACCTTTGTTTGTACTTGATGCTAACCTCTCTCCTGATGGGCTCTCCCTCACAGTGAATGACTGTATCAGGAGCAACAATGCAATAAGGTGAAGGATCGGTCTCTACCACCTTGAACTCTACAGCACGCATGCCTCCTCTGACCAGGAAGATATCACCTTCACAGGATTATTAAAAAGCAGAAATTATTAATTATACCAGAACAATATGTTGACCCACACTAAAGCAACAATATTTTTTTTTTCTTCCAGAAAGTGGCACTTACCTTTGCGAATTGGCCTGTATGCCTCTAAGAAGTATGGCTTCAGGTAGACCTCAAAGAGGTTGCCAGTAATTCCCTCTACTGTGTCATCTATTGGTAGGACATGAATCCTCTTTCCATATTTCACATCAGGACATGGCTGAATGCTGAAAGAGAAACAATATTTAACATCACTAATCTAAATGGATGTCCAAAACAAAGTAAGAAACACACTTTTCTCACCTGATGACATCACCAAGACGGACCCTCAGATTGTTGCGTACCACTCTGTTCATGCGAACCTTTTCGTCAGAGCAGGTATCATCAGACAGTACAATGCACACAGTCTCTCGCCTCTTTTTCCCCTTCATCAGCACTGTGTCACCACGGAATAGCTGCAACTCGTCCATCTTGGTCTTAAGACACAAAAACAATTTTATTTTTTTTGACTAATCACCCCCATTTCACCAAATTACAGTCTTTCATTTGTTAGCATCACTACGCACAAAACATTCCAAGTCTTTACCTGAGAAAGTGACACAACACTGTTGTCTTCATTGATGGATTCATCAACAATCAGTCTGTTGGGTCTGTTCTTCTGCTTCAGAATTGCAGTTGATAGATCATCATTTTTGGATCTATGGCAAGAAACAGACGACCATATTGAACAATTCAATAACAGTAATCCCAAAATGGAAAGGAGAAATTATCTTAAAGTAAAAATGTCTATAAAACAATAATTCTATCACCTGTAGCTGTTCATATTGTTTGTGTATCCCCACTTCACCAACTACATGCTGTTCAAAGCAATAAATTACTTCTATTGTATAATAATTTCAACAATAATTTGCTATCGTCTGCTTTATTCTTTTGCACCTTGTATTTACACTGGATCCATCCTGTTCACATATTAATGTATTCAAACATCAATGTTGTCCATTTTTTCCCCATCCATTAAAGTTTCATATTTCCCAATGTAATAACTATACACCTTGTACTTCAGTGTAAATAGTGCATTTTTAAAAAACGTACTGGTCCAACCAGTAAGAAACGACACAAGTATCTCAAACTTACGTATAAAAAGGTGATGGTGTGGTCTATCAATATTGCATTTTTGCCACATCACTAATAAAAAGATGCAATACATTTATTTATTTTTTTGTGTAACGCTGCATTGATAACCGCAAACAGGTCGTTCGCACAAGCATCACGGCAGGTGTGGGCAATCGTTTCGTGCAGACCAACGGTAGTAGGTTACAAGCAGTACTCGAGTTGTAAAAACAAAAATCAGGGGGGATGGTGGATTTTATCATATGGGGACAGATAATTTGTGCTGATTACAAATAATATAAACCGTTAGGTTTCAATAGACTTAGTGAACACGTTACAATACTTAATCCAATGCGCGGATTATTAAAGTCTTGAAAATACTTTTGACATTAATAACAATTGTCACCGTTTTATCCCAATTCTTTTCTTTAACGCATTAGGCATTAATTATTACAATTAATAGCAGTGACCAAAACACCTGCAGAAATACTGCAGGAATGACATAGCAGCAGTTAAATGCAGCCTTCTGTAAGCTTTAAATATCCAATGGGCTTACATCAAATACATCAAAACACAACAATAAAAAACAGTTTTCTGAACTTATCAATAAGCCTCTGTCCTTCAAAGGATAAGTAAAATGGATCACTGCAAAAACTCAAAATCTTAACAAGAATATTTGTCTTATTTCTAGTTAAAATGTCTCATTTTAGTAAAAAAAAATCTCATTACACTTAAAACAAGACTCATCACTGGAAAAAACAACAATTTTCACCTGTTTCAAGGAGTTTTTTCCTTGAAATAAGTAGAAACATCTGCCAGCGGAACAAGATTTTTTTGTTTGTAATGAGAAGATAAATCTTGTCCCATTGGCAGATTTCTCTACTTATTTCAATTGAAAACGGGTGAAAATTGTCAAATAAGTTATTTTTCTGGTGATGATTCCAAATGTTGAAATAGCAGTAATAATGTCAGTTTTACAGGGGGGTGATTTGGACCGTTCTTATTTCATCCCCTCCACTCCAGTCCTGTTAAAGTGAAACCGGGTCAGTGTTTCATCCCGGTGCTAGCGCTAGCGGGCTAGCGGAGCAGATGACACAGCAAAAGACCCGGACACAAACCCAGCTAGCTGGACTCTAATAACTGCATTATAACTGCAGTGGGACATTTTCAAAACCCAACTCAATTTCAGTTTGAAACCCGTGAAGGGAATGTGTCATTTTAAACCGTTTCCGCTCTGATTATTATATATAAATCAGCCCAGCTCGGTCCAGTGTTGAGTAACAGTCCGGGTGTGTTTGGTAAACTCGCTAACCTGTTTTTTGGGCATTCGTCTACCGTGTATATAATTGTTACAGCTACATCCCCCCGTCTAGGAGCAGTAATACCAGCAGACAGGCCGGGTTGTGCTGGTGCAGGCCCGGCCAGGCTCGGAGCTAGGCTAGCGCTAGCCGTGTTAGCTCCACAGCGATGACTGCGCTTTTGTCAACCCGCTGTCACGCAGATGGAAAATCCGACAAAACTGCGCTGACAACGGCTTAACAACAACTCGTTACGTTTTATTTCGGTCATTTAGCGCGCATCCGACCTCTGGACAACACGGCAGCTGACCCCGTTAGCTCTCCTTCCTCCGAGCGAACTCGGGAAAATATTAGCCTCGGCGCTAACTTAATAAACTGAAGCATCCCGAACCCGAAATACACGTTTCTAAAGGGCTTTTATTTTAAATAGCTGCTCGAGAATGTTATATTTGACTCAGTTATATTGATGTTTGTACTCACTCCCCGCCCGATGCCATGGTGGTCCACTTGGGTTGGTAATAAATAAGAGATTCTAGCTAGTGTTTAGTCTGGACTGCTCTCCGTTGCTCTACGTCGCCAGAGTTTAACGCGAATAAGCAGCTTCCGGTCCGTCTGTACGGTTATACCGGGGACCAGCTGCATCCTCCACTCTGATTGGCTGACGGCTGCGTCCGTTAAACTCGAGAGCCAATCAAACACTCAGACCAGCTGCATCCTCCACTCTGATTGGCTGACGGCTGCGTCCGTTAAACTCGAGAGCCAATCAAACACTCGGAGTTCCACGTCATCTAGCGTATTTTGGAAGTTTGGCCAAAAAAGAAATGAGAATAATTTACATTTTCCATCAGGCTTTCTCTTATTAGTCCATTGCCCAGTGTCAAACACCCAATTAACGCCTAACGCGTTAAAGAAAAGAATTGGGATAAAACGGTGACAATTGTTATTAATGTCAAAAGTATTTTCAAGACTTGAATAATCCGCGCATTGGATTAAGTATTGTAACGTGTTCACTAAGTCTATTGAAACCTAACGGTTTATTTATAAAAAAAAAAAATCTCATATTAACGGCATTTTTACTTAAAAAATTTCATGTTATTGTACCGTCTTGGCATATGTCCTTATATGAGTTTAAAAAAAAGGTCTCCAATGTAAACAAGTGTAATGCTTTCTTGGAATAATGCCTTTTAGTTGACTTTGTATCAGCGAATCTGTACTGTCATGAAACTGTACCTGATCCTATGCAATTCTTCTAATAAATTATTCAATCAATCAATCAATCCTGCACATTATATTGAAATTTATAATTTATTATTATTATTATTATGGTGGCAATTTTTATTCCAGGCACAGTCAACATACCGTTATCCTCAACTAATATTTCCTTCACACATAAGACTCATTTCAGGTTTACCATCCACTCTGTCCATTCTCTCTTCAGAACACTGTTTGTCCTTAAAAAATGCTTTATTTTATTGTTTTTTGTTGTATACAAACATGTGTTCCATTGCACAAGCCAGGGAAAATCAGTCTTGTCCAATCGTTATCCTCCTTTGGTCTCCAGGCTCACTGGATAAGTCCATGTTCATGTATTCTGAGGCGCAATTCTGTTGAGTCTAACAGTGGGCCAGACAGAAGTCCATGTACATACACAGGAAGACTCCTGCAACATAAAAGCACACAAACAGTGAAGAGTATTAAACATGTTTATAGAAAGAAATATATTAAACTTTTGGGTTCTCAAATTTCACATGGTTTACAGGCATATCTTTAAGCAGAACAAATTAACTTTTGCAATTTTTAGCTAAGTTTGTCTAAAGATGTAGAGATTGTCTTTTTAATTGTGATATAGCACACAGTATATAATATCTATAGATGATAAATGTAGGACAGTTATGTAGGCTACACTCAAATAGATGTTTGCACATTGGTCTTTATCGAGAACTGCATAATAATTTTTTTCTCCGCCACAATTGTATGTATATGTACTAGTTAACTGCATGTATATGACTTTATATTGGTATATGTAAATATATATATGAGCAGTTAAATATATTTGTATGTATATTAGGTTAAAATCATTTTTATGTAATTGATATGTATCAACCCCCCTCCCCAACTTTGACACACACTTAAATATACTCAGGCCTACATGCATCTCGAACACCAAAATAAACAAACCAAAATAAACAACTGTAAAGGGAATACTACTCCCCTTTCTGTCCTCTTCTGTTTGCAAATACCTGGTTGTCCCTATGTCTCCTTTTATTCCAACATAACACACTAATTCACATTCACTACATCAAATCACACAGTCACCAAACTCCCCCATCACTGTCTTGTCTTTTCTTTCCTTTCATGACCCACTCTTTGCTGGTCTTTCACGTCCCATTGTCGGTGATCTTAGTCTTCTTTGGCAGAATGTTTTTCTTCTTTTTCTTCTACGGATCAATAAAATATAGCTAGACTGTCAAGAACTTATGTGCGTGCAAAAAAAGACCATCTGTTGCAAGATTAAAATGCATATATACAGTGGTGCGAAAAAGTATTTAGTCAAGACACCAGTTGTGCAAGTTCTCCCACCTAAAAAGTAAGAGAGGCCTGTAATTTTCACCACTGGTATATCTCAACTATGAGAGACAAAATGGAGAAGAAAAAAAAAAAATCCAGAAAATCACTGTCTGATTTTTAAAGAATGTTTTTGCAAATTATAGTGGAAAATAAGTATATGGTCAATAACAAAAGTTCATATCAATACTTTGTTATATACCCTTTGTTGGCAATGACAGAGGTCAAATGTTTTCTGTAAGTCTTCACCAGGTTTTCACACACTGTTGCTGGTATTTTGGTCCATTCCTCCATGCAGATCTCCTCTAGAGCAGTGATGTTTTGGGGCTGTTGCTGGGCAACACGGACTTTCAACTCCCTCCAAAGATTTTCTATGGGGTTGAGATGTGGAGACTGGCTAGGCCACTCCAGGAACTTGAAATGTTGCTTAAGAAGCCACTCCTTCGTTGTCCAGGCGATGTGTTTGGGATCATTGTCTGAAAGACCCAGCCACGTTTCATCTTCAATGCCCTTGCAGGAGGAGGTTTTCACTCAAAATCTCACGATACATGGCCCCATTCATTCTTTTCCTTACACGGATCAGTCGTCCTGGTCCCTTTGCAGAAAAACATCCCCAAAGCATGATGTTTCCACCCCCGTGCTTCACAGGAGGTATGGGGTTCTTTGGATGCAACTCACCTTTCTTTCTCCTCCAAACACGAAAAGCTGTATTTCTACCAAAAAGTTCTATTTTGGTTTCATCTGACCATATAACATTCTCCCAATCCTCTTCTGCATCATCCAAATGCTCTCTAGAAAACTTCAGACGGGCCTGGACATGTACTGGCTTAAGCAGGGGGACACGTCTGGCTCTTATTTTCTAATAATTGCTCCCACAGTTGATTTCTTCACACCAAGCTGCTTACCTACTGCAGATTCAGTCTTCCCAGCCTGGTGCAGGTCTACAATTTAGTTTCTCACGTCCTTTGACAGCTCTTTGGTCTTGGCCGTAGTGGAGTTTGGAGTGTGACTGTTTGAGGTTGTGGACAGGTATCTTTTATACCAGTGGTACTCACTCCTGGTCCTCGAGAGCCGCTATCCTGCATGTTTTTGATGTTTCCCTGCATCAACACACCTGATTTTAATGAGTGGTCATCACCAATTTTTCCTCCAGGTCTGCACAGTTCTGTTGGTGACACAGTCATCTGTATCAGGGTTTACTGGAGCAGGGAAACATCAAAAACATGCAGGACAGCGGCTCTCGAGGACCAGGAGTGAGGACCACTGTTTTATACTGATAACCAGTTAAAACAGGTGCCATTAATCCAGGTAACAAGTGGAGGACAGAGGAGCCTCTTAAAGAAGAAGTTACAGGTCTGTGAAAGCCAGAAATCTTGCTTGTTTGTAGGTGACCAAATACTTATTTTACCGAGGAAGTTACCAATTAATTCAGTAAAAATCCTACAATGTGATTTCCTGGATTGTTCCCCCCATTCTGTCTCTCATAGTTGAATTGTACCTATGATGAAAATTACAGGCCTCTCTCATCTCTTTAAGTGAGAGAACTTGCACAATTGGTGGCTGACTAAATACTTTTTTGCCCCACTGTAAGTGGGTTTTGCCTAATTTGATATTAACAATTAATATATATGAAAAATTGATTTTTTTTTTTTTTTTTAAACGGTCTGAGATTTATTGTCACTTGATTTTCTCTTTGTCATTATTTTCTTGTGTGTCTCAGTTGCCTTAGGTTTAATCAGTCTTGACATGTGACACGATAGTGTATAATGATATACCGCAGTCGCAAGAGACGACTGGGACAGAACTCTATCGTCCAAATAGAAAACAAAACACATGTCTGCAGGAATTCTAA
Organism: Cololabis saira; assembly: GCF_033807715.1. Lineage (NCBI taxonomy): Eukaryota > Metazoa > Chordata > Actinopteri > Beloniformes > Belonidae > Cololabis > Cololabis saira. The sequence continues at coordinate 28,694,881 of NC_084595.1, forward strand.
AGATGTCAAAAACATTTTTCCATGATCTGTCTTCACATATTCACTTTAAATGGAATATACAGCATACAATGAGGTTGTGACCCAAATTCCACAACTCCACACAGGGGGTAGAAGATATGCACATATGGTAGGGGCAAAATTAAAGTTAAATGGTTTATATACCCATAAATGGAATAGGAAATGGTACACAATGTAAAACCAAGAACATGCCAGCAAGTATATGAAGGACAGTGTCTTACTCTGTCAAAGATTGGGTTGGAAGGTTCCAGGTCTTTTCCCAACAAGCTGCTGCCTCTCGCTTCCTGCCAAGCCTCCACAGCACCTCACCACACCACAGCCCTGCACCAACATGTTCTAAGACAGAATGAATAGCATTGTGATATGTCCTTTAAAGTCCCATGCAGTCTACATGCATCTTCACCATGGTGTGTTCATGCTTACATTTTGTCATACACAAGTTAAAGGAAACTCAGATACTGTGTAAGGTTATAGTCATACTCGTGAAGTTTCATTTGAATACACACGTTTTAAACTTAATCCACACACTAGTGTTTCAACTCAATTTCAAATAAGATCTCCAGCCCCACTACACGTCCATGAACCGATATCACATGACCATCCATGCTCGCAGTCTTATATCGCAGTTTTAGGACACTCAAAGAAAACACGATACAAATGTCTTTACCGTCTCATTTTGTCCATCAGTGTCTGAGGCCTCCCTTAATTGTCAAACCTCCCTTTGTGTAAGTGTTTGACACGTCTCTGCTCCAAATATCACAGTTTCTTCTGTACAGCAGTGTGTAACCAGTTCATGTGAATAGTAGCAATATGCCTTTTTTAGTTATATCTGCAGGACTATTAATGGAATGGTTCCAAAAAAATATAAAAAGTGTTTTTTATTAACAAAATGTAATTTAAAAAACAACTATATAGCAGGGCTAGTTTGTTTGTTTGTAATTAGTAAAATCCGTCATGCTGTACGGTATCGGTCAAATGTTTACACACACCTACTCCTTCACAACAAACATGTATGTATATGCAAATGTTTGACTGGTACGTGCCTGTGAAGGTTGTCAGCCATTCAGGTCATGTTAACATAAAAAAAAAAAAATATCCCTATTCTTCAAGGGAACTGGACTGTAGAATTGTTTTTCTGAAGATGTTTAACTTTTCATCAGAGTAGCTTCATCGTTTCACGGGTACTATACCAACAAGCAGTGCTCAAATCCAAACAAAAATACATTAAATCTCAAGGCCTTTGTCAAAATACTTGTACTTAATGTTACAACATATTTTATTATATACGAAATACTCAACTTGTGAAAATTTAGAGACCATTACTGGGGAAAACTAAGGCTGCATCATGAAATAAGTAATACAAAAAACTCAATTTCGCAAGGTTTTACAGTAGCAGGTTAATTTCAAAAATATCTTACAACTCAACTACAGTACATACACAATTCAAGATATAGGTGCAGCTTTGTACCTGGGAGGACCTGCAGGCTGAGCTGCAGGTCTCTAAGGGCCTCTCTAAGCCGGTCCATCTGGGTGAAGCTGATGCCCCTCCCAGCCAATAAAAGCCCTTTGAGTCTTTGGAGGATGCAGATATATACTGCCTGATTGTCATCCATTTCTGTACCGGGGATTTGTGGTTGTAGATCTATATTTGACCGTGAAATGAAAAAAGAATTGCATTTGAATGAATGAATGAATGAATGAATGAATGAATGAATGAATGAATGAATGAATGAATGAATGAATGAATGAATCTCTGGAAAAATAAAATTAAAGTACCTATATTTTTTAAGTTCACCTTCATCAGTAGGTTAAAACACCTGCAATGCAAAATACCATTATATGCATGTGTTTATAATATCAAGATCTGAAAGTTCAATCCCACCAACCTTGTGTAGTCTGTCACCCCTTGTTTCCAGTCCTTGTGGTGACTGTGGCTTTGACCCTGGAGAAAATAAGCAGCTGCAACCCAGAGCAACATAGCCAACTTATCATCACCTTCCTCTTTTACATCCTTGGTCCCTGCAAGGCTTCGCTCTTCTGGCTCGACCAACACCCCTTTTTCCGGCAAAAGCTCCAGTGTCATGTCGATGACTTCATTGCAGAGCACCATACAATCTGCTGACCGTTGGGTCATGAGCAAGGCAGCTCCAGCCTCCAGGTAAAGTTGGGGCAATCTGGGGAGGGTGGACAATTCAGCATGCACCTAAGAAATATATAATAAACATAACCATTAACATTTCCAGAAAGTATTCTTTGCCAAGGCAATTTACAAACTCTCGGTTTTTAATCTTACTCCATTTCGATCTTCTGAGTGAAGAGCAGCAAGGAGGTCCAGGTAATGTTCAACACCCTCTGAAGCTCTACAGAAACAGCAAATACAACAACAGCTGTCAACTGCATAGTGCCATATGTGTCTATTGTACTCATTAACATTTTCTAGTTTTAAATAGAGGTTCTTGTGGAGGTCATTTGCAGAGGCTTTGGCACTCCACCCTGGTCTTCTCACCTGCCATGAAGCACACACTTGAGAGCCAATTTGTGAAGGACACTGAGGGCAGATGGGACTGAGAGTAGGTTCCTCAGTGATTGACTGCAGAGGAGCAAGGACGGAGACAGGAAATGAGGACTGGCCAAAGCAGGCTCGGTAGTAGAGGGCAACAACAAAGTCTGCAGGACAAGAGAGGATTCATGTTTCAGTGTCCAGACTGGCATCCAACTGCATATGAGTCAGTGATTAAAAATAACTTCCTGCTTCATTTACTGGGTAAACAACACAGCAAAATACATATACAAACAGAGACAATTGTTTAACAGTAAAATGATCTACATGAACAAGAAAATAATTTTAAACTAATGTGCATGCAATGGCAAGTAATCAGTGCATGTGTGTACTCTATAGAGTTATGTGTGTATGTTACCGAATGCATGATACGAAGGGCTTGAATCTCAGCCTGCGCATTTCCCAGCTTCCTGTAGACAAGTATGCTCTGGTAGAGAGCACTAACACACCGAGAGTCTGTCTCCAGAGCCTTTCTGTAACACTGCAGAGCCATTTGGGAGCGGCTCTGGAGACAAATGTAAACAAATACGAGTTTACGGTAGGAAAAATGTATCCTGCGGGCTGTTTTTTTTTTTGTAGTGTGAATATATACCATATGGGCGAGGCAGGAGCCTGAGAGGAGGTGCGTATATGCTACTAGAGCTCTGGGAGCTGGCAGACTAGAAGCCGCCTGCAGATCAGTCAGCGCCTCTGAACACCAACCCTCATTCAGCTTTTCAGCACCTAGCATGCAGACCAAGGCAAAACACAGGGATTATTAATCAGTGTTTTTATGCATCACCGTCATATGCGCCTGCTAATATCGTATATACCAATTTGCCACAATATTAAAACTTCTGAAAGTGAATAGCATTTACTATCTTTCTGCAGAAGTAGCCATCATGAGATAAGATATCAGGCAGCCACTGGACAAAGGAGCTCTTGATGTTAACGCACTGAATGCAGGAACATTTGATCCATTACACTTGCATAAAACATGGTTGCCCAACACCTTCATGGCAGCAGAATTATCTGGTAGAAGTGATCTTTGTCCACAGAATAATGCAGGCTTCAATAATGCAAAAAATGTTGGATCATTTAAGGGACCCTGACAAAGAGTAAAGGCTGTTGGCTTGTTCCTACAGTTTAATCCGATTATGCGTGTATGCGATGTTCTGGAAACAATTCTGATTCCTGAAGGCCCTGTATACATTTTACAGAGCTTGAGAGATTGAGTGAATGTCTCGACAGCAGCAGTTTAACGGTACACGCATTCATACAGAACCGTTTCGGTACAGGGCTGTCGGTACGGTGCAGATGTGTACAGATCCGAATACATTAACAGTAACAGTAGCTAGCTAACAGGCTTGTTTTGTGCGCATTGCATATTTCAAATCAGAGTTGCCACACGGACATCTTAAGTGGCAGACTGGAAGTTTGTAGTCAGCACCGGACTCTCACGTGAGGTTTTTTTTTCCGCCAGCAGACGTTATGGCTGATGCAAACAAGAAGCCAGAGATTGAAGACCCTCGCTTAACTTTAAGGTCTCCTGTTTGGGAACACTTCAGTTTCCCAGTGGAAAAGAACAACGGACAAAGACAAGTACATCAGACAAGAGCAGTGTGCCGACGTTCACCAACAATTGGGCATGTTTCTGGCAACATGTCACCTCCTAAGACGTTTGAAACGGTACCACACTAATGTGAATATCACTGCTGCAAGGAAAGAAAAAAAGTCAGCACTTGTCCACGCAGCTGCCTTTGACATTTATATAGCCTTCTGCCAGTAATTCAGATCGGCCAAAGCTATTTCTTATGCCATTGGTGTTTTTATAGCAGCGGATCTGCGACCATACTCAGCACACAGGTTTTAAAACACGTTATATATATATACACATATATATATATATATATATATATATATATATATATATATATATATATATAAATATAAACATACCGGTACATATATAATTTATTGATTTTTTATGTTTCATTGTTATAATAAAATGTATAAACCATTGTTTGGAAAAGTTGAAAATTAAACAAAAAGCAATTTTTATGTTTTGTGTTTTTTCTCCCTTACTGTACCGAACCGTGACTTTTGTGTACCATTACAACTCTACTTGACAGGCACCTGCAGAGGTCTCATGGTATACAATATTAGGAAGGCGGTTCTCATGTTGTGGCTGATTACTATGTTTCTCCCGATTGTAATTGTAACTCTAATTGTAATCGTATTTTTATATTCCAAATTCTTATTTTAGGAATCTTAACTATTCCCCGATATTGACTTTGGAAGCATAGTTCTAAGATGCATTACCTTTAATAGCCATAAATCAACATTCAAGCACATTCTCCAAAACCCCATTCTGGCTTGAGCTTTATACATTATTATGGTCACACAAATCTGGCCCCTCAAAATACATTCAAGAAAAAAAAACTATGGATGTTGCTGACCTTGGGCAATGGCGGTGCTGATCTGCAATAATTCAACAAGCCTTCTTGGGTCCATGACCAGTCTTGGGGTGTTTATCAACTTTTCCTTTGCCTCATCCCTATGACTATTCCCATCTCTACCACTCAGAGCCTTGAATGAAGAGGATATCTCCTCCTGCATCACAAGAAAAGAAAAAAATGCAGTAATAGTTATTTTGCTTCATATCCACAATAAAAGAAACAAATACAAGATCCTTTACTGGTACAAACTATAAACCTTATGCAAAATGTTGAAAAAACCCCAAACATAAAAAAGTCACAAACAATTATGTTAGATTTTTGTGGAAAGATACTCCTGACAACCAATCTACCAAATAAAATGGTACTTGAATTGCAGTGGAGGAAAATTGCTATATACACACACTCACAGAAAATATGTTATTAAATTCAACAGCTTAGTGCCATCAGTATTAGGCATACAGTCCAAATATACATAAAGAAATACAATCATATACTTGGAATCAAATAAACCCATCATTTTAGCAGTACAGTGCTCTGGTTATATTTATCTGAATGAAAAATACTAAATTCTACAGTTGATGTAAATCATTTAAAGTGAGATAGAAACAGCTGGTTAAAAACATGGACTTACCTGAAATTCTTGTATAGTTTTCATTTGGCAGGTGGCCAGCCAGACTGCCCATTGCAGAGTGAAGACGTAAAGCACAAAGCAATGCAAAGCTGTGTTTTCCACTGTCTTGACAGCTGTTCTCCAAAGTAGAGGAGAGTCTGAAGCAATAGGGTCACATCCTGTCATTTGCAGTACTGCAAGAGACAAAGGCAAACAGTGTATTTGAATAAATTAACAAAAGGAACAACCATGAAAGTGGAATCAGGGGCTTAGTTTTCCTCTACTTTACATCTACAGTTAAGCACATCATTTCAGCCAGAGTCCTACCTCTGTTTGTGGCTTTTGTGAGGAGAAGCTCAGCCTCAGTGAACCGAGCCTGAGAGATAAAGCAGATGCAAATATTGTACACCACCGAAAGCTCCAGCTGTGCATGATCTGCATGAGGAGGGATGCCTGGAGACAATGGGTATGGGATAAAAAAGGGAAAAATAAATACAATTATGGTGAAGTATAAGTAATGAGCTTAGAAATAATGTATTTGTACAATAATATGAATGGAGGACCTTGGATTTTTCTTAAAAGCTTGTGGAACTCAGAGGAACACCATCTCACGCTGGTCTGGTTGTGGTCTCGGCTCAAAGCACTCTGACCTTCTTCCTGATTATTAATATTAAAATGAAAACATGAAAAGACTGCAGCACTGTTTCCTACATTCAGATAATATTTTGCTTATGTATTAACCTTAAATTATATCTTGCATTTCTCCTCCACTATAATTTGAAAGTACACAAGGTACCTTTTTCTTAACACGTCAAAGAAATATGACTAGATTGGAACACACACACACACACACACACACACACACACACACACACACACACACACACACACACACACACACACACACACACACACACACACACACACACACACACACACACACACACACACACACACACACACACACACACACACACACACACACACACACACACACCATTGATGCTCTCAGATCTTAATTAGCAATAACTTCATGCAAGGTTTTTAATAAATATGTGTGACGCGTTTAAAAAGCTTACATTAAAGCTATGTGCATGTAAGATAACCTCACAAAATCCTAGAAACCGCCAGTACTCGAGTTGAAGGGGGATGAGGGGGGATGGCATCCCGCCCTGAAATAAAAACGGTCAAAATCATCCCCCCTGTAAAACTGCCATCCCCCCTTTCCATCCCTTATGTCATTTCATCAATGAATGTGGTTTTACTGCTATTTCAACATTTAGAGTCATCACCAGAAAAATAACTTATTTGACAATTTTCACCTGTTTCAAGTAAATTTTCACTTGAAATATGTAGGAAAATCTGCCAGTGGGACAAGATTTATCCTCTCATTACAAGCAAAAAAATCTTGTTCCACTGGCAGATTTTTCTACTTATTTCAAGTGAAAATCTACTTGAAACAGGGGAAAATTGTCGTTTTTTCCAGTGATGAGTCTTGTTTTAAGTGTAAGGAGATTTTTTTTACTAAAATAAGACATTTTAACTAGAAAAAAAGACAAATATTCTTGTTAATATTGTGAGTTTTTGCAGTGATCCATTTTACTTATCCTGTGAAGGACAGAGTCATATTGATAAGTTCAGAAAACTGTTTTTTATTGTTGTGTTTTGATGTATTAGATGTAAGCCCAGTGGATATTTAAAGCTTACAGAAGGCTGCATTTAACTGCTGCTATGTCATTCCTGCAGTATTTCTGCAGGTGTTTTGGTCAGTGCCATTATTTGTAATATATTATATTATTTGTAATCAGCACAAATTATCTGTCCCCATTGGATAAAATCCACCATCCCCCCTGATTTTCTTTTACAACTCGAGTACTGGAAACCGCTATTATAAACACATTAAGAGTATATAGTTAAAGTCGACGCAAAGAAAAAGAATAAAGTAGCTGGTCCGACACCAAAATGCTGGGCTAACGTCACCTACCTCACATTTATTTGCCAACTCGCTGTTTTCTTGTGTCCAGCAGTCCAATAAAGAGGAAGGTTGACACATCTTAAAACTTTACATCGTCGTTTCGCTGCCGCTTCTTTGACTTTCCCTCGTTTATCCAATATGAGCCGACAACCACACGGGAAGTAAACATTAAGGCTGATTTATGGTTCTGCGTTACACCAACGCAGAGAATACGCCGTACGGGACGCAGCGACGCGCAAGGTAGAGTGCGCGTCGCCGCGTAACCTACGCCGTAACCTACGGCGTAGGCTCTGCGTCGATTTAACGCGGAACCATAATTCAGGCTTTAGCCGACAACAGTGGGGCTCTGCTGCCCCCTGTGGACAGCACCGCAAATAGAACCTGCAGTCTGTTAACTGTCCAGCAGGTGGTGCTGGAGGAGAATCAAGTTTAGATGCTTTTCTAGAAACTTCAGTGACTGGATTTGTAAGAGCCCTAAAACTATTAAGAGTTTAGACTATCTGCCTTTGGCCGGACACTTTTAAATATACAGACATTAATACTGGCTTGGTGTATTCTGGGGTTTTTTCTTTCCAATAGGATGGTTTTCCTTCACTAAAGAATATCACCAGCCTTTGTCATGTTACTGAAATCTCATGCATACATATGGACACACACAAACGAACACACACCAACACATACACACACATCTATATTTAAAAGAAGTAAACACAGTCCAAGGCCTTAATTGTATTATAGCTGAGTCATCCACTGCCAGGACAGCCATTTTTCGACATGTCTCTCCCCCAAGGTGACTCTCACTTCTTGCATTCAGTTCCACTTTCCTCCCACATCCCTGTGCCTTTATTGTCATCTCTTCAACAATTCATCATCCTGTTTTCTAATATGTGCAGTCTTTCTCGTGTGTATTCACTGCAGCCTCCTAGCTCTTATTGTCTCAAATAACTACACAGCTTAAATAAAACCACCATGGGAACCAGGGAGTCTCCTGGCAGCCACCGCTATACAGCAAACATTCCCTGCACCATGCGGATGCAAGGTTATGCATACACAAGATATAAACCCTCCTGGGACAGGTGTTACTATTTTGTGACATTTTCTTCTGCATCGATCGTTATTGTTTTCCAGTTCTTCACCTCTCACTCAGCTGCTGTCTTTCAATCCATCCTGTCAAGGTCAAGATTGTTGAAAATAATCCCCTTCCTCTCATTCCAAATGTTCAAAACTGTATTCATGCTTGTGTTTCACAGCACTTAAATTCACAAAAGAATGGCAACACTTGTACTGTCATGGTCTCAAAGACTGATACTGTGGTAAATGACCTGCTCATAAGTGAAGGTCTTAAGCATTTTTACATATCTATTTTAAATATCACAACTATACTCTTTTAAAAGGGCACTAAGGGGCAGTGAACATACAATCACAGTTGACACCGTTTATCTATTCTGTATTATCCTCATTAATAAAACATTCAGGTCAGAGAAGGAGTGAATGTGTTATGTGCTATTTGGATCCTTTATATTCTTCACCCCCCTGGATGTGTGAAATATGATGAGATGCAGTGTAATTTGGTGTGTTTATTTGTTAAAACGTAATTAAATTAACTTGTTTAGTGGATTAAATCTTGCAATGAAGAATGGCTGATAAAGAGAAATACATTTCTGCTGATTTTTCTGTTCTTCAGCATGTATTTCAAGGCAATGTTGTATACACAAATTCCCTGTACTCCTCTAAGGTATGCAGGGTAAACTCACTCACCCTGAGTTTGAGTAATCAATAGGTGCTGTACATGCTCTCCAGAGCAGAATCTCTTTTTTGAGCAGACATCCCTTTACATCAGCAGAGACAGTTTCTTCCGTTAATGCTGTATCATTGTAGCACAAGTCACACCCTGCTCTACATATGCACCTTAAAGTTGCTGTTAATACTGCAGCTGGTTTTTTTTAATGTATTTTCATTTCTATGATGGGGGTGGGTCTCCCAGGTTTTGCCTGCATCCTAAACAGAGAAAACAGTAGATGGAAAGTTCCTCTTTTAAAATAACTGGGCGAACCAAACCTTTCTTGTGTATATGCATGTGTTTATTTGTGGATAAGCTGTGTGTAGTAAAAGTGGGAATTGAAAATGGCCCAGTAGTTGAGGTGATCCCTGGAGAAATGATCTGCAAACTCACACTGCCGCAATGAAGCTACAGACGGCATCAGCAGAATACTCCCAACACTCACACTGCATAAGGATGCAGCTTGTGCAAAATATGTCTAAATATTATTTTTTTTCGAAGTCATCCCAGTGGTTTTGCAGTGAATCATAATCAGTTTTCGGAAACCTAAAATTATTCACATCATTATAATCTTTCAAAGCATATGTGCTTTGCTCAGGTGTTTTTGAAAACATGTATACTTCATGTTATTTATATTTGACGTAGCCTATCAATAATTGTATCATGTACACCTTGGATCATCTCGACGCAACTGAATGCAACTATTCCTGCGCAGGCAGTACTTTTCAGAAGAGAGGGGGGGATAAAAATGTCTCTTTAAAACGAGTGCGTCCTTGTGCTGACTAGAGAGTTTCCCTCCCTCCTATAAAAGCTGGGCGCTCTCGCTCCTTCTGCAGTCACTTGTCCTCCGGCTCCAGCCAAGATGAGTTACACCGTCGACTACCACTTCACGGGCCCGAGCTCGTACCGCAAGACTCGGCCCGCATCCGTCTCCAGCTCCAGCGGCTTCCACTCCCAGCAGCGCCGCCGCCTCGCCTACAGCCAGCCCTCCGTCTCCATCGACAGCCTGGACGCTTTCAACGGCGACATGACGCGGAGGAGCGAGAAAGAAGTGCTGCAGGCTCTGAACGACCGCTTCGCCGGTTACATCGACAAGGTGCGCAACCTGGAGATGCACAACCGCAACCTGGAGGCGGAGGCCGCGGCGCTGCGGCAGAGCCAGGCAGGACGCACGGCCGTCGGAGAGCACTACGAGCGTGAGTTGAGCGACCTGAGGGGCGTCCTGCAGCAGCTGACCGGGGACAAAGCCCGCACGCTCGTCGAGCACGAACACCTGGAGGAAGACATCCAGCACCTGCGCGGCAGGCTGGAGGATGAGACGAGAAACCGGGAAGAGTTGGAGGCTGCCGCTCGGGCCATGAAAAAGTACATGGAGGACTGCCGGCTGGCGCGTCTCGAGCTGGACAAGAAGTTTCGTGCCCTGGAGGAGGAATCCGATTTTCTCAAGAGGAACCACGAGGAAGAGGTGGCGGAGCTCATGGCGCAGATCCAGGGCGCACAGGTGAATTTCGACATGAGAGACATGGTGAAAGCCGATGTGACCGGCGCGCTGAGAGAGATCCGCTCGCAGCTGGACAGTCACGCCTCAAAGAACGCGACCCACGCAGAGGAATGGTTCCAGGGTGAGTTTACTGCAGCTAAAAAGTTTGTTTTTCCCCTTTTCCGTGTCATCCACACACATAATATTAATAATAATAATAATAGATTTTATTTATAAAGCACTCTTCATTCAGGGAATCTCAGAGCGCAATATAGTATTTGTTCTCTGTCCATGGTGCTGAAGTTCAAAGTCGTTTAGAGTAGTCATTGCCAGTAGGCTGTATGATTTTATATACATATATATGGGGGAAAAATCTAAAATTATTAGATATAGTCCTCTTGGTTGGATTTTGATATGTCATTTTTAACTCATCCCCTCCCGGTCAGATCACCACTTTTTAATAAATTAGACAGATGAAATTACAGAGAGGTGATGAAAGATCACAATTGGATAAGATCGAGATTTGCATCACGAACCCTCATATCTTGTGACGCTTATCTGTACCTCGATGCCGCAGAATGATCATAAATCATTTTTGTGAAAACCACATACTGCAGCTCTGTTAGATGACACACAGAGGACAGGGTAAAAATTAATTTGCACTCTGACTGGGGTTGACTGATCTGGGTTTTTTGTTTCTTGGTTTGTTTTTTTTTACCCCTTGCATGCCCTGCATTTTTCTGTTGCCTCAATCACGTTTTTTAGACTAGTTTTTTTTATCAAATAATATAAATAACTATATATGCCAGACAGAATACTTAGGGTTTATGCTTAAACAGCAGCTATTTCCCTGATATTGTAGATATAAGCAAAGCCTGTGATACATCAGCCTACAGTGCAAGCAAAAAGGAGATGCACACAGTGCTGCAACCTTTATTGTGCTTCTCTATACAGAACATGCAATTATAAAGGGCAACAAATGCTTTGATGTATGGCGAAGTTTTAAAGCATGTCAAAGAACCTAGGGGTTTATAAATCATCAGTCACAGTGTGTTTATATGCTGATCTACTGTATAGCAAGCAAAGGGAGCAAGCTGAATGACCTTTTCTGTGTCCAGCTGACTGCAGCAGCAGCTCATTCGTAGCTGTGAGAGGGAAGAAGCTGAGTCAGACTGACAAACAGATGGACATTGTCAAGGTTACTCAGGGCCCCAGTGGTGCAAGCCTGCACTTGACAAGAATGCTCAAATGCCTAAAGATAAAAAACATGAGATTAAATATGAAATAAAAAAGGTGTGATCCATGTACATAGGTCCTGAAAAATCGGATTGTTTGGTAGGTTTACATTGGCAGTAGGCCAATTCATTTTATATTACAAAATAGCTTCCATCAAATGATTGGTGAATTAATTATAACTTCATTTTTAATTATTTATTAATAGTTTATTTGAACTTAATTCATTTCATTCAGATTTTATTTTGTTATTACTATGTGTTTTCCTTTTATAGAAAGAAAGAAAGTTGCACATATCGTCATGGTATTGTTGGTATAGTCACAAAGTTCAAATCCAAATTAAAGGAGGTTTAAATATTCCATTAAATGTGCTCTTCTCTGTACTTCCCACTTCCTGCAGTGCGTATGGAGCGTCTATCCGAAACTGCTAAGACGAACCAGGATGCAATCCGTGGGAGCCAGGAGGAGATTGCAGAATACCGCCGTCAGCTCCAGAGCCGCACCATTGAGCTGGAGACTCTTCGAGGAACCAAGGACTCACTAGAGAGGCAGCGAATGGAGAGTGAAGATAGGCACCAGGATGACCTTAACTCACTACAGGCAGGACATCAGCACAGACATGTGGACAAGCAGAAATGCACACTTACTCACACATACCTCTCCAACTCTCAGTGTGATATTTGAGCTATGTTCTCATTTTGCAGGAAACCATCAACCAGCTTGACAATGAGCTGAAATCCACCAAATGGGAGATGGCCAGCCAACTGAGAGACTATCAGGAGCTGCTGAATGTGAAGATGGCCCTGGATATTGAGATTGCCGCTTACAGGTTAGTCAGGTTTTTAAGAACATACAAGAAAAACTGTTAATTGATTTCTTAATATCAAACACTAATGGAATTGACAATGTCTTCATAACAGAAAGTTACTGGAGGGAGAGGAAAACCGCTTTTTGTCAGGTGGCCCCCCAATATCCTTCCTGGAGAGCAGAATCTCCGGACATGTCAAAGTCAAAGCCGAAGAGATCTCTGATACAGTAATCGTGGAGGAACAGACCGATGAGACACAGGTGACAGAGGTGACAGAGGAAGCAGATGAGGAGGAAGAGGAAGAAAACAAAGAAGAGGAAGAAGAAGAAGAGGAAACTGAGGAAACCAAAGAGGAGGAGGAACAAGGTGAGGAAGAAGAAGACAAGGAGGAAGGAGAAGACAAGGAGGAAGAAGAGGTAGAGGAAGAGAAGGATGAAGAAGAAGAGGTTAAGGAGGAAGAGGCTAAGGAGGAAGAGCCTAAGGAGGAAGAGCCGGAGGAGAAAGGAGAAGAGGGAGAAGAAGAGGAAGAAAAGGATTCATCCACTCCTCCAAAATCCCCTCAGCCCAAATCTCCTGCTGTCAAATCACCAGAATCTAAATCACCACAAAAATCTCCAGAATCCAAATCACCAGCAGCCAAATCCCCAATGCCTAAATCACCTGCTAAATCTCCCACAGGAGATGAGTCAAAGTCCCCAGCTACTAAATCACCTGCATCTAAATCTCCTCCCAAGAGCCCTGAGCCAAAGTCTCCAGAAAAAGAAGCCAAGCCCATTCCTCCCAAAGACACTGTAAAAGAGGAGAAAAAAGAGGAGAAGCCACAGCCCGTCAAGGAAGAAAAGGAGAAAGAGCAGCCTGCAGAGAAGAAGCAGGAACCCAAGGAGAAAGAGCCGGAGAAGGCAGACAAACCCGACACTAAGGAAGATAGTAAAGTAGATGAAAAATCAGAAAAGGAGGAAGTTTTGAAACCTGCCACTCCTAGCAAGCCCTCTGAGGACAAACCCGCCCCGAAGGCTGAGCCTAAAGAGAGTGCCCCCCCTGCTAAGGAGGAGAAGACTCCTGCTCCTAAACAAGAGAAGGCTGAACCTGAAGCAAAGGCAGCATCTAAACCAGAACCCGAGAGCAAGACTGAGGAGAAGAAGCCCGAGGAGAAGAAGCCCGAGGAGAAACCTGTCCCTAAAGTAGAGCCGGAGAAGACAGAGAGTAAGCAAGAAGAGAAGAAGCCAGAAGAAAAACCTGCATCTAAAGTAGAGCCAGAGAAGACAGAGAGCAAGAAAGAGGAGAAGAAACCAGAGGAAAAGCCTGCGCCCAAAGCAGAACCCGAGAAGACCGACAGCAAGAAAGAAGAAAAGACAGAGGACAAAAAGGAAACAAGTAAAGATGAAAGTAAAGAGGTGAAGGAGGAAAAAGTTGAGAAATCCTCTGGCGCCGAGTCAAAGGAGAGCAAGGATGAGAAGCCCAAAAAGTAAGACTTAAATGCTGTGTTTCAGTTATCGCAGAGAGGAGGAGATGCCAAAGAACTATGAGACAGAAAGGTCAGGCAAAGGCATATGAAGGTGGAGAGCAGAAGAAAAGATATGTACTAGAAGGACAATTTAATGTCCAAAGCAAAGCAGGTAACAGTATGTAAGCAATATTGATTTCTGCTGCAAATAATCCCCTGCTCCCTAAGTATGGCCATTATGTATCCCTGAAGCTTAAGATGTATGACTGAATGCAGAATGCTCTAAACTCTTTATCTGAATGTGACAACTGCCCTTAATGATAACAAGTGCATTTAAACAGAATCCTGATTTGGACAGCAGGGTCCTGTTGTGCCTGCAACGCCTTCGAGGGTAAAGATGTCATATCAATGCCAAGCTAAAGATTGTAACAGACACTGAACATAGAACATCATATTTAAGGAAATAGAAATGTCTATATTATATTTACAAATACATCTGTATGAAAGACTTGAATTTTGCTTGTTGTGCACCTTAATGCAGCTTCTCCTGACAGGTGAACTGTGGTATCTCACTCTTCCAGTCTGCGATGTTAGGATAATGATGACTTTGCTATGTATAAACTGCTGAGAATATGCAACATGAAACAGGAAATAAAGAGTGAAAAAATCAAACAAAACTGTTTGGTGGTGTCGTGTGAATATGTTACACTGCAAAAATCTGCAGCACATCAACCTTTAGTGGAAATATGGCAAGTGTCAGGAACATCCATAGAAGGTGTTGAGGCCAAAAGGCAAATGCTGCGAGTTACTGCACTGCAATGCGGTTGAGGAGAGGGGGGGGCTGGGCCCCCCTCCGCAGCCACCACACCCTTGCTCACTTCCAACAGACCCAGTTCATGTATAAATCAAGAGCAGTGTTGCTGCCTGCACAAAACGGACTCACTTTCACTTTTTTCCCATATCAGCCTCACTAGATGAAAGGCAAAGCAGGTCCTTTAATAATTTAATATCTCCCACATTATTTCACTAATATCCAGTCACAATTAAGTTATACAATAGATTCACTATTGTATCCAGCATTCACTCTTACAACAAAAAAAAAATCCTAATCATGTTTGGTTATGGCTTGCCAAAGTATTAGTTATGTGCACTTCTGCCTTCTTTCACATTTGGATAATTTATGAAGTAGGAACTAAATTAAGCAAGCATATATAGAGACTTAATGTGTATTTGTCTCATTAAGAATAATACTGCCAGTTTATTCGGATTCATGTTTGATAAACATGGCTGTGGTTTCCATCATTCAAAAGCTCTGACTAAAAAAAGACCAAAGTCAGAGTGAGACATTGTCACAGCAGGCAAGAAAAGAGTCGGCATGTGTGCAGGCAACCTTCATCTTTTTCTAAGATACCAATATTGGACACATTTGGACAGACACCCTAGAAATCCAAATCTTTTGATAGGTGGCTTCATATTAATGCTACACTACAGACATCCTCAGAAGGCAAATATATTTCAATGAAATGAAAAATGCAACCCATCTCCTCAAGTTTCCCCTTCCTACTGGTTTCCCAAGCCCCTCCCACCCACCAGAAGAAAAGGCATTATTTCCAGCTTTATAAATGCTAAAAATAGATCAAAACTGATGGGACCCTCTGTTGTCAGCAATCCCTGACCACAAGTTTTTCTAAAGCCAGTAAACCATGCTGAAGAGACGCAGACATCTACTTTCCTGGCAGACCACTCGAAGGGTTGCTATGGAATTTTACCAGTGAAGCCAATGACCGCCTTCCACGGCTTAAACAGGACCATTACTGCCACATGAAAGCAGGCAGGTACACCGCATTTAGTCTATGATTCTGTGATAGTAATTATTAAAAAAAAACACCACAAAAAAAACTCACTCCTCATTGTAAAGTGGAAAATTTCAAAACCATGACAAGACATCTAGCTTGTATTATTTTACTATGTAATCTTCCCAGACCCCGCTCTCTTATTGGGCCATTTAGAAATTAGTATTGGTCTCCATGTTTTGACTAAGAATAGAAAGATTTCTGACTGCAGATTCTTTTGTAAACCAGAGAAAAAGGTCAAACAGTCCCCGCTTTTTATTTACTTAAATTCTTATCCATGCTTTAGCTATAATGTTTTACATTCGTGACTGCCTTGCATCATGTTTAACTAGTGATAAAATAAAAAACAAAGAGGCAGGGGAAAGTAACACTCATCAGCATATACTCTCATCAAGAATATGTTTTAACATTACTAAAGCCAGGATGATAAATGAGAGGTTAAAGGTTAACTGCACACAATATGCAAAAGATTGCACTCCATGAGCCTGATTCTCTGTGGAAATGACTCAGCAAACTCCTGCATTGAACCACGACGGCATAATAATCAGCAAGCTCCAACACCTATAAATAGAGCAGTACAAAGAGAGGCAAGGGTAGAGGGGACAGTATAAGGAAATTATCATCATTATTATTAAAAATGGCACAAAATGAAAGCAGCAGAGCCATAAAATACCAGGCACACAAACATTAATGAAAATACCATGTTTTATTGTTGTTTTGTTTTATTTTCTTTTCCAAAATTTTATAAAACATACTTTGTGTTTCAAAAGAGCCACGATAACCTTGACACCTAAACGTTTTAAATGAGTGAAGGACAAATATATAAACAAGTTAACGGTGACTGAAGAAGCCCTGAGGGTTGTTGTACTTGAATGGCTTCAAGCGATTTGGACCCCTGAAATAAAAGACAAAAAGGTAATGGTCAATACTAATGGTCAATGTCAAATACTGTATATTTACATTGGGTTTTATCATAACTATAGCAATGCAAGTACCATGTTTTTCCCCAGTCTATTTGCTATACAGTAAAACCAGCTGAAGACCAGATATTTTTAATAATTATTTTCTAAATGATGAAAACTAAAAATTACGAAGTACCAGTTCTTCCCTAAACTCCTTACCTGACTGTGCGCAAGCACATCTTTTCACGGGGGAACTCTCGAGGTCCTTCCACGCCATCATCCTGCCCTTCTGTCTCCAAATACACATCCAGGCAGACACACAGACGTAAAAGCTGATTGGTGAGGAGCTGGTGTCCGGGACGTGGTCCCTGTAGTTCATTTTTGAACACATTAACTTCACTCTCCATGGCCTAAAAATGAAAAAAACATTTAAAAAGTTAAGTTAGAGCAGTGAAATCCTTGAATGGTGCAGCATAATCTAAAACTGCAGCAGTGTACATATTTTAAAGATATAAATAGTTTAAAAATTTCATACTCGAAGGTTGTCATCAGTGCGCCCACTACACTCTCCCTTCCAGCTGAGGGAGAGGGAGAACAGAGGAGAGACCACTGGGTAACGGGGACTCAGCACCACTGCGGCCTGGAGGCGAGCTAAGAAGAAAATAGGCATGTTCAAAACAAATTCAAACCCTCATAAAAACACCCAATTTTGTTGAATAATTCAACGTACCTGTGCCTCTTTCGACCACTGCCATAAAGTAAAGATCCGTCTCCTTTGCTAGCCCAGCATCAGTTACATGACGTGTATACAGAAGACTCTTGATAAGATAAGAAATTGTAAGTTAACCTGAATCATCTGTAATTCTGATAAATACTTCTGAAATGGTGCAGGTTTTTTTCTTTGTTAAATCATCTACCATGTACTCCTGTTGGCTGATTGTAGTCCAGCGTGCTAAATGGGAGATCATCTTGGCAGGAAAGAGGTGCTGACACTCACTGGAGACTGGGAGGATGCTGTGCTCTGAGAAAAGCAGCACAAATGCCCTCAGCTGAAATGTACAATTTGGAGCCTTCATCATGCAACATTATTTAGCAACGCACCTAAAGAGGCAAATTGTTTGTGCAGAGCCAAGCGGGACAGGACTCGTGACCTCAGAAGCTTCATGGTGCACTCCATGTGACTGGCACTCAGGGAACTGCCCACAAGTCCTCCCTGGAAATATAGCCACATAAACCAGTGTTGTAAAATATTACCATACTACAATTATGCTCTCCTAGGATACCACTTCATGCCAACACACCTCTGAGGAGTCACTAGGAAAACACAGTCCTCCAAGATTTTGAACCCACATGTAGGGATATCCCAGATCTTCCACATAATCGGCAAAGGAAATGATCCTAAAGCAAAATTATGGGTCAATTTTGTTCGATTTTTGTTAAATTAAATGGTGTGATCCAGTACACAATTATTTATTCACTTTGATTACTTGACATCCTTACCCGACTTTGTCAAACTGGTAGCGATTAGCTGGATTTGGAGTTTCCCTCCCCTGATCATTAGTGTAGAGACAGCTGAGGAGAGTATCTTCCTTCAGAAGGTCACTGAAAATGGAAAAAAAATAATAATTAGACTTATTATATACATTAAGGTCCCTTTAGGACAGACCATAAAATGCTTGCATCAAGCATACCCTGCGCTGATGGCTGTGGTGAGGTCGGTGTTGGTAGAGACCTTGGTCTTGACTGTCATAATGTTCAGATTCATCAGGTAGTAGAAGAAGAGATGGAGCATGCTGCCATCTGTGGAGACAAGGAGGAAAATGCACGGCGATCAGCTAATTCACTGTTATCTTAATCCTCTCTCTATCCTACTTTCATTAATCCTGCCAGCAATATCCCCTTTGGGTTTACTTCACACTGCAGTGTGTTAGAGAGTAATAACAGGGTGTGGCCACAATGGCAGCTAGCAACCACAAGGGAGCACGTATTATGCTGATGGTGATGCTTCTTGCTCCGGTCTCTGCAGCACCACTGAACTCAGTGATACACTGTCACTCTAACACCTGCACTACTCACTTTTGACCTTATTGCTATAAAACATACTGCTGCAGCTCATTGCTGTAAAGGCAACCGAGAAGGGGAGGGGGACTGGAAAATAAAGCATTAGTGAAAAGAGAGCCTAGTGATGAGAGAAAATGCTTACAAGATGTTGTAGGTGCGGCAGACCACCTCTCTCCCTCCCCTCCCTACTCCCATTTTAGGTAGAGTTACGCCTGCAATGCAGATCTTGCCATAATCTGTGACTATATATCCTTGGTTGCCAGCAGAGGGAACACAAGGGTCAAGCTTTGTCATTTCACAGTATAGTGGGTCACACTTGCTTTCAGCTACTATTCAGTAGGTATAGAATTACTACATGGCACAGCAGAGACGTGGTCATGTTACAAGAAATGAAAGACAAATGAAAATTAAACATTTGGACGCATGCCCTGCAAAGACAGCAAACATTTGTCTGCAGAGACATTGCAGACTGAGATGCAAATCGCTTTGCAACTGTGTGAACTCTGTTTTGGCATTAGAAATTGTCCAGGTTTATAAACTAATCACAATGAGAGAGAAATGTTGTTTGTCTTTATTTCTAACTATGCGTCTTCTTTCTCATATCAACGAGCACGCAGGTTTAAAATACAGTACAAACAGTACATTAGTGCCTGAAAAGCATTGGCACAGTTATGTTTGCACCTGGCCATGATGGAATTCACTTTCAGTACAAAGGTTGGAGATAGGGCTGGAGATATTTAAAATTAATTACTATTAATTGATTTATTGAGCTTTAAAAAGAAAAGAAAAATATATCACAATTAACTGCAGATTGCAATTTTATGTAGCTCCAAAAAGGAAAAAAAAAAAAAAAAAAAAGGGAAAAAGGCATGTCTTTAATTTTCTTCTCGATAAGGCAGAGGGAAGGGCATTCACAGGCAGAGATTTTGTGAAGGGAGAGATTCTCCTTTGATGTTTAATTCATTTTAAAAGCTGACAAGATGTTATGTTATTAGAATATTTTCACTGTCAAGTTACATTACTGAGTGACGGGTAAATCTAAGACGTCCTGGAATCCAAATAGAAAGAATCATACAACATTTTCTGCATTTGATTTATTTACTTGTTTTAATTGACCTTTCATAAATTCAATAGGGTGTGGACCTGATACACAAACTTTTATTTAAGCGCAAGACAACTTCCTAAATTCTTTGAACTTAACAATTAGCTTTATGCCTGGTCTGTTTTGCGACAAGTAGCAAGCTACAATTGAATTGTTAGTAAATTACAGGCTCCTGATTCCTATAATTCTGTTTGCTTGCAACTGTAATCTGTACTGCTCCTGCTTTACCCTTCTGGTCATTACTAAAATTGCATTTTGCACCTTAGTATGTGATTGAGTGCTACTTTGGAATCTGGCCCACAGAGTTGGACATTGCCTTTAATTTATGATTTGAAAACACACTGTAATTTCCTCAAGACAGTAAAACTGTCCCTTAATTTGTGAAAGCTTGTATAAAGCTATCAAGCATAAAGAATGAAATACCTTTGCACTTGAGGTCCAAGCATAAGGACAGGGGGTGCCTTTTCAGCATCTCTCGTCGTTTGTCATCCAGCTGGCCTCCTGTAGTTGGCCGCCTTCTCTTCTGTCAAACACAAAAAACAGGAATGTGTTTCACACTATTAGATATCAAATAAATTAGAGGCAGAATTTGTATTTACTACAATAAAATACATCTTACAAGAGGACCACAGTAATGAAGCTAAATCTGTTCTTCTCTTTTGTATCTGAGCAAAATTGGGACTCGAGCTGAAAAATCATTATTCAAATTGACACTGAATTCAATCAGAAAACAAATCAAACTGGGAACATTTAAATCTGTCTAGGAAACCAATGGCAGACACGCACCAATGTTATAGTGATGTGGCATTCATAGCATCTTGGCCCTCTAAAATTAGTAACTGCGTGAGAAAATTCAAATAAATGGCTTGCAAAATGCAGAAAAGTGAAGAAAAAAAATGTTTCAGATGAATTATTGTTGTAAACGTGAAAAGGGCAGAGGCTGCAAACAAATAACTTAATCATACTAACCCAAGAGACTGAAGAACACAGATTCATTCAAAAACTACATTCACATCCTGTCAGCAAGTCTTCCAGACAAAAAAAGTGAGCATTGGTCTGCTACTGAATGTGCAAGTCCCACATAGACTCAGGTTACAGTCAGCTCGCCATTCTTGGCAAATATTTCCCAGAGTCCCCTATTGCCACTTTGAATGCATCAATTGAACGAAAGCTCTCCTTCCCTAATGCGGCAAACCGCAGTATGAGACACCAAGAAATTTAGGACCAGTTTGTGTCCAGTGGAGGAATGGCCATTATGTGTGTGTGTGTAAGCTGCCTGAATAAAGGCCTTGTACTCACCGTTTTCTCTTGCTCCTCTTCTGCATCTGAATCACTCTCATCATCTGGGTGAAACCAAAATACATAAAATGGTTGTGGGTGCGTTTTTTCTGCTTTTATAATACAGAGAATATGGCCATAACAAATCTAACAACTTGGAAACAGATGACTGAGAAATGAACTGGTCAACAAATCTAGTTTTGTATGAGGTGAGGCAAGGTATTAGTACTGCGTGTGTTAGTACCCTGTGAATCATCTGGAGGTTTGGACAGAGCCTTGGCCTCATCCACATCACCACTGATGGACACACACAGGTTCTTGTCTGAAATGGGGACAAAAATGAACCGTTTATAAACGCAGCTTAAATTATAAGCTCCATTTAATGTTGCAGTATGGTATACTGCTCACCACAGGCCTGGCCATATGCATTTGCTTGAACAAACAGCACATAGAGGGGCGGAGGCAGGTGGGGGGAAACCTCTGTCTGTTTCTGGGTCTGTTCAAATGGCATGGACAGGTAATCCTGCACTGGGATAGATGCCTTCAAAGACAAAACAATATGCAGGTGTTAATTTGTGGCTGACTTCGTCTTAGTAAGAAATTATCCTTATCATTATCTCTAAGCTTATCACAAACTTATTATCACACATAACAAAATAAATCAGTGTAACCTAAACACATCATTGGTTCTTTTCAAAATTCAGCAGCTGAAGCCTCTTACCTGCATGATAGCATTGAGTCCTGGCTGCAAGCTTGTCAGATGCTCCTTCTTCACCTCAATGCTCTTCTGAATTTTCTCCTTTGTTGCTTGTGATTCCTTGTATTTCTCTGCCAACCTGTATCCGAAGGCAAATGCTTATAAAATGCTCAGCACACCACATAAAATAGTGCAAACAGAAGAATCACAGCAAGCTATAGGAGAACTGTTTTGTACCTCATCCTCTGTTCAAGCTCCCAGTCCAGCCGGGCCAGTGTGAGCTGGTGAGGATCATTTTTTGTGAGGCGAGGCCTAGAAATCTCCTGTGGGGCATCCTGGTAAAACTCCTCTTCACTCACCAAGTCTATGTCTTCATGCTTAGACCTGAGTCAGAGGAAAGATCGGTTAATAACCACTATGATCACACGTTACTAAAAAATCTCCACATGCAACAAGAATGGCAGAACAAAATATTATGTACTAACTTGAACTCTAGACACTTGCTGATTTCCTTCTGAAGATGCATGACTTCATAAAGCAGGTTTTGTAACTGAAGATGCAGCACATCCACTTTTTGTTTTGCCTGAGGACAGAAAAATAATTCAGTGTTTGCAAAGCCAGTTTGAAAAAAGCACCTGGAACCTGCAAAAAACAATAAATATTTATTTATAAATATGCTAATCCTCCAAACCAGGCTCCTGGAAGAATACCCATTAAGTTAAAATAAAATCTAGGGTACTAGGTACTACACTCAAAATATTAACAAACAAACCCAAGGATATAAAAGCTTCCCTTGGAGACTGCAGCATCTACTGCAGCTTTGTAGTGAAAGAAAAAGGCTTTTCTTGGTCACCACAGAAGTAACTTGATTTAATTAAATGAATAGAACAGTGTTAATTGAAGTGTTTATCTTGATATCTCATGAACAGCACTAAAGGGTTGCGTGAGAGTTACCTCATGTGTCTGGTCTCTGCCTCTCTTTAGTCGCATATGAGCCAGACGGTTGAGTTTTTTCAGATTCATGAAGTGGATGCAGCTCTGCATACGTCTCTGCTCGACCTCTGCGCACTGAGAAGAAACAACTTGTTGAAACTTTAAAGCCATTTTTGCAGAGTCCACACCATTACTATGCCATTGCATGCCAAGTAGGTGTAGCATCAACATGGAAGTATGAAATGCCCAGCTCAGATCCATCAGAACATGCTGCAAAAATACCCACCAAAACCATACACAATAGTTTATACAAAGGGTTATTTAATACCAAAGCAATGATGACGTCTTGAATGGATAAAGAAAATAAATGCCTTTGCAAAAAAGTTTTTAATTCCCGCTTGTAAAATAGTCAGTAAATGGTTGCTGGAAGTTGTTTCAGCCTGTGAAGATAAATTACATAATAAACACCGATAACCCACCAAATCGTGACTTTGAACTTGCCTTAAAGGACATGCAGCAATTAGTGCTATACATGCTTTTTAGTTTTGAGAGCACATTTCAGCAAAACTTAATAAATCATTTTGTTAATGATATATGTGAAAAGCAACTGTAGAAATAAAAATGTGAGAATAAATATCTTCGATGTTAATGTGGTTATATGACTTGTCTTGCACAAAATGAATATTGTAAAATACTGAAAAAAATAGCACACCACCATAAGTTCAATAATTCTTAAATATGAACTCATCATTACAGAGAATATAAGGATGAACATGCTTGGGTGTATATCTTGAAGGTGTGATTCTCACCCCTTCTTTGGCTCCATTGGCTTTCAGCTCCTGAATCTCATTCATGAGCCTGGCCAGACTCTCACATGATTCCTTGTACTGCAAATAGTCTTGCTCAGGGTCTCTAGCATCCAGCTCCCCCTCCTCATTATAGACCCGTACATCCTATACGAGAAAAAGAAAAACCTATGAGTGAGTCTGCATACGCGCGCACGCGCGCACGCATGCACGCAAATCAACAAAATTACATACATTTTAAAACTGTCTAAGTTTTAAAAACTGTCTAAAGTGATATAGACATCCCCGACTCCATGGTCTGTGCCCACTTTTTCAGGCCCAGTTCACCTTAGGCACACTTTTTCTGAAGTGAGGAAATCCAAAAAGTGTTTAGGCTGAAATAAGGACAATTATTCTAGAGGTTGCTGAGTAAAGCAATTAACTTAGGTTAGGAAAAAAAAAATATCTAGAACTATAGACTAGATTCATAACTTTATATTGCTAAGAACTAATATGATCAACTCCCCACAGTTCACACTTAGATGGTAAAATACAACATGCAGTGCTTGAAGACAGTATGCACAATGAAGTCAATATTGGTTAAATGGTGCACATGTTCATGCCTCATAAGGCTTTACGTGCATAACAATCAAACTTAGTGTGCAGACAGGGTGTGGATTTCCCTGTGGTGTTAACGTAAACTTTAGAGGTTTGTAATAATATAGTTATCATTTACACTGAAAGGAACCTGACTCAAATCAGGATTTGGAACATATGGTGCTGTTGGATGATCCATTGCATATATACGAAGCGTTTAGCAAATTTGTGTAACTATTTAGGTCGCTTCTTAATTTTTTTTCTCTTTTAAAGCAGCACAACGTAACTTTCAGCTTTTCTGAGTTTGGCGGCATCTTGTGGACAAAATCGGTAGTGTTTTACCAGAAAGAACACTACGTTTCCCATGAGCACCAGCGCGTACTGCCGGAAAACTCCTGTCCCGTCGCTGCATTTGTTTTGATGAGAGAAGACAGGACGCTTTTCTGTTTCACCAAGTGAACAGAAGGAACGCAAAAAAAAGATGTTAAACTGCTGGAAAGGAACTGGAATTTACCGGGATACCTTAAACAAGGAAGCCAGGGAGCGGTATATGGAGAAAATAATGATTATTAACGGTCTGGATCCATATCCCTACTGAAGACCCATGTGTTTCGCGGCGACACGCACCGTACGTTGCGCGTCGCCACGTACCCTACGCCGTCTGCGTCGATTTAACGCAGAACCATAAATCAGGCTTTACTGTGTGTTTGGTCGTTACAGCCGCGATCCAAAGCGAGCCGACGACTCTTTCACTCTTTTACTCTGTTATATCAGATCCTTGGCCTGCGTGGTTCTGCCTCCGAGCAGGAAACCGGTGAAAAGTTAAAACATTAGGATCTTTTCCCCACGTCTGTTGTGTGGAGCTGCTGCAGCAGCAACGGGTTACCAGCTTCTCCTGAGCTCTGAGCTCCACGCCCCGCCCATTTTCGTCTCGACTGCGAATCGGGAAGGAGGGGGAAGTGACGTATGCCGTAAAGCAGTCAAAGCCGTAAAAATGTGTAGTTTTTTAGTGTGGCAGGGTTCCTACCATGCTCCTCAAAGTTACATAGTGCCAGTGAAGGCGATACAGACCCCCTCAGACCATGACAGAGGTGTTATTAAACCTGTTGGAAGTTGATGTTCCATCACAATGACTCTGGAAATATGATATTAAGGTGGAAAAGTTACGTAGTGTCGCTTTAAATGAATTAACTTAATATACATTTTACTGTAAAGTACACATAACTGTTTAAAAAAACCTGTCAGAGTCCACGTTATTTTATTCCTACTTGAGGATCAAGCTACAACCGAGCTTCTCGGTGCTTGTCCAGTCACAGTGCATCCCAACACCTTAAGGCTGATTTATGGTTCCGCATTACGTTGCGCGTCGACGCGTACCCTACGCCGTATAGTCCATGGGCCAGACCAGATATCAGTACCACTCAAGGTGACCAAACTTACTTATGATTTTTGAAAATATCCATGTCTGTAGATGATATTTTGGTATGATAACCCGTCCTGAGTGGCAGCTGTATCATATTAGTTATCAGCTCATGAAGTCACCCACCCCCTTCAGATTAATTGATGATTCTAAATTGGGTGTATTATACATTTCCTGGATCCTTATGGTCCTGTGAGTATTCCAGTTTTTGTATTTTTTTTTGTATTTTGTGTCTGTAATGTTTATACAACTAAGCTGATTCTTTATCTCATTGTGGTATCTTTATGTCCTGTATTTGCATGATAAAGACCAGTTTGTGACATTAGCCTAGCGGCTGTTATAGTTTCATAGGAGCCTAATGAGGCTCTTCTAGTTTAAGGCTCACAATGACCTGTAACAATGATATACTAGGGGTATATTATACATTTCCTGAATCCTTATGGTCCTGTGAGTATTCCAGTTTTTGTATTTTGTGTCTCTGTTGTTCCTAGATGACACAGGGCTAAAAGATAGTATATCATTTAGGCGAAAATTGTGTAAAAATGTGTGTTGTTTATAGTTTAAAGAGCTGCAGTGACCTCTATGTTGGTCAGAAAGATTCACATCTTAGCTTGAATGAATGCTTAAAAGATCCCCTTTAAAATGATACCAAAGACAATATTGTGAAACATTGACAGATATCCTGTACATTCTAAACCAGGATATGCACCAGCATCTATAGTGTAATTTTCTGAAGGGGCTGGGTGACTTCATGAGCTGATAACTATGATCCAGCTGCCACTCAGGAAGGGTTATCATACCAAAATATAATCTACAGACATGGATCTTTTCAAAAATCCTAAGTAAGTTTGGTCACTTGGTCACATTCATTGTTTTATGTGTTTTTACATGTTCCTCCCCACTCCCCCGGCTGGTCGGTACCTGCTGCTCCAGCTCCCCTCGACCTCGCTTCATCTCCGCGGTTCCTCCTTCACTCCGGAGAACCTTCGACTTCCGTTTCTTTAAGGCTTCGGACATTAGTGTCTGGATTTAAAACATGGGATTACGAAACTGAATAAAAACACATGATGCAAAATCCTCACGTTAGCATACTAGCTACTGTTAGCACTTTAGCCGGTTGTAGCTAAAGCAGGCTCTACAACTAACAACCTTTAGATTGTAAGGCTAATAAACGCATATTTAATATTAGTTACCAAACGTTTGGCATATATCCTTGATATAAATGGACATTCACATACCTAGTCTGTGCAAAAATACCTTTGAAATCGCTAGATCGTGAACTCAAACAAGTACACGGGGGATTGTGGGTGAGGATATAACAAAGCACTTCTACGGAAGCCCCGCGAGCCAAAAAGCGAACGAGCGAGCGGAAGTTACATATATATTATATTTGTAATATCTATATATATATATATATATATATATATATATATATATATATATACACACACACACACACACACACACACACATACATACATACATTATATATATATATATATATATATATATATATATATATATATACACACACACACACACACATACATACATACATACACTATATATATATATATATATATATATATATATATATATATATATATATATATATATATATATATATATATTAATGTGTGCTAATTTTAAATCCAGGCCTGATAAACACAGCAACAAAGAAAAGCAGATAAACTCAAAAATCATTTATTCACAGATTTAACATTTCGTACATTTGGAAAGACACATGACAAATAATCAGTGAATGAAACTTACATAAAGACCAAACGGTGCTCTAGTTTTGTCTTTTTACATTTGGGAGGCCAAAGATTCAATCTGCCCATGCTCATTTTGCCATATCTATCAAACTCTGCAAAGATGTGGGCACCCAAGTCTTCTCTCCTTGTACAAAGACAACCCCTCTGTCTATGTAGATAACAATGCGTCCAAATGTGTACAGCTGTTTACCCTCATGTCGTTTGGCTACTAAAGGCATGAAGACAATGTTGTTCTCCTCTGCCTTAGTTTGGATAAGATCTTTAAAGTTAGTTGGTACACCAGCGCTGATGCCCCTATGAGCCACAGTCTCAGCATCCCTGCGCTCCTGCAACGCTTCATACTGGAAGTCCTTCCGTCTCTCCGTCTGTGTGAGATAGGCAATGTTCTCTCTTGCACCGGGTTGCATATATCCACCTGTGAACATGGAAAAAGACAATATGTTTTTGTAAAATCGAGGACAAGAGGAAAAAAAAAAATCTGTGCTATATTACCATGTTTTAAAACAAGACAACCATTTAATTTTCATGTGTACACTTTGTATCCTTATATTATGTGGATACCAACCCATTCCTGAAGACACTGCCCGATTCATGATGTCCAAAGCTTCATTGAATTTCTCTTTAATGAGGGGCTGTGCCAACAAGACGTCACTAAACATGCTTTTCCAACCAAGATACCATTTAGTGATTTCCTCATAGTTAGGACTGTTGCTCAGCCATGAACACAGAACCTGTAACCAACAAAAAAACAGATATACAAATTTACAAAGGGCTTACCATGTAAATAACATAATAATGTATTTTTGTTTAGTCTCTATATGTATTTCTGTTAAAGTACATTAACTGACCTGCAACCATTTTGTGAAAAAGTTTTTGTCCAGCAGGGACATCAGGCTGGAGGGAGACAGCATGCCCTCCCAGTCCATCACCCAGTGAAATGGCTCCATCTGCTGCTGGTGAGGGTTGATGACCAGCTCTTCCAGGCATAATGCTGTGGCAGACAACAGAGATCATCACATGAAGAAACCCCAGGAACAGTATACGCAATAATATTTTCACCTTCGGCTTTAGTATTGTTAATTTCCAGTAATGAAGACATACCTAGCTTAGGGATGATGTTTTTCACCATGAAAGCTTCCCATGCACCTGCTGTGAAGACATTTTTCCATGGCTGTAGGATGAGACGAGCCGAGGCGTCACTGGGATGCCAACGCTGCAAAGCATTGGATAGTTTGCTCCTTATTGGTGGGTAAAGAGGCTCTAAACGTGACTGGAGTAGAGGCAGCCAAGGGTGGATCCATGAGTGGATTGGGACTGTGTCAGTTAAAGGGTTCCAGCTATCCACCTATCAAAAAATAAATGTAAAGAAAGTCTCACTAATTATAACCACACGTCTGATGCCGATAAAAGTATAAAACCAAATACACATGAGTGTGAAATTGTCTTTATCTGAGTATCTTTGTCTTGCCTCTCGCTGTAGTCGAGGTAAGATAAGCTGCTCCAACAGGTGATCTAAGATCCAGAGTGGTAGAAGAGCAGCCCACATTTCCACACAGTCCACCATAGGACCCACCATACGAGGCTGCCAGCCGGACACACAAGATCGCATCACAGGGATCCACACCTCCCACAACAGTCTGGAACATTTCATAAACACATACAGTTAAAAAACACAATCAAAAACAATACATTCACACAAATACATAGATATAGCTTAATGTGTGTTTAAACTGACCTGTGGTAAGGGTCCATATTAGAACCTGGGCCACTGGAGTGAAGGTCTCTGGATTCAAGAACTACTCTCCACTGACCGATGTCTTCCAGACAAAAAGAGCTGTCCTAAAAGAAATAGGGAAAAAAGAAATAGTAGCTCAATTATCGATGATAAAAAAAACAAAAAACATGAGCATACTTGTTTTTTAAACCAAGAAACGTTAAAAATAATACCTTTAGAGGGTCCCATGAAGAAAGTCTCTCTTTAAGCAAAGGATGAACAACAGCCACAGCCAGGTCACCCAATCCCATTGTCTTGTATTCTTCATAATAATCAGTTTGTAAGGTGT
Organism: Cololabis saira; assembly: GCF_033807715.1. Taxonomy (NCBI): domain Eukaryota; kingdom Metazoa; phylum Chordata; class Actinopteri; order Beloniformes; family Belonidae; genus Cololabis; species Cololabis saira. Next base: position 28,724,693 of record NC_084595.1, read on the forward strand.
CAAAGATCCGGGCACACTCCTAAACAGAGAAGAGAAAAAGCACATCTGAATATGAAAACAGAGTCGGAACAGTTAAACACTCTGATGACTGAAACTTCTATAACATAAACCTGTAAGGTGGGTCCCTCTCCTGGTGCCGTCTCGCCAGAAGGAAAACACTCCACCAGCGCAAGTACGGCCTCCATTCTCTGGATAGCATCTTTCTCTGTATCCAGTCTGCTCTGCAATGCTCTTGACTCATGGCTAAGAGACACAACTACATCCTTTTCATGCTGCAGACGTCGGGCAGACTAACAAAGATTCCAAAAAGAAAGGAAACAGATCTTAGAAACCATACCAAACTTGAAATGAGGTGTTGAGCTGTTGATCTAAAAAAAAGTGTTAGTCCAATTGATATCTAACACATAGAAAAGTTTAATTTTACCTGCAATATGTCCTGTTCTGTGAGATCTATCAACAACTGTAGATTGTGCTCCAGCTCAGGTAGACCAAAACCGGATCCCTTCTGATCCCGAGTGGACATGCTCGGTGTTGTTTCATCAGGAACACTGTGCTTGTTAGATATCTGACTGTAACTGTAGTAAACTTTTTGCTCTCTTCCAGTCATATCTATTACCTTTGAAAGCAAGAGACACAGAATAAACAGGGTTAAAAAGAAAAATAGCAAACATCAATGTACTTAGACTGGCATAAAACTTTATCCACTTGGTTTTGTATTGAATGCAATAAATCCAAGAAGTTCCTAAAGCTTGATAAAATACCAATACCAAAGATGTGGTGATGCAATACGAAAACATACCTTAACTTGTGCCAGCTCTCCTGCACTTGCTGTTGTGCTCCGACCTGCAATTTTGCCTTTAGCTTTCAGTTCATCTGCAGTTCTGTATGAGTACTTGGGTTTCTTCTTTGCCCCAGATCCCGCAGGATCCTTACGCCACTGACCTAGCTCCTTCCGAAACTCCTACAGCAACAAATATTGAAAAAACTCACAATAACCCTTCGGTATAATATCAGTGATAAACTCAATCACAAAAAGGTGAAGATAGACAGTGTACATGGAAAAGTGTGGGAAAAGTCAATTGCTGACAATGTTTTACCTTTTCCTCCTCGTCTTCCGAGTCAGCTACAGGAAAGTCCTGAAGACTCTGTTGGGTTCGCTCATTGCCATATGCACCCACCGCACCCTTTCCTTTACGAAGCTTGGCCTCAATGGGGTTAATAATACCTGCAGCGATGAAAGAGCACTGTCATTTTTCTGTTATTGTCATCGACCACCTTGAATTACTCCTAATATTGAATAAATAAATAAAAAAAAAAACATATATAGAAATAAGCTTAACCTCATCAGCTCTACCTACCTTGAGCATTTTTGCCCAGGCCTTTTCCTGGCTGGTATCCCATTTTCTGCAGAAGCTTTTGTCCAATTCCCTTTGTGTGCTTCTCCCAGCTTCCAATGCCTTGTCCAGACTGCACACCACCTGCAAACCGCTGTGACTGATTCCCACGGAAATTGCCCTAATAAAAAAAGTAAATAAATGCTTTCATGACATTATTTATGAACTATTCTGTGAATAAATGACTCACCAATGACTAAAATATACACACATAAGAAGACTTTACCATTTGAAGCTTTTTGGGTGCGCCACCACGAGGAGGGGGAGGTGGTGCAGGAGCATCTTCATCAGAATCATCTGATCCTTCTTCTTTTTGCTGTTTCTCCTCAGCTGCAGACTTACGCAAACCAGCACTAACAAAGTTCACCGGAGTTGTGTAATCTTTAGATCTAGCGATGAGAAAAAAAAAATCATAAATATGAATCTCTTTATTTTCCTCCTTATGGCTGAAGTTATAGTCAAAGGCAAAAATAAATCCAAATGCTACCGTTTGCCACCAAAGCTGGGTCTCTCATCTTCATCTGAATCTCTTTCAGCCCAGATACCATAGGTGGCCTGCTCTTTAGTCTGTCTGAATCTGTGGCGCTCTGGGTTGAACTCATTGGCCAGATCCCAGTCAGTCACCTCAAAGCTCTCCACCTCCACCCCTTCATCCTCCTCCTCTCTCCGACCATAAAGATGAGACATAGACATCTCTGAAAAACAAATAAAATCACATGGTGTTTAAGAATGCCAACCGACAATAGAGTAAATATGAAAGTAAATATGAAAACACCAAATGATACAAATGTATACTTTTCTATCTGAGCTACGTAATTATTGTGACTAAAAGCTCTGGACCAAGCAAGGTGAGGCCAGTTATTCTGCTCCTCATGGTGGAACAAACTTCCTGTAGACCTGAGGTCTGCTCCAACTGTCAGCTCCTTTAAATCAGGCCTAAAAACATTACTGTTTTACCTGCTGTACTCTACTGCCCTTACTTTTTAACAACTTGTGCTTTTTATTATTTTACCTCTTTTCTTATCATTTTATTTGTTATTTACTATTTAATTGTGTCTTGCCGCTTTTAATGTTGATGTAAAGCACTTTGAATTACCTTGTGTTGAATTGGGCTATACGAATAAACTTGCCTTGCCCGGAGAAAATATGATGAACCGAGTCTAACAGTAATTTACAGGACTGTCTCAGAAAATTAGAATATTGTGATAAAGTTCTTTATTTTCTGTAATGCAATTACAAAAACAAAAATGTCATATATTCTGGATTCATTACAAATCAACTGAAATATTGCAAGCCTTTTATTATTTTAATATTGCTGATCATGGCTTACAGTTTAAGAAAACTCAAATATCCTATCTCAAAAAATTTGAATATTCTGGGAATCTTAATCTTAATCTTCTCCTGTACATTCAGAGTTTTATGCCGCTCACTGAGATATAGTCAAGATCAGTTACCGCTTAACTAAATCTGGTTAATGTATGCACGAAAAGTGCATACATTATATAACATGATTCAATTTAAACAAGATATATACAAATGATGTATTAGTGATGGTTAAAAAGGGGACAGATCAAAGCTAACGTCGGCTACCCGACGTGGCCACAGTTGCTCCCTGTTCAAGAAAACAGTACGTCGTAGGAAATAATGGGTTTGTTTCATCGATCTTACCGGAAATATTATGTAATTGTCCGGCGTAGAGATTAATTACATATCCGCGTTCATCTCGTTATAAGAGTAAACTCGCAACCGAAAGAGGGGTTTTCGTGCGACGCACGAACACACGAGTACTTCCGGTTCAGAGTGGTGCAGCAACACTTTACAACATAGACATATATACATAGACGCCGCATTGACTGCCTGAGAACGTCGGGAGTGGCCGCCATCTTGGATCGGTGGCGCTTTGACTCCAGTGCGTTCACTTCTATTGAGGAAGGAGGTGTATGCATAAGTAAAATAACTATAACTCACTTAATTTTCAACCGATTTTCACGCGGTTTGCTTTGTTACAAACGGCAGACATGTAGCTATGATACAGGATGCTCGATGTACGTTAAGAATGCAGGCTTTCATGGTAAAATACGTTCTGCAGGTAGTCACACTACTGGTTATGCTATTCAGGTATACACATATATATATATACACATATATACACACACATATACACATATATATATATATATATATATATATATATATATATATATATATATATATATATATATATATATATATATATATATATATATATATATATATATATATATATATACACACACACACAATATACACAATACAAAATACAGTATAGCATATTAATGAATGTATTAATATATTTGAATAACAGACATAACAAACTTAAAAACAAAAAACATAACGGATGACATTATACAATTGTCATAATGAAGAAAAAAAAGAAACATTTGGAAAGAGTGTGTGTGTGAGGAATTGTATATTAGTGTTATAAATTAAATTATATAATAATGCAATCGCTATGATATATAATTTTATAATATAATACATTCAAAAATATATGAAATGAAGCAACATACAATACAATAATACAATATGCTTTATTACTGGGTACGCTAATATGATATAATAACATGTAATATAATATGGTATAATAGATTAATATAATATCATACATTCTGGACCATGAGATACAGCTGTACTGTATGATCGGGATCTGATTTTAACTACTATCCTCTCATCTGTACCGCCATGATTGTCTCTGTATGTGTGTGTGATGTGAGCAAGTAGAGTCATGTTTTTATGAGTTCCTCATTTAAAAAAACACTGAAAATACAGTGGCTCTGTGAGAGAAACAGACAGAGAGACAAACAACTGTTGTGAAGTGTGAAGATCAGTTGGTAAAAATGTAAATAGTGTAAATGAAATAAACTCAACTCAACTCTCTTTTTATTATTATTTTTATTATTATTGTCATTATTATCATAGTGTACCTTATTTTTGTTATCCCTTATTACATGTTATAGTATAACAGAATTGATGATATTATATTAATCTATTATACCATATTATATTACATGTTGTTATATCATATTAGCATACCCAGTAATATAGCATATTGTATTATCTTATTGTATGTTGCTTCATTTCATATATTTTTGACTTTATTATATTATAAAATTATATATCATAGCGATTGCCTTATTATATAATTTTCATTTATAACACCAAATGTTCCTTTTTCTTCTCCATTATGACAGTTGTATGCTGTCATCCGTTATGTTTTTTGTTTTTAAGTTTGTCTGTTATTAAAATATATTAATACATTCATTAATATGCCATACTGTATTTTGTATTGTGTATATATATATATATATATATATATATATATATATATATATATATATATATATATATATATATATATATATATATATATATATACATATACACAATACAAAACATATATATATGTATACACAACACAATGTATATATATATATGTATATATATATATATATATATATATACATATATGTGTGTGTATACCTGAATAGCATATAACCAGTAGTGTGACTACCTGCAGAACGTATTTTAGCATGAAAGCCTGCATTCTTAACGTACATCAAGCATCCTGTATCATAGCTACATGTCTGCCGTTTGTAACAAAGCAAACTGCGTGAAAATCGGTTGAAAATGAAGTGAGTTATAGTTATTTTACTTATGCATACACCTCCTTCCTCAATAGAAGTAAACCTACTGGAGTCAAAGCGCCACCGATCCAAGATGGCGGCCACTCCCGACGTCGGCCCCAATAGGAAGCGTCAGTCAATGCGGCGTCTATGTATATATGTCTATGCTTTACAACCCCAAAAAGGTTTTTACCGGGCTTTACAAATAAACACAAAACAGATTGTGCCAAGAGTTAAGTCGGTTGAATAGCCTATTTTTGATAGCAAAAATGTCTTGCAAATTGAGTGAAAAAATAATGTAAAGAAAAAAATAAATAATATTTTTACATTATTTTTTTAACGTGCCGCGTTCCATTTACCTCGGAAATCGGTAATCGGTACAGTAATCACAAGTCTCCGTTGAAGTATTATAGGCCTACACAATATTATACACAGATTGAAAGTTTATATATATTTAATATATATTTTACATTTTATTTTTTTTAACGTTAATCACAAGTCTCCGTTGATTCCACAGAATGTTACAGCCATTTATTTTTCCGCAGTAAAAAAAAGGCATTACGGTACAAATCCCCCCAGAAGCCAATGTTCATGAACGCAACACTGTTACACCGGAAGATGAATGGTGTGTTGCAGTCATGTGCTGCCGACGACTGTCAACTTCACTGATAAATTACTGATACATAAATAAATAGTTTGATGATGTCCCCAGCTACGTTTACACGTCAGTGTTGAGGCCCAAATATACATACATGTCGGACACCGGTGAGGAGTGGCAGGTAGCTCGGCGGCGAAAAGGTGCATCGAGGAAATTGAAATCTGTTCAAGTATCTTCAGCCTCTATAGGCTTTCAGGAGGATCTGGATGTTGGAAAACTTCTCAAGCGAATCAGAGATACAACGTAAGAACTCAAGCTGAGCAGGAAAACAGTGGAATATCTTGCAGAATTTTGTGGAAACACACTTTTCCCCACAGGGTTGTATACTAATGCACCAAAGTCCCTTGTATTCCTAATCCACAGGTCTGAGCTAAGATGCAAGGAGTTTTGGCAGAAGTGGAAAGGTTAGTATATTAGACATTTGGGGCTACCACCAAGTATTTGGCTTTGTTTATGACTGATCCTTGTGGCATCTTGGTAACGCTTTAGACATTCTTGTCCTCAGAGCAGCTGCTGGTGACAGCATCAAGATCCCTAGCAAAACTTTCAGAAAACTCTGAGGATCATCTGGAGAAAGACAGTGAAGGCTCAGTTCATCAGCAGCTGCAGTGTGTGTGCTATGGCCTTGGCTCCTTTTCTTCATGTGTCTCATCCCGCTACCAGCTTGCCATGTTGCTGATGCTACTGGATGCTGGACAGGTCAGAGAGGAGACATGATGTAGGATATGAAAAACACTGGTGAAATTTTGCTTGCTACAAATGACATATCCATCCCTTTCCCCGTAGATCCCACTGCAGGACTGCTCTGTGTATGATCCTATTTTCTCCTCTGCAGAGAGGGATATTTTGAGAGAACTGGGACTGACTGTACTCACAGAAAATGAGGTCTGTTGTTGGTTAGTAAATGCACCATTATCCCCTGTGCTATCCTGATTGTGGAAGTACCTTTTTTCCAACTGTGTAAAGTAGCAACCATATTAACTATTGAACCATACATTAATACGGCTATTTAACTGATTCCATTAACTTTTGCCTATCCCAGTTTAGTCACGGTGATAGCAGCTTAAGCAGAGAGGGCAAGACCTCTCTTTCCCATTTTTTTCCAACCTCCTCTAACTCTTCTGGGAGCACATCATTGTATTTCCAGACCAGCTGAGAGATATAATCTCTTCAGCATGCCTTGCGTCTGCCACAGGACCTCCCTTTGGTTGGACATATCTCCCAAAGTGTCCTTAATCCTGTAATTGCATTGGCTCCCTTTGATGAGGCAGATCAGCGACTACTCCAATTCCACCTGGACGATAAGCTTCTCACCTGAACTCTATGGGAGATTTCAACCACCCTATAGAGGGAACACATTTCAACCACTTCTATCTGTGATCTTGTTCTCTTTGTCACTGCCCACAGTTTGTGACCGTAAGTGAGGGTAGGAACATGGATGGACCACTAATGAAAGAGTCTTGCCTTTTGAGTTCTCTTTTCTCCTCAACAGACCAGTAAAGACACTGCTTTACAGATGCCACACGTCTGTCTGTTGATTTTCTGGTCCATTCTTCCCTCACTCATTAACTAGACCTGAAGGTACTACACTCCCAACTCGAAAAGGGCATTCTCCCACACTGAGAACCATGGCCTCAGGTTTGGAGGAATTGATTCTGCCACTTCAAGTTCAGCTGCAAACTGCTCCAGTGAGAGATAAATATCACAGTTCATTGACACCAACATGACTACATTATCTGCTGAAAGAATAGATGGAATCATGATGCCAAACCAGACCCCTTCTGTTCCTTGGCTGCACAGACTAATACTGTCCATAAAAAGTATACATGTACAGTATACAGAATCAGTGCCAAAAAGCAGCCATTACAGAGTTGAGAATGAACCTGAGTTACTTGGACCAAACCTTTGTTCTGTTTTTATAGGGTCTAAATGGCCTGAAGCAATAGAACCAACATCCTATACGTCCAGAGCATCCCCAACAGGATGAATTGAGGGACTGGTGTGTAACTGCAGATGGTTCAGGCAGTGTAGCTGCACTGAGACCTGCAAGTCGAATGGGGCCGCAGCACACACTGGCAATTAGTCATTTCCAAATGGGCCCATTGAGTCAAAGTTATGATACGTGAATCTTAAGCAAAAACTGATCATTTTAATGATTTTAAATCACATTTAATTTATGCGGTGCAGTAATCATTTTGTAATACAATACTTTATGGGTACTTTATTCATGGTGTCGGTAATTTTATTGGAGGGAAAAAGTAATTTGCATGCCAAACTATTTAAAAGATATCATATAATACTTTGAGGAAACCACAGAAAGACAAAAATAAAATTAATTCATTCTCAAGTCATTTCAATTTGCTGTGTGTTGATTGTCACTTCTTATTGGTTGGTTAAAATTTTATGATATCAAAAAAATAAAATACGACAAGCTCTCTCTTTTTACGGTACAGGAGGGGAAGCGTCTGGCGACTAAGCCCACACTCTTTTACTTGATGCACTGCGGGAAAGCACTGTACAACAACCTCTTGTGGAAGAACTGGAGCGCCCAGTCGTTGTCTCTGGTAGTGATCATCGGAAACAGCTTCACCAGCATGAGGGAGAGGTTTGTACATGACGTGCGTGATAGAGATGATTGAGCAAGCAGAGAAAAGATGAAGTGAAGTTCTCTGTCTGTTGTACCAACAGGTCTATAGAGAGGGAATTCAAGCAGCAATACAGCTACATCAGTGAGGCTGTGGATCTGTGCGAGGAGAGAAAGCTGCCGTGTCCTTCCCATCTGATAGACGTCTTCAGTGATACGGCGATTATAAGCTTTCCTGCCAACAATCTAAAAGAAATCCCACAGTCTAACTGGACTGATTCACCTGAACCACAGTACCAACATTGCCATGACTTGGAGATTATACAGAGGGAAACTCAGATCTGAGATTGGAGATGAACAATAGTGGGCATGTTTTTATTGTGGACATTGATGTCAACACTTTAAATAAACTGAATTTTTGTATGACTGAGTGATTTTTTTAAATTTTATTTTCAACAATAAGTTTATCCCAAGGCTTCATGGTGAAGGAAGAGGTAATGTCAATCAGGTTTAATAATCGATTCAAGACTGGTAGCAAAATAATATTCTCATAAAGTGGGTTTATTCAGTATGTTTGGGGTTTCAACTGCTATTCAGTTTTTTTTATCACATTTTTATTCGTTTAACTGTTATTTATATTTAGAATACAGTCGGTTTATTTTGTCATTTTAGCACAACCTGCAGGGCCATGAAACTTATGATGCTGCAGCTCATCTGAATTACAGATGAGATGGATTAATTATAAATATAAAGGTTTTAAGATTCTGATGTACTTATGTTTAATCAGGCTTTTAACTAACTCATTTAACTCTTTTAAATGTTTTATGCTCACCCTTATTTTTATTGGATCTTACTGCTCTGTTTTATTTTTATCATAATTTATTTTCATTGTTTTATCTTAATGTTTTATCTAAATATTTTAGTCGTTATTTATAGTCTATTTTATACATTTTACTGTCTTATTCCTTTAGTTTTTAATGTCTTGCTTTCTAGACATACTTTTAGGATTTCATGTTATGTATACTTTTTTAAACTCCTTTAGTGTATTTTATCCTGCTTTCTTGTAGCTTTTATCTCCAGTGTTTCCTCATGGTGAGCCATTAATACATTTTATGTTTATGTTTTATGAAAAGCACTTTGTGTTACATTTTTTGTATGAAAGTTGCTTTACAAATAAAGTTGGATTTGATTTGATTTGATTTGAAGATTCAGTATTAACTTTATCAAAGCATAACAAAAGGTGGCGTAATGGAAACAGAGATTTGGTAAATCAAGTAATTAATAAAACTACATTTGAACTAATATAAACTGAGCATGTTGGCAAAAGTAGCAGGGATATACAGCTGCCAATGTTTTCCTCTGGTAATAATGTTAACATTTACGCATAGTTTGGTTCAACCTGGCATCTAAATTTAAAAAAAGAAAAATGCTTTGTCATATGACAGCTGATGGACTCATACAAAGTACATTTTAATAACAGGTTCCTCAACTTCTCTTCATTAAAATGTCAGTTTTATTGAGTGACTTATTGAATCATGACTTTTAACACGTTTATGTGCATATTTTCTTTGTCCTATAAAATATTAAAAACCACAAGAGCGAGAAACAACATCGCTCTAAAAAAGAAGCAAGTGCAAGTGTTTAGTACATCAGAGCAAAAAGTTTATTAGGCTCAACAACAGTACATCCCTCACAGCATCTCAAGCAACCTGGGAGAGTGACACTTTAAAAAGGACTTTGGAAAACTTGCCTCCTACCATTCCTGTGCTCTGTCTCACTCGTCAGAAGTGCCATTTACTGCTTTGCTTCCTGTTTCATTGGTCACTTTTGAACCAACAACACCTGCCCAGGTCAACTTACTTGTAAGGACCGATGGGCTGGCAATGATGTCCGCAGTTCCATTCATTTCGCTATTTTTCTCCCCCGAGCCTGCCTTGATCTCATTTTCATTCACTGTCTTGACTTCAGCATCTAAAGCTGCTCCGTCACTGTCTACATGACTTTTTTCCTTGTGCTTGCCTTGTTCAGTTGGCTTCAACACATGACTGTTAGCTGAAATTGCTGCACTTTCATCCGACGTGGCTTCTCCTGACTGCTCCTGCTGACTCTCACTGTTGTCCACCTCTACTTTGTTTCCTCCATTCTCAACTTCCATCTCGCATCCTGTTTCTTTGTGCGAGCTTTTCTCTTCTACACTTTCAAAATCTGAGGTAACAGCCCCAGTAATTAGTTTGAGCCCCAGCTCCTTTGCTACGGCAGCCTTTCGTTCGATGTGTCTTTGTTTGTACTCCTGGAAGCTGTCACTGAGAAGAGACAAAGTCAGGTTGGTATTTACACAAGTTAGAATATTGATTTATACATTTTTATCTATGTACATTGGATAGAGCACATGTTATTTTCTTAAGTTATTCTTCAATTCTGCATAACATACATTACAATAAAAAGGCTGTGTCACTGTATATGTAAATAAATCCATAATGTAACTTCAGTTCAACTTAAATCAATCATATAATGCTACATTTTGGATCTCCTCATCCTTTGTCTAAGGACCAGCTGTTCTCTTGCTGAAATACCTAATTCTGGCTTGACATAAGATTTCAGTTACTCAACAGCATTGTGAGATTTTTTTCTTTATAATACACAAAAATATTATCAGTGGAAGACAGATATGCCCTGCAGGGATGCTATTTGTAAGACCTGGAATTCTCCGCTAGTGTTTACAGAATGTGGTTTTTCAGAGCTGAGCAAAGCAAAGCCAAAGTAACTCTGAAAAGAAAGTTATCAGAACGCATTGTTTCAAAACTTCAAAACCATAATTCATGGTGGGTTGTTTTCTTCTGTGCTTCAACTTTTGTTGAAGGTTTTGGTGTAGAAACAAATTCAGTCCGGGCAAACATTTTTCACAAATCTCAGCAAAGTCTGTTTCAATATTTGATGTGTTTCTCCGTAATATTTCAGCTAAATATCAGGTTTTAAAGCATTCATTATTTTCTTCTCTGCTCTGTAGAGTTCCCAATCCTTTTTACAACCAGACTCGCATGTTGCAGTGAATAGGTACCTTTTTGTAATACTTCTGATGCCTGTTACCAGAACCATCTGCTCCAGAATTGTGTCAGATGTTGGACTCAGACACTGCGAAGAGAGAAACCAGCCAAGTCAAACCTATTTCTCTTTTCTGGTGCGTACGTTGCATGTGAGGTGCAGCAAGTACCTCTACAGTTTGGTCTGTGGTGTCAACTCCTGCCTGTCTGAGAGTGCGTTCCACCTTCACTGCCTGCTTGGTTATGGTGCACAGGAACTCTTTGCTGCAGTTAGTCTGTGGGTGATCCTCACCAAACTATAAGAGAAAAATGCCATACGGTGAAATTCAGTTACAACCAGTCCACAGGGTTGCCTCTCAGTCTCTCTCAGTTACTAACCAGTGAGGTAAAGGCAGTGAGGGCTTCTTTCTCATGTGACATAGCACTTCTGTAGTCCCCCTTACTGCACATCCACTGGGCCAACAAGTGCTGACTGCACAGACAAATAAAGACAGAGAGTTAAATAGTGATGATTTGTAAAAGGTAAAACAAAATGTACCAGAACTAACAACAGTATAAATGGCAGATATGAATTACATCTTACTTAAGAGCAGTGTGCAGATCTGTAGGGCTGAAGAAAGAAGTGTTGAGTCTTAGGGCGTTCTTGAGGAACGGTCCTGTCTGATCTTCTGCCAGCAGCAGACCAAGACAGCACTGCAAGGAAATGGTGATAAGAGGGAGGATATTTTTTAAAAAGCAGACATTGTGCATTTATTTCTCATTTTGTCATCCAGCAAAACATTTTATTCAGAGCATACAGTCTTAAAACTTACATCCAGTGTTGCGATGTATGGGTGGTCTTCTCCATGGACAGTTAGCATTAGCAGACGAGCTCTGAGGACACACTTTTGTGCCAGGACTGTCTCCCCTCCAGCATATACATACACACCCAAGAGGGCCTGTATACATAACACAATGATTATATCAATCAAACTGTGACAAATGGACCAAGTATTTGCTATATTAAAGTGCAGCTACACTCACATATTGCTGAATAGTGTTCGGATGGTCAAAGCCAAGCACCCTCTCACTGATGACCACTGCTTTCAGCTGGACACTGCGGGCCTTGACAAAAGAGGAAATTAGAGTTATGGTATGAAATTAATATCCAGCATTATCAAGCATCCGGAAATGAATAGACTCACTGACCACATCCAGAATTCTGCAGTAGAATTATTCAAATTATTCAAATTTACTTGGAGTTTCTAGAATAATAGTCATTACGTGAAGAATTACTTATTTTAAAAGGGTTTATTATAATTCATATAATTTAAGTTATTAACAGATTATTTCACTGACACGTAAGCAACAGATATGTTAAAGTGTAGCTAATTTGAAGTGATACAGTCATATGTATACAGACCTTGGTTAGGGTAATCCTTAGTAGTGTATCCATAACAAGACTTTTGTCTTTTGTCTGAAACTGTGACTGAAGGTGTTTAACTTAATTTATAAAAAAAAAAAAAAAAAAAGAAGCTCTCAAAGTGCAGAATGAAATAGCACATAGACTATATTTATATAATAGCTTTCGTTGTATATAGACCACCAAATTGCTTTTTCCTGGGCCACAGTCAGACCACAGCTGGAGTACTTAAAAGTAGTACATTAAAATGTTCTATAAGCTGTAATTAACTGTTTTTTGTTATGTTGTTAGATTCAACCACTGCTATGTACAGCACAGCAAGTGAATATGTGTGAAGGGTTGTGGAGCGTTGGCCCTACCTCTGCCATCTTCCCCTGCAGGAAGGCCACCTTTGCCAGCAGACTGTGGCAGTAAGAGGCCTCAGGGTGCAGATCATCACACACTCGACCAAACAGGTACACTGCTTCCTTCAGCTGCTCATGGGCCTGATCCAGCAGACCTAAAGTTGTTGGAAACCACAACCTTTTTATAGTGACTGAAGTCACATCTGTGAAATCATACACAGAGAAAAATCAAGTCATATTTGTTGACGTACCCTTCTGAATGAAGTTCTGTGCAGCTCGATAAGCTTTTGAAGCATCCACCGTTGGCATGTGAATGTGTTTGACAACGGGGAAGATATTAAGGATGTCATCTGGGCCAATGGGAGCTTTGTTTTGGTTTTCAGGAAAGTAGTCTCTCAGTCTTAACTAATTTGGACACAGAATTATAACTTAAAACGGTTTTCTTGGAAACTTCATTTGTAATCTGTGCATGCTCAAATATAACATGAATATTATCTAAGGTATGTTACCTGCACTCCAGTCTTTAAACAGAACTCTCTCAGCAGGGAGAGTTTCTGGAGACCATATTGGTCCACCAGGTGGTTTGGATCAGAGCTGTCACATAGAAAAATATCAGTTTAAACATCTCACTATTTCATCACTAACATTCACAGAAAGCAAAGACTGAGTCCTCACCCAAGACTATCAGAGACGTTGTATGTTTCAGCAGCATCCTGACAGACCAGATGCCAGAGCTCGGCCCCTGTGAGCAAGCTCCAAGGTGTGCTCTCAGAAGACCCAGCCCCACGGCCACGTCGCCTTGACTTCTTCTTTGTCTCTTCCCCAGCAGGAGTGGGCATGAAGTGTGGAACAAATAAGCAACTGAGGAAGTGACTGACAGCTGCAGATAGGCTTGGTATGTCCACGCCCTACAAAGACATGACCAGGGGCTACACTTCATTCTTTTCTTGAGTATATGGACACACACGTCCTGCTTTTCCACAGTAACAATAAGAAGCGTTATTACAGGACATTGTAAATACCTGGAGGAAACTGTTGAACACTCTTCTTGCTGAGCGGGTAACAATTTGACCTATCGCTGATCTCTGGTAAAAACAGAGAGACATATAAACAGAGACCACTGTTAATAGAGGGAATTCTTTTTGAAGAATGATTAAATGTGGCTGTTTTTTTTTTTAAATAAAACAAACCATTATATGTCTCAGCCGCTCCTTGTGTTCTGATTGGGTGATGGCTTTGATGACATGTCCCAGATACCGGAGGTTGATGCCTCTCTGGTGTAGCAACTGTTTGAGAGAAGCTCCGTCCATCGGCGCTTCATTGCTTTGTAGACAAAACTGCAACTACAAAAAACACACAAACACATGGTGAGCAGATTTCTTTAACATATGGTATGCCTGTGACAGTATGCCAACACAACACAGCCACTCACAAAGGCTGGTATCTGGTGTGTGACGATGAAAGATGCAGCTTCCCTCAGTAATCTTTCCTGAAGTTTTGTTGCTGCACTTTCACTGGGAGGAAAGGATATCCCTAAATTTGGGAAAAAACAATAAACAAGAATAAGTTCTAACTGCAGACTGGACTGTGTGTATGGGTATCCGTTTATTTGAAAGGGATTTAGTGTTTATACCTGGAGAGAGAACGTTTGGGTTAAAGCGCATCTCAAAGATGATGTCACTTACTGAGCCCACTTCTCTGCAGGCAGCTCGCACTGCATCAGTGGCTCGAGAGTCACCTGAAAGAACGACAACAATTTGGTTGAATAAAAAATAAATATATATATATAAATATATAATATATAAACTATGACTTGGATTTCAAGTTCCACAAACACACTAAAAGACTTACCTGCTGTTGCACATTCCTCAAACCCTCCGTTTTCATCCAACATCTCCTTGACATGCTCAGTGAATTGACAATGTCTACAAAATAAAAACAGAAAATAAAACAATTAAACTTGATGAAAAGTAAAGAAATTAAAATGAAAAGTATTCTATATCATGCAAAACTCACTTATGCTGGATGAAAGCCTTCACCAGCTCTGGCCTCAGCCTACAGAGGCCATGAGGAAAGCTCTTTGGAAGTCCATAGTTGGCATGATAATTCTCCGGTGAGCCTTCCTTCTCAAGACCCTTTTCCTCTTCATCCTCTTTAGAACTTTTGTCACTCTCTTCGTCTCCAGTGACAGTCTGACTTTGTGTCTCTACCTCTGGACAAAAGTTGGCATCAGCTGGGAGGCTCCTGAATACATCCAGTAAGTAGAACCTCCCATCGGCCCCCAGCAGCCCCTGAGCATCCACCGATGTGAAGAGTGGCACCTTAAGACCACTGGGTGCCGAAACAACATGTCTCTGGATGGAAAGAGATTTGGCTGCATGAGCCAAGAGTGCCAGCAGCTTTCTGCGCTGGGGGGACTCCTGGGGTCCAGCATTCACCCCATAAAGCAAACCTCTGGACACATAAGAAGAAAATAATTCAGTGGGAAAAACACAAAAATGTCCAGCACGGCTCAATGTTGCATGGTGACACCACTCTTGTCCTAAAAGAAGCCAAAAGGGGGTACCTCGAAGCGGGAGTGGCTTCTTGGGCCTGATCTGAGCCTTCCAGGCCAGGAGCCAGGCCCTGGGCAGACAGGCGCACTCCTCTGTAATCCACAATGGCTGTAGGTAGCGTGTGCAGGCCCTGCAATCCCTCTAGTTCACTGTAAGCCTGTACACCTTGAAGCTCCAGTCTCTGAGCTGCCCTGCAAGTAGAAGGTGAGAGAAGACATTAATAACAGAGCCATACTGTTTGATGATATTTTAATACAATGTAATATTGGACTCTTTATTTCATGTATTTACAATTATATCTATTTACATTTAAGAGTAAATGCCTTTACCTTTACGGTTTCTTGGCATGCTTTTTTTGTGGTTGTTTGTGAGTGTAACCTATTCCTACCTGCGACCTCTATCACTGCCAAAAACAGCACTTGCAGCCCCCTGGCTCATGAACAGGCCACCCCACATGAAAGCTGGGTCCTCTGGGTTTCCATCCACTGGTTCAACAAATCCATCGACCACAGTCTCTGCCCCTTGCATGACAGCCCTTACAAATGCACTGTTAACCTGAGGTGTGAAGTGTCAAAAGTGTGAGAAAGCAATTAGGGAGGACAAGTCTCGAGCTGCCCGGCCGCTGCTTTGAGTTACACGATTGCATTAACGCTTACTTGTAGCAAAGCTTTGTCTTTCTGCAGCCTTTCCTCTAGGCTCCCCTGCGGAAGGTCTCTGGCTGCTTGTAACTCTTCATTCCAGTCTGCGGCCTATACATACCACACACAAACAATAGCTGATTTAGCTCCATGCAGTAATATTGCCAGCAAACTGCTGCCAATGAACAGCAACAAGCTCTGTTGGAAATAACCTGAGTCTCTGCCTGTTCATCCACTCCCAGTCGACTGAAGAGATTTTTGTGAGCACGAGAGGCACAGGGAGGCCCGAGCCAGCTCACCGTGTGGTAAGGAGTGGGCATCACCTCTACTGCTGGTTGCTGAGGCCTAAAGGAATAAAGAGAAGTTGGAAAATATACCCATGCATTTAACTGCTTTGCTGCAGTTCGTGTAAACAGCACTGGTATGCAAGCTAAGTTTACACAAGGAAATACTGTTACCTGTTTTTCAGGGTTGTAAAAGTTTGTTTAAAAGCAGGGCTAACATGACACAGCAAGTCAGTGAAACAATGACAAACTGGAGAAGACTGTGCAGGACGGGGATCAAATGCATCTTCTGTAGATCTGTAGACAGAAGTGTAGAAAGAGAGAGATTCTTCATGAAAGAGTTAAATCATTTCTGTTGTCATTTATACACAACTCTCAAAGGATGTAACAAATAGAAAGGAGAAAGATGTGTATATTGATGATTAAACTTCTAAAACACTTCACTGTAAAAGTAATTTCCATAATCATTGAATTTCTTCACCTATTGATGAAGAAACCTTTAGTACAGGATGTGATGTCACAGCGTCGTCCCTCCATTGTCAACACTGTGATATACATGAAGTCTCCCTGCAGCTTCCTGTGACCTGGAGGTGGGTTCCAACAACTTAGAGACAAATCCTTCAGGTAACTGGGGGCCTGACAAGGCAAACATAAAAGGACAAGAGTCAATGTGTGTGTGTTGGGGTGAAATAGTCCAAAGCTGAAACAGATTGTTAGGTGTGACAGACCTCTGGTTGGGAGCTGTGTGGCAGCAGGGCCATGACGGGTCTCTCTACGGAGCCAGGGAGCAGGTACTCAGGGGGAGCTCCATCCTGGCTGCTTGATTCCGCCTTTTGGTGGCTTAAAGAGCGCTTCATGCTCTTCCCGTTTGGTAAGCTAGAGTCTGCATCGAAAAAACATAGATATTTTCCAATGATTTAGACACATATTTCTGGTGCTGTGTTGCCTTCTAGTCTGAGTGCACAGTTAGCATGTTTTACCAGGTGTTTGTGTTTGTGTGAGTGTCTCCAGGATACTTGGTGAACGTCCTTCTCTCAGCGCATCCTGAGGTCCAGAGGCTCTCAGAAGATCCACAACACGGGCTAAGTGGAGCCTCGCTGAACGGGAAGTGTAAGGCTCTGGAAAGAAAAGCATTGACCCTCGTAAATAAACCTGCAGTAGTCTTGTGAAAATTAACAATGGTGACCTCAAGACACAGACTTCTATATGTAACAAGCCAAGAACGGTATCAATCAATAAATTACTTCCATGGAATGGGCTACAGTGTTGTCTTTCTAAACTTAAGGGTTAGGTAAGTGGAAGCATCTCTGTGACTAAAGGTGAATCACATTTTCTTAAAAGCGTGAAAGGTGACTCACCTGTTCAAACAGGAATGAGAAAATATCATGCATGTTTGGAAGTGAAAGGTGGTTGTGTGATAAAAATCTTGAACCTTCAAAAGCATTGTCTCAAAATCTCAGCTTATAATAATTATGAAAATAAATACTAGTGGAAGATACAGCTAGAGGATGCAATCACACAGAACTATAAGAAAAAAAACCTAAGAACACACAAGAGTTATATGAAGAAAAAAAAAGAAGGTACCTTCCACCAGCCGAATAATTGTCCCTGCTTTAAAACCCTTGAGGCTTTGCAGCTCAGCAAGGGGATCCAGAGTTTGACCAGCTAGTCCCAAAGACAAGCTGGATCGTGGAGACACTTCATTTCTCGAAAGCAAGTTCATTAATGCGTCTTGAACAAGCCAAAATCCATGAATCTGTAAAATACACCGCAAGAAATAGTCTCATATAAACTTGCGCATAAGAGGATAATAGAGTTATCTACAAGTAATGGTAGTGTGCTGCAGATAGTTATATTTTCTCTCAGTTGTTACTGTTGGCTTTGTACCTGGAGTTCAAATGGCTCTATCCCTGCTCCCTGAATCTTCACAGGGAATGATGTGTTGTCATCTCTCTTCATACCAGTGGGATCAGCTCCAGCAGGCGGGCTGATTGAGTCTGTATGAGGGAAAAATTAAAAAATGAAGAGAGATTAATTACAAAGTTATGCAAGAGATGAGTGTACAATTTGGTTCATGCATATTACATCCCCTGATTGTTTTTAGCTCTGCAGGATCCTGAAAAGTCCTGCGTGGTAAGTGAATCAACAAATAAGTGATGGATTATTGTTTTATCTTCAACATATTATACTTTGTTCCCATCATCTGTTTTTGCTGTGAATCAATCAAAGCCACTGATCCGTAGGATTTCCCTGAGTTGGGTCAAAGAGCTTTTTGGATTTGCAAGCGCCTGGGGGGGATACAGAAAATATCCCAAAAAAAAGGCAAAGAAAAGGGAAGTGAGGTGTGGCTTCCATTTTACACATACACACACGCAAACACACAGGAGAGCAGGACTCAGCGTGTTCCACAAACCAGAGTGAGACTAAACCTGTTAAATTTGCCCACTGGCCTTGATGTCATTTCAGGGTGATGGGACAACCACACCCAGCACTGGCATGTGGAGATTCTACCGGTATTGTGTGCTTACTTTAGAGATGCATGCACATTATTTAACAGCTTCAAGAATGTCAAATGTAATTTGTCCTCTTGTGTGGTGATTGCATTTCATAATACAGTAGATCCTCAGTTCTTGCTGTCAATCTGGGACTACTTTGCTACTGGAAAGCACCCAAACAAATTGTTGTTCATGATTGGCTAGGAGAATGTCCCTCCTACCTGCAAGCTTGAAGCCATCACTGTGGTGGAGTTACTGCTTCATTACTACAGAAAGCAGAGTTGTTCTTTCTCATCGGTGACAAGCTTAATTTAGTTTCAAAGGCGTAAGTATATATTACTGTGTATTAGCATACTCTAGCAAACAAGAAAACAAGAACAAGAAAAAAATCATATACATATACCGGTAGTATAACTTCAGGCTTTGAAATGACATGATGTGTCTGTCAGTCACAATGCTAAAACCAAAGATTATTGTTTTGATATGGCATTACCTCAATTCATGCTACTAGGACTGAGCCAACACACATTGTACCTTAACTTATTAATTCTGCTTTGCAGAAGGGGAGTGGCAAATGTTAAGAAAAACAAAGGGGCTCATTTGAAAGTGTAGCAAAAGCAGAGGCATCTATGCTTTCTGTAATAATGCACTTAGTTTCTATTTTGTTCAGAATAAGACAAGTCATGTTGTGTTTTACATTATGTCTACTTTTTGAAATCCTTCCTGAACTACGTAGCCTAGGTAGCTCCAATGCTCTTTTGGTCAGTTTTAACAATGGCTTGACATGGCAATGCGTAAAAAAGGGTCTCATAAAAGCAAAAGAAATGCACAGCAGATTCTCCAAAAGTTTAGCACCAGCCATGTTTAGAGCAGCAGTGCAGTGCCAAATATCCCACCCTCCCTCCACACATTCTTCAGCAAGTAATAAAGACTCTCAAAGAAAAGGAAGGAAAAGAAGAAAGACATTACAGGGATTACTCACCAGACTTGACTTGATTTCTTCCTCCTCCTCTCCTCACTTTTTCCTTCATGGCTCTAAGTTAAATGGGTTTTTCTTTCCTGTGCTGTCTTGTTGTGGGTTTACTCCTCTGTACTGGAAGCTGCTTCCCTGCAAAGTCTTGTCTTAAACTGCTGAAGCAGGACACCGCAGAAGGGGAGAAGACGTGGGAATGTGCAGGAGGGTGAAATTAAATGGCTGCCCGTCCAGGACTGTGACTCCTGTCCCTCTTTGGGAGGTAAACTTGGCTTATCTCTTCTCCCTGTGTAAGAAAGAAAAAAAAGCCACACCCTCTTATTGCTCCACACGGACTGGAACTGCCTCTCAAACTTTGTTGGACTGGGTGTGTCTGTGTTGTAGCTTCTCTGACACTTCCTCCCTCAGGCATGTTTCACTCCTCCCCCAAGCCTTGGAGTAGACGTGAGAGTCATTAGTATGCAGTATTCTTTTTTTTATTGTTTTGACCTCTCATAAGTAACCACACAACTTTTGTATTAAAGCCTTTCAGGTTACAATAGTGGCGATTTGTTTAATCCATCTGCGCAGACGCAAAATAGTAATGACTATTATTAATTAATTAGTTTAGACCAATAAAGTAAGAAGGTATAAATACATTCAAAAGTCAAGCAGATCGCTCTTTGTGCATGAGACAGTTCAGCTTCCACAAATGGGTGTGTCAGTGTAGGTGGTTGCTCCAGGTTAGCCCGCACCCACTACATTCACATTCAACACATACCTGAGCATATTTCATTTCTAACAACAACCATGCTTTTTTGATTAGGCTAAACGGGTGACTTGGCGGACTGTGGCAAAATGTGTGGGTTTTATTTATTTATTTTTTATTTTATCACCACATACATCTTGCTCTCTCCAACTGTCAAGACCCCAAGCAATCACTGTTGCAATGTACAGGGTTATTCATCATCATCATCATCATATCATCATCATCATCATCATCATCATCATCATCATCATCATCATCATCATCATCATCAATAATAATAATAATAATAATAATAATAATAATAATAATAATAATAATAATAATAATAATAATAATAATAATAATAATAATAATCTCCCAATGGAAAACAGGTTCCATATATTTTAAAGGTTTATAACCTAGGGATGCGTGGCGTATTTGGGGAGTTTGAAATACACATTCCTCATTTTATTTTTATAAATTTGTTTTTGTTTCTTCTTTTTTTTCTTTCAAGGCAACGACATTTAATTTTCCCTTTTAAAATTTCGTGACGTCGCGTTTTATTTGGGGGCCGAACTTGTGATCATGGTGTGTTTTATGATACCTTTAAGAGTTCTTCGTAATTTTAAACCTCATTTAAAGAAACATACATTTTCCTGCCAAAAAAACAATGGTTTTACTTATTGGTTGGATGTGAAATTTGATAACTTTATAATTCTTATGTAAATCATTCTTTGACAATCAAATTGTTGAATATTTAGGGACGTGTACGAGTTCATGTTTTTTTTGTATTGGAAACGCATTGTTCAGCTGCCATAAGAATTTCTATTTATGCACTTTGCCTTCTAGAACCCGCTTTTACATAAAATTTGGAAGAAATGAATGCCGTTAACCTTATTTGACGGTCAATAATGTCTTAGTTTTGACAGCTAATCTACAGTTGCCGTGTTTCCGAGGGCACCTGAATCTCTCTCGGAAGCACTTGACAGGAGGCTGTCCTTAGCTAGCTACGTTAGCTGCCGCAAGTCAACAACATACACAAATCCTCTGATTCAGACCTACGCCAATTTGTGGATGAGTGTAAGTTGCCAACTGTTTGTTAATAGACTCGTCATGTTCAGACACTTTAATCTGGTAGCTCTTCTCAACTCATGGCCTCAGCAGTGTTTGTTGTGCTTTTTGCGTCATTTAAATAGAGTCTAGACTAACAGTATGAGGTGTTGTCGTCAAAAAGAAGTAATTATGCTCAAAGTAATATCCAAAATTCCCTTGTACAGAATTATAACTTTTAAAACCCACACATTGTGACTCAAAGAGAACCCCGACTGATACTATTTTTCAGTCAAAGGTTAAGGCTGATTTATGGTTCCGCGTTAAACCGACGCAGAGCCTACGGCGTAGGGTACGCGTCGCCGCGTAGGCTACGCCGTACCCTACGGCGTAGGCGTTGCGTCGATTTAACGCAGAACCATAATACAGGCTTTAGTGACTGTGTTTTTAGTCACAAGGGTTCAAAGTTTAACAAATCACAAAAAACGCTGGTAGAATGTTATCTATCGTAATGTGGTTTATCTAGATGTTTAATCAACTTTGTTCTGTGACAACTCGAGGTGATAAGGCAGGTTGACAGGTTTTTTTTTTTTTTTTTTTTAATTCTTTATTTAAATCTCAAAATACAATGCAAAATTAAGAACAAGAGTAACATACAAATACAGACATTCGAGCACCATATAGAAAAGAAATAAACAAAAGAATATATAAAGATCAAGACAGTTGAATGTAAATTAAAAATAAATAAAAATAAAAACAACATAATGTGCGAGAGTAGGTTTCATGTAGTCAAATTGAAGAATTTACAGATGCCGATGGTTTTTTGTGCCTTTTTGTTTTTTGATGAGTAAATTGTCCTTATATATAGATCAAGTTCTTTTTTAAGTACAAGGAGTTCAGGTTTTCTGCGGATGAATTTGGACTTGTGTATGTGAAATTTAGCTAAAAATAAAAACAGATTAATAAAAAAGAAAGCGTCCCTATCTTTGTAGGCAGGTTGACAGGTTACATGTTGTTATGGACAGTTGTCATTGTGCAGCTGGCTGTTGCAGGTTGAGTGTGACCTCCTCCCTCCACGAGAGCTGAGGGGTCGAGCTAATGTCATCCAGTCCGGCTGACAGGGGGGGTCT
The DNA here is from genome assembly GCF_033807715.1 of Cololabis saira. Taxonomy (NCBI): domain Eukaryota; kingdom Metazoa; phylum Chordata; class Actinopteri; order Beloniformes; family Belonidae; genus Cololabis; species Cololabis saira. The sequence goes on from NC_084595.1 coordinate 28,747,630, forward strand.
GTCTGAGGCATCCCCAAACAACAACACCCTGGACCTGTTTGAGTCCGCTCAGACTGAGGCTACAGTCAGAACCGCTGAGGAGCAGGTGAGGGTTTGCATGTCATTGTGTGTTTAGGTGTTAATGTTATTGTTTTGTTTCTTGCTTTTTCTGATGCTTCTCTTTATGACAAGATTAGGGATGCAATGATACCACTTTTTCAAAATGTTGTGGTTATCAACATGTGCCCAGAATGTTGTGTGACTCTCCTGAGTAGACACATTTATGTTTTTGTCCCAAATTAACAAGATGACTTTTGATTTTTATGGTTGTGTTAGCTTCAGAATGAGTTTTATAATTTTCTTAACTTTGATTGAACAAGTTCTTTTCATATACTTTGGCATTCTAGGTCTCCCCAGTATGAGAAATGATTGCATTGAAATCATTTAAAAAAAAAAAAAAGTGGGGTCATTCAGAGAGAAAAAAAAGTTAAACTACTTTGATATATTTATTGAGAGAAACCACAGTGGAGTTGACTAGACAGGGAAAAAAAAGCAGAAACCACACATCAAGGTCTTAATGACTCGTTGCAAAAAATGAAAGGCCAGTTTTCACATGTTGTATCACAAGGATCCAAAATGAACTTTTAACCTGCCATAACACTATATTATGTTAGCCTAATTAAAGTCATTTGAAAAAGTACATTGAACAACCCCTGCTTCTGCATTTTGGCTTAGTTTTTGTTAAATTAATAATGACATTGTGTAATATGTGTTGTTGGCATCTGAGATCGTATTGGCTCATTTTTAAACCTGGTAAGGACCAGAACACTTTTTTTTTCTTTGATCAATCTAGAAAATTTGAAATCCTCACATGACCTTCATCCATTGCAGCATTTTGAAGAGACAATTTTAAATATGTAACATCAGGTAGAAAACCTTTAACTCATTCTTTCTGTCTTTAAAACATTGGATATTGTAGTGTAGAAAGCTCTGAAAAATAGTTGAGGGTGCCATCAGTTTCTTCCACTACCTAAATATCAGAAAGCTACAATTTCAAATTATTTCCCAGCCTCTGGCCGATGAAGTAAATTTATTAATCTTTATTTATTTTGCCCTTGGCTGTTGCCGATTTTGAATAGTTTATCAATCTGAAAACCAAAGTGACTCACAGTTTGCAAAAGTGTAAGTTTCTTTGTTCATTTGATGAAATGTTATATGTTACTAAATCCCATTAAGAGCTGAAAACTCAATGTTTGTGCTTCTGTCTGCTACAGAAATAGCTTCAGCATTGTTTGCTTACTGAGTGGCCGTCTATATAAAATGGAAATATTGATACATACTGTCTCTTTTTATGGTTTTCATCAATTTTGAAAACATATGGGGTTAGATATAAGTAGATCATAAGAGGTAATTAACCCTATCATAAGTTTCACTTTTTTGAGACTTTGTCATCAACAAAATGTTTCAAGCTTATTAGTAAGAGCTTTGCAAACACTGCACACACCCAGAGAAATATTTTTTAAAGGTTAATCAACCAGATTTAATTCCAGTTTCCAGTAAATCTTGTTATAAAACTGTACTCCCACTGCATTCCTCTGCACTTTAAATGTCATTATTAATTGTGCAGTTGTTTATGGGGTGTGGTATTGTGACAGATGGTGACGGGACCTTTGATTCGATATGGAAAAGAGAGAAGCCGTTTTACACATTAGATTATTTGTAGAGATAAGACATTTGTTGCAAATAGATTATTCAGGCACTGTGGCTGTTGTTGTGGAAGGAGAGACAAGACACTGCTTGTAGAGAAAGCAAGGCTTTGTGTATTTTGGCCATTCAGAGGCCTTTTGTTTCCTGACTGTCATTTGTTTCGTCTGATGGGACGGAAGGGTGCAGATTTCATTTAGACTGTTGCATTTGCTAATTTGTTTAACTACAGAGCTGATGTTCTGTTTTAGTTCTAAATAACTAAAACATACTGTAGGTATCTTTTGCAGACTTTTTTTTATTTCCTAATTGAGAAGTATAACTTTCATGAAGATGAGCTCTTAATCTCAGATTTTGATCATCATTTTTCCCAGGTTTTACGTGTGTCGGATGAGGCCTCTCCTTCCTCTACATCCTCTTTTGAGACACTTGATATGGAGTCGGTTCCAGCTCCTTACCAAGAAGTGCAACCTCACTGGTTCTTCTGTCGGCGAGCAGATGAAAGCACTTCCTGGCTTCCATTCAGCAGAGAGGACTCTGACAAACTGGAGAATGCCTACAATACTGGTAAGAGTGGCTATGGATTTTACATGTAGTGGGGAGAACAAGTAGTTGATACACTGCCGATTTTGCAGGTTTTCCCACTTGAAAAGCATGTAGAAGTCTGTCATTTTTATCATAGGTACTCTTCAACTGTGAGTGACAGAATCTAAAAAAAAAATCCAGAAAATCACATTGTATGATTTTTAAGTAATTAATTTGCATTTTATTGCATGACATAAGTATTTGATCACCTGTCAACCAGTAAGACTTCCGGCTCTCACAGACCTGTTAGTTCTTCTTTAAGAAGCCCTCCTGTTCTCCACTCATTACCTGTATTAACTGCACCTGTTTGAACTCGTCACCTGTATAAAAGACACCTGTCCACACACTCAATCAAACAAACTCCAACCTCTCCACAATGGCCAAGACCAGAGAGCTGTGTAAGGACATCAGGGATAAAATTGTAGACCTGCACAAGGCTGGGATGGGCTACAGGACAATAGGCAAGCAGCTTGGTGAGAAGGAAACAACTGTTGGTGCAATTATTAGAAAATGGAAGAAGTTCAAGATGACGGTCAATCTCCCTCGGTCTGGGGCTCCATGCAAGATCTCACCTCGTGGGGCATCAATGATCATAGGGAAGGTGAGGGATCAGCCCAGAACTACACGGCAGGACCTGGTCAATGACCTGAAGAGAGCTGGGACCACAGTCTCAAAGAAAGCCATTAGTAACACACTACGCCGTCATGGATTAAAATCCTGCAGCGCACGCTAGCTCCCCCTGCTCAAGCCAGTGCATGTCAAGGCCCGTCTGAAGTTTGCCAATGACCATCTGGATGATCCAGAGGAGGACTGGGAGAAGGTCATGTGGTCTGATGAGACTAAAATAGAGCTTTTTGGTCTAAACTCCATTCGCCGTGTTTGGAGGAAGAAGAAGGATGAGTACAACCCCAAGAACACCATCCCAACCGTGAAGCATGGAGGTGGAAACATCATTCTTTGGGGATGCTTTTCTGCAAAGGGGACAGGACGACTGCACCGTATTGAGGGGAGGATGGATGGGGCCATGTATCGCGAGATCTTGGCCAACAACCTCCTTCCCTCAGTAAAAGCATTGAAGATGGGTCATGGCTGGGTCTTCCAGCATGACAACGACCCGAAACACACAGCCAGGTCAACTAAGGAGTGGCTCCGTAAGAAGCATTTCAAGGTCCTGGAGTGGCCTAGCCAGTGTCCAGACCTGAACCCAATAGAAAATCTTTGGAGGGAGCTGAAAGTCCGTATTGCCCAGCGACAGCCCCGAAACCTGAAGGATCTGGAGAAGATCTGTATGGAGGAGTGGGCCAAAATCCCTGCTGCAGTGTGTGCAAACCTGGTCAAGAACTACAGGAAACGTCTAATCTCTGTAATTGCAAACAAAGGTTTCTGTACCAAATATTAAGTTCTGTTTTTCTGATGTATCAAATACTTATGTCATGCAATAAAATGCAAATTAATTACTTAAAAATCATACAATGTGATTTTCTGGATTTTTTTTTATAGATTCTGTCACTCACAGTTGAAGAGACCCTATGATTAAAAATTACAGACTTCTACTACAGACTTCTTTGAACGTTTGTAACGTGGTGGATGAAGTGTACATCATTAACAAAGAGTGAACTAAAAGCTTTGATTTGTCAGAACAGGACAGTTTTCTGTTTCGTCTTGGTTCTTAATAAATAGGCTTGGCTCGCTGGTAGTTATCAGTATCCTGTGAGCTGTAAACTGTATTATTTTTCTTTCTTTTTTGTGTTTTGAGGGTGAAATATGGTGTTCAGTGGAAGAGGCTTTGAGAAATATACAGAATCCATGTAGTAACTTCAACAAAAAAATATTATCTGTTGTTAAAGCAGTTCAATGTTTTTTCAGTCTTTTACAGACTGCAGAATAACAATATAATCCTGTAAGTAAAATACCGTGAACAAAAAACTTAATTACCAGTTCAGTTATGGTTTACGGTGTAAACAAACTATAGAGGTTTATACAGTCAATTATTTTTAGTAACACCTTTAACCTTAGATATTCCCCATATCTTTTGTCTTAAACATATACAGTTCCACGTATTTGAAAGTTTGTGATGGATCCCTTTACAAGTTTCACCTGCATCAGAGTACTTTCCCTTTTAGGTTTTTAATTGAGCCAAGACTGTGAATATTTTTCATATCTGTTTGCAGTAAAAAATGAAGAGAGGGATGTTGTTGTTGCTGTGGATGGGGAGCGATATGATGTACATTTAAAGGAGAGGATGCGTTATGCTCTTTATTGGGACCAAGCACCCACTGAAGTCCGCCGCTGCACCTGGTTTTACAAAGGAGATAAGGACACCAGATTCATGCCATACACTGAGGACTTCAGCAAAAGTCTGGAGGTAGTGTGATACTGATCCGGAGCTTTCATACCACACTTAACTTTCCCTGTTCCTTTATTTTCTTATTTATTGGTTATCCCATCTCATGTTCTATTTTTTGCAGGAAGCCTTTATGATAGCAGTAACATTGGATGAATGGAAAAGGAAACTGGACTTTCCCACTGGGGAGACTGTCATGTTACACAATCCTAAGGTGAACTGTTAAACTTTTGTACATTTGTACATGTCAAAGCTCCATCATGGGATCCAATATTACACTGCATTAAAATCATGAGTAGAAAGTCATGGCAAATTACATTTATTTTAAAGAAGGATGGCAAAAGCTTACTTGCCAAACACAAACATGCTTAATAATGTTTAAGCTATATATATATATATGTGTGTATATATATATATATATATATATATATATATATATATATATATATATATATATATATATATACATATATGTGTGTGTGTGTGTAAGTGTATAGGTTTTTTGTTTTATTTCCATTTTTAATGTTCTTTTTTTTTCATTTATTTATCTTTTTATTACCCCTTTCTCAGCTTATAATGCAGTATCAGCCATTGGGAATGCAGGATGAGTGGGCTACTTCCCCTTCCGAGCAAATTCGCCCGCGCACAGTCAAAAGGGGAGTTGACAGCATCCCTGTTGAAATCCCTGATGGTATGTCTGTTGATTCAGATTTATTCAAGCATTACCCAGCGACAATATTTCTTACCTAATCAAGCATGTTTATTTCCAGGGGAACCAGAGCAGGTGGACCATCTTGTTTTTATGGTGCATGGCATCGGCCCAGCATGTGACCTGCGCTTCAGATCAATCATACAGTGTGGTAAGTGTATGTTTGTGTGTGTGTATATATATGTGATTTATTCATTTTATGACCCCTTTTGATCTTGTCTGTCTCCAGTAAATGACTTCAGGAATGCGTCGCTGTCACTCCTGGCCACCCATTACAAGCGTGCTCAGCTGGATGGACAAGTTGGCAGAGTGGAGTTCCTTCCAGTCAACTGGCACAGCGCTCTGCATGGAGATGCAACTGGAGTGGACGAGTAAGTATAAGACTGAGTTGTACTATGTCTCTACTATTTTATATCTGTTAACTACTGTACTGAAAGTGGTCCAACTTACTTTTTTCCCCCGTTTGTACCTATCCACTTCCCAGGGACATCCAGAGGATTACTCTACCCAGCATCAGCAGACTCAGAAGTTTCACGAATGACACACTGTTGGACTTATTTTTCTACAACAGCCCTACTTACTGCCAGACCATAGTGGACACGGTGGCCTCGGAGATCAACAAGCTGCATGCCCTCTTTAAGTGCAGACACCCGGAATTCAATGGGCCAGTTTCCATAGTTGGCCATAGCTTGGGTTAGAATGGTGCAAACATCGAAAAACAAGCTGTTTTCACACATGCAATACACAGTGATGTTTGCGACGGTTGGAATATGATCATGCAAATGTATGCAGAATTTGGTTTGGACGTAGCAGATATTATTCAGTGGTATATCGTCTGGAGAGGAGCAGATAGGATAATTTACTGAAAGTATGCATGCTCGTATGTGCTGCTATATGATCTTTTCTATGCCGAGCAGCATGTCAATTCATCATTCAATGATGTTGTCATCATGAAGCCTCATCCATCATTCCTATTCTGTTAAAAAGGAAAAGCTATCACACCATACTATTTTCATCATGTCCTGCCTTTGTGGCACTCTAGATTAGTGCTCTCTCCTGCACTCACTCTGTGAGAAAACTGTGGAAAAAGTCAGGGCCAAACTGTATGTGCCTGAATCTGAACATTTGTAGTTTCCATGTGTGAAAACAGCTGTACATTAACAACCAAGTGGTACATCAAACCGCTGAATATCAACTCTCCTTTTCTCTCTTCTTCCTCAGGCTCTCTGATCCTATTTGACCTGCTAACCAATCAGAAGAATGGATCTGAAATGAGAGTGAGGGTGCAACTTATATTACTCATGAAAGGATAACATTAGTAGATTGACACAGAGGTTGCATATTTCTTTGTATTTAGGAAAGGCTTGTCTCCTTCTATTGTTAAGGTGCCTATTGGTGTGCTGCCTTGTCTAAGCATGGATACACTGGAGCAGACTCTGAACAGATTGGGCCTACAACAATACCTGGATACACTTCAGACAGAAAACCTTGATCTGGAATCACTGGTATCACAATATTCTAATTTATTATGGTCATACAAACAAAGTGTATATTAAATTTTTGTCAAAGTGATTTTTGAAAAATCCTCCTCCTCTTTTAGGCTCTCTGCCAAGACAGTGATCTCAAAGATTTAGGAATTCCTCTTGGACCTCGGAAGAAGATCTTAAACTACATTGGGAGGATGAGGCTTCCAGAGGTCTGCCATAACCCTAAATATTTTAGTTTTTCCTACTTTAGTCCATTTGACCATGACACAGTTGAGTTTTTGTGCGGTGCATGTCCAACCAGTTTAGATAAATTGACTGATTGCTTGCTCCGTCACATGATTTTAGGAGTTCTTTTGAATTTCAATATGTATATACCTATTTGAAAGTAGCAAGTTTGCTATTGACAAGAAATATATGTATACTATTTAACCTAATTTAAAAATAACTGTCTCTTCATTTAAACAGGAGTGTAAAATGGCAGCAGTACAAGAGGGGCAGGAGTCACAAGTTCCACCGAATATGAACAGTGATGGCAAACAGTCTTCAGGATTGCCACCCAAGCGGTCCAGTTTCCACAGAGCACAGTCTATCACCAGTGCTGTTGACTATGAACACTTTGATGTCGGCATTGGACAGGTAGCACACATGGATACAAATAAAGTATGATTTTTATTTAATTCATTTTATTTTTGGGAGGTGAAGCTTTGGTGCATCACCTGTGGTGCTTTTTTCCTCCTCCCGCTTGCCTGGACAGCCCAATGGAGGCATAGCCAAGGGACAGGTGTGTCTTACATGGTGTCCACTTTGTCTCAGGCCTCGCCTCTAGATGTCTCTACATCTCTTGGCAACTGAATTGTTGTGGCATTTTCTGAGCAAAAGAATTTCCATGACAGAGTTGTGCAACCCCAAGTCACACTCTGTATTTGCGCTCACACGTTGTCATTCCTGCATGAGTTGTTATCTCCCCAATTTCTTCCCAAACTACATCTCTTGAGACACAAAAGGTATTATATAATTTCCATTTGTCCGAGTGGATTTATGTGTGTCCTCATAGAACAAGGCTGCCCATTTCTGGTCCTTGAGGACCGCTATCCTCCATGTTTTAGGTGTTTCCCTGCTTCAACACATCTGATTCAAATGACTGTGTCATTAACAGACTTTTGATTTTGATGACATGCTAATGACGGTCCTTTCATTTGCATCAAGCGTTTTGAAGCAGGGAAACATCTAAACCACGCACGACAGTGGCTCTTGAGGACTGGAATTGGGCAACTCTGTCACAGATGGATCACTTTTTAAATCCATCATCAAAAGATGTATTAGCTCAAGTTTCTCACTATCTTCTCTCCATAGGTATCCATTGATTACCCACAACTAGCATTCCACCCTCAGATGTTTTTTGCTTTTGGCTCTCCTATTGGAATGTTCCTCACTGTACGGGGACTTAAACACATTGATCCAAACTATGCCTTCCCAACTTGCAAGAGGTTTTACAACATCTACCATCCAGTAAGTAACGACTATATTATGTAATTATGTATATTTTTACATTTGCTTTTTCTGGTACATTTGCTAGCCCCTCGCCCCAAAATGAGTTCATTAGCTTTTATTTAGCAGTTTGTTTTTTTTCTTTCAATTATAGATATTTTAAAATAATGATGTTTTTGAATGTTGCAACATGTTAAGGTTGAATAATTTTGCCGCACTTGTTGCATCCTATTGTGTATATAAACCAACTTCTACGATCAAAGAGAACCTTTGCTATCAGGCTGGTTTAAGACCACGGTTTTCAGGGGTCAACTCATAGGTGGTGTGTTCAGATTACACAATTTACTGTCTTGTAATCAGGTCTCTTGGACTCTGTTCAGACCTTGTATTAAAATGTCTCCATCCACCCCTTACCTTGGTGATATCCCTTTCAGGATTCCCATCCACATGGTGACCTCACCAGATACTTTGTTCTCTCACTGGATGAGCTTAAACATTTGCAATGACTGGCAAGCACCTTTGATGAGTCCTTGAGTTGTTCACACATAATCTATGGTTGACTTCTGACCACCTGCTATTTAGGATTGATCCTCAGGCCAGCTTTGTGACTTGCAAATGGGGTTTAAAATTGGTAGTCTGAAAGAATCTTAAAAAAAATATTTAAAAATCTTACCCTGCATAATGAAAGAGAAAACCTACTGTCCCTGTAATCCTCATTTAGTATGATCCTGTTGCCTATCGGATAGAGCCCATGATTGTTTCAGAGGTGGATCTGGAGCCGATGCTAATACCTCACCACAAAGGCAGAAAGAGGATGCACCTGGGTACTTTTCTTTCAACACTTGTCTTTATTGGACATACTAATGTATGAGCCTGTGTATAATGAGCCTTTATTCAATGTTTTATTCTAAAAGAACTAAAGGATAGTTTGACCCGAATGAGTATGGATTTGAAGAACAATGTATTGGGATCATTACGGACAGCATGGCAGTCGTTTGCCAGACTACCTGTTACTGCACTGCCCCCTGTGGAGGGAGGCCAAACAACACATGAGGCAAACTCTCCAGAGGCACAGGGTAGGAAAGCACATTTATTAATGTGTGTGTGTGTGTGTGTGTGTGTGTGTGTGTGTGTGTGTGTGTGTGTGTGTGTGTGTGTGTGTGTGTGTGTGTGTGTGTGTGTGTGTGTGTGTGTGTGTGTGTGTGTGTGTGTGTGTGTGTGTGTGTGTGTGTGTGTGTGTGTGTATTGTGTGTATGTACACTTGTGTGAAAAAGTGTTTGCCCCCTTCCTGATTTTTGCATGTTTGTCACACTTAAATGTTTCAGACAACAAACAAACAAATTTAAATATTAGACAAAGATAACACAAGTAAACACAAAATTAGTGTCCGACCGATCAGCCTTTTTTTCGATTATTTCGATCACCGATTAGGGCGAAATCAAAAAGACCGATAGCCAATATCAGCCGATACGATTATTACCCTTTTTTACCTTTTTGGGAGAAAACAAATTTCAATACAAGAATTCATTTAAATGAATGGTGAGCAATTTATTGCTTTAACTAGGAAGGACAGCAATATTCACTTCGCACGGCTCACACATCAAAAGTGCAAATTATGGAACATCAAACAAAACAAGCAGCATTTCAGTTATTAAAAATAACATTAAGTGAATTTTCTCTTTACATAAAATAAAAAAGCTGCCTATAAAAAATTACAAATTAAGAGGAATAACAGCCTCAATTTTAGAACAGTCAGGCACAATACTCCCAATTCCCAGACCCAAACCACAGCAAGTGCCTACTTGGAGGTAGTAACAGTAAGCTAACTAGTACACATGACAAACAACCAAACAGTACAGGTTGTGAAAATGGCTACACAGGTTGTTTTTTTAAGTGCAAATATTTATTTAAGTTTACTTAAGTTTGAGCATGTTGAACATTCTTAATACAAAAAGAAAATGCAGTATTTCAGTAAATTTCTTAATTTTTCTTTAAAAACATTTTTTTTTTCGATTTCGATTTTTTTTGGGGGGGGGGCCGATACCGATTATTAATAAAATTATGAATATCGAATTCGATAATCGGCCACGGTCGATTATCGGTCGCCCACTACACAAAATGCAGTTTTTAAATGAAGGATGAAAGAAAAATCCAAACCTACATGGCCCTGTGTGAAAAAGCGATTGCCCCCTAAACCTAATAACCGGTTGGGCCACCCTTAGCAGCAACAACTGCAATCAAGCATTTGCGATAACTGGCAATTAGTCTTTTACAGCACTGTGGAGGAATTTTGTCCCCCTCATCTTTGCAAAATTGCCACATTGGAAGGTTAACTGCCATTGAGCATTAACTACCGTTTTCAGGGCATGCCACAGCATCTCAATCGGATTCAGGTCGGGACGTTGACTAGGCAACCCCAAAGTCTTCATTTTGTTTTTCTTAAGCCATTCAGAGGTGGACTTGCTGGTGTGTTTTGGATCATTGTCCTGCTGCAGAACCCAAGTGGCTTCAGCTTGAGGTCACGAACAGATGGCCAGACATTCTCCTTCAGGATTTTTTGGTAGACAGCAGAATTCATGGTTCCATTTACCACAGCAAGTCTTCCAGGTCCTGAAGCAGCAAAACAGCCCCAGACCATCACATTACCACCCCCATATTTCATATGTATGATGTTCCTTTTCTGAAATGCCGTGTTACTTTTACGCCAGATGTAATGTGACATACACCTTCCAAAAAGTTAAACTTTTGTCTCGTCAGTCCACAGAGTATTTCCCCAAAAGTCATGGGGATCATCAAGATGTTTTCTGGCAAAAATGAGACAAGCCTTTATGTTCTTTTTGCTCAGCAGTGGTTTTCGTCTTAGAACTCTGCCATGCAGGCCATTTTTGCCCAGTCTCTTTCCTATGGTGGCGTTATGAACAATGACCTTAATTGGGGCAAGTGAGGCCTGCAGGTCTTTGGAATTTGTTCTGGGGTCTTTTGTGACTCTTGGATGAGTCGTTGCTGCGCTCTTGGGGTCATTTTGGTCGGCCGGCCTTCCTGGGAAGGTTCACCACTTTTCCTTGTTTTCGCCATTTGTGGATAATTGCTGTCACTGTGGTTCGCCGGAGTCCCAAAGCTTTAGAAATGGCTTTGTAACCTTTTCCAGACTGATAGATCTCAATTACTTTGTTTCTCATTTGTTCCTGAATGTCTTTGGATTGCAGCATGATGTCTAGCTTTTGAGGATCTTTTGGTCTACTTCACTTTGTCAGGCAGGTCCTATTTAAGTGATTTCTTGATTGAGAAGAGGTGTGGCAGTAATCAGGCCTGGGTGGGGCTGCATTTTGTGCTTACTTGTGTTATCTTGGTCAAATATTTAAATTTGTTTGATAATCTGAAACATTTAAGTGTGACAAACGTGCAAAAAAATACGAAATCAGAAAGGGGGCAAACACTTTTTCACACAACTGTGTGTGTATATATATATATATATATATATATATATATATATATTACATTATATTGTATATTATATGAGAGAGAGGTATTTCAAGGAAGGAGAGCGAGCTGGAGAATGTGGTCGAGATTTAATATGTAACAGAATGTCCACATTCTAATCTGGCATATCTAATATTGTCCTATTGTACGCCTCTCACCCCTCTCTGCATGTCGTTACCCTACCCTTCCTATCTGCTGGCTTCTCCCTCTTCCCCCCTCTTTTGCTACCTTATATTGAACCTCAGCTTCAGCAGCAGATAGTTCTGCTGCTCAGAGGGAAGACAAAAGTGCTGATTTTTGGACTAAAATACTGGAGTGGCCAAAGGCCCTTCAAAAACATTACTTAAAAGGTAAGACAGGGTAGTGATTATACTGAAATGATTTAAGAAAATCAGTACATTCACTCCTTTTAAACAATTGTGACGTTAGTAATCAACAATGTAGCAGAGTATCTGTAAACCCCCAAAGATTTTGTGAAAACCTGTGACTTTATATAAATGGTTTTGCCTTTACATGCATCTTAACTGCATCAGCAGTAATCTGCTTTAATGAATTTATCTTCATAATTTAAAAAATAAATACATAAAGAGGCTGCATGCAATAGTATTTTACTGATTTCTTCTGATAGATGTGATAACTGATTTGGTAATAAAACATTATGCTCAGTTACAGGGGGTTGTTATTGCATTATTGTAGCACATTCACAATGATTTGTCATGCTTAACACTGTTGCCACAGGTTCTCACTGCTCACCTGCCCACAATCCCCCAACATACTTAACCCCTACACCACCTGTTACATGTTTAGAAATTTTAACTGAAACATGAATTTACTGACTCATCCCTCAGGCCTTCTCCTCCCTGTCCTGCTGCAACTGCTTATTGGGTGTATTTACTGAATACTTCACTGATGGTGATATTTAACGCTCTAGTATCTGGCTCAACCAGAACAAGTGGCAATAATACTGAATGAGTTATGACTGTGTTTTGTGGTTTTGTTTTGTAGTTTGACAGTCTGCTGAAACTGAACCTGTACGTGTTTTTTGCTTTTAGAAGATCACCTTTGGTAGGTGCATGTTGGTTCATGTCCTGCAGCTTCCCCACAAAATCTGCCAGTTCATTAACTGACTCAAGGGAAAACAGGTGTTTTAAAAGACTGTAGCGTTAAATGACACGTTTCCCATACTTTTCACAACATGCATGTTAAAGACGACTCATAGGTTTTCATTTGTAACTGTCAAATACTGTAATTTTATTTCACTTTAACAAATGAAAAGTTTTGATGTTTTAATGTCACATTTGCACTCTTGCATAGGGAGATTGTGAGAATTGGACAGTCAGTATGCATGGGAAGCTTAAAGCTAGTGGTTTAGAGTTAAGTATAAATGCATTTTGTTCTTTGTGTGGGGTATTGAAGAGATCACTTCCTTTCTTTCTTTTTTTAGGACAATAATTACTGGTTTCAAGCATAGCATCTCAGAAAAAGGTCAAAGCAAAAAGCTGATTCTGTTGGTAATTGGTGTACCGTACTAGAAATCTATTCAGAAAATGTCAAACCGTAAATCCTTAAGTACTTTGCCATTCAAATAATCCTGAACCATTTCAAGTCTGCTAAACCTTTTTAGACATTAGGTTAAAATTCCTTTACTGAATAGTATATGTTACTGAAATACAACACAAATTCATCTGATCCCTTCAGCCTTTGATATTTTACACATTTCAGTAAGAAAACAAAAAAAAAACACAATTTGAGCTTTTAATAACATTAGTATAACATATTTTGGGCATCTATAGTATAAGAAATATATATGTTCTTTGATCATGCAGGTACTTACAAATGTCATGAGTAGACAGTGAAGGAGTAAGGTGTGATTTGTCAGTCAATGCAGCAAAGTAAAAATAATGTACATTGTGTTTCATTTAGCTTGGTTTGAATGCTAATTTCTGCAGACAGAAGCCACTCTTTTGTGCGTCATCTGATTATTTGTTGTAGTTTTACATGGTACAGTACAATGAATCAAAACAGATAGAGGACGCTGGTATTGTTGTCTGCCTTTTATATCTTTATGCGTATTGTCTTGTGTCCCTGCAGAAATGTTTGTGGAGGCAGAGTCATCAGTATCAGCAGAGCAGACAGACCAGCCAGAGATTAGCATGGGGAAATTGAATGGAGGACGACGGATTGACTACGTGCTTCAGGAAAAACCCATTGAGAGCTTCAATGAATACTTGTTTGCCATCCAGTCTCATCTATGTTACTGGTGAGTCATGTATTTATGTGGAGGAGATGACTGCTGCAATTATTCTCTTATGTGTTTTGTATTACTAATTTATTTGTCACACTTATAATAATTTGTCTGTCTTTCTGTCTGTTAGGGAATCTGAGGACACAGCTCTCCTGCTGCTGAAGGAGATTTATGACAAGCTAGGTGTGGCTTTTGAACAGCCACAACAGTAATAAAGTTGTACAAAAACAGACGTGCTTACATGACACTAACCTGAAAATGAAGGACAACTGAGAAAACCAGAGATTGGACAATCCTTCTCCAGGATGCCTTACTGCCTGCGTGTTAACTGACTGCCAAAAACTCTCATCGTCTAACAGAGGAGGCCATCTGGCTGCAGTTAGGTGGTCTTGGTTTAGATATGTTTGTAAAAAAGGAATGAGGGGGGGCTCTCGATTTTAGTTCTGATAGTTTATTCAGACTCACCAAAGCACCACATATATGCCCCAATTGCACTTTCTTTCATTATTTCACCTTAGTTTGCACTTTCATGTTAAAATCATGACATGGCGGAGAAAAAAATAAGTATGTATGTGTATATATATGTGTATATATATATATATATATATATATATATATAAATAAATAAAATCACGAATGACTAGTATATATTAGTCATTCTTGATTACAAGAAAACACGCACAATGATGTACATGTATATTGCTTAAAAATTGGATTGTATGGAATTGATTTTCTTTACAATTCAGAAGAAAAATATATTTAAAAATTCAGGAATTCAGTCAAACATACTAGATTATTTTCTGTTACACTTGAATATATTTTATTTTAAAAATCGAAGCTGTCTTGACCAAGTCAAGTCCTTTCCTTCAGGCTTTACCTTTTATAAAGAGTTTGCTGAGTTTCTTTTTTTCATTTTAGAAAATGAAAGTGGATGTTTTGTCTGTTACGGGTTTCCTGGCAGCTTTACTCTTTCTTCCTCTATCCATGCCACTTGAAACCTGTAGCAGCGACTCCAGTGTTTTTGCAGTGTTATATTTGTTAGGTTTTACTCCTGTGGTTTCACATAGTTCATGCTGTGTGCACCTTACCTTTTATTAACATTATTTGTTTGTTGATATGTTTGATTATACTGTTCATATATATCTGAATGAAGTAATCCTCGTGAAGAATTATGTCAGAACTGACATGCAGAAATCAAGGTGTTTTAAAAGGACAATGTTTTGTCTTCTTATGGTTTATGTCTGCACTGAAAGTCCATGTGTGTAAAGTATGTAAGGAAATGTCATTTTGACTCGCTTTTCTCCAAGTCAGTGCCATTCCTCCTCTACATTTTTTTTTCAGTTACTGACAGTTTTATTCTTATTCTTTTATTCTTTGGTCCATGACAATGATGAAGTATATTTTCATGTCTGTTAAAACGTGATTGATTTCAAAACAATCTTATAGACAGCCCAAACTTTTGTTTCATCTAAGGGGCCAAATCACATGTATTTCTCATATCAGTTCTTTTGTATTGATTTATTACGGATAACTTCTCTCTGTACTGCATGCATTTCTTTGAATTGTTACAGCAGAGTTTATTTGCATATTCTTGTCTTTGCTTAATTCATAAACCCTAAAATCTTTAAAATTCTCAAGGTGGAATAAGTGGAATTTTTGGAAAACAAAAAAAGTTGCACAAATTTTATTAAAAGAGTACATTTAAAATAATTAGATTATATGTGTTCCAAAGCTTTTTAGATAATTTTATATGAACACATTTGTGATAGTGTCAGCAAATTAGATATGGATTTTACAACATAAGATCCACACTCCAAAGTGTACAAACTTTATGTGACATACATTTTTCGTAATGAGAGTGATTTTTTTATGCACTAGTAGGGATCCATAGACCACCACCACCAAAGCTTTAACTGGCTCCTTACACAGCCTTTTTGGCATATCATCCGCACAATTAAGGAATAAACCTCCTGGAGTGGTTGTTTTTCTTACTTTAGAAGTGTTCTGAACAAAAAGTTACCTTGTTATAATACCTGGTATTATGTCACTTTGAATCTCTCCATTATCTGTTATGAATTTTAACATCTTAACAGTTTCAGCAGATTTTTGCATGATCCCGGTTTTCTCATTTTTTTGTTACCCCTGTTGTGGCATTTGATACTTGTTTAGACATGCTTTAAAACAAAAACTAGACGCACCAATATTGTGGTAACATGTTTTATGTGCCATAATAAAATATTTCTTGGCGTTTGTCGTGTTATTTGGAGTTTACTGGAGCATGATTACTTAGATTCCAAATCACATGCATCTACTGCTATTTGTGTAGTTTTTTTTTTTTTTTTTTTTTTTTTTTTTTTAAATATTGTTGGCATCATGAAGTAACCCATTTTTTAGTAGATTAATCAAAGATTGTGTGGCGTTCAATACAACAACGTTTAGCATAGTGCTGGGCGGTATACCGTTTCATAACGAATACCGGTGTTTAATTTTCTTATGATATGAATTTTTCATATACCGTAATACCGGTGAGTATGTACAGTAGCATACACAACGTTGGGAACGCCGCGTGGACACTGCTTGTGAGGGGACTGTTTAGCAGTAGTGATGCACCGTTTGTTCGGTAACCGAAATTGTTCCGCCGAAAATGGCAAAAAAAACACTTTCGGTGTTCGGTGGAATAAGTGGGAAAAAACCGAACAATTAATAACGGCGTTGTAATATAAGGAAATAGGCTGACCGCTCCCGTACCGGTTGCGCACCACAAACATAAATCGTTGGCCAACCAAAAAGTAACCACATAAGAATTTTACCTAACATTCACCAGGAGGTGGAACCAAAACAACATAATGCTGGGAAATTAAAAAATGTTCAGTTTTTTATGTTCAATAAATATATTCTACCTTGCAATTTTGTAAAATATTTTTTTCTTTGAAAAGCATGCCTAAATCAAATTTATTTTATTTGATTTGACAGTAAAATAGGCCATTCTAAGCCAATTTACTGCAGCAATTCCTTTCCAAATCATTAGAAAATGTGGTTAACACCCAGTTGTGCATGAAAAAAAAAATACCGTGAAACCGATATAATTTTGAAAAATACCGTGAAATAAATTTTTGGTCATACCGCCCAGCACTAGTTTAGCACCATAGCTGCTTTCACTTGTCACCAAGTCTGGTCCTCAAAATCTGCTGTCCCGCATGTTTTGGATGTTTCCCGGCCTCAGCACACCTGATTCTAATTAACGGTCCTCATCAGCTTCTTATCAAGGTCTGGACAGCTCTGTGGACGCAGCTCCTTGTATCACGGTGTGCTGAAGCAGGGTAGCATGTAAAACATGCAGGACAGTACATCTCGAGGACCAGGGTTGAAGACCACTGCGAGTGTCAAATGTGCGTTTTAATCTTAAATCAGGTGAACCTGTCGGCTCGAGCATGCGCAGTTGATTTTGACGTGCGTCTTTGGGCAACAATGAGGCAAGTTCAAATCGTAAACTAACATTTCTGGTCCTGTCATTTAAAGCTTTTTGTAACGCAAACGTTTTTAATATATTTGTCATTTTATTATTTTTTTTAAAACTTGTGCTTTTTATTATTTTCACCTCCTTTTCTTATCATTTTATTTCATTTATTTGTTATTTAAGCGTACTCTTAAATCAGCAACTTGTGCTTTTTATTATTTTACCTTTTCTCATAATTTTATTTCATTTTATTTGTTATTTACTGTCTAATTATGATTGTGCTATATAAATAAACTTGCCTTGCCTTATAGCGTTTAACGACAAGCCATTAAAAAAAAAAAAAGTTAAAGCTTCAATTCCTCGTTCAGGCCGTGAAGACGCTGCAGGTCAGTCGGATTCAGACTTTGGCGTGTTGCGGAACACTTTAGATTTAGTTTTACACGGATTTTTGAGCATTTTATACCCCAAAATGGTGGCAAACTAGTTATTTTTGCCTAAAATGAAACTCACCGTTTTATCTCGTGAATAACCTTTGAATGGCTCAGTCACATCACGAAACTATTGGAAACTCCCTAGACACTAGGGAGTGTTTCTTTGTTTTATTTTTTACAGTCCAAAGTATTCTTTCAATATGCTTTAAAACCTTTAGTTGATTTATTTAACAGTTTGTCCTGTAGTTTAATTCCCCCACCAGTAGATGGCACTGCAGCACCCTCACTCCCAGCCTCAGCTCTGAAGTTGCACAATGTTTGTGGTTGTTTGTCGTGTAGAAAATATGAAGAGGTCACTCAGAAATTAAGATGTTCATGTGATTCATTTCAGCAGGGGGAAAGTTAACCAAGGGTTCTCTGTAGTTGTCAAAGAGCGTTTTATCCTGGATCTGGGCATGACTGAGTGACCCTTCAGTAGTCTGAGGAGTTGAGTCATTCCTCATTTAATCCAGAGACTGGGGGCCGATAAATAGTCTTCCTTATTTACAAAATGTATAAAAGAAAGACATGATATGTTATCATATATTAGATAACGCATTCCATGGCGTTCTTTTATACATTTTGTAAATAAGGACATAACTATTTTTTTTCTCATCCTAATTGGGTTGTTTGTTAGTCCTAATCAGTTTATCAGTCTGGCACAGGATATTTGTTGCATTTCTACCACTCTTGGCGGTATCTCCCATCTTCAGTTTGTGACTTCCAACCCATACTCTGTACAGATGTTTATTTAAAACTGTTCCCAATTATAAAGCTTCAGGGCTACAGACCAGCCTATTCTTGCCACTTCTTCAATCTGCCGTTGATACATGGCATCAATTGGCTTCTCTTACCATTATGCTTTCTTTTTCCTTCATCTCTTCTTCCTCTTAACTGGATTTCTGCTGCTTGAGATGTTTTCTCAGCGATTCATCATGAGAGGCCCTTTTCTGAATGTATTTCTGGATGATGGGGACTTTTATACTCGCTGATCCCTGGCCTCCCTCTTTCTGTTCCATGAGTCTTGTGGTGTTGGAAAATCTTTCTATTAATTGCATTTTTTTTATAAGGTTTTTTTTTTTGTTTTTTACTTCTTTTTTTTTTTCATCAGTGGTTTCCATTTTTCTGCTAAACCAGTGGGGTACCTGACTGGCAGGGCTGGTTGTATATCTCTCATCATCATCCTGGAACCCCCCGCCAAAAAAAAAGTCCCAGGGGAAAAAAAACCCCCCCACACAACTTAATGCCTTTCATTCATATTTTGTTGTTTTGATATAGTTTTGTTTATTTATTATTTTATTATTATTTTGATATAGATACAGTCAGTCCGGAAAGTATTCAGAACGCTTCACTTTTCCCACATTCTTTTATGTTACAGCCCTATTAATAGGAATAAATAAATTTTTTGTCTCAGAATTCTACACAAAACACCCCATAATGCCAACATGAGAAGTTTTGATGCGACTTTTGTAAATTTATTAAAAATAAAAATAACAAGAAATCATATGAGCATAAGTATTCATAACGTTTGCTTAATACTTTGTAGAAGCTCCTCTAGCAGCAATTACAGCCTCAAGTCTTTTTGAATAGGTTGCTACAAGTTTGGCACACCTATTCTTGGGCAGTTTTGCCCATTCTTCCTTACAGACCCTCTCAAGCTCCATCAGGTTGGATGGGGAGTCGGTGTACAGCCATTTTCAGACCTCTCCAGAGATGTTGGATGGGATTCAGGTCTGGGCTCTGGCTGGGCCACTCGAGGACATTGACATGGTTGTTCTGAAGCCACTCCTTTGATATTTTGGCTGTGTGCTTTGGGTCGTTGTCCTGCTGAAAGATGAAGTGTCGTCCTAGTCTGAGGTCAACAGCACTCTGGATCAGGTTTTCATCCAAGATGTCTCTGCACATGGCTGCATTCATCTTTCCCTCACTCCTGACTAGTCGCCCAGGTCCTGCTGATGAAAAACACCCCCACAGCATGATGCTGCCACCACCATGCTTCACTGTAGGGATGGTGTTCTCCAGGTGATGAGCGGTGCCTGGTCTCCTCCAAACACGACGCGTGGAATTCATGCCAAATAGTTCAATCTTTGTCTCATCAGACCAGAGGATTTTTTTTCTCGTGGTCTGAGAGTCCTCCAGGTGCCTTTTGGCAAACTCCAGTCGGGCTGCCATGTGCTTTTTAGTAAGGAGGGGCTTGCGCTTGGCCACTCTACCATACAAGCCTGATTGGTGGATTGCTGCAGAGATGGTTGTCCTTCTTGAAGTTTCTCCTCTCTCCACAGAGGAACGCTGGAGTTCTGACAGAGTGACCGTCGGGTCCTTGGTCACCTCTCTGACTAAGGCCCTTCTCCCCCGATTGCTCAGCTTAGGCGGGCGGCCAGCTCTAGGGAGATTCCTGGTGGTTCCAAACTTCTTCCATTTAAGGATGATGCAGGCCACAGTGCTCACTGGGACCTTCAAAGCAGCAGAAATGTTTCTGTACCTTCCCCAGATTTGTGCCTCAAAACAATCCTGTTTCGGGGGTCTGAAGACAATTCTTTTGACTTCATGTTTGGTTTGTGTTGCAACATGCACTGCCAACTGTGAGAGCTTATACAGGTGTGTGTCTTTCCAAATCAAGTCCAATCAACTGAATTCACCACAGGTGGACTCCGATTAAGCTGTAGAAACAACTTGAGAGAGATCAGTGGAAACAGAATGAACCAGAGCTCAATTTTGAGCTTCATGGCAAACGTTCTGAATACTTATGCACAGGTGATATTTATAGTTTTTTATTTTTTATAAATTTACAAAAATCATAACAAAAATTCTTTCTTGTTGTCATTATGTTGTGTAGAATTATGAGAAAAAAAATGAATTTATTCCTATTATCAATAGGGCTGTAACATAAAAGAATGTGGGAAAAGTGAAGCGTTCTGAATACTTTCCGGACTGACTGTAGATAGATACATTTTTTTATTGTACCCTTGGCTAAATTTGGTTTACAGTGAGTGCTTCCTCCATACAATCTAAAACCATACACTCAACAACACAGGATAAGATAAAGTGACGACAGTGCTTTGGCTAAAAGAACAAAGAACAAGAAGGACGGCCCCAAGATAAGAATCAAGATAAGTTAAAACATGAGTAGATAAAAACATTAAAATATTCAAACCAAGCCAAAGGATAAAAAATGTGCCTTTTCATAAAAACAAGATAAAGGAAACAATACAAAACATAAATACAAGGTTATGTTGCAGTTCCCTCACTTGTTGATAGCACTGATGGCTGCTGGTACAAAGCTGTTTTTGTAACGTTTAGTTTTGCAAGCAGGTACCGTGAACCTCCGACCTGATGGGAGCAGCTGAAACTCACATTTAAGAGGGTGGGAGTTGTCTTTTACAATAGAGCCAGCTATCCTCTGTAACTGTTTAGAATACAGGGATTCTGGCTAAAACTGAGACTCACCAATCAGCTTGCTCGACCATTTCACGATTTGGTATAAACAATTTTAGTTTTTAAGGGACACATTTCCAAACCATGAAGCAAGACAAAGATAAAACTGATTCTATAAAAGCACGATAAAACAAGATCACCATGGTCCTGGCAATGTTAAAAGTAGACAGTTTTCTCAGACAAAACAGGCGCTGGCGTCCCTTTTTGTACACAGCTTGACAGTTTGCCTCAAAGTTCAGTTTGTTGTCGATGACAGTTCCCAGATATTTATATGTGCTGACACACTTCACTGTCTGACCCTTTAAAACTGTAACCTCTTGGTTGCGAGCACTGTTTTTGCGTTTGTATTATCATTTCTTGATAGGTTTTATTCAGTGCTGTTATGTTTTGCACTCCATCTTCCTCTGTAGTTTTAATGCAAAAGGGTGAAATGCATGTGCTTAACAAATGTGAATATGTCAACAAACTGAGAACCCTTACAGTGAAAGGCACGCTGTATTGTTACTCCCCTGGATTTGGCCTGCAGGGGGGAACTTTGGGAATGTGGTACAACAAGTGGAGCTGTGTTTTATCCTGGCAACTCTTTCTGCATCATTCCCTCCCCCTGGATCTTGGATCTGTTATTCAGCTGACTAACAATAGAAAAGAGTCTTTCTCCCTTGAACAATACTCTCAAGCCTGCCAGATACCCCCCATGACATACATACACCTACTCGCACTCTTTCTACCCCCACCCCATTCGTTTTCTGGTCTTGGTATTTGTATTTATTCATTTTGACCCCCCGTCACACACCCCACCCACATTCAACCTTTGTCTTTCCTCATCTAAAGGATTTGCTTTACCTCATGAAGGAACATAAACTGCCGTGTGTGTGAGAGAGAGAGAGAGAGAGGGAGATGTCAGAGACTGAGAGGTAGAGCAGGGAGGCGGGACCGTTCATGTGTAGTGTTCTTGATACAGTAGAGCATCAACAGAGACGATGGAAGAGAAAAGACAAGAAGAGCAAAGCGGCTGGTTGGTTAAATAACACTTAGTAATGATAAGCAGCACGTCGCGGGGCTGTGACACTGCGGCAGCTCATTCAGAGGGGAAGGACAGGTGAACCTTTTGAAAGGACTACGGGATATTCAGAGCATCTGGCGTAAACCTGAAACAAACACAGCAGACCCCGCTGCCATCATGGGGGGCTCCCTCAGCCAGCACAGGAAAGGATCCGTCAGCTATCCTACGAAGAAGGACAGCATGTAAGATCAGAACTGTCATTGTTGTACATGTCACTGTCTAGATCTTGGTGGCTTTTGCTTAGGATGGGAAAATAAGTGAAAGATAAAGACTTTCAAGGGAAACGCAAAGACTTTCTCCGCTAAACTGAAAGCAAATTAGCTCAGCGTTAATAGCTCCTGCTGCTGTGCTAGATTGAATACTATTCAGGTATTCAAATCTGAGGAAAAGCAGAGGTCGATACTGGGGTGGCACAGCTGAAGACTTGGCAGAGGGACTAATGTGATACGGATGAGCTGATCATCATGCTCTTGAAATTAAGTCTCCCAACTGCCTCACACATACTGCTGTTGTAACTTTCATAGAGGAGAATTATGCTGATTTATTTTATTAATTATGCATCTGTGGCTCTAATTCTTAAGAGCTCTGTTAATCTTTCAAGCTGCCGAGTTTATTACTGACATATCAAGTATAACAAAGTCTCACATTATTCATTCACTGTGTTTACTATCCTTGAAATAAAGTGACATGTTTGAGCTGCAACTGTGTTGATATATGACAGAATGTAAGGAAAGGGAATGAAGACGTAATACCAAGACATTTATCATAAGTTTTTTTTGCCTTTGATGAGCTAGAGCTAATGCTTTGTCTTTAAAATGTTTGCCAGTAGTTGGCTCATTCAGTGCATATACAATAAATGTTGAGGTTATGTTATATTCACCCACTTGTTTCTTAGATTTCTCTTTGGTTCAAGTCATCATTCTGAGTTTTGATAGGCATTGCTGGCATTTTTTGAATCAGTTGTTTTAGATATGACAGCGACACACCGAGGGCAAAAACATGCAAGTTTTACCAAGAATCTGAGCCATCTGAGGGAGTGTGTAATACTCGTTGATATTTTGCATATTTAGGGGGGGGGGGGCATACCTCTGGGGAAAAAAAAAAGGAACGCGAACCATGTATGGACTAATTTTAGTCAGCTTAATCATCCATTTTTATGCCTCTTAACTGGAGCAGTCTTGAATGTGCTGCTCTCCAGAAGCCCGCTGTAAGCTGCTCAGTTGGGACCAGACTGACCTGCATTCTGGAGCTCCTTACTTTCTGCAGTAGTATTAAAAACATTTGTCATTTGAGATGCATGCTTTCCGAATGCATAAAAGCAAAATTTGAATAATACATAAACCTTCACTGATAAGGCTTCATAGCATAAAAGTATAATTTCACAGCTGAAAGTAGTAAAGGCAACATCAGGAAGCTTTCATTTGCAGCTACTTGCTATAGCTGATAAGTATATTTCTGTGAATCAGGATTTTAGGTTATTTCTTACAGGTTAAAAAAAAAAAAAAAAAAACTTAAACAAGATCAACTTGTAAGACGGCTTGAATATAATCACCCAAACAATGATTTTTGCCTCAACACAAAAAAAGCACATCAAATGAACAGAAACAAAGACATAAATCAGGACAGTAGGGGGTGTGTTGTGTCCCTGCTCTGTGCGTGCATGTGTGGATAATGTATATTGTCTGGGAATTGTGTTCACATCACCACCATGAACAATAGCTCAGCCGGTGTCTGTGAGTAACTACTCTGGGTTAAAGCCTCTACTCTTCCTCTGCTGCTGCCTCATTCTTTCCCCCTTTGTTTTTCCTGCCATTGTCAGTTAAGTTGTCCTGCTGTAGCTCTGCTCTGTTATCTCTGTGCTAGTTTGCAGATAGCTGAGAGTTCTCTATAAAACATGAGACATCAGTGATGTTGGCACTGCCCTGCTTCATCAAAGAGCCTACAGTACACCAATCACAACATTTTCTGTATAGTTTTTGAGCCTCCGATGCGGTGGAACGCTAAGCTGTATTCAAGCATAAACATCCCTTTTGGTACAGTCTTTTCTACCTATCTTAACATGTCATCTCTTTATTGATGTTTTGATTGAGGTTAATGAAGCTGTCGCTGCTACCTCAGTGGTTGCCATGGTTACTTGAAATCCTTGTCAGCTGTGTTCAGGCCCCTAAGTGACTTCAGACTTGCCATGCATGCATGCAGCCTGGCTCTCTTGCTTTTTCCCCCCCTCTATCATTGTTTCTTGTCTCAGCTCTTTTTGACTGAATCAAAAGACTGCTGTCAAGTATCGACCAGTCTTGTATATTTCTGATGTGAGGAATCTGAGTCCAGTCAGTACCACTAGATGGAGCCCCATCATACAACAAATCCACAAATTCTGCCAGACAATACATGAGTTTATCCATTTCCCTTTTTGTATATTCATGCAAAACATGTGATAGATATGCTCATGTGCAAAAGCTTTGTTTGGAAGGTTTCTTCTATTCAGCGGTTCATGGTCTCACTCCCACTCAGATTACCCTTGTAATTAAAACAACCCGTATAGCTGAGGTAGTACAGTAACTTCAAAGCTGTCTGGACTTTGGCTCATCACCAGAAGAACTTGATACCACTATTACTGACCTTAACATTGCATCCTTGGTGTTTGATATCTGCACCGGATAAACATTTGGGGCCATTTTACGTGGATTTATTCATGCAACCCTTAAATTGAACATGACAGGAGTCTAAAATTAAATAAAAGTTGTAATTAAATGCTGCAAATTGAAACCGTCCAACAGAAAACACAACAATTGTGTTTTACGGAAGATAAAAAGGTAAAATTTGACTAAAAGGCAGTGTCTGAATTTAAAAGTCATGATAGTTTAGCTGTCATCCAGAGAACATTTGTCCTGCGGCACTTAAATACAGCATTTGTGGAATATAACTGAATGCAAAAATGCAGTTCAACCACAACATGAAGGCCTTCTTCCTGATAATGTGCTGGCCATCCTTTTGCCACCAAACAAACCCAAACCTGTTGGGGTTTGGACTGTAGCGGAGCCAGAGGGGGGGCGAGGGGGCGGGCGCCCCGGGGCCCACAAGCTCATAGGGCCCAATGATAGGGTCCCGTTTTGTGTGATACGTTCATATATACTCGTAAATTGTAGGTTATAATTACGATAAAATGTGCATTGTGCGGCCAGTGTAGGCTAATTCTTACTTTACAACTGTCCTGAACGCATTGGGGCTGTGAGCCAACGCTGATTGGCTGTAAAGCCTGATTTATGGTTCTGCGTTAAATCGATGCAGAGCCTACGCCGTAGGGTACGGCGAAGCCTACGGCGTAGGGTACGCGGCGACGCGCACCGTACGTGCGCATCGCTCTGCGTTGGTGTAACGCGGAACCATAAATCAGCCTTAACAGTTACAGCCAATTTGCCGACTCGGCAAATTTGCGGCCATGAAGGAGACGAGCGCTAAACTTTAAAAGAGGACTAAGCATGTACAAAGTTTTATGGAAGAGTCGACTGCCATTGTTGAGTCAGTGGAGCCTTCATAAATAATGTCTTCATCAGAATGTTGTGGTAGCCTTGACCACCTGCCTATCTGAATGTGCTTTGTGTTGTTGTCAACTAGACCGCCGAGTCTATTCTCTATTATAGAGCTCAGAAATTATGTTATAGACCGCTGTGTCTATATCTATCTAAATCGATTGTAATTTTAGACCAGTTATGTTGGTTTTTTTTGTATTTAAGCTGTATCAAAGATGGAAGTGTGTGTGTGTGTGTGTGTGTGTGTGTGTGTGTGTGTGTGTGTGTGTGTGTGTGTGTGTGTGTGTGTGTGTGTGTGTGTGTGTGTGTGTGTGTGTGTGTGTGTGTGTGTGTGTGTGTGTGTGTGTGTGTGTGTGTGTGTGTGTGTGTGTGTGTGTGTGTGTGTAAGCTTGTGACTTTACTCTGCTTTCTGCAGCATAGGCCTATAGGCTTGCTTGGCTCAATAAAAGTGAGAATAAATGTTGTTTGATGGGTGGAATGAGGTGTTGTTGAACGTTAAAATGACTATCATAAGGGCCCATGGAGAATGTTCCGCCCCCTCTGTACTGAGACCCGCGCTCCGCCACTGGGTTTGGACATGGGATATCTGGGGATTCAGTGTCTGAAATAAGAAGCTTGGCTGGAGATTCCTCTGGTTTCTGTGTGTATTTGGAGCAATGTTTAAATCATGTTCAGGAATGCTAAAACTCAGTTTCCAAGCAGAGTATTGCATCATAACAAGATCATCAGTTTAGTAGTTTAATCTGCACTGGCAAAGGCAACATTGTCATTGTCCTCTATAATCTTCCATGCCAATCTACTCATTAGGAGGGAAAAAAGGACTTTAAAAGTTGACCTTCTGCTTACCCCATTCAGACCTAGTGCTGAGTTAAAAATGGCTTTCCAAACACTGAAGATTTATAAAAAAAAATGTTTTTAAAGCTTCAAACTATTAAAGTAGCACAACTTAACTTTCAGCTTTTGTTGAGTTTGGCGGCTCCTTTGGATAAAAGCGGTAGTGCTTTACCAGAAAGAACACTACATTTCCCATGAGCACCAGCGCGTACTGCCGGAAAACTCCTGTCCCGGTCACGTGCATTTGTTTTGATAGTGAATGAAGACGGGATGGACTTTCAAAACTACTTTTCTGTTTCACCAAGTGAACAGACGGAACGCAAAAAAAAAGATGTTAAACTGCTGGAAAGGAACTGGAATTTACCGGGATACCTTAAACAAGGAAGCCAGGGAGCGGTATATGGAGAAAATAATGATTATTAATGGTTTGGGTTCATATGAAATCCCTATCAAAGAGTGGAGCTCCGATGACGACTTACTGCCGCAGTTCTGCACAACCAGCGTCTTCGGCTACCTTGTTTAGGAGTGTTTGGCAGCTGCTTTGGTAAATGTTTGACTCGCCATGTGTTTCAATAAATGTGTATAATAGTACAACATACAGTACATGTTTTGTATCACTCTTACTTCTATTTTCTTTTTTTTTGACTGTTATATTATGCTGAAGAGGCTCCGAGGCGTGAGCAATATTTTTGTTTTCCTCGCGAGATTATTTTTTTCCTCTGCAGCTACAAATAGAGTTAATATTTTTTCCTCAACAAACTAGTTTTATCTGAAGATTAGGTTTAATCACACCGCAGAGAGCTGGCCAGCAACTGCGTTTAGCTGGAGAAGTGGGGAATAAAACCCGTGTGAGTGAGCCGACCCCGGTCTGTGTGAGTGTGTGTTTGTGATCATGTGTGGAAGGTGTTTGGTCGTTACAGACGCGATCCAACTGAGCCGACGACTCCTTTACTCTGTTATCTCAGATACTCGGCCTCCCTGGTTCTTCCTCCAAGCAGGAAAGCGGTGAAAAGTTAAACCATTAGCGATCTTTTCCCCACGTCTGTTGTGTGTGTGGAGCTGCTGCAGCTACAACACAGCAACGGGTTACCAGCTTCGGCTGAGCTCTGCGCTCCACGCCCCGCCCATTTTCGTCTCGACTACGAATCGGGAAGGAGGGGGAAGTGACGTATGCCGTAAAGCAGTGTGTAAAAAAAAAAAAAAAAAAAGCCGTAAAAATGTGTAGTTTTTTAGTGTGGCAGGGTTCCTACCATGCGCCTCAAAGTTACATAGTGCCAGTGAAGGCGATGCAGACCCCCTCAGACCATGACAGAGGTGTCATTAAACGTGTTGGAAGTTGATGTACCATCACAATGACTCTGGAAATATGATATTAAGGTGGAAAAGTTACATAGTGCTGCTTTAAGAGGTTTGTTTTATGCTTTTATTGTAAATTACTGGTATATACATGATAATAGTTGATGTGACATGCCTGTGCGTCACTGCAGGTTTGAAAGGTAAAAACACACATTAGTTTCATCCGATTAAGTTATGAGACTGAATGACATGTGATTTTTAGCCCTTTTGGTTACATATTCTATCTTAATAAACGATGGTACTGCTAATACGGTACTCACTGATAGTTTAAAAGAAATCTAGCTGGATCGGTGGTCTTGGGTAAATCTAGAGTCGAAAGTGATGCTACAGTAAGATTCAAACTGACTAACCTTGGGTCAACATGCTGGTCATTGAGAGCAGAGATAAACAGTTGAAATACCTTGCTAATTCCCTTTCGGTGTGCACACATTTATAACAGTCTCATTCAGTATCAGATTCCCTCTGTTGTGGCTTGCAGTGGTGTTTACTATGGCTTATTTTATTCTTAGCTCAAAACTCCACATGCTGCCTTCAGTCAGAATCTAATTAATTTTCAGGGATGTGGATTCTTGCTGTATTAACTGACTTCAAAGGCATAAAATAGCCAAGGTCATGTGTGTTTGATTGAATATGGGGTATTATATTCTATACTGGGCTCTTTATGTGTGCTGAGCTGGCAGCGTGTATGCCTGAGTGGGTTTTACCAGTGGCACTGCTATTTGTGGTTTGAAGGTATTGCATAAGAGCTGATTCTTTCTCCTCTTTATTTCTTCTCCCTTTTTTCTCTGTGGTTCATGACTTTAGTAGGGAAAGAGAGAGGGAGGCATTTTCCCCACTTCATCTCTGCATGCCGTTCTCCTGCGTGTGTTTAAGAGCATGTGTTGCCTGTGAAACAGATTTCCCATCTAGAAACACATTTACAGCTTCAAGGTGTGGCAGGTTGAATGGTTCAGTGTCCCTTTTTTTCTGAGGGGGGGTGTTGTCTCCAGGATGATCTTCTGTAACAGGTTTGTCTTCTAACTGTCCTGACACACAGATAAGGAAAACTACTATTAGGAATGTTAAAGAAGCATAAACACCTCTAGATTTATAGCATTCCCAACACTCATTTTCTTTTAATATCTTTTCATCCTAAATATTCCAGTCCTCTTGTTTAGTCCGTGTGTCTCCATTTCCCATCTTAATTGGAACTACTTTCTCTCTGCTGTGCTTTGTAATGTCTGTTTTAGGCTGGCAACCACTGAACAGAGCTTCTTTCTCTGTGTTCAGCAGTCTGTAACACGATGTGTGAGTGCGTTGGTTCATCTCATCGCCTGTGTGTCTGTGAAGCATCTCGGTGATTATATATCCTTTCATCTCATGTGTGTCGTGTGTGAGTTGTATGTCTTTTAAAAAGGGATGCTAATTCCGTTTCTTTCTCTGTTCACCCTTTTTTTCAAGGCGTCTGAATCATTCTTCTGTTATTAGATTAGACGCAACGACAACAACACACAACTCACCCGGTCTCTTGTTTCTGTGTGTGTGAGGAAGAGATGTACGCGTTTGAAAGCCTGGAATTAGAGTTACGTAAGCCAGCGATGACCAGCCTCAGAGGCACATGTGTCAGCAGTGACGAGGGCTTTCATCTAAATCACTTTTCTTCCCGGCTGATCGGCAGCTTCATCGTCACTGCTGAAGCTGGATTTGTTGTGTGGCCTGAATATTTTCAATGAACAACAGACCCTCAGTTGGTTTCATTATACCTTGGGGGAGGCATCAGCGACTCGTGTTAGATTTCATTGGAGTTATACGCTGTGCACAAATGGAGCATTCTTAGTCCTCATTAAAAATATTTGTGCTTGTTTCCTCTTGTCATCAGGAGAAAAGAAGCAGGCAGTAATTGGTCTCTTATTTTAGAAAGGCTCTTTGTTTTTTTGCTAGCTGTCTTTATTGCCAAGTAAACAAACCACTGTATTAACAACTCAAATGACCTTTTAGGGTAGCTTATGGACTCACTGGAAACATGGTGCATGGGAAAAACAGCTGCACAGCAATAAAAATGTAAAAGAATGTAGTTTATCTGGAAATGTACATAGGAAAGGCTTTGTTATTTGATTTTTAGGCAATAGTTGGCTTTTGAGGAAGGTATATTTTCGAAAAATGTTGTTAAATGCAGAAGCAATTAATTCAGTAACTTGTATAATATATTTACATTTTTCAAAATAGACTCTGCTCTTTCCGTCTGCTCTCTCTTTGAGACATAAACCTCTGGTAATGTCTGCCCCAGAGAGCCAGCCTCTCTTTGTGTCTCTTCAAACAGGAAACATTACCTCTGCTCTAACGCTTTTCTTCTCCCTCACGCTCGTCAAACCCGGAGAGCATTGTGGAGGGGGAGAGGCCAAGCAGGCGAGTTAACAAACACGTGGGAGCAGAGCGAGCTGATGTGTGTTAACAGGCTGATGGTCCACCCAGTCTGAGTGTGGAGAGGGAGAGGGAGTGACTACTGATGCTCCAGTTAATCTGCACCGTGAGAGTCAGTGCTGTGGAGAGCAAAGCGGCAACAGGAGCAGCTGCAGCAGCATGAGACGCCTTTTTTCTCGCACGAGCGTCAACAGCACAGAAGAGCAGGATGGGAAAGCTACGCAGCTGAGCAAGAGGAGGAAGTGAATGTACCTTTCTAGAAAGCGAGACGGTAGACGGCTCAACAGCCCCGTTTACTCGCAGTTGAAAGACTGTTTTTAAACTGTGGAAGATCACAGTGTTTCCTTCTTGAGTGACAGCGACAACAACCTAAACAGATCCAGAGGAGGAGGAGGTTCACTGTTAAATCGTAGAGGAGGCACCAGATCGGTTGCAGAGATGTCCTGGTTGTCTCCGGTTCAGTGGGCCAAATGGACGTGGTCAGCAGTGACCGGAGGTGCAGGAGGCGATGGACAACTTGGAGAAAAGGATGACAGAGAGGACAAGTAAGAGGGCTCGGTCGATATTAGTCCACGTATGTTGGAAACGGAGGACAAAAAGATGGGTGGTTTTGTAAAATAAGACAAAAATGCTTGTTTGTCCCACTTGGATAGATGGATGGATACAGATTAGGAATATGGGAGTGTGTGTGATGAGATTCCCCTGAGTCATACTGACAGGTGGCGGATATATACAGAGGGAGGAAGGGAGGGAGAGAGAGGGGGAGAGAGAAAGAGGGAGGGAGAGCGAGCATCACAAATGATTAAACTGAGCGTTACTTTGCTTTAAAAATAAGATCTAAAAACTGTTCTTAATGCTGACATGAAAACATTCTGATGTGTAGCTGCTTCATGTTCACCATCCTGCTTCTCTTGAGAGGTCAAACAAAATATAACTGTGTGTGTGTGTGTGTGGCAGTTGGGAAGCTGATCTTGAAAGCTGGTGAATGGGATAAAAGGCCACAGTTTCTAAAGCTTTTGTTGTTTTTTTTCCCTGTCCATTTCTAGTTTCTAAGTAACCATCCAAGACTGCAGCCATTGGGGCCATCACTGGGATATGGCCTGGTGTGTGTGTCCTTATTTGTATAAGGATTAGCTCTGATGTTGTTGTAAAACCCGGGTGTGTGTGTGCACGTGTGTTGGTTATCAGAAATGAAGTGTGCTAGGATGCTGGCTTCATGAACTGCGCCCCTCGAGCTGTTTTTCATTAAAGTGCGGGTGTTTTGATGTGCGTTCAAATGGCTGGGAATGGGTGCACACTCACGCAAACTCTTGATGTTCATGTCCCTTCCCTTGTTGTTGTCGTTTGCTCACAGTTGATTGATAAACTTGGGCCGGGTGTCTAAGCAGCACACACGGCAGACCAAGAATTGGTGTGTTTGTGTGCGTCACTGTGGTGGGACACAGTGTTTCGTTGTTGAGGAGCAAAAGGATGCAGGTGGCCTTATAGGGCTGTATTTCCTCTCCTCTCCCTTCCTCAGACTTCCTTTAAAATAAAAGCAGCCTGTTTATTTTGAATTGGATTGAACTGTGAAATGCATTGTTTTTTGTGTGTCTTTAGGAAAATGGATGCTGGAAAGCCAGCGGATCTTTGCAAGAGAAGCACATGCAATATATGTAGTTAGATTAGTTCAAAGCTCAGAAAGCATAGCTGAAATACTGATTTGTTTCAAACAGTTTTGATTGTTTTTGTTTGCGTTTCCCAGTGTCAGCACTTGTTTGACGTCCCCCACTTGAAGCTTTGTCCCCTTTTTAAGTCTCAGTTTTTAGGAGTAGTCTTTATTTTTGTTTGTGAATATGAGTTTACTAAAATGCAACATGAAATATGTTATTCCTCCCTGCTACAGTTCAGACTCGGAGGGGGCCTTCGATACTCCAGAGGCCGAGTCTCCAGGTGTTGTGAACCTGCTAGGCCAACTGGACAACTCCAGCCACACAGGTGAGACTTGAGTCTGACATTGTTGTTACCATATAGACACTTGTGCTCCAAAGCCTTATAGAGCCACATCCACAGTTTCCATGTGTTTTCGGTCAGTTGACAGCGAGTTGGTGTCCAGATTTGGGTTACAGTCCACAGTTGCAGCTCCTAAATACATGTTAGTTGAAGGATATACGTTTTACTAAATGCGAAATGTTGTCTGACAGAACAAAGCAAAGAAAAGCACCGAAGACATTTCCTGACTGACGGGATGTTTACCCGTTCTTCTGAATGGCTTTGATAAAACGTTTAATAGATCAGCTGGTGGTGCTAGTAGTTGTCTGTCTGACCGGTTATTCCAATCCACAACAAAATAATCTTTGAAGGACACTGATCTCATCAAATGTTAAAGGTAAAAAACCTTCTTTGCTGTTGGAAATAACTTGGAATGTATTGTAAGATTGATATTTTTTTAAACTCACATTATTGTTATATAATAATGGGTTTGTGACTAGGGTTGCCACCTTTCAGAAATAGAAATAAGGGACACCCCGTTTCAGCAGTGCAGGTGCCAAAAAAAGGGACATCCCCAAAACCCTTATGAAGAAGAAAACAGCAAGGAAGTGTACGTTGCCCGGACTGGCATTACCGGGGCCCCACCCTGGAGCCAGGCCTGGGGTCGGGGCTCGCAGGCGAGCGTCTGGTGGCCGGGTCTTGGCCCACGGGACCCGGCTGGGCGCAGCCCGAACGAGCGACGTGGGCCCGCCCTCCCGTAGGCCCACCACCCGCGGGAGGGTTCATAAGGGGAAGGTGCCGTGTGATTTGGGTGGCAGCCGTGGGCGGGGGCCCCGGCGGCCCAATCCCCGGACGACGACTCTGGCTTTAGGGACATGGAATGTCACCTCGCTGGGGGGGAAAGAGCCTGAGCTTGTGCGGGAGGCTGAGAGGTATCGACTAGAGATAGTCGGGCTCACCTCCACGCACGGCCTGGGCTCTGGAACCCAACTCCTTGAGAGAGGTTGGACTCTCTTCCACTCTGGAGTTGCCCATGGTGAGAGGCGGCGAGCTGGTGTGGGCTTGCTCATAGCTCCCCAGCTCAGCCGCCATGTGTTGGAGTTCTCCCCACTTAACGAGAGGGTCGCTTCCCTGCGCCTTCGGGTCGGGGATAGGTCTCTCACTGTTGTTTCGGCCTACGGGCCGAACGGCAGTGCAGAGTACCCGGCCTTCCTGGAGGCCCTGGGAGGGGTGCTGGAAAGTGCCCCAACTGGGGACTCCATCGTTCTGTTGGGGGACTTCAACGCTCACGTGGGCAGCGACAGTGTTATCTGGAGAGGTGTGATTGGGAGGAACGGCCTCCCCGATCTGAACCCGAGCGGTGTTTTGTTGTTGGACTTCTGTGCTAGCCACAGTCTGTCCATCACGAACACCATGTTCAGGCATAAGGGTGTCCATCAGTGCACGTGGCACCAGGACACCCTAGGCCGGAGGTCAATGATCGACTTTGTAGTCGTGTCATCTGACCTCCGGCCGTATGTCTTGGACACTCGGGTGAAGAGAGGGGCTGAGCTGTCAACTGATCACCACCTGGTGGTGAGTTGGATCCGCTGGCAGGGGAGGAAGCTGGTCAGACCTGGAAGACCCAAGCGTATCGTGAGGGTCTGCTGGGAACGTCTGGCAGATTCCCCTGTCAGGGAGGTCTTCAACTCCCACCTCCGGAAGAGCTTTGACCGGATTCCGAGGGAGGCCGGAGACATTGAGTCCGAATGGACCATGTTCTCCACTTCCATTGTTGACGCGGCCGTCCGGAGCTGCGGCCGTAAGGTCTCCGGCGCCTGTCGCGGCGGCAATCCCCGAACCCGGTGGTGGACACCGGAAGTAAGGGATGCCGTCAAGCTGAAGAAGGAGTCCTACCGAGCCTGGCTAGCTTGGCGGACTCCCGAGGCAGCTGACGGGTACCGGCAGGCCAAGCGGACTGCAGCCCGGGCGGTCGCGGAAGCAAAAACTCGGGTCTGGGAAAAGTTCGGGGAGGCCATGGAGGAGGACTACCGGTCAGCCTCGAGGAAATTCTGGCAAACCATCCGGCGCCTCAGGAGGGGGAAGCAGTGCTCCGCCAACACTGTTTACAGTGGAGGAGGGGAGCTGTTGACCTCGACTGGGGACATCGTCGGGCGGTGGAAGGAATACTTCGAGGATCTCCTCAATCCCACTGACACGCCTTCCGTCGAGGAAGCAGAGGCTGAGGATTCAGAGGTTGATTCATTCATCACCCAAGCTGAAGTCACTGAGGTAGTTCGGAAGCTCCTCAGTGGCAGGGCACCGCCACATGAGATCCGCCCTGAGTACCTCAAGTCTCTGGATGTTGCGGGGCTGTCGTGGCTGACACGCCTCTGCAGCATCGCGTGGTAGTCGGGGACAGTGCCTCTGGACTGGCAGACCGGGGTGGTGGTCCCTCTCTTCAAAAAGGGGGACCGGAGAGTGTGTTCCAACTACCGGGGAATCACACTCCTCAGCCTCCCGGGGAAAGTCTATTCCAGGGTGCTGGAGAGGAGAATTCGGCCGATAGTCGAACCTCGGATTCAAGAGGAACAATGCGGTTTTCGCCCTGGCCGTGGAACGCTGGACCAGCTCTACACCCTCCGCAGGGTGCTCGAGGGCGCATGGGAGTTTGCCCAACCAGTCCACATGTGTTTTGTGGACTTGGAGAAGGCTTTCGACCGTGTCCCAAGTGGCATCCTGTGGGGGGTGCTCCGAGAGTATGGGGTCGGAGGCCCTCTGCTGAGGGCTGTACGGTCCCTGTATGACCGGAGCAGGAGCTTGGTTCGCATTGCCGGCAGTAAGTCAGACCTGTTCCCGGTGCGTGTTGGACTCCGGCAGGGCTGCCCTTTGTCACCGGTTCTGTTCATTATTTTTATGGACAGAATTTCTAGGCGCAGCCAAGTGCCGGAGGGGGTACGGTTCGGGAGCCACTTGATTTCATCTCTGCTTTTTGCAGATGGTGTGGTCTTGTTGGCTCCCTCGAGCCAGGACCTTCAGCATGCACTGGGCGGTTTGCAGCCGAGTGTGAAGCAGCTGGGATGAGAATCAGCACCTCTAAGTCTGAGGCCATGGTTCTCGACCGGAAAAAGGTGGCTTGCACCCTCCAGGTCGGGGGAGAGTTCCTGCCTCAGGTGGAGGAGTTTAAGTATCTTGGGGTCTTGTTCACGAGTGAGGGGAGAACGGAGCGCGAGATCGACAGGCGGATCGGTGCGGCGGCCGCAGTAATGCGGTCATTGTATCGGTCCGTCGTGGTGAAGAAGGAGCTGAGCCGAAAGGCAAAGCTCTCGATTTACCGGCCGATCTACGTTCCCACCCTCACCTATGGTCATGAACTCTGGGTCATGACCGAAAGAACGGGATCCCGGATACAAGCGGGCGAAATGAGTTTCCTCCGCAGGGTGGCGGGGCGCTCCCTTAGAGATAGGGTGAGGAGCTCTGTCACCCGGGAGGAGCTCGGAGTAGAGCCGCTGCTCCTCCACATCGAGCTGACGTGGCTCGGGCACCTGTATAGGATGCCCCCTGGACGCCTCCCTCGTGAGGTGTTCCGGGCATGTCCCACCGGGAGGAGGCCCCGAGGAAGACCCAGGACACGCTAGAGTGACTACGTCACTCGGCTGGCCTGGGAACGCCTTCGAGTCCCCCCGGAAGAGCTGGAGGAAGTGTCCGGGGAGAGGGAAGTCTGGGCATCCCTGCTCCGACTGCTGCCCCCGCGACCCGGACTCGGATAATGCGGTGGACAATGGATGGATGGATGGATGGATGGATGGAAAAAAAACAAAATGCTTTGATTTAAAGTTTAAAGTGCCTTAATAGCATTGAACTTGCATGACTGTACAGACAGACAACCATGCTAGCAACTGAAATAGCCTCCTATGCTATGTGTGTCCACATCAGTGAAGGTCGGAAAACTTGAATATGGTGTAAAAGTTAATTTATTTCAATAATTCAATTTAAAAGGGGAAACTAATACATTACATAGTCTCATTACATGCTAAGCAAGATGTGTTAAACCTTTTATTTGTTACAATTTTGATGATTGAATTGTTTATTGATTTCATAATATAGAGATTTTTTTATTTAGGGTTTTCATAAACCATAATCACCAAAATTATAACAAATAAAGGCTTGAAATATCTTACTTTGAATGTAGTGGGAAATAATATATTTGTTTCACCTTTTAGTTGAATTTACTACGAATGAAGTTTTATTCAAATATAAGTATATTCAAATTTTCCGACCTTCACCTGTATATTATGACATCAATAAATAAGAGCATAATATATGTCCGTATTGGTTCAATACGGAACGCAACTTTTAATTCCCAATTACGTATCAATTCCGTATTTCAAGAGACGGGTGACAAGCCTATTTGTGACAGAGTAAGATTGATAACAGGGAAACTATCTTTTTTTTTTGTTTAAAATCAGCAGTTAGTCACCTCATGATGCAGCGAACCTTTAAAAATGCCCCCAGTCCATCACAGAGCCAAAAGCTCAGAGACACACAACCATGCATGCTCACTCCTAGGACGTGGATAAAATCCCTGCAGTAGCTTTTTAATCAAAATGATCAGTAATCTTTTACTACTACTCTGAATTTACAATATCACTAAAGGTGACGTTACCTAAATTAAAGCCTTCACATTCAATAGTTTCTTTTATAAAGTGTATTTTACTTCTGTTCTGGGAACATTAGGTCTGGTCTCAGTGTTAACCAACCTTATTCAGATGTTTGTTAGCATATGGTCATCAACATTGAAACTGCTCATAAAAGATAATTAGAAAGAAAATTAAGCTCTCCTTGTTTGGGCTTCCCAGTGCGACGTCTGTGTAGTTGAGTCCTGCCTTTCTGAAGCTGCCACCGAGGCTAAAGATTTCCATTGCCCCCCCTTCTCTGCCTCCTCCTCTTCTTCCTCCTCCTCCTCCTCTCCACCTCAGCTGCCCTGCTTTCAGCCACATTCAAATGCAGCACACTTTGCCATGGTGATAGATAATCAACAGGACATTTTCTGTGCTTTAGCAGATGCGAACACGGCTGGTGTTTGCAAACTTGGACTCTCCAGGAACATCTGTTGAGATTAATATTGTAACAGTGCATTATTGGATAAAATCAGTTTGAATGGTTTGAATGTGTCAGCTGTTTAAAATCAGAGATGCTTTGGTCACGATATATAGGGGGGAGAACCAAGAGAGAGATTGTGTTTATTATTGAGTCTTGCTACCAGACTGTAACTGTTTCCCTTTCACAGTCAAGTAGTCACATGGTTGGAGCAAAGACTTTTCATAAATAAAAGATCCGCCTGTGG
This sequence comes from Cololabis saira, assembly GCF_033807715.1. Classification (NCBI taxonomy): domain Eukaryota; kingdom Metazoa; phylum Chordata; class Actinopteri; order Beloniformes; family Belonidae; genus Cololabis; species Cololabis saira. Next base: position 28,785,493 of record NC_084595.1, read on the forward strand.
AGAAACTGATGCTCCGGCTGCCTATAATTAGAATACAATAAAGATGCTGCTTATTCATGGGAACAACTACATACTTTTGCTTTACCTACATATTATGTGCATTTGAAGACTAATGTAGATGAAACCTGAGATGTGTCTGCTCAGTTCTGCTTTTCCTTCTCATACTCAACACTCTGTCATACTTCTTTCTCCATCTCCCTTTCCTCTTCCTCATTGAGTTGTGAAACCGAAATAAAGTCTGATGTTGTTTGTGCTGCCAGGTCACGTGGTGGGGTGTACTGTTCACGAGCGGGTGTGGTTCCTCTACATCTGTTCCTCGTCTCTAAAGGGCGTTTGTGTGTGTGTCTGTGTGTGTTTGGCAGAAAGTGCCAAGATTTTATAACTGAATTTAATACAAAGTGACATTAATTGACTGTAATAAGTCATAAACAATATGGGAAACTGTTGCCTTCATGGCTGAAGATGCAGCATCTTTATTTTTTGTTGGGAAGAAATGTTGGTTTATTTTCGTGTGTAGTTGTGTAAGTTTTACATTGTGTGTGGGAGTTTATTTTCAGCAGCAGAGATTCCTGTGTTTCAGCAGCAGTGTGTGACTCAACGGAGACCGGCCTGCTGCGGTTGTTAGCCGTTAATGATGCTGAAAGTGAATAGTTCAAGAGGAAGCCAGCACCCATTTTAAATCCATCAGTCCATCAGTCATTTCAAGGTTAAACCCCTTGATGATGAACCCCTGATGGTTTTATTATGATAGCTTCTCTGTTACTAATGGCAACTGCTAGTCTGCACATATATCCAATGGAAGTACTGAATGAGAAAACCCCCTTTTAAATCCTGCATGTCGTATTGCTTTGTTAAATAGTTGTTGTTGTTTTTCCGCCTCTGTTTTTTTTTTTTTAATGCTGCATCAAATAACTGTTTTCCCCTCTACAATTCCTCCAGATGTTACGAATCAAGCTCTGGACAGAAATTCCAATCAAGATGTCACCCCAGCTCCAAGCCAAGACGTTGACTCCCTGAACAACTTCACTGGGTCCTCGCCGAACAATGACACCTTCAGTTTGGATCAGAACCTTAATTTGACCCTGAACGGCAAACCTGGTTCTGGGCAAGGTTCGTCTCCATCCTGCCCTCTGCCTCACACTCCGCCTATCCGGCCCCCGTCTCTGCCTGTTGTCTCTCCGATGATCAAACCGGATCCGACAGAGGTGGATGACGAGCCCCCGCTGACGTCTGACTCCAGCACGGACTCAAGCTTGACCATCAGTCAGGACATTTGTGTGGATGCTGACTTGCTCAATGGCAACATGAAATCAGACACAAATTTGACCTGTGGGACCAACAACTCAATTATCACGTAAGATATTACACAGACACAAACACACACACACACAGGCCAGTCCTTTCCAGTCATCAGTCATAATCACTATTGTCCCAGTCGTTGGGTAGAGTTAAACGCAGGTTTGAGCTGAACTTATATGACCCGAAGACTTTCAATCCAAACAAATGGTCCTCTCTGTAGTGAATACACATTATTGTGTATAGCAAACCTGAAAGGATCAAAATGTTGCTTTTTTAACCAACTCTGTCGGCCTGTTGTGTTTTCTTAAAAAAGCTCGTCATACATCGCTCACCAGTGTTATTATTGTCCACTTTCATGTTTCAGGAAGGTTTTGTTGTAGGTGTTTGGAGGCAGCAAGTTTTCTTCTAAGCCAATAGTGTATTAAAGTGTCAGACGATGCCCTCTTGTGGTTTGTTGTTACATTGCTATTGTCTTCAGTTGCCTTTTATTTAAAAAAAAAAATTAAAAAAAATGTGGTACCTGGACACTGATTTTGATGAGTTTTCACATTCATCATCACTAATATTTTACATTCGATTGGTAAATCAGGGTTTGCAATTTTCTGCAATACGCAGAGATGTTTGGACAGATGGTCCATTACAAATTTTAGGAAACGTGCAGGGCACTGACAGGGGAGAAAGCTCTTATTGTCTTTTACTGACATGGCTGGATGGTTCCTTATCAGAAATTCTCCTGATTCATCTGTAGCATTAAACCATGGCATAATTATTCAACTTTGTTTTTTTAAATGTGTTTTCTTCTTTCCTAGTTTGATTGCTCAGGCAGCTGACTTTAATATTGGTTTTTGATTTACTAAACTATAATAACCCTGCTCTTACCTTGTGTTTAACCTGACCCCTGTCACGTCCGCTGTCTTTTCCTTCCTCTTCATTACACAACCTGTCATTCTGTTTTCCCTCTCTCTGTGTGGCATCAGGACTGCTGAGCAAGTCCATTTCGTGTGTGTCCTGTTGTAAGTACTGTGTAACTGTTTGTGTTTTTAAACTATAGCTCTTTCTCTGTTTTTGACATGCATTTAAACGACTTACATTGTCATTCAGTTGCTAAGTGAAGGTAGAGAGCTGGCATGGGAAGTGTAATTGTAAAGTAGAGGACAGAATGTTAATGGTAACCCTGTAATTCCCTCTAATGCGCTGTGAAAATGTTGAAAGGACTAATTAATCTAGAAGAGCATGCACGCTGACCTCACACAAAACACAGCTACGTGGTTCCACTGTAAGGCTTTCTATACATCCTTTCGCTTCTCATCTTTGCTCCCGTCCATGGGACACATACAGAGCTATGATCTGGTTTGTGTTAATGTGGATGTGGTTTTTATTTTCATCCTTAGGAACTCTTGTAAGGTGAAGCAGAACCAGCAGACACAGAAGGACCCAAAAAGACAGGTAAGCTCTGATGTTTCTACTCTTCATCAGCTTTAAACCAAAAATAGTCAGTGTCGTGATGAAGTTTATTGTTGCTGAAGGATGACCATCATGGAGGCCATGCCACAGATGAAGAGAAGCTGGCGAGCAGTGCTGGCGTCAAAGCAGAGATGGACGACAGTGAGTTAAAGGATCATTTAAGGCTTCTCTGACGTTAAAGTATGACATTTAGTTATATTACAGCCACAACGCACTCTGTTAAAATAGAGTCCAGTTATTGCTAAATGAAGGGGGTTTACTGTGAATACATCAGATAACCGTTTAAAGGTTCAGTCAGTATATGTTAGCTTCCCTAAAGGCAAATAATCAGACGTGATCGATCAATACTGGATAGAAACAAGGTCATCTTTGCCTACTGTCTCACTCACTCACAGGCACACAGTTAATTAATCATTAACTTCACATGTGATGTGTGCTACACTGAAACTCTGAGGCTCATGAGCACAGAAGGATGTCTGTTTGAAACATTGAGAACATTAAATAATTTAGGAAGGTGTGATCTCATCGGTATCTTATTTCTTCTCCAGTTTAGTTTACATCTTAAAGCTCCCACCACTCAAAAAAAAAAAGTTTGTGTGTGTGTATAAAATCTTATGGTGATAAAATAATTAATACTTTCTTTTTTTTAATTGTCTTCATAGCCTAATTACTGTCAGTTGTCAATTTTAGCAGCAGAACAGAAATATATTGGTTTATGTATTGCAAATCGTACCATCGCTGCATTTCAACCATCTCACATCACTTGAAGTATCATAGCTCAGATCGACCCAGGGCCATGGTGGCTCCTTTTGTGTACCAGGATGTTTATTCTATGAGGATGTTTCTATCAGAAAGTGCCATTGTCAAGGAGATTATGTACCATCTATAACAGTGTTGCTGAGTTGTACATCTCAAATGAATGTCCACGTGAAAGCTTGGATCTAAATATTTCCAGCAGAGGATCAATGTATCTAACATAGGGACATCTTTTTTTTTTTTTTTAATTATTCAAATGATCATTAAATCCGTTGAAGCTGCAAAAACAAACATTGATACATTTAATCAATTTATTGATTTGTTGCCAAAATCATGATGAGGAACGACGTTTTTAGATTGAATCAACTGATACTCATTGGCAGTTCGTCTATGAATACATATCTTTATATTCGGCATCCACACACATGCTTTTTAAGCTCTAAAATGAATTCTGCCACCAAAAATTTGAATAAATAAAATCAAGTACCGGTAAAATCTTTTTTTTTTTAGCAGAAATGAAATTTTAACTGCTCCTTTACTGCCACCTAGTGATCGTTTTGTTGAACGTATTATACCATGTGATTTTATGACTTCTAAAACCAAATTGTTCTTGACATGACTTCTGTCTTTATTTCCAGTGCAAGAGTGTCATGTGACATCCAAACCCGTGGAGTTGGACTGCAGCTCTGAGGTGAGGCACTATCACATTTCCTCTGACGTCATTTACCATATACCTAATGTGTGCACCAGGGCTGCATTGCCACTTTATTCATCACAATAGTGGCCTACAGTGTTGGGGGCCAGGGCTTAACCCATTTTTATTATGGAAGCGCCTGCAGTGATGATACCACCAGTGGCCAGTAGGTGGGGCTGAAGCGTGCTTGTGTTCGTTGAACTGCCATGTCTCCACCAGCACTCGGGGACAGGTTGACAAGTGCAGACATAAACCAGCATCTCTTTTCAGACATATTGATACTTTACCTCCACCTACAGTATATCATTATTTATCACTTAAATCATCTACGGCAGTAGACTGACAAAGGTATGGCAACAATAGTGTTGCTCTGACTTGAAGATGTAACTGACTGCTCAGTTTTCATTTCAGAACCAACAAGGTTATGACCTGTAGTATGATCTGATGTGGTGATTGTGCTGTCGGGCAGGACCACTTATGTAGTGTCTGCCACCATGTTTGTCTCCTCAGGTGACAGATGGATTTAGATTATCACCCAGGAGATTAGAATATGTAGGTGGTAATCCAAGAAAGAACAAAATGAGAGGGGAGAGAGAGCTGGAGGAGGGGAAGGGTTGAAACATGTAAGAATGTTGACTAACAGACACGATGGGTATGTGGTGAAAGATAAAAGAGGAATGCTAGATAAGGCATAAAAGAGCATAAGCTACATTTAAAATAAAACATATTTCAATTTCCACAGATTTGGAAGTGTAAGATTGTAAAATAATTATTTTTTTGTCGAAATAGTGTTTGTGAACATTGAGAGCATATATTTTTGTCCCAAATTCCTTATAAGTTTTAGTGGCCCAACAAGAGTTGAAGGAGGGCATGACTGAGTTCCTTCTGCTCTCAGCAGTTTGAAGACACGTGCAAGCTGAAGAGCTCATCGGGGGGAAGTGAGATGCAAAAAACAGGAAGTCAGGTCCTGGATTCCATCTGCATCAGTGAGGCAGAAAAACAGGCAGTTCTCACCCTTATCAGAGAGGAGGTACGCAACTGTGTTTGCTTTAGCCTCAGTGAATCGCACGGGTGACTGACAAGTTTCGATGCATGCTCACAGACAATGTTTCCTTTCAGATCATTACCAAGGAGGTTGAAGTCAATGACTGGAAGACAAAGTGTGAACAGTTCAAACAAGAAGTCGTTGAGATGAGGTTTGAAACATGCTCCAGCACTGATGTGCTGTTTTCATGGTGGAGAGACCGTGACCATGAGAGTGGTCTAATGAAGAATCGAGTCAATATTTTACATTTTTGCATCCTTAAAGTTGCCACTTTTAATAAAAAAGACTTCTGTTGTTTGAACAGTTTTGAAAGTATAATGACAGTGAATATAATCTTTAAAAACCACCATGTGTTTTGTCATATTACAGGAAGATTGTTGCAGAATATGAGAAGACGATTGCTCAGATGATTGGTAAGTAGAAAGCAGATATAGTGTACTAAAACATTCAAATTATGCGGCCTGTGTGGAACAGGCTTGTGAAACTATTGTGACTTGTGTCATGTCATACTGTAGGTGTGATGCCATAATTACAGCAGTCCCAGTTGTCCTATATGACAAAGCAGCCTGAGCAATACAGGAATTTGATTGAATATTTAGCACCATAACTGTATATTCTTCATCAGAGGATGAGCAGCGCAACACCCTGAGCTCCCAGAAGGCTCTGCATGCTGTGACTTTGGAGAAGGAGGCAGCCATGGCAGACTTGAACTCTGTGGAGCGCTCTCTCTCAGACATGTTTAGGCGCTATGAAAACATGAAGAGCACCCTAGAAGGCTTTAAGAAAGTAAGTATTTATTTATTTATTTTTTTAAAGTTACTGACTTAGTTATAACTTGCAGGAAATGTCAATTTCAAGTGCTGAGCTTAGATACTGTTGGCACAAAGGGGAAGTTTGTTGGGAGTTTCAGGTCAGTATAAGGTTAGAAAGTATCCTTCAATTGGTAGCAGCAGTTGCATGATCGATCGGTAACAACTGTTAAGACTGATGGATCTGACTCTCCCACAAGATATACGACACAACATTTGACTCCCCTGATCATCTGGGGATTCAGAGTATGTGGGAACAGATCGCTGTGGTGGTCAATGCTGGACAATTTCCAGGAGTAAATATGTGAAAGTGATGAAAATCAGAAAGTTTAAAAGGAGGTGTTGTTACAGTTTCTGATACCAAAGACATGTAGTCTTTTGTAAAGATATATATATATATATAAAATTCTCAGATACACAGTGTTTAATGTGCTGTCTCTTTGAAAACAGGTGATAGATAAACAACCCTGTGGTTGATCTCTTCTTACAGAATGAAGAGGTGCTGAAGAAGTGTGCTCAGGATTATCTGGCCAGAGTAAAGCAGGAGGAGCAGAGATACCAGACACTAAAGCTCCATGCAGAGGAGAAACTAGACAAGTATGAGTCTAAAGAGAATAGCGTTGCAACAAACTTAATTTCTTGCCGTTTTACCTGCCATTTTTTTGCCCTTCTGCTGTTTACCTCTCAGGGCCAACGAGGAGATCGCTCAGGTGCGTTCAAAGGCGAGTGCAGAAAACACGGCGCTAACTGCCAGCCTGAGGAAGGAGCAAATGAAGAACGAGTCTCTGGAACAAGCCCTGCAGCATAAGGTGGCAGAATATTAATTATACATGAAACCCTTTGAACCATTTATTGCTTTTTATAGTGTTTGTTTATGAGCAGGAACACACTAATGATCCTTCACTGGGTTTTTACAGAATCAAGAGATTGAGGAACTCACAAAGATTTGTGATGAGCTGATCGCCAAAATGGGAAAAATAGACTGAGAGGTACACTTGAAACAGCCCGCAGCATCACTCCAGCCCTGCCCTCATCCCTGCTGTGGTGTCCTGTGTATGCCCACAGGCAAGAAGCAGCTCTCGTACCGTATCCTGTGCCAATCCTGCATCTCAGATCCTGCTATATTGTACAGATGTCTGAAGTAACTTCCTGTATCTTGCAATTGCACTACATTTGAACAGAATCTATAAAGTCCTGCACATATTAATAACCTGTTATCACTTTTATTTGCATTTTGTGTCCATTTTGAGGCAATCCGGAGCCCTTTCGCTTTTGTCCGTGACATCAGCAAACAACAACCTCCCTTTGTACTCAGTTATATTCCCGGCAGTTTAAGGCCCAAATTCCCAGTAACCTGCGTGCAGAATGACGTTAGTTTAAATGCAGGCCTGCCTAGGTTTGTTGTGAAGTTTACATGTCGGCTTGTGTCGACAGTGGGCTTCTGATGAGGATTATTTTGTTTTGAAGCAGTCCTTAAAATTTATTTTTCTATGAAGTTTGCACAGATTTTATTCTGAAAGAGCAAAGCTCAGGGGTAGTGTTTTTGGATGCAGAATGAAGTCGCAGTTAAGGGAAGTGCACATGAAGAGGAGCGGAGGATTGTGTTGGGTGCACGGTGTATAGCAGTCCTCAGAGGCCTTGGTTTATTTGAGAATGACCCTGAAAACAAGCTGCCAGTTGTATATCGCTTTTGCTTCCTCATGGGTTACAATACAACACTTTAGTGATTCTGGATGATTCAAATTGCTGCAGAATGTTTATTACTCACAGAGATACATAGAAATCTGACAATCATAGATCTTCCTGGACTGTGTATTTTGTTAGCAATGTTTTGTTCGATTCACAAATTCTGCTCCACTGCTGTCTGCTATCTAAGGATTGGTAATCCCGAACAACTGGAAAACAGATGAATGAAATGGTCAGTCCTTCATATGACTGAAGAAATTTAAATTAGAGAATTAGAGATTGCTGCTATGTGTCAAGAGTTTTTGTTTTTTTATTATTTCTTTTTGATTAACACGTAGGTCACTGAATGTCATTTACTTCCTACCATGACAGAACATGACAGCGTTGTGAGGTTTTGTTTTGCGTGCTATAAACACGTGAGCCCTCATGGCTGCATTTACAACAAACAATAGTTACTCTGCAACTAAATGTTACTTTGCATGTTTGTTAACTTCCTGGCATTTCTCAGAGGTTCATGTTCTTTACTTTTTTTGTCTTGCCAAACATGCCAATCGACACAGTGTTGTGATTTAGATAGCTGTGAGTTATTCAATGGATTTTCTTTTTTTTTCTTCTTCTTTTAAAGAAGTTTGTGCCAATTTGGTCATTTTTCTGCTTTTCTTTGAAGAAAATAAGTGAAACATCTCTGGACCACATCCATTTATGGGAGGATTATCAAACTCCTTTTTGTCTCACTATAATAAAGCATAATGAAATTGCAAATCCATTTTTAGTGCTTAAATCAACAGATTTTGATCAATGAAACTGAATTATATCTTTTTTTGACAATCATATCTTCAATTCTCATTTCTGTCGAGCCAGTCACTTTTGCAAAAGTTTTATTTGTGATAATCATGAAATGATTTCATAGTATCCACCCACTCATGTGCCACCATGTATATTTGTGCCAATTTGATGTCACGTTACCTCTCGTTACTCAGACACTTAGTCTGTTATGGAGTATAGTTTTGCAACTTAAATCACTTTCTGTAAAGTTTGTCTGAGCAGTGTGAATATGTAGATTGACTTGAATAAACACATTTTGTTTCTTCTAGTTTTGTTGCTTCTTTTTACTTGTAGTTTTACCATTTTCATGCACGCCACAAACTGTTGATATAAGAACTTTTCCGGTCTTTAGTTCCATTTTTGTGTTTGTTTTATTTCAAAGTATACATATTGTGGCCTCAGCTTATGCGTCACAAGTAATGATGATTATATCTTATGCATACATGAATTCTTCATAAAGCCTCTTGGACATCTATCCATGTATCCATCATTTATAACCACTTATTTGTATTCAGGGTAACCAGGATCTGCTGGAGCCTATCCCAGCTCTCTTTGGGCAAAAGACAGGGGTAAACCCTGGCCAGGCTGCCAGTCCAACTCAGGGCCACATACAGTTTATAGACTCTAGGAGGAAGGCAGAGAACCAGGAGAAAAGCCATACAAGTATGGGGGAAACAAAAACCCAACACACACACACAAAGAGCCCAGCCAGGAGTCAAACCAGGAGCCTTCTCTGCTGTGAGGCAGCAGCGCTAACCACCAAACCACTGTGCTGCCCTTTGATGGCTATCATTCTTTAAAAAAATGTTTTACAAATTGTAATCCAAAAAATGACCTCAGATGTCTTGATAGTGGGCAAATGGATGGCTGTGTAGCGCTGAACTGTAACTGTGACCCTGTTAAAGCTTCCTCCGTTAATTCTGTTACTGAAGGGTGCTGCCTGTGCAGCATAGATGGAGATTACTGGGATAAGGCTTTAATGCCCTTAGACACCTTTCCGAGCCTAAGCCCCCTCCTTTTCCACCCCAACCCCTGGTGTCCCCCTCCATCAAACGCTCATCCACTCTGGATTGAGGAAGACAGCCAGCCACCATGAAGACTGCTCTGGCCCTGCTCGCCCTCATCTCTCTTGCTTGCCACAGTAAGTTTTTGTAACATTTGATACATTTTCTTTTTCTCAGAAGCAGAGAAAATATTTGAAAATTAGCATTTAGCAGTCTACTGAGACTGCAAAAGCAGTTTGAAAGAGAAGTCTTTGATTTTTCTTTTATTAAATGCTATGTTGATGATTGTGGCTGTATGGCAGATACATTTATGCATCTAACAACCTAAGTTTTGGGCAAATGTGGCCAAGTCTTTTACATGAGGAGGAGACAAGCAGCTTTACTTGGACATCTTTGTCTCCTTGCAAAAGACTGTGTGCTTGTGTGGATACGTTTATGTTGGTTTGAATGATGCGATAAAAAGGCAGCTATGGTATGTGTGGAAAGCTGCACTCGCCTGTGGATGTGTATGCTTAGTCTCAAGCAAGGTGCTCTCTCCTGTTCTGTCTGTGAAGGCAATGCTTTAAAGTGTCACACATGCGTGGCATCCAGCGAGGACGACTGCAACCGACAGGGATCTACTTCCTGTCCTCAGTACGCTGATGCCTGCTCTACCATCACAGGGCCAAGTGGGTACACGCACACAAACACACACCTTATGAGGATTTGCAACTCAAGAAACTTCCCTAGAAGTCAGTTCAACACTGACAACCAGCTGTAGCCATACTAAATGCATTATTGTTGTTTCCATTGACACAAATGGTTTCCTTAGTTAAATGATGTGTATAAAAGTGATGGTGTTTTGTCTATTCAATGTGTACACATTGTGTTGTATGACAATAGTAAAGTTCCTTATAACTTCCACTGGATGTTCAAGAGAAGAAGTGCACCAAAAGCATTTTTGTGTGTGTGTGTGTGTGTGTGTGTGTGTGTGTGTGTGTGTGTGTGTGTGTGTGTGTGTGTGTGTGTGTGTGTGTGTGTGTGTGTGTGTGTGTGTGATCATAAAGTTAGCCTCTGCATTCTTTCATAGTTTACTGGGTGTTGTTCCAACAGTTTATGACAGTGGCAGACCCTAGAGCTCCTAGTTATGCGTCTCTTCGAAGAGGAACAGGACTTCGGAAGGAAGTTAATCTGATTCCCAGAGTCAGTCCCTAACATCTGTGACTCACTGTCTTGCAGACACTGTGATGAAGTCATGCTCATATAAAGCCTTCTGTGACAAGGCGCACAGCAGCAGCTCTGGAGCCAAGATGGAGTGTTGCTACGGCGATGATTGCAACGGGCCCCATCGGAGTCACAGCCACGGGAATCAAGGCAAAGCTTTAGCATCCAGCCCAGTCTTGCTGACCACAGTCCTGCTGCTGCGCGTGGCCTTTAGTCAGCTGTGAAGTCCTCAACCTCATGGTCCTCCACTGATTCCTTAACAGTAACTGTATATTCAAGTTCAAAAGAGGATTTGAGTTCTTGCCGTTTGAGAATGGGGTGAAATCAAAACAAACATGATCCTGATTGCCGTGGTGGTATGGGAGAGAAGCACAGTTTTTGTCCCACAAATACAAGCTGCATTTCAGCAAATTCCTGTATTTGAATCTTTTTATCACCTGAAACTTGAATTGTATTTTCTAAAGTGGTATGTATGACTTCAGATGTCATAATGATGCACAAAAAATGTGTAAGTATTTGTGGTGAATGTATGAAAATGTGATTTTGGTGCATGCTCCAGTACACTATTTTCTTTATACAGTAGCACTGTATTATACCTTGTATCATTGCTGTGGTAATTTGTTCATTTTTGTGCTTTCAATCTCTTTTGAATAAAGGTATGGTCACATGTACAGTAAGTAATGTGATTTTCAGTGGAGACAAGAGAGTCTGTGGAAACTTCAAGACTTCCTCCTGCAACAGTTTGAGTTCAATTTTGTGCAGGCGCCACAGGATATGAAATCAGCGAGGTAGGGCTCAGTCCTCAAGCAGGTCATATGACATGCAACCACTTCCTCTCAACAGGAGGACACAAACTTTACCAAAAGAAAGAAAAGAATATATATTACTCCTGTATGTGTTTGTTGTTTCAGCGAATACAAAAGTTAGAAACTCGACACAGATGCGTGAAAACCTAAAACCAAATATCTTGACAAAGAGTGGAGTGTGTTGAAATAAGGAGGTTAGGTCAGTTTGTCCTCTGAAGCTGAAGGCAGGACTCTAAATGTGGCTACCTTTGTTAAAGGTGGTAAAAAAAACAACAGTAACGCAAATCTCAAGTGCTGTACTTGAATTCCATACAGGCTGAAGTATGCCAGATTTATTTAGAAAACGTTTTTTTATTGAATATTTTGGTACACAGTCTACTCCTCTGTTTAATATTTTATATAAAAACTGGTAAGGATAAAGCTCACAGCTTCAAGGGATCAGGAGGCCTCAGGTCTCTATTTCAAGGTTAAATTTACTGTTGGGAAGTCAAATTGCCAAAAAGTAAAATCCTGAAAATGCCCCAAAAGACATCAACAAATAAAACCTGCAAAACGCACAAAAAACAACTGCACTGAGATGCAAAATATTTGTGAAGGAACAACATCAACAAAAGAACATAAACAGGCAGAAGAAGATGCAATGAACGCAAAGAAAATAAGTATACCAAAGAGGATAAAGAAACAAACTCTACAGTAACAGGGGACATATACAAAACAACCACAAAGATCAGAAAAATACCATACTGGGATGAAGCCGACAGTTGTGTGATCCAAAATGACCTCAAGGGTAAAAACACTACCTGAAAAGGTTCAACATGACCAAGAGGTATACTAAAACAACTTGGCTTAACTGGTAAGGGTGTAAATACAACTACAAAAAGAACAAAAATGACTTAAGAAAAAATCTTAAAACATGTTCAGTATAGGAGTACTACAGAGAGGTCTTTTCTGTGTTGATCCAAGGACATATTGTCCCTTAAACAGCACAAAAATTTAAGTAATGCTGAGCCAAATGTGTCTGCACTGACTAATGTGCAACAGAGCAAATTTTATTAGTGAAATTAGTTGTGCCATCACACTTCACACAAAGAAGTAACACAAGGCTCAATTTGAGGTTTCATACCTTTTAATCTTTATACGGAGGCACTTGATAATGTCATCAGGGGATGTGTCATCATGTGACACTCAACTATACATTGCTTCATCTCCTGACGGACAAAAAAACTGAAGTGTTGGCCATTGACACTCAGAGAAAGATGCTCAATGTGAAACAACATAGACCTTTAAGCCCCTTTTGACTTAAATTCAAGTTTCAAACCTCATGTTAGAAATATAACTAAGAAGAAAGTCTTTTCTTGGACTATTTGACACTTTCAGGAGTGGTTTTATGGTTTCTTGTTGGTTTATAAAATTCATCCATGGTTCTTATCAGATTTGCTTTTATTCTAAGCAGAACCAGAACTATGAAGTTTTCTGGAAGAGGCCTTTTATTTTCATCCAAACCCAGAGACAAAGCGTCCCTTTTTTTTGCGCTCCATGTTTGTCAAAGACCCTTGAAGAAGATCTGAGTGAAACAGGAATTGTCCAAGTGTTTTAAAATAGAATTAAGTCCTTCCTTTTTAGTTCTCAGTTAATTCCTATAGTCATCTATTTGTCAATCCATTATTTTTGTTGGTTTTACTTCTCGATGCATGCATTTATTTTTAGCATATAATGGTCTGGTCCCTAGTTGAATTCTTTCTCCTTTAGACTTACATATTTTTCCATCTAATTTTATTTTATAACATGCATATTAGTTTGCTTTATTTGTGATGAAACCTATAAATTAAGTATATTTTGAGCTTATTTTATGTTTATTGCTGTTTTATTGTGAATAATTTTGAATTTCAGTTTCAGTTATAATAATAATAATAATAATAATAATAATAATAATAATAATAATAATAATAATAATAATGATAATAATCTGTAGTTGTTTTATTTGCTTTGGCTGTGCCCAAATCATAATATGAGGAAACCATGACATTAATGAAACCCTCATATGAGTGTTTCTTTATTTCCTTTCTCTTCAGTCACACCCTGCAATACTTATTTTTGGAGATGATAACAACGTATATAACAGTTGTATAGCATTGTAACTGCAGTATTGGTAACTTGAGAATGTTTTTAATACACTCTCAGAACATCACATTTATATCATTTGGCCACAGTTTCTCTTTTTTTGAATTTTAATGAATGGATGACATATATTCTGGAAAATAGTTAAACTTAACGCACATGAAGTTAAATTACACGTTTTGGAGTTTGTGACAAGTTTAGTGACCAGTTTAGTAGTAGTAGTTTTAAACCTATCACGTGTGGGGGTTTTCTTGGGCGTCGGCTCCATTTGGCACATGATGTTGCACCTGTTTCACACAGAAAGCGCTATGAACGCGCTATGACACAATCCTCGCTGTGCCTCTGTTTGTCCAGGTGTGCTCTCCCTTCTTTTACAGCTCTGACATATAAACCACCTGATTCAGCAGAGTGTGTGTCTGTGTGTTTGACCCAGATATCAGACTGTTCACCTGAGAAAAGAGCAGAGAGCATATGGCATCGCAGCTGCTTTCACAAAGACTGCGCGTTTATTAGTTTTTGAAGGGCCTGCAAAAAAGGGACGTCTGTCACAAAAAGTCATCAAGAAAGACAATGTTTACTCACTAACTAAGCGGTTGCAGTTAACATTAAAGTTACATTTTCAACAGAAAGGCCATGCAGGCTAAGTGATTTGAGCAGCGGCAGAGGAAGAGGAGGAGAGAAGAGGGCCCGGCCGGAGCTCAGGGGACGCATAGATCACATCCGGGGCTGGTTTATTCTAATAACCAAACGTCCAACCCGGAAAAGAGAAAAGTCTTCAGTAATCCGATCACACTAAACAATTAGACGATAGCGTGAGAGTCTCGTGCACGCCGGGGCTTTCTAAATACCCGCTGCTTGCTGAAGTTTTGAGAAAGTTTCTGTGCCATGGATGTCCGTGCCGGAGAGCCGGGCTCTCCGTAGCAGCTGCGGGGCGCTGGCTGCGCGCACGGCGGGTGAGTACACCGAGAGAGCCGTGGACGGCTGCTGTCCGGGCTCCTGTGTGTCTGTGTTTGAGTGTGTAGGGCAGTAGTCGTGAAAAAAGTTATGTCTGTCAGGTGTTGCTGCGTAATCTTCCTCATAAAGCCTGAATTATGGTTCCTCCGTTAAATCGACGCAGAGCCTACGGCGTAGGTACGCGGCGACGCGCAACTTCACACCGTAAGCTCTGCGTTGCTGTAACGCGGAACCATAAATCAGCCTTTAACTGCTTTGTATGGGCGCACAAGCCTGACAGCCAGCCTGTCAGTGGCGACCTGCTGGGAAAATATGTATTTTTATTTTCCAGTTATTGAAGACATAGTTGCAAAATGCCTGTCAGGCACAGCCCAACAGACGCATCGTGACATCTACAAATAGCTTATTTTTTCCGACTAAAGCACTTCAGATTAGTGCACATTTCTTGTTTGCTTCTTTGACAAAGGTAGGGACTTCAGATTGACATACAAAAAGCTGGGCTTCTTTTCAACAGGTGTCCATTAACTTTTAGCCACCAAAGTTAAATTAATTGCTGCAGAAAACTGGCATAAATTCTGACGATAGTCTGAGAAGAATCAAAATAGAAAAACCTGCGCAGTTAAGTTGCATTCAGGGAAGCATGGGATTTAAATATTGTTCAAGTATGATTTGTACAAATAGTTTAAGTTTAAGATTTTCATTACCTAATCTCTCCCCAGTGCCCTAATATTCAAGAAAAAAACATGAGCTTCTGATCCAAATAAACCGGTCTTTAATTTGAATTTGGCTGTTATATTTTTAGTATCAGGTTCTGTCAGGCTGATAATAGGTTGAACTCTTCCACAAATAAAGCATATGTGCAGACAGTATAGGAGAGTTTCACTTAATTACCCTGTATGTGGTGAAACATGGTAACCTTGATATCACCACTTTGATCTAAAATACAGTTTATTTTGTCCTTGAATATGCTAACTCTGATATTAAGTTCTGTATGTGGGTTATTCTCATATATTTAAAAAAATCCTACTGATTAAATGATATTTCTTGGTTAAGTTATGCCAAAGATGCCACAACCTCCCTACCACATTTCCCTGTGATGGTTAAGCCAGATGTTTTCTGATGCCCCAAGTGATTTGTGTGTGCATACGGTTGGTGTGCCAGTCTCTGGTATGTGTGGGACTTCTGCAGCATTATTTCCACCCTGAACTTGTGCATCAGCCCTCTGAATCTTTGACCTGTTTTAATGGCAGTTGCATGAATGACGCACCTGAAGCTCTGCCCAGTTTCAAAATGAGGTATTTACATGCGTATCGATTTAAAAATAGCTCAGGCAAGGTTCTGCCAGCACAGTGTAGATTGACTTGTGTAATGGTTTAACTGAAATGTTCATCATTTCCGTTTTAATGGTGAGCTCTGAGCCAAGACAGTCATGTAAATTTACCAGTTGAAGGGGCAGTTATTCAGGCCCGATTTTATATTTTATACCACTGTTAAGTTATAATTTGTGTTTAGAAAAAAACCCAAAACAATCGCAGATGTGGCCTAGTTAGCTATCCAATAGAAAATGTGCAAAAAGCCTGTTTTGGCTATATTGTATGCAGTTCATACGACATTGAGCATTTTGTCACTGTGATTACTTCACGTGTAGTCTTCATAGATGCAAAGGGGAGACTGGGAGTTTCCCTGGAAACAGGATCAGGACAGAAATACATGGGGCTAAAAGCCTTCCAGCTCTCCTTTTTAAAAAAAAAAAAAAAAAAAAAAAATTGCACGGCATCATTTTAATGAATGCCCCCCACACCCCTCCCCTCCTCTTGCATCCCTCTCCTCCCTCCTTTCAGTCCAGTGGAAATGTGCGTGTGTGCAGATCTTGAGTGCAGTCTGTAATTTTTGGCTGTGGTATTGGGCTTCAGCTCAGCCTTAGGCTTTCAGGGTTTGCTGTTCAGCCTCAATCACGTCACATGAAAAACTGCTGAGTGCAAGTGGGTCTCTTTCTTCCTGTATCCGTGAGAGTGTGTCTGTGTTCGAAACTTCATGAGAGATGATTTACCCTCCTTATCTGGGTGCCTTTGCCTTTCTGTCCTTTTTTAAGTACTTTTAAGTTGATCTCTTTACATTTTGCCAGCTATTGTCCATTTTACTTCAGTGTTGGCATTTCTCACTGTCCATCTGTCTCAGTGATATGTGATAGGGGCAGCATGCCGTACATTGATCGGCTGAACCGTGTGTGCGGCTTTCTGGACATTGAAGAAAAGGAGAACAGCTGCCGCTTCCAGAGACGATACTTCATCCTTGACACGCAGGGAAATGCTCTGCTTTGGTACATGGACAATCCGCAGGTGCTCCACGCACATACCATGCATACATGACACACACTTGCACTTACAGCATAAGGGAATGAAAATGGTCAATAGGAGACACAGGACCTTGGACTCTGAGCTAATGATGAATCTGTGTTTGTGTTTTGTATGCAGAACCTGCCCAGTGGAGCCAGCTTTGTTGGGAGCCTGAAGTTAACTTATATCTCTAAGGTAAGCTTCTCTCCTGTCTGCGTCCACAAATGCACACAACCTCAGATTAATTGCAGTTATCTGCAGTTACAGTTAACATTCACATGCGGCAGGGAGCTGAGGCAGTGAAGTTTTCCAGATGTGAGTGCTCTCAAAGATAATGACATCTGGCTTTACTGCACTATAGAGCTGACATCTTCTCTTCTCTTCTCTTCTCTTCTCTTCTCTTCTCTTCTCTTCTCTTCTCTTCTCTTCTCTTCTCTTCTCTTCTCTTCTCTTCTCTTCTCTTCTCTTCTCTTCTCTTCTCAGGTGAGTGAAGCTACACAAAAGCAAAAGCCCAAGACAGAGTTCTGCTTCGGTAAGTTCTCACGGAAAACACTGTCATGTTTGCACAATGGAACACAGTCCCACGCGTTATTTACAAGTTTAACATTTTGATCTAATCCGTTTGTTGTAGACTTCATGGTATTTTTCTTTTTCTTTTTTTTTAAGTCATAAATGCAGTTTCACGGCGGTACTTCCTCCAAGCCAATGATGGGACTGACATGAAGGATTGGGTAGCCGCTCTGAACAGGGCCAGCAAGATCACTGTAAGTGCAACACACTTGTGAAAGTGCATGCTGCTAGTGTAGCCTGATGTCTTGATGATTAACGAGATAAAGGCGTTTATGACTGGGGGATTTGTTTCCACCTGAGCGCAGGAAGCGATGTGGTGGTAAGACTGAAACCAGCTTAGCCTGGGTGTGAAGATGCCCTCTGTCACACTTGATGAATGGTGAAATTGTGAATGTGCAAGTATATGAGTGATAACACGCAGGTCATTGCCGTGACGGTGTCAACATTTAGTTGGTGCATTTGCATAACATTTGAGTGTTCAGCCATGAGCCTTTGTGACCAGATGTCCCGTGGCAGCAGGTGACAGAGAAGAGTGTGTTGTCTTTGCTCACCTGCTCACTGACACAGGAAGCTGCGCCGCTCACTCTCTTTCACTTCTCCAATTTGAGGGAATGGCAGCTCAGCTGCTCTGCTGCTTTTTTTGAGTTTCCTTGGCCTTAATCAAAAGTTAAATTTGATTTATTTTTTTTCCATTCCATTTTATTTACATAGCGTCTATTAACAGAAGTTGTCTCTAGGAGCTTTCCAGAGACCCAGAACATGACCCCCAAGCAATTATTACATAAACATAACATAAACAACGGCAGGTAAAAAAACTCCCCTAGTGGGAGAAAAACCTTAAGCCAAACAGTGGCAAGGAAACACTGGTCAGGAAGTCAGCAAGCATCTAGCAGACATCTACACAGATAGTTGGAAGAGCAAGCAGTGGGATGATCAGAGGGGGGGACTGCAGGTCAGCATGCAGCTCTCGAAGCTCCGGTCTGCAAACATACGCAAAAGAGAAAAAAAAAAGGGGGGGGGGGGGGTGCAGACCAGCACAAGAAACTACAAGAACAACAATGATGTCTATGAGATACTTATAATTAATAAAAAATGGAAGAGGAGAAGAGAAGAAGGGTATAGACCTCCAGTGTAGGTCTATAGCAGCATATCTACCACGAAGCTATGTTTGAGACAAAATATTATAGTGTTCCATAGCTGCAGCTGTAACTACTGACTCTAACACACTACAGTTTACACTAACTATAGGTTTACTAAACACTAACTATAGGCTTTACTAAACAGAAACGTTTTAAGTTTGGTTTTAAAGGTGGAGGTGGTGTCAGCCTCCTTAACCCAGATTAGAAGTTAGTTCCATAGTAATGGTGCCTGATAGCAGAAGCCTGTCCTCCAAATCTACATTTGGATACTCTAGGAATTACGAGTAAACTGCACTCTGAGAACGGAGAGCTCTGTTAGGAACATAAGGTACTATCAGGTCTTGCAGATATCGCAGAGCTAAGCTGTTTTGAGCTTTATATGCAAGTAATAACATTTTGAATTGCATTTTGAATTTTACGGGTAGTCAATGGAGCTAACACTGGAGAGACGTGGTCTCTCCTGCTGATTCCTGTCAGCACTCACGCTGCAGCATTTTGGATCAGCTGGAGCCTATTCAGCCAATTACTTGGACATCCTGCTAATAACACATTGCAGTAATCTAGTCTAGAAGATACAAACGCATGAACTAGTTTTTCCGCATCACTCTGCGAGAAGATGTTCCTAATTTTTGCAATATTACGGAGATGGAAAAACGCTATTTTACAAACCTGATTAATATACGGTTTAAATGACAAATCCTGATCGAAAACAACACCAAGGTTTCTCACAGTTGCACTGGAAGCCATCGCAACACCATCTAATTCCTTCCTAAGATGCTTTGAACCAAAAAAGATAACCTCTGTTTTATCTGAATTTAGAAGCAAAAAATGGTTAATTTAGCTCTATTGACGAGTGAGGTCAGCTCAGGCAGTTCTGTAGGATCGAAACAGTCTAGAGTCAAGTCAGAGCCTAGGGAAGTCGCTAAAGCTGAAGAAACGCCCACAACCACTACCAGGTGGCCCTGGTTGATTTCTTCTCTAATTCTCATGATTTTACGGTTAAAGAAGCTCATAAAGTCTTCACGACTGAGAGCAGCAAGAATGCACGGCTCAACAGAGTTGTGACTCTTTGTCAGCCTGGCTACAGTGCTGAACAGAAAACGTGGGTTAATTTTGTTATCCTATATCAATGATGAATAATAAGCTGTTCTGGCTTTGCGTATGACTTTTTTATATCATATTAGAATATCTTTCCATTCACGATAGGAGTCTACAGACTTACAAGAGTATCCTTTTCACTTTACGCACATTTTGTTTCAACATGCGGATATCTGAATTATAATAATAATAATAATAATAATAATAATAATAATAATAATAATAATACATTTCATTCATAAACACCTTTCATAAAACCCAAGGACACCTTCCAACAAACAACATATAACAAAATTGATAATATCAGCATAGTAAAAACATGAAGAACAGTGTAGTTGGACTGAATTTTAGAAGGCATCTTAAACATGTGAGTTTTGAGTCTAGATTTAAAAATTGGAAGTGAATCAAGATTTTAGATATCTCGTGGTAAGGAGTTCCACAGTTTGTGAGCAAAGCGGCTGAAAGCTCTGCTGCCCATGGTGCTGAGGGGAGCAGAGGGGACAGTGAGGTGGATGGAGAAGGAGGATCTGATGGACTGGGCGTGAGTTGTGACCTCGAGGAGGTCAGATAGATACGGTTGGGTGAGGTAATGAATGGCCTTGAAGAGGAACAGGAGGGGTTTGTCATTAATTATTTGCCAGAGTGGCCACCAGTGGAGCTGCTGCAGGATGGGGTTGATGAGCTTGAAGAGCAACTTCTGGGGGAGACCAAAGAGGAGAGAGTTGCAGTAATCGATGCAGGAGGTGACAAGACAGTGGACAAAGATGGAGGCAGTGTGGACAGTGAGGGAGGGAGTTACTGTCCAAACTTCTGTTTTATATTGTCAAATCTCATCACATCATTCTTCATGTAAGATATTAAAGCTAATAGCTAAAGCTGCCGACTAAATATAGCATCGTAGCAAGTACAACGCCGGCTCTCAGAATTTTACCCAAGTACAACACCTTTTCACCACTGCTGTTTTCACAAATGTCTTGTGGTGGTTATTTATATTTATTTGACCACTTGAATTATGAAGAGCTTGAGTTGAAGACAAATGGACTTCTTTTCTTGAATCTTGAAAATGTTTAACCTCTCATCTAAAAGGCTTCTTCATTTCTAACTGACTGGTGGGCAGTTTTAATCCCGTAAACTGTTCTTTCATATTATATAATGATGCTTAACACCCCTCCCCAAGTTGGTTTCACAGCCATTCAGCCACTCATGTGGTAAAAACATCTAACACACTTTCTAGGTGAAGATGAAGAGAGAGAGAGAGAGAGAGAGAGAGAGAGAGAGAGAGAGAGAGAGAGAGAGAGAGTTTCCTTTTTTAAATTGTCATTGTAAATTTACAAAGTAAGTTACCAAAGTAAGTATCCTTGAGGAGTTTTCCCTTAAACATACATACTGTATATTCACCTATACATATCTACATGTGTATATATATATTTTATATATATATATATATATATATATATATATATATATATATATATATATATATATATATATATATATATTTATTTATGGACTGAAGAATGTGTTATAGAACACAATTTGCACAGCAGTGTAAAGAGTGCATGAGGTAATGTTAGGGAGTGGGTGGTGTTCGTGCTGATGAGCTCAGCTCATTGCTGTAGGTGTCCAGCGTACTCAGCATCCAGGTCCCTGTGATCGAGCCGTGTCGACGACCTGGGCGAAGTCCTTCTTGTTCTGTGTTGTGCAGCTGGCGTACCACACAGTGACACCCTAGCAGAGGATGCTCTCCACTGTGCCCCTTTAAAAATTCACGTGGAGAGGCCATCCTTCTTGAGCTTCCCGAGGAAGAAAAGCCTTTGCTGGGCTTTCCATTTCCATTTCCATGGCCGGTTTTCAGAGACCATGTGAAGTCTTTAGTGATATGAAATCCCAGGAATTTGATGTTGTCCACCACATCCACCTCCTCACTGTTGATGGAAATGGGAATGGTGCGGTCTTCCTGGTCCTGGTCAGCCAGATGCTGGACCTGATGGAGTCCCACTACAGTGACGTCGTCTGCAAACTTCAATATGATGTTGGATTGATGGATGGGGGCACAGTCCTGGGTGAAAAGTGAACAGGACTGGGCTGAGCACACAGCCCTGCGGCATCCCACTGTTCATGATGAGGTTGGAGGATGTGTTTGCCTATTCTGACATTCTGGGATCTGCCAATCAGTAAGTCCATGATCCAGGTACAGAGTTGAGTGGTCAGTCCAAGTATGTGGATTTTGTGGGGAATGAGCCTGGGTATTAAAGGTGGAGCTGAAGTCGATGAAGAGCATCCGGGTGTACGTGTTTGGGTGCTGCAGGTGGGAAAGGGGTGAATATAGTGCTATGGAAACTGCAACCTCCATAGATCTGTTCCGCCTGTAGGCAAACTGATGGCTGTCCAGATCGGCTGTTCAGAACAGCTCACAATTAACAAAGATCACAATGACCAAATGGAGGGATGACGGGTCATTTTCTTATGAATAAAATCCCAAAAATGGGCGTCTGAACAACAATATTAAAAACTGAATTTTATTTCAGGGATAGAACTGAAGAAGCCTTTTAGATGAGAGGTGAAATTCTTTAAGAGCCAAAAAAATAAGTGTAGTCTTGTGTTTAAGCCATTTGGGATTATCAAGTTGCTAGAAAGAATATGGTCAGTTTTTGTAAAGTAAACTCCATTTATGACAGTTTTTGCGTTTTAGAGACGGATTAATCAAATGTGTTAAATTTGAGAGTTGCAGTTGGATTGTCATACATTAACTGCTTCTGTTAATTACTGAAATAGGTCAGTAACTGGCATTAAAGTGTTATTTTGAACAAATCGATGCTGTACATTATATAATGCATTGTGTTTCTATGTGTAACTCATACATATTTCGTTCAACTACTTTCAACTTTTACACTGGTATGGCTGGTGCTTGGTATAAGCATCAAGATCCCCACTGAAAACCATACTGCTGCCTCTCCTTACATGCAACTTTATTGGTAATACTATGTTAATTTTAACCTCTGTCCAGGTTCCTAAGGCATGCCCTGCGCCTCCAAGGTCTGACGTGACCACAGTGATCAGTGACACTCAGGGAGGGAAGAAGCAGCACGCTTACAAGACTGAGATCATTGGTGGAGTGGTGGTGCACACGCCCATCCAGGTAAAGCAGCTTAGTTGCTGTGGTTACAATGGCAGCAATAATCAATGATGAGTCTAACTATGCCAGAACGGAGGTAAAAAAAAATGTGTGGGGCAACATAGAAATCTCAAAAATGACAGTCTTCCATTTGTATTAAAAGCTAAGATACACTGTATGATGATAATTGTAAATGATTAATGTTGAAGATGGCTCTGATGACATGTTTCAGAATGAGAGTGAAGAAACAGATGGGAGGGATAGAAAAGGAAACAGACCTGGTGTGCTGAGATGTGGTTATTGTGTCAAACAAGGAAATGTGGTAAGTGCCTAACTGCTCATAACAGATTAACTGAGCTTGAATAAAGACACCAAGTGTGTGGAAAGACTAATGTGCGATGTGTGTGTTTGAAGAGAAAGAGCTGGAAGAGACGGTTTTTCACCCTTGATGACAATGCAGTCAGCTACTACAAGTCTGAGATGGTGAGCAACCAGACTTGTTTTGTTTTCCTGGCTCTAGTTGGTGCTCTCATGTGACTGTGGTTTTGTCTGCATATGTCCCAGGAAAAGGAGCCTCTCCGAGCTATTCCACTGAGAGACATTCAGAAGGTCCACGAATGCCTTGTCAAGTCAGGGTGAGTCACGCACAAATCAGCCAGACTCTCCCCCCCAGTTTGCTTCTTCTCCATCTGGTTATCTGTGTGGTCTGGATGTAAACAAATATTAGAATTTAACAGGTACATGGTATTGTATTATTGTTGCAGTGTGATGCATTCAAGTTTATCCTCCTACTTCAGGAAAATGCTTCACTCCTGTTCCACTGGGGTCTATTTTACCTCATGATTCAGCATCAAAAGCTGTCACTGCACACAACTTGAAAGTTAGAGGCACAATTTGAATGTAAGAGTAGTCTTTTTCAGATTTGCCTGAGGTTTTTTCTCTGTTTTTTTTCTTTTGGTAAACAAAGTTTACTTTTTCTACTTGTCTGTACTCCTGTGGTTTGTTTTTCTATCTTTTTTGTCTTTTAACATCATTGGAACAACAAACCGACTAGTTTTAGGGATTTTCATCATATGCACATCCATAGTTAAGAATTAAATGATATCAAGCAATGTAAGATAACAATTTCCCTACTTATACAACTTTTACTTCTACTTTAACAGTTTCCTAGTTTAGATTCAGTTTCAATATTTCTATTAAAGAGTGAGCTTTAGTAACACGCTGTTATCAATTTAATCTGTATGGTGTGTGCATGGTGAAATCATTGTGATATATTTAAGGCAAACTTTTACAGTTGAGGAATATAAAAAATATTAAAAAATACATTTTTTAATAAGGTAAATCAGAATAATTCCTTACCTTCTATGCCTTTCAGGGACCTCCTGCTTCGAGACAACCTTTTTGAGATCATCACCAGCTCCAGAACTTTCTACATTCAGGTAAAATTCCTTACCTCTGTTTATCACTAAATCTTTGTTTTACAATTACTACTGATATAAAACATTGAGTAAAGGGCATGTCCTTAATTTTATTTTATTTCAATCCTTTGTTCTTTTTTCAAATTTAAAGCTACAATAGTAAAAACAGAAAAGACTAGTATATTCCCAGGTGTATCTGTCCTGATGTCTTGACATGTTTTCTTGTCATGCTCTGCTGCTGATGTGTGGCCTGGACTGTTTTTTAGGACCCTGAACAGTTTGATTCTCTAAAAAAGAGTACAGCCATCTGTTACCATAACAACAATAATATCCTCTTCCTCCCCCATGGGAGAGCAGCTGACTGAGGGGTCTGATCAGATGGGAAGTACTGGGAGAGAAAGAGACGGACTGCAAGCACGAGTGCTTTTGTTTGTCAGTGCAAGAAAAAAAAAGGAAGTGTGAAAAACATTTAGCAAGCTGAAATAAACAAAGACGGATAATATACAAATCATTTTCACAGCCTTAGTACTAAAGCCTAAATGCAACATGTTCTAAAACGACAAGATGGTGTCTTCTTAGACGTAGCTTTCTTATTTAAAAAAAAAAAAAACAACATATATATTCTAGCACTGGCATAGCAGCACCTGTGTCCAACTGGACTCTCAGTAGTCTGACCAGCACTTATCCAGCTGTACCCTCCTACTGTATGTGATTTTGTGCTTGTGTTGTTCTGTCATATGTAAGTCGCTTTGGATAAAAGCACCTGCTAAATGGTAGTAGTAGTAGTAGTAGTAGTAGTAGTAGTAGTAGTAGTAGTAGTAGTAGTAGTAGTAGTAGTAGTAGTAGTAGTAGTAGTAGTAGTAGTAGTAGTAGTAGTAGTAGTAGTAGTAGTAGTAGTAGTAGTAGTAGTAGTAGTAGTAGTAGTAGTAGTAGTAGTAGTAGTAGTAGTAGTAGTAGTAGTAGTAGTAGTAGTAGTAGTAGTAGTAGTATATCATTCAATATCATTCACTGCAACGTGCAATTATTTAAATATCCGTCTGTATCTTATTTTATATACCGGTATTTTTTATTATTATTATTATTGTATATAGGCTACCAGTACTGTTTATAATGTGTCATACTCGGATATTATTATTGTATTATTATTATTTCTATTGTTGCCTCTTGTTTTGCACTATCCCCTTTGCTGCTGTACACTGCGAATTTCCCCGCTGTGAGACTAATAAAGGAAATATCTTATCTTATCTTATCTTAGTAGTAGTAGTAGTAGTAGTAGTAGTAAAAGTAAAATTACGTTTTTAATGGGCATGTTGAGCAAGTACTTATAAAGATAGGGACTCACATTTGTTGGTACGCTTCTATTAAAGAAAAGAAATGGTCACTGAAATAACTTGAAACTGACAGAAGAAATAATAATTGATATTTACTGAAAATCCACAAATGAAAATCAGACATTGTTTTTGAATTGCGGTGCAACAAAATCATTAGAAACAAAAACAACTAATGAATCTGGCCCCGACAAACGAGTTGGTGCCCCTGGAAAAGACTGAAAGTGATTTCACCAAATTGTAACATGTAAAAAAAAAAAAGTGTGTCCTGTAATTAGGATCATAATTCTCTTCAATCTTGCGGTTACTCAATTTATCTATTTAAAGGGTGAAAAGTTGTTTCTCTGCTATTTGGTATCATGGTGTTCACCACAGTAAGCGTGGACCAGAGAAAGCAAAGGAGAGAATTGTCTGAAGAGATTAGAAAAAAACATTCTAGACAAGCATGTTGAAGGTAAAGGCTAGAAGATGCTTGATGATCCTGTGACTACAGTTGACAATTTGTTTCAGAAGTTTAGGATCCACAGGACTGCAGCCAACCTCTGTGTTTACAGTGCCAGCTGCATCTGATACACAGTGTCTTGAATCTGTGCAGAGTACAATTAAATCTCAAGACTAATATTGGTGTTCTGGAGAAAAATGTGTCAGAAATGTGGCAGTATCAGAGCACTTGGTCTCAGTTTCCGGTCTTGATCTTCCAAAAGGATTACGAGCCAAAACACACAACTAAATAGACTCAAGAATAACTAAAAGCAAAATATTGAATTGAATGAATGAATATTCTGAAGGGGCCTTCTACCTGATCTAAATCAAATTGAAGATCTGTGGAAAAAGTTGAAACCTCCAAACCTGACTGAGAACTGAACCGAAATACCTGTCTACATGTGCAGAAGTCTCAGTGACATTTACAGAACTTGCTTTATTGCAGTGATTGCCTCAAAGATTGTGCAAAAAAAACGATAAGTTGAGGTTACCAACACATTTGTTCAGGCCAGTTTCATTCATTTGTTTTTTGTTCAAACGATTCCATTGAACTACAATTCCAAAGCACCTGATTTTCAATTGTCTTTTTTTTTGTGAATTATTTGTCATTACTTCTGTCATTTTCAAGTTATTTTAGTGATCATTGTGGGTTTTTCTTTCTTCAACAGAGGGTGCCAACAAATTGTCCAAATGTAGTTGATAAGCAGTATCAGAATAGATATTCCTCATTTTGCTTTTACATTTTAGAAAATAGATGTAACTTACACAATAACCCATATAGATGATAGATAGATAGATAATAACAATAATGTAGGATAGCAGACACATGGAAACATGTAAAGTGGCTGGTTATTAAATGAATTAAGATGCATGGCCATGCCACAATTAATGTTCTGCTTTTGTCCACAGACAGACTCTCCGGAGGAGATGAATGGATGGATCAGGGATGTTGAAAAGAAGATCCAGGAGTTCAGAGGTCCCCCAAGGGTAACTCCCACACTTGTTTTGGTCTAACACACCAAAAACAAATGCTTATTTGTCATTGGAGCATAGGTGTAAAATCTTGCTAAGGATTCATGGCTGTGCTGTGTTTGTCTCTGTTTGCAGGTGTCTTCGTTCAAACGCACGGCTTCTCTCTATCAAAGCCAGAATGCCTCCCGTGCATGCCGAGCTCAACAGAGTGATGAGCGGAGACCTCAGCTGGCCAAGTCCTGCTCTGTGGCACCGGGCTGGCAGCCCTGGACACCCGTCCCAGTGTGTGAGCCCTCCATCCTGGACGCTGAGGATGAAGATGCTGTTTTCAGCTCCTTGCCCACTGGGCCTTCTCTCTCCTCGTCCACCTCCTCGTCCACCTCCTCCTCCTCCAATTCCCTCTCCACCCCAGTCTCTTTTCCCGGTGCATCTCCAGCTCCTTCCACGAGTGGGTTGGGGATCCTCACTGCGTCAGCGGATGCGGCCAGTGGGCGGCGGCGGCACCGCTCACAGCCTCAGCCCCACACAACCTGCAGCTTCCCCTTCAACATGGATGACGACAGCATTCGCACCACAGACGTCTAGTACAGACAGGTCTGTCCAGACCCCTGTGTGGACTAAAGTATTGGTACCTTTTTTGTAATAATGAATGTGACTGGTAACGATAGTATTCCCTGCTAATGAAGAACACTGTAACCACCTGCCGCAGTATCACGGTGTGAGATTGAGGCCCCCTGCTGGTGCTGTAGCTGTTTTGCAGATGAAGGATGTGCCCAGCTGGGACAAGGTTAAGAGGCGGTGTTTGTTCTAAACAGGACTGTGAAAAAGGTATGATGGGGTGTTTTTCATGCAACTTCCTCTAAAAACTTGAATAATCTTGTTAGTTGTTCTAATAGAGTAAAAAAATTATGGCACATGCTCTCAGCCTGTTGCACTTGGCTCTTGTTGCATTTTTATCACTGTCACCTTGAGTTTTTACTCTGCTTCTAAGTATTCTTGAAGATGTTTTTAAAGACATTTTAACATATTTGTATCTTTCATCTTTTTAATTCAAACTTCTTTAAAAAAAAATGCTGTTAGATATTCCAGACACTTCTCATATCTTTTGGGCCCAGCAGTGTTTTTCCTGCGTTCCTACAGAGACACACATTATGTGAAGAACATCTTATAGTTAACAAGCATTTTACTCCTAAAAACGTTTATGTTTCATGCCGGGTTTTGAACCAGGGCTTTTAATAAAAGGCTTCAAGATCAACTGTCAGTAAACTGTGACCGCCCTCTGAGTTTTAGCACGGTACCATAATTAATACTGCAGTATTTCAATGGTACTTGTTGTAAAAAGTACTGCTAGCATCAAGCTTTTATTGCACCATTGTGTGGGAAGTTTTGCCACTACTTTTGGTAATTTATCTTTGATTCTGCACTATGCATTTTGTATTTTTGCTTGTACATTTTTATTCTTTCTTTCTTTCTTTTTTTTTTTACTTTTATGTCTCAGCTTTCAGAGGTTATAACTACAGGTTTCCCAGGTACTAGAGGTTGTGACACCAGAGGCCAGATGCATTTAAAAAAAAGTAACAGAATTCAACATAAAACAAAACAGACAGTTTCACTGGAGAAACATGGTGGTGATTTGTTTTTCTGGCTTTATTCTTATTACTCATTTGATTGTGGCTCCTCCATCCATCCATCCTGCATGCTTATTCCTTTTCAGGGTCACAGGGATCTGCTGGAGCCCATCCCAGCCCTCTGGGTGAAAGGCAGGGGTTCCATAGCAGATTATGGGTCCTATAAATAATAAATGAGACTTATACAACCAAATCAAACAGTCAATATAACTCAGACCACACCAATAAGTGTCTCATTTTCAAACTTGCCAAGATGGTTTTTACTTTGCTGTTACTTAAGTCATTATGTCTCTTTCATTTCAGTATCATGAAAAATGTGTTACATGCAAGAGTCTCTTCATCCACTCGTGGCTCAATATTAGGATTCTGCACATGGTCAAATTAAAAGATGAAACCATGCATGTCTGCATTAGTACATACATACACTCAGTTTTGCTCATGAAACAACAGAATTTAAAGTATCTGGCCCCTGTTGTCTCACAGATGTGGCACTATGCTCATTCCTGTTTCTGCTCTGAAAGTGTATGTACTCCTCTGCTTGTGTGTCATGTTAATTTTCTTTCTTGTACATTAAATGATGCTTTTTATTTGTACTGTTTGGGCTTTTTCTGACCATCCGCATTTGAGTGTACCAAAGTACTCACCCATGCACACAAAAAAAATGTTTTTTTTCTAAATAACCTTTTGATAGAGCTGATGGCATGACGACCTTTCTGTGTTTTGTCCTTTAAAAAGTGAAAATGGACAGCTGTTAGGGTAAGAGTTTAAAACTAATTTGCCCCTTTCCACCATCACCTTAGCCACATGCACATCGCGTAGGAACAAGCATACACACACACATGTCAATCTGGTAACCAGGGGCTGTGTTAAGTGAAGCTTTTCACACCTTCAGAGCAAAGTCTGTGTATGAGGTAAAATGCCTCAAACTCTGTTCTGACCTCTGTCCACTTCCCCAACTGCTTCTCAGTGCAGCTGCAGAGTAAAATGTTTCCACTGAGCAGTTTAATTTGTTTTGGATGGCAGAGAAAGGCCCTGGGTACTTGTGAAATGTCAGCTGTTCTGAATGAGCTCTCACTTTGTTAAAGATGGATTTCCTCCAGATAGCAGGAGAAGGCCAAGTGGGTCACCTGGGAGGAAACGTGAAGGTCGTGAAATCAAGGTGAAACAGTGATGAAGTGGTGTTGATATGGACTGAGATTGTAGGGAGCATCATTTTTGTGTAAAATATGCAACTTTGGCCACTTAAAAACTAAACTATGTAGTTTGGAGCATCTAATCTAAAACTTTGAAACAACATATCGAGCCATTCTGTTGCACTCCTGTGTTTTTCTTTCAATGGAAATGCAGCGTCAAACTGAAGCCTTGCAGGTTTAATTTCTTTTACTCCTGTGCACAAACAACATAAAGGTCATGTGGCACTTTTATGTGACGCCTGTGAGTGACAGAGCTCTGAGGGCAGACACAGCTTGTGTAAATGTTAATATTCCCACATGGATGACTATGCACCACTGTCTGCTTCACTCTTATGGGGCTACACACTCTGGGGATTTTAAATGTTACAAAATACATTGCTCCTAGTGCTTTGGAGTTTGAGGTATTTTGTTGATTGTCGGCTAACGTGAGTGTTGTACGCATGATGAAAAACAGGATGGTGCATCTTTGTTTCATTTGGAGGCAGGAACCAGCAGAGGGAGCTGTGAGACACCTCATACATCACACTGTCCAGCGCGTCATGGAAGTACAGTGAGCTCAGAAACTGTTAAACTTTTACCAGACGCTTCTGGTTAAAGTCTGAAAGCGCATGATATGCTACATAATGCCAAAAAAAATAAGGATTTTTTTTTTACCTTGTGACATTGCTGACCTTCAAAATAAAAGCGTATTTATAAAACAAATGTGTTGAATTAAAACAGACATATCAGGGGACCTTTGGCACTACTTGTTATCAAAACAAGAGTTTCATTGTAAACGAATGTCATTTTCAATTTCATTTTCACATTAAATAGCATCCAAGCAGCAATAACTGTAGGTTTAATGGAAAGAGTTACTTGTTTGATAGTTCAAAATGTATGTAGTTTGTCCATACGCGTCAATATGCTGATATTATAATTTTGGAAGAATGTTACCAACATACAACTTTTAATTTTAACTGATTTTCTTGAGTTCTGAAGCTGCAGAGGAATAGTAAAAGTGTATATGTAAGTAAAGTGAGAAGGGACCTCTGATTTACAACGTGACACTCAGAACCAAGTTCTGATCTCAAGATACATATGACCAGTGAGATCATGCTATTGATGGGCACAGTGTTTAATTGGGCCTGAGAAGAAAGCAGAGTCGTTTTTAACATGTGTAATATGAAGTCTTTTTAATATGAAACATGTTCCCTTTCATCTGGACTCAGAGGACTTTGGACCATTGCCAGTCCCACACCCTCTGCTGTTCCCAAATCAGGCCACCTTACACACTGGAGGCAGGGGGGTTGGAATGTATTTTGCCCTGTGTGATGTGATTGTTAGCAGAGAAATGGGTTGACCTTACCCTGCCATGTCACACACACACACATGTGCACACATGCACACACTGACTCTGGCCAAACTGGAGGTGTTTGAGACAAACCTGTTGAATGGAGGAGGTCTAGGACCCCTTCACCACTTCCTCCAGACGGAGAACAGAGGATCTAGTCAGCTGAAGCCAGGATGGGAAAATAATGAGCTTTCCAGCCACGACTGCCACCTCATTTCAGGTATGATCAAGACCGTTGTTTCTTACTTTTATGCCGTAAGCAGAAGGATAAGTTGTTCCAAAGAAAAATAACCATTTTAGTAATTACATAAAAATAAAAATTGAAATGATTAAATGAAAGCTATTTTGCAAGCAAAAGTATTCTCATAAACAAAAATTTTAATGAGCACTGTGTGTGACTGGAAGGGGGCCTTACATTCAGATTGTTTGTTAGCCTCAAGCTCAAACTATAAAACAACGGAAAATGTGTTTTAAAAGAAATTGAAAAAGTGTTTTTTCAGGACAATCAAAGTATGATGTTGATGCTATGTTTTTTTTATCATGCTTGTTTTATTCATACTTCATATGGAGATTTCTGGAGTGGTAGGGGGGAAATTTTTAATTTTGATAAATATTTCTAGAACGTTATTTATGTAAGTGTTGTGTGTCATTGATTCCAAGATAAGATTTTATTTTCATCTGTAAATAACAACAGTAATTCCAACATTTCAAGTCTACTGAGTTTTGAATATATCTATATCTTACAAACTAGGCAGAAGAAAGAAATTCCACGTAAGAAAAATCAGAAAGTATATTTCCCCTTTAATATATATGAACAGATAAGAAAAAACTAAACAAAACAAACAAACAAACAAAAAAACTAACAACAAGTGAATGACTAGAGTGGACTGCATTATCATTTTTATCCAGTAATTGGTTTCGCTCTAATTACCTCACATCTAATTACTGTTTATTATTTTGTTTTTATGGAGGAAATCTAGATACCGATCTAAAACGACCTTTTCCACAACTGATAATCCTCTTCATATAGTGTATTAGCATTTTTGACAGATTTAAATATCTGATAATGATTTGTCTTAGTCAGATTGATCATCTGGAACTTTTCCTCTCCTTCTCATGCTTTTTTTTTAATAATATGAAATAAATTATTGTACACTTCTCCTTCTCATGCTTTTTTTTAATAATATGAAATAAATTATTGTACACATTAATTTGGTGGGACTTTTGCTCCAGTAGCTTCTTCAATTACGAAAACACACTTTCTTCATTCAGAAAAAAAAAGTCAACAAATGGAATGATTACTTGACTTTGGTCAACTTTATTCAGATCTTGGCGCAACACCGCTACAATTTGTCCAAAGAAGTAAATTTCACCGCCCTATTGATGAAAAGAACTTAGTAATTTCTTTTTGACTGTATTAATTAATCATGACATCCAATGTGTGGTTATTCCTTTGCGTGACTCTTTATTTTCACAACTTGAGTGTTAGCTCAAAAATGGAGTGATTTAATGATTTTCCTGTCTAAATGATATACTCTGACATAATCAACGGCATCTGTCTTTGTGTACAAAGATCTATTAGTGGTTCATTGGTTATGTAGGCCTGGAGAGTTGCGGGGAATCTTGATGGATCTGCATTTACGCTATAGCGCACGCACACACTCGAGGACACGGAGCGCATGCAGATCTCTGTCTGTGTCGGCGCGCTCGCAGTAACGGCGGCTTGTCGTGCTTTCTAGGAGACCCCGCCGTGCACAGAGCTGTGTCTGTCAGCTACCATTTATATATTTTAACAAGGTTAAAAAAAGAAAGTGGAATTAACAGTGCTCTTTTTTCTGCAATAATACGTATAAGCAAGTGCGCAGAACACAGCGAGAAATCTCCGCATGGAAAGCGTTTACGCGCCGGAATTGCTGGCTTTATCTGATAGGTAAAATTATTGAATTAAATGCTGATCTAAATATCCAGGTTACCCGTTTTAATAGCCTTTTTTGCGTTTGAAAAATCCAATTCAACCATAAAAAAATACAAACATTTCTGTTAAGCTATTTTTGGCCATCTGGCGCGTATGAGCTGCATGTAGACAGCAACGGGCATTTTGTGTAAATTATTAATGGGACAGTGGTTACTGATAGGGAGGTAGTGGGTTAAGAGCGTCTGCGTGGCGAGAGTGAGCGCAGTTACGTCGAGAGAAATGTGTGACGTAGGCATCCGGCATGTTGACCTCGCGATGACCGCTTCAACTTTCAACTCTGGATGCCTCCAGTTATCAGGATCTGCAGTAATCCAGTCAAAGTGATGCGCGTTCACGGGAGCCCGGTGCTGCTGGTGCCTTCGGCCTCTCCGTCCTCCAGTCCAATAGAAACATGCATCCCCAGGTTATGCCCCTCGTGTTTGAAAGATTGAACCACTGAAGGGAGACATCACATTTGGGGACATCATATTTGACACATGCAGCATTTAGTCTGTAAGACTCTATCAAACCACCCTCTTTCAGTGATTTCTTGAATCTTTCAAGATTCAAGAAAGGAGTCATACCCTGCAGGGTTTGACTCCTTTCTTGAAATTCGGGGTTTAAAAAATAATAGAATGAATTTTGTCCATGGCCTTCAGTCGTTTTCAATAGGCTATTATCGATCTGATCAACCAAGAAATTTAGATTAATATCGTACTAAGGATAATTTTTCTAGGAGGGAAATGAGTGCATCATTCTGAGGCATATGTGGCGTAATGCAAGTACAGGTATACCTGCAAAAGCATATAGGGACAATAAACGACGTGGCAATCATGCAACGTTGATTTTAATAAATGCACTATTGTATTGGCTTGTGTTTGTTTGAGTGAATGATCTGTGTTTGTGTGTGTATTCATATATAAACATTTATATGCGTTGGTGAGCGTCACTGGTCGGTGGCACAGCCATCATTTGGACCCCGGCTTGCGACTGACCTATGGCAGAGCAGGGGAGGGGGGTGCGCGAAGGGGGAGGACAGAAAAAAAGCGAGGCGGACTTGACTTCATTTGTAATGAAAGGTCTGGGAGAGGGGGTTTACACGAGAGCTGCTGCTGGGCGCGCGTGGATCATGAGGAGTGGGAGAAACAAATGAAGAAGGAATCGCAGTCGCTGTGAACAGACCTGGCTGCAGCGCAGGAGACGAGCCGCCGCGGGGAGGCGAGGAGACGCACACAGGAGGTTTTATTTTTCTTTGCTTTTTTTACACTCCGATGACATGTCAAAGCCCTGGGAACATTGTGGATTTCTGAGAAGCAAGCGGAGAGTATTTGGAAAGTGACGTTTTGAACAACAGTCCTTTGCGAAATCGAAGCCACTAAGATAGAAGCAGAGCGCGCAGGAGCGGGATGAGCGTGTTTTCTGTATAAGCTCGTGAGGTAAAGGCCCGAGGAGAGACTATCCAAAATAAACACGCATGAAGGACACGGTACTGGAGATTGTTAGAGCTTTCACAATATCTTCAACTCAAAATGTACTATTTGATTTATTTATTTGACATTTTTTGTGGAATTTATGGAACAATTTATCAAAGCAAACTATTTTCTGCATTGGACCCTTTTATAACTATATACCATCCAAATAACTGTTATTGAACATGAACAATGAACTTAACATTTCTTCGAAAACAGTGATGGTTCAAGCCGGACTTTTAATCTCATTTTAAGTGAAGCCTGTAAACGGGTAATTGGATCCCTTATTCTGCAGTGTAGCCCAGAGCAGTTGTAATCTATTATAATACAATTTCATCCGTTAATAGAAGGAGTTTTGAATGTTTTCATCTCCAAATCGAAGTGGCAACGCACGGCCCCTCAATACATCGCTTTGAGAAAGGGATGTTGGTTTGTCCTTTGGCAACACGAAATCGGAGTTTATTCCCAAGCCAAATGATACCTTTTTAAAATATGAAGCTAAGTTTGTAAAGACTAACGTTTTTGCTGTGAAATATTTATTATATTCTTCTTAAAGAGATATCTACTATTTAACATTAGTGGGTAAACATCAGGGTATCCCTATAGTTGTATGATTTATACAAAATACAATAAACCATCTAACGTTTGTGTGTGTGTCAGCTGGACATGGCAAACGGAGGGGACCAGTTCGGCCTTGCAGAGCGCCCGGATTCGGACTGCATGGATTCCCCAAAAGAGAGCAAGCAGGAAAACCACAGCTTCAACTCAGCTGCGTCAGCACAGACAGCCTCCAGCCAGCAGGTATTCCACTCTTCTCATTATATCTATTTTGGTTTACGCCGTTCAGTTAGTGTTTTCAACGTTTTTGCCTTTTAAAGCTAATTTGCAATGATAATAACAAAAGAATATAAGAGAGTGCAGCTTGGACGATTGTGAGTGTTAGTATTTACGTTACATTTAAGTGATGTTGGAGTTTCTCCACCATGATACGCTTAGAAAGCAGTACAACCATTTTTTACAAACTAACAATTTTGAGTTTTCACTAAATGTATGTATCCTGCAATTAATTAAAAAACAATTTATTAAACTTGGTGTTATGCTTTGATCCTGGAACTTCTACTTAATTTATTCTGAACTGTTTGTATATTGTTGTAGGAGATGGAGGGAATCAAAGTCATCCTTCATGACAGGGAACTGTGGACTAAGTTTGATGAAGTAGGAACTGAAATGATCATTACTAAAGCCGGAAGGTAAGATAAAAATGCTGCTTATTGTCGTAAAAATCTGCATTAAACTTAATGAAAGAGTTAATTTATTTTATATTATGTTTTCATAAATCAAAGCAAAAAAAGCACTGTCTACAAAATGAAAATATGCCGCCAGGACGGCTAGAGGGACGTTTTGATTCAGGAGAGCGCAAACAGTTGACTTCCCCCTCTCTTTTAACATCTTGTGTTTTTATAATTGAATATTCAACCCTGGGAATCCAGTGTTTACTTGTTTTCCCTCCCTGTATGTGTCCTCTTCTAGGAGGATGTTTCCCAGCTTCAAGGTCAAAGTCACAGGACTCAACCCGAAGACCAAGTACATCCTTTTGATGGACATTGTGCCTGCGGACGACCATCGCTACAAATTTGCGGACAATAAATGGTTTGTAAATCACATATTTAGGCTGTTTGTGGCGCCGACCGTTCACATTTTAAGCCTATCGACTGGTAAAACAATTTTGTGCGTGTGTTGTAGGCTATGACTGAGGCACATTAAATTAATTGATTCAAAATAAAACAAAAATAAAGCCACCCGACATGAATGGACAAATACAATAAATAACATGAAAAGAAAACCCAGATGCATCTGGATTTTGCATAACCATGTTATGCAGTTATTTCTCTATTTATATAATGATACAGCAAACACCTCTACGGTGAACTGTGGGTAAACCGTGCTGTTGTGTTTGTGCCCTGCACTGCAGCCCCTCCTCTGCTCTGCGTAAAGGTCGGGCCCTTTTCGCAGACTGGCATGGCCTACTTCCCTATGTTTCCCCCCGTGTGTCTGCCCGCCGGTTAGATCAGAATATGACGGGTTCACGGGGCGGACAGACGGCACAGACTGGATTAAAGCCTCCCATTCAACTCGCGCTGAGGGGAAAATCCGAACGGACCACAGACTACAATGAGACCCATCAATGCACTGCGTCTTCAGAGCGTCAGGGCTGATTTATGGTGCCGCGTTACACCAACGCAGATACAGCGTACCCTACACCGTAGGCTACGCCGTACCCTACGGCGTAGGTTCTGCGTCGATTTAACGCAGAGCCATAATTCAGGCTTCAGACACGTTCTCTTATCTGAGAGAGAGAGGAGGGGCGATCATGGCGATGCGGATGAGCCTGGCGTCACAATCTGTGTCTTCATAAAGGAGGCGTTTTGATGTTTACAAGTTAATAAAGGAAAGTGCTGTTATCTTAAGGTCTTTTAGTGTTAAACGGTGGTATCAGTTCGCATTATTTCTAGAAGGCAAGCAAACAGATATATTTTCAGAGAATGGCATTTTATATCTGTTGAACCATTTGTAGGATGTGTAGCTTATTTCGCTGAGGACTTGCAGGCAAGATCCAGAAATGTCCGCGGATAACAAAGCGCTTTGAGTGTGATGGCCTTTGTATTCACTTTGGATCTTAATTTTTCTTTTGGAGGTAGGCTATACATTTAAAAAGAAAAACTCCCGCGCACCTTCTTCTCACCGTACACTAGTTTATTAGGCCAACGTTTCGGTCATAGACCTTTTTCAAGGCATCAACTTGCTTGCTTTTGCAGGTATACCTGTACTTCTATTACGCCACATATGCCACACAATGATGCCTTGAAAAAGGTCTATGACCGAAACGTTGGCCTAATAAAGTAGTGTACGGTGAGAAGAAGGTGTGCGGGGGTTTTCTTTTTAAATTTGGCTGCAGCTTTCCTCCTCCGACGCACCTTTCTGCAAATCCGGTGTGCAAAAAGTTTTATACTTCTTTTGGAGGTTTAAAAATGTATTCGGTTGTATTAATTATGGGGGTTACAATTTGTTTGTGTTGTTTAAACTCAATTCTTTAAAATAGGCTACTTTACTTATTTAAATCTATATTGAAAAAAAACTGTAAAAGACGCAAATGACTGAACCGCTGACTACTGAGTTTTTTTTCTTTATTAATCGTTTTTTTTTCAGTAACTTGTAGGCCTACTAAAACATACAAAAGTGGAAGTTGTGTCACAATATTTTCCAAGGCAATTAAGATATTTTGGGTCTTTTGGCGTGTCTACCACAAATTCTGGGTGTTCAAAGAAAGCAGCAGTCGGGCCTTCTGCAGCCATGCAGCGCCGTGGGGCGTCCGGCAGAGATTTGCATGACCGGTCAAACAAACCACCGTGACCCTT
Source organism: Cololabis saira (assembly GCF_033807715.1). NCBI lineage: Eukaryota > Metazoa > Chordata > Actinopteri > Beloniformes > Belonidae > Cololabis > Cololabis saira. Next base: position 28,823,605 of record NC_084595.1, read on the forward strand.
GTAGTGTCACAGTCTGAACATTTTCCAATCTGCTATATGTTCTTGGCCACATCTAGGTCAATAACAGGAAAAGCAGAGCCCGCGATGCCCGGCAGGCTCTACGTCCATCCAGACTCTCCCGCCACTGGAGCGCACTGGAGCCGTCAGCTCGTTTCTTTTCAGAAGCTCAAACTCACCAACAACCACCTGGACCCCTTTGGACACGTGAGTCTGCCTTCTTAGCTGTTTGCCAGTGTCTACCTGCGTGTTTTTGTGTGCGTTCAAGGATTTAATTTAGCATTTAAAGGCTTGGCTCGATTTATAGACGTTGTTATTTTCTAATAATGGCATTTAATAGTTCAGACCAAGACAAAATATGCATTTTAAATAGGGACTCTTGTTTTTTCTATAAATGTGGAAGCTACCTTCCATGTCCAAATACATCCTGATCCGTCCATTCACTCTCCACTCCACAGCCTTGGTGCGTCACTGCGCAGGCATCCAAAGGTCGAATCATCGTTTCAGCTTTCTTAAATTAGAGAGAATAATATCAAAGACTCCAAAAGCCATTAGCTAATGCAGGTCACCATTGGGCACGTCACATCGATTAAACTCAGCCCCTCAGATAAACAAACGTGTTCGCGCCTGTGCACACAGAAAGAGACGAGAGCTCATGAAAAACCACTTGTGGAGTTTCTAGTGTGGGAGTGGGCACTGAATTCACTGGTTTGAGAGTTTCACATCACTGGTTGGTCCACAGCAAATGGGGCGAAGTCTTGACAATAATGCAATAATACATTATACTATATAATTATACTATATTTTATATATATATATATATATATATATATATATATATATATATATATATAATATATATATATATTTTTTTTTTAAAGCACTTTGAATTGTCTTGTACATGAAACGTGCTCAACAAATAAACCTGCCTTTGCTTTGAAATATGGTCTCATTAGAAAAAGAAATTTCATAACTTACTTCACTTTAACTTAACTAACATGTAAACCAGAAATCTTGATTTGAATGTTAATGGCAGCCCTGTGGTTCTGTTGGTTTATGCGTAGTATAAGCATTTCTGGTCCCAGTTTGTCAGCATCTTGTTCTCAAACTCTTCCTTGCACAGATAATTCTCAACTCAATGCATAAATACCAGCCTCGACTTCACATCGTCAAAGCAGATGAAAACAACGGCTTCGGCTCCAAGAACACTGCTTTCTGCACCCATGTCTTCCCTGAGACTGCATTCATTGCTGTGACATCTTATCAGAACCACAAGGTAGGCTTCATGCACATCCCACTGTGCACCAGCAAGTACGATCACTCTCACAAATGTTAGAGAGCATTGTGCTCTTTCTTGAAATTAATTTGTGTTAGCTGAATTCAAACTATGGCAAATGATCGAGGTTTTTAAAAAACATAATTAAGGTGTGATGGGTTTACACACAGATACAAATCTTTGTAGTATTGCTGGAATACTATGATGGTATTTTGATGTCATGCGTTGTACAAAATATGAATTGTAGAGCTTTTTTTCATCAGTTGAAATTGGTTTGATATATAAATAGTTATTCTAATGATTTTGGAAGCTGCTTTGAAATCAAATTTTCCAGGAAGCTTTATTTATATTGAATACAGCTTATAGTTGTATTCAACATAAATAAAACTATTAATTACCACTGATGGCATATGTCATTCACGTATAAAGTAACTGTATGTATTGTAATAACTGATTATCCATTTTATCAGAATGTCTTGATGCATATAATTATATATTTAACAAAAAAGAAGCAAAATTATATTTTACATCCTCTTTCTTACTTTTATTCTTTATATTTATTCCTGTAGTCCCTGTATTCGTATACTTTATAAAATAGTAATCAAGGCTGTTGAGCCTGTACTTGGTAGAAGCTTGGTAGAAATCTATCAGTGCTTTCAGCTCTTCAAAGTTTGTTTGGATGAACCTTTCCTGTGTGATGAACCTGATCTTCAGCCAAATGAAATCCTTCAAAACACGAAGGTTTATCTCCATGACATCACCAAGAAAAGTTTGAAGTTGCAACATGAAAGCTCTGGACCTCTAAAAGCTTTGGCCTGAAACTCTTAAACTCGGCGACTATTTGGGTAAACAGTTTACTCTGTGTCAGTGGGCGAGAAAACTGTCTTGCTCAGTTAGAAGCGTCAGCGGCAAAGGAATGTTGGCTGCGCAGAGCTCCGGCAGGGCTGCTTTTAACATCTGCAGGGCCCCTGACTGATAGCAAACTACTGATTTTCAAATGAAGGAGCAATCGAAAACTGAAAGTGCTTTTGGTTGTCTGTATGTTTGTGCACAAATTACATTGTTTGTTTGTCTGTGTGTGTGTGCTGCCTTGCTGCAGCATGATTTAAAGGTTTTATATGTTTTCTGTTCAGATCACACAGCTGAAGATAGAGAATAATCCCTTTGCTAAAGGCTTCAGAGGCAGTGATGACAATGAGCTGCACCGCATGGCAAAGCTTCAAGGGTGAGTTGAGTTTTGTAAATGCGTGGGTCTGTGTGCTTGTGAGCAGTCATAGGAAAGTATTTCTATTCTCTCTCTCTCACACACTTCCTCAGATGGGGATGAAGGTTGTTATGATGGGGTACATATGGTGTAGGACACCAGGGTGTGCATGAGCGCAGCCAAGTGGTATGAAGAGATCCAAGCTTTTGCCACCTCAAACACCCTGAGAATTAGTTCCAGCACCACTTTGTCAAATACATATTTGTTGGGGTGCCGCAGCTAATCAGTTGACATCCCGACAGGGTGTCTGTTTGTGTGGTGAATTAATCTAATTGAAAAGGTCCTCGTGTAGGCAGTTGTAGGCAAACACTGGGAGAAGCTGTGACTGAAGGGAGGGGGAGGAGGGGGAAAGACAAAGAAGGAAAAGAAGGGAGAAAGGATGACTTTAAATCCAGCACCCCTGTTTGCATGTTGCTGTGTTGTTGGGCGAGAGGAAAGCAGAGGAGAGGAGAGTCTATCTGAAGTGACACACGGATGGATGTCTATTTTTAGAGTGTTGAATTATCTCACACCAGGACTAGCTGTGTGTGTGTGTGTGTGTGTGTGTGTGTTTGTGTGTGTGTATCTCTGCAGGAGTCAGGGAGATGTGGCCCGCTGTCTCCTACATAACACAAAGTTCACCAAGAGGGCAGTAAGTGCAGAAAGAAATCAGAGCTGAAGGGATGGAGAATATCTAAGTAGACTTGAAGGAAACAGGGGAAAACAACAGGAACAAAAGAATTTCAACCAGGCAGAATTACACGTTTTGTTCCATCATAAAATTAACTGCAAACTGTTGCTTTTACCGTAAAAAAAAAAAACGTGCTTCTTTTTCTTTTGCCTTTTTCTGTTTCAGTAAAGATTATCCTGTGGTCCCTCGCAGTACTGTCCGTCAGAGAACCTGCTCCACTGTGATGCTCTCCAGCGGGGACAGTCAGGTTCTGCGGTGCTCCCCTGAAGCCGTTGGGTCACCCTACAGCTGTGAGAGCAGCTTGAACGGCAGCAGTCCTCAGGAGCTGCTGAGTGCTGCACCCACGCATTACACTCTGCCACATCCTCACCTGCAGCCTGGCCAGCAGCCACAGGCATACAACTGCACCAAGAGGAAAGGTGAGAGGAAGATTTGAGTACAAACAGAATGCATGTAGTCTGGAGTATTCATTCACCTAGTCCTGGGAAAAAGGTACCTGAAAAAAGATTTACATTAAACTACTTTGTTTCTTTTATCTGTATTTGCTTTGCATTTGGAAATTTAATTAGCATCAGTATCACAAAGACAAAAACTTGAATAAATCACTAAATCATTGTATTTGTCAGCGTGACTATGTTTCCATGTATGTTTGGGTTTTTATAGACATGCTAGCAACTATTTATCCACTTTATAGAAGAAAAAATCTGTCATAATTTTGTTTTATGTCTGGTTGTAAGATTCACAGCAAAAATAAAAAAAATTATTAGATGAGTAAAGACCTCTTTACAGCTTTAGCTTTTTAACTGAGATGGCACCAATGTAAGTGAAAAGTATTGCTTTCAGGCTTTAATTAAAAAAAATGCATTTCTTTATATGCTTAATAGTTTCCTAGTTTCTCTCATTGACCTTTAAAGACTTGCAAATTCTTGGCTGCAATTTTTAAAATGTCTTGTTGTTCAGTTAAATTTAAGTTTCAGTGTGTTGTTTTTAGGTCATCTGTTGGCATAAAAGTATGTTTCTAAATCATATCTTCATGAACATTGTGATTTGCTGGTCTCACAGCACAGAAAGACTAATGTGGTGTTTTATTACTTTAGATCAGTCAGTTTATAACTACAGCTACAATCAGTCTCTCAGTTTGCAACATTATTCTGCTACAGTTGCCCCAAAAAGAGAATCTAAAACTGGTTGTTGACTTTTCAAGAATCTTTATGCCGCTCTAGTTCTTGTCCAGACTTGGAAAAGATGTGCTCACTCATTCGGTTGAAATGTGCAACTTAACAGTTAGGTGGCACTACAGTCTGAACACGGAGCCTTTAATGCCATAACTACTATCTAAAATCTAACAAACTAAATTCATGCTAAATACAATCTGTGCACATTGTCCTTAATTTATAAATGTGAAGCTATTATTTCTATGCAGGTACTCTCATGTGTCAGTATTGTCTAATTTAAATTCAAAACGATGTTTTCTGTCTGGGTGTCTGCAGTAGAAGAGAACGGCGCTTCAAGAAACCAGCAGCATCCTTACAAGAAGCCCTTCACTGATGATGCCAGTGATGGTGAATATCACTATCACGCATCCCCGTACCCTCCTCCTCCTCATGGCTACACCAACAGCCATGCCCTGTGTCTCACTGACTCCCACTACACTTCAGACATGGGACAGCGTCAGGCGTGCATGTTTGCAGGCTCACAGCCCAGACTAGATGAACTCAGCTGTGCATCCTGGTCATACACCTGCCCTCTCCCGACTGCCATGACCCCCATGGAACCGTACCCGCATTATACACCTCATCCTCCCTACAGCTCCAGCCCTCAGGGCTCTCGACTCAGCACTTCAACCCACCAGAGCTCTCCACCACTGGGCGAGCAAGTCGCCCACGATCCCTACCAGAGCCAGAATTCTGGACCTCCATCTCAGAGCTCTCAGAACCTTCACAGCAGGCAGCTCAGCTCTGCTCTCAGAGAGTACCCGCGCTACACGCCCAATCTGTCACCACCTCTCTATCACACACTAGAAACGCGCACACACATTCGATGCGGAGTGCCAGAATGGAGTGCAGCCTCCTAACTGAGCCAGAGGACAAACTTTACCTTGACACAAATTCAGTTATCCCTCTTCTTGCTCTCCCGAGAGATGGCGCACTGTGTAAAGACTAATTATGACAGTACTTTTGTAAAATTATTGTGAAAAGTGTGATCTTGTTCTGTGTGAAGAGGTCTCATCTCGTAGTAATGTTTCTCTAGTTGCTGCAAGGAGCAGTAGATTGTTAAGGACTGGACCTGGACGTTGATGATGCTCTGGATGTACAGAAAATTGTAGCTCCCTAAAGCAGCACAATTAAGATCCAAGTTGTATTTTATCATCTTTGCAAAACTCAGTGACTGGTGTCTGTCAAATGTGTGCACTGTGTGCCCCTTGAAGGCCTGACCAAGAACAGCACTAGGCTGTTTTCCTCTCAATGTTTCCCACTTTATGCATCGTGAAAGATGTAAATTGAGACTACTGTCAGACAGACAGTAACGTTTACTGACCAAAATAGTTTCAGCTCTTGCAACAGAGCCAGAGGGAGACAGTTTTCTTTTTAATGGAGCAAAGCACGGCTCCATGTTCAGCCTCAGTGAAGGAGAAAAGGGTTGTCTAAATGTGTGTGTGTGTGTGTGTGTGTGTGTCTGTGTATATGCAAAACCTCATGTCAGCTCAGCTCAATGATGCTGTGAGTTAATTTCCAATGAGACAGGCAGTGGTAGCTGCAGGCGCGTACTGCAGAGATAAACAGTTTGTTTAAACCACGCTATGGGCGGGAGGACCTGTAATCGCTGTTTCCAGTGCATTCTGGGTAAATGCACAATTCAGCATCACAGCATCACACAGATGTTGCTGTTGTCCTCTCAGTCACCTCCATTCGACCAATCAGCTTCCTCTGCTAACTGAGAGGTAGCCAATGAACATGTTGCTGGAGTGTGCGTGCGTGTGTGCGCGTGTGTGTGTGTCTGTGTGTGTGTGTGTGTGTGTGTGTGTGTGTGTGTGTGTGTGTGTGTGTGCGTGCGTGTGTGTGTGTGTGTGTGTGCTTTAACCGCTTTTTGTTTGTTTGTGAATTATTTATGAGTCAAATGTTGATCCCCGACAATTGTGGATGCTCAGTAAGGAAACACAGTGCTGTGAATGTGATGCACCACTCTTTTTAGGTCTCTTTAATTTAAATCAAAATTGGTCTTTACATATCCACGGCTCATTATTCCATTAATTACTTTGAATAGATTTGATGAGGTACATTTTCATATAGATAGTAATAAAAACATACATTTATGGGTCTTTCTGTACAAAACGGGCACATGATGAGAGTTTTGTTTATTGTCATACAGCGTTTTTATAGTTTTGCCCAGCTGTTTTAACATGCAGTAACTCGTCATAAGGTGCTCTAACATAACAGAAAACACATCCCTGTCATTCCCTAATATGTATTTGGTTTGTGGGTGTGTGAACAAGGAGGTGCAAGGATTGTTTTATGGATTTTTCTTTTAATTTGGGCATTGTTCTTGGTAATAGTATTTATTACTGTAAATATTAGTTTGTCGTTAATGTGTGAAACAAAGATGGTTGTTCAAAGATATTTGTTTATTTTTCAGAGTTTGTCTCCAGTTTCATCCTCCATCCCAAAGTGGTGATAAATAGTTGTGACAAACTTTTTGTGTTTTGTTAAAATAAATGCAGATTTATAAACAGAATGGGAATAAATTTTTTCAAGAGCAAGTCCACTGGTTGTGATGTTCTTCTTTGAAACTATTAACATTCCCAACAGGCTATTTAAAGTCTGGACTGGAAACTCTTTTAAATGCAGGGCTCCATATCAGGTTCACTGCATGGATGCATATGAGGGACCTGATATCAAGTGAAACCTCATTAGCAGCATTGTAACAGTGTTTATTACACTGTCTTACTGAGTGTATGAACCGCAGTGTCTCTGACTCGTTTACTCTGCAGTGAAAGCCGCAGAGTGGTCTGGGTGTGCTATGTATACCTTGTCCACCTTATCTCTGACAGGTTGTTTGGCATCTCCAGTCTCCACCAGCTGGACCGCCTCACTGACAACCCACTGCCCGGGCAGGGGAGGGGTCTGTCACGACGGAGGACAGAGAGAGATGAAGGTGCTTAGACTTCACTTTTTGCCAACATCTACCAACATGTTTTAAGTCTCTCATATGATAGTTACTTTCTTACACATTACTTTTCAGAGATTTTGCATTTCATGTCACAAATATTTTTTGCAAAGGTTGTTTAGTTAGTAGTAGTTCTAACCCGCTTTCTTTCAAAGGTTTCTCTTTCTTCTTCTGTGTCGCTCTCTTTCATACACCATAAGGTCAGAGGTTAAGCAGGCTGCTCTTCAGAGGATCCGTTCCCCCTTAACCCTTTGTCTCCAGACAAACTTGTTCCAGCACTATGAGGGGGAGAAGGGCAACATATCAAAGGCATTCAGCTGGAAGAAGGTGGACTTCACTGCTTTGTACTTGATGGTACAGTAACAGAACTGTTTTTGATGATCTCTATACTAGGGAATGATTTGAGAGTAAAACTTTCTATGAAATGGTTGTTATTATTCAGCATAGCATTTTAGGTTGCATCTGTCTGTGATTGTTAACATTGTAAGGAGAGGACTTTCTCATACACTCTGGTCAGACAGCAGATTGATGAAACTTTGTGATCAAAAAGCCTAAGTGGTGCTTATTGTTACTACCATCCTCCCTGCGCTCCTCCCACACACACACACACACACACACACACACACACATGCCCTCATACACACACACAGTCACCTTATATTATGAGACTGACATTTCTAAATGCCATTCATTTGGCCTGCAGAGGTACATTTTTGTACAAGGCAGGGCAGGTTGCTGTGGACAGCTTGTGTTTTCTGCTGGATTTGTATGTTAAAGCGATTGTCCAGCGAGGGAGAGTCATTTTTTTCCCTTACAAGAAAGCTTTTTTTAAAGGCATCAAAGACTTATAAAAGCTTTTTTTCATTACGGGCTAAACTATTTGTTTGAATGTATAAATTGGAGTCCCTTGGAAAAAAGTCTGAGAGGCATTTGTGTGATGTCTAGCATTAATGATGCCATTTTGTGTGGAATAAGTGGTCTGAGATGGAGCGTAATTGGAAAAGCTGATTATAGTTCGTCTCTATGGGTCTGACAGTGCTCTGTCTCCGTGGATTTAAGAAGGAGACAGCTTAGTCTTTCCTCGTGTAAGACCACTGCTATACTGGAATGCCATGGAAAATCTTGGATCTATTTCACATTTTAATGGTTTCTAAGTAATAATTCCCAAGCCTGCAGGATTATTTTTTTCCTATTCTTAGTTGCTTTGCAACGTATCCAACTCTCTACAGCTTGTTCGCATTAGCAGGCTGCTGCTTTAACAGCTTCGTCAGAGTTAGCTGTATTCAGAAGATGCAAGGACATCATTGTAAAACCGGTTTACGGATACATACATGCTTCTTTCAGCATGTGTGCATCCGTCATTGGAGTTATCGTTCACTGTGCGGCACTAAGAGGACAACACAATGGCAATACAATAAAGTAAAACATTAAATGGTTGGCCATTACACATGGTGTAACGAAGTAGTATGGTGGAGGTTTATTTGGTACTATCCATCCTTGTTGGTATTTAAAAGCCACAAGTAAAGGCATAATGCTGTTAAGGACAGTATGGTAACAAGACTCCAACCCAAGCTAATTTCCCCCTAAATGAGAGTTTATGGCTGAAACAGCCTTGAGATCACTGAAGTAGATCTTAATATGAGCATAAGGGCTGTCAAGGATAATAGGCCAAGGAGGAGTGTGCGTGGGTGAGTGAGTGTGCTTGGGCGTTGAGCCTGAAAGACAAAGGGAGGGGTTAAGGGCCAAACTAACAGCAGACAGGATTCTCCAGGGTCAAAGGGCTCCGACTAACCTGATCACCGATGGCTGTTTATCTAAAGACCTCTAAATCGTCAACCTGATGGCGCTCATACTGCTTTCTTACTCAGTACTCTACTCTCGTTTTTAGACCAGTTCAGCTGTTTTTTTTTTCTTTGAATTAAAAGTTTTGAAAGCAACTGATACCACTTACAGAAATAAACAAGCAACATGTCCTCATGTCTAGTGATCACGTTCAAATGAACGTGAACGTGAACTTTGTGATAACTTGTAAATACTGTAATTGTGGGAAATGACTCACTTGTGTGAGAAAAAAAATTGTTGTAAGTCCTAACACACCACCAAAGTCCAAGGACCAGCATCCAAACGCTCATGACAGGGTGAAAGGGTTGGGGGTGCTCCCACAGTGGGTGGTGGGGGTTTCAGGCCGTCATGGAGCCAGTGTCCCGTCCGATTACAGCCAGAGGACTGGAGAGGCACGCTAATCCTGCACATGAACACACACACACACACACACACACACACACAGAGATGCGCACAGCTACACACATGCAGAGGTGCGCACATGCTTTCTCTTGAAGACAAAGACACAACCAGCATGACAGGCAGACGTGTACACACACACAAAGCCATTCAGTCAAGAGATTACACCCTGCACACTCTGACCTCACTCGCCTTGTCCAGACAGGACACACGGAATAATGATATCACTAACACGACTTCAGTTGCCACTGTGCTCGATTGCTGTAAAGACTGGCCGCAGCTTCAGTCTCCCAGGTTTTCTCTCTGGATTTACAGCCTTAAATCAACAACTGAGGCTGTTTTTATAATAACGACAATATACCAAAAGCTATGTTACTACAATGGTGAGAAAAAGGCAATTACTAATATTAGTATTCTGTTGTGAGAACAGCTTGAGTAGTCCTGGTCTTGAGCTGTAGACCCAAAAAAAAAAAACTTTCTTTTTAAATGAGAAAATATATAACATTTCAAACTGAGTTTGAAAAACTGGAGGATGAGACTGATAGAACAACTCCTTCAAGGCACCCCATTCGCCATCCACTGAAGATCCTTGAAGTATGCCTTTCAGCATCTGGCAGCATCCCAGTTGAGGTCAACAGCCCCCACCTCTACTGTACACAGTGTTGGTGAAACAATGTTTTCCCTACTTAAGGTGCTAAATGGTACGGCAGAATCCCATGAAAGTAGCTTTCCACGCCTTCATAAAAATTCCTCCTGCACCCAAGCTTTTTCCACGGCAACAACCGAGGCTATAGTCCACATTGTGGTACCTGTCCATTGCCTCCAGAGCTCCATGGGCTAACCAAACACAAGAAAGACTTAGGCCCTGTCCCAATACTATCACTACCCCTAGTTTTCATCCCTAGCCCTAAATTTTGCGCATTCCCGTGAGGGTAGTGGTGTCCCAATTCCTCTTTCCACCTAGGGGTAGTGAAGAAAACTAGTGTAGTGGCTATGAATCTGTCCCTACAGATCGAGGGATTTCCGATGCTGACTAGCTGATCTAGGGACAGAAACATTTCCCAGAATGCTTTTCGTTGTCATTTGCGGACTGAATCGAGAAAAAAAAAACAACATGGCGGACATTTCTTATTTTTTAGCGAATAAAATCAATATTTTGAGTTAGTTTCTGCATAAAAATGTGTTTTGATTACATTTCTAGCAAGAAATATATATTTTACTTTCATAATATTCACTCAGTGAATGTATATAATCACTCGTTTGCCCGTTTGCCGAAGATCATGCCAGAATAAAGGCTGATTTATGGTTCCGTGTTACACCAACGAAGAGCCTACGGCGTAGGTTACGTAACCTACGCCGTAAGCTCTGCGTCGATGTTACGCGGCGAAGCGCGCCGTACGCCGTACCCTGCGCCGTACCCTATGCCGTACGCCGTACGCCGTACCCTACGCCGTACCCTACGCCGTACCCTACGCCGTACCCTACGCTGTACCCTACGCCGTACCCTACGCCGTACCCTACGCCGTACCCTACGCCGTACCCTACGCCGTACCCTACGCCGTACCCTACGCCGTACCCTACGCCGTACCCTACGCCGTACCCTACGCCGTACCCTACAGCGCGATCACGTCTGTACTCGGGCTGTGAGCTGCTGCTGCTCCGATCCGGCGGCTCTTATCATCTCCGAAAACATCGGGTCAAATTTCTTAACAGGCGTTATTTGGATAAACTGAGCCCAGGTTGGGGATGTTAACGGTTACCTTTACGCCTGAAAAAACATTAAAACTTAATAAATTGGCATATTAACAGCGCTCCAGCTGAAATTAAAACAGCTTTTGGCTCTCAGCTTCCTGATTTTAGGGGTGGTGCTGAAAGTAGGAGTAGTGGGTGTATTGGGACAGGGCCCTGGGAAGATTTCAAGTGCCCTAAAATCTGTCCCTTCTTTTTTAGGGGTAGTGATAGAAAGTAGGGCTAGTGAAAGAAAGTAGGGGGAGTATTGGGATTGGGCCTTATTCTCCATCCTCCCCAACCTGGGATGGTGACCACTGGGTTTGAGAACTTTATTAGCATAGGGCTGGTCAGTTGACTCAACAATAGAGGTACAGAGCATTGCCCATTCAGACTCCCTATCCCCACCTCCCCAAGATGTGACTGATGCTCTTTCAGAGATGAAAGTTGAAGGTCCTTCTGACAGGTTTCTCAACCAGACATTCCCAACAAACCTTCATTATACATTTTGGCCTACCACGCATCTTCCCCAATCATTTGACCCAACTTACCACCTTGCCATCAATTCAGCTCTTCACTTAAGTGTCCAAAATATGTCCACAAATCAGATGACACGACAATAAAGTGTTTGTTATGTACAAGCTTTAGTAGCATGTTAGTTCGACAGACCACCAGTCAGATGCAGATCAGACAGGCAGTTCCTTCTCATCTCACTCTGTAACACAGTTGACGTGGAGTACCCTTTTGCACCTTCCAGCACACCGCCAAGGACTCCAAGATGGCCAGGTGCTCCAAAATGTTGTTAAGCACGTAAGTGTAAACAACAGTCAGAGCCTGTTTAGCATCCCAAAGGCACAGAGAATCTTACCTTTCATTTATGAGGGAAAACTCCACTGTAGAGGCTCAGAGCTGGGGGAGAGATGAGTAAACCCACTCCAGCCTGACGCCTCTCACTCCGGGCAAATCCAGAGTGGTTCATCGACGGGCCCATCCCCCACATCTGCCTGTGGGGTGGGACCCTGGTAAACCAAATCCAACTGAAACATATAGGGTTCTTTTCTTTTTTCTTTTTGGTACTAGTGGCCTTTCTTCAAATTAGGTGGACAGGAAATGGGTATGGAGAGAGGGTGGAAGACACGCAGGAAAGAGTGACAGGCCAGGATTCAACCCTGCGCTGCCTGCACCAGGGCAATAGCCTCTGTAAATGGCGCCCGCCAAACCCACTGAGCTATCCAGGGTCCCAGGATATGGGACTCTTCTACTTTTTTTCTATGTCCTGTTGAACAGCTCTTAATCTGGCTCATATCTCAGGACCAGTTTTTATTGGGAGACCCTGCCAGGGGAAACAGACCTCAACAGCATAGCTCCTTGGATCATTTGGACACGCTCACCTCTACACCACAATAATGTGGTGAGTCAAGGATACTTCAGGGGCAGTGCCTCTAAACTTGCAGACTGAGGTGGTGTTCCCTCTTCTTAAGAACTGGAGTGTGTTTTTAAATTGTTAGGGAATTTTACTCTTCAGCCCAGCGATTGTGCGACCGAAATGAGATCCTCCTTGGTGGGGCTCGAGTCTCCTTTAGAGGTAGGGTAAGAAATTCAGTATCTCCCGGATTATGGTGCCACCTCAGCTGCCCCCCCCCCCAACCCATAGAGAGGAGCAGGCGGAGGTGGTCTGGGAATGTAGGACGCCTCCTGCCATTCCCTCTGGGGATGTGTTTCTGGCATGTCCAACTAGGAGGAGGTCGGATGGAGGGATCAATCCAGATCAATGCAATGAAGCAAACATTTTGTATTTGTATAGATAATAAATAATTTAGGTATACTTTATTTCAGGCTTTTTCCAACGTTCAAAAATACCTTTTTAAAGTCATTAAATGTTGAAAAACGCCATCATTGGAATACGCTTTTTTCAAAAATTCAGTATGACATTCATTATGACAAACATTGCTGAGAGTCCAAACAGTAACATGTGAGCCAGGACCTTTAGCACAGACCTTTCCCCTACCACCCTTTATTTCCATGGGTGGAAGTAGGAGCTAAACAAAGTTCATGTCTGATTGACTGACATTTTCTTACCATTTTTCTGTATCAAGTCATCTTGGAAGGATAAACCCTGCAGCTTAAACCTCAGTAGAAATGGAAAACACACAGGGTTGAAATGGTTTCAATGCCTGAAAAAAAAACAACCTGGGCAGTTAAAGTTCTGAGTCTCGTTGGACATAATGCACTTGGGTTAAGAGGAAATGACAAGTTGACAATGACAGATGTTGTCCCTAATTTCAATGAAAAAAATATTTTAAGTCTTTGCCTTTTGTGAAATGTTGTGTTGTCTGTTTTGTTGTGTTGTGAAATGTCATTGCGATTTGCGCCCCAGGATTAACTTACTCAGACAGATGCCCAAATAATAGTTTTTTCTTTTTTTCAATCATTGAAACTATTCTAAATAAGATGCACTGTTGTCTCTGTATTTATACATCGTAAAAACGTATTATAATCCAAGTGTCACCTGCTAGCAGGCTTACCTTTCCCCCTGCACTTCAGTTGCTCAGGCATTCTCGAAACCTTGCTGCCAGTCGTGTACAAACATGTTGGCAAACAGTCCAGACAAGACAACTACTAAGAGACAAACACAAACATCAATAAACAAACAAATCTATTCATACACACCAATACCTCCAAACAGTGTATGCACATGCAGGTGGATTTCAAAGCATTCACTCAGCCTGCTGTCAGATACCATTGTTTGCCCGAGGCAGCATTGTTTGGGTTGTACCCAGTGCATTTCTGTGATCTTGTCTCATAATTAATAAATGGTATCAGCGAGTCACTGGCCTCTCTGTCTGACAAGGCATTAGCATAAACACAGTCTTCCTCTCAATATCAGTTTGCACCACACTGTTGATCTTTAAATATGCATGTAAAAATTTTTGTTACCTCTCCACTTTAATGTCTGAGTGTATTTATGCAGGTCAAAGTGTAAGTAAAGGCTTTTACTGAATTTACAACTGGTGACTGTTTCCAGTATTTGACAATGATTTAGGCTTGAGAGTAAAATCAAAATGAAAACTAACCCTCTGAATTAATCTTTACAGAAAAATCAAGGAATTCGAAAAAGAGAGACACATGGGTTTTACATGGCAACATAAAGAGCAAAGCTCACGGCAACCAAAAGATCAGAGAAGACACAAGCTTGCGATAACTTTCAAAACTGTGACACCATTGTTCCATAGAAATTAACATTATACATTTCATCATCAAATCAAAGTCCAGAAGTAATCGTATTTAACTAGGGAAGCGTACAGCTTCAATGTTATCCCAGGATTTAAACAAATAAGTCATTTAAGCCACTAAGTGCTCTTCTCATTTTCTGTTCTGTGCCACTTTGCCTCCTCTCTCCTCTGTACTCCTCCCCGTGACCCAGAAATCTATCACAGTCTGCCTTGAAGGATGTTTTCATTCCTAAAATGCATCTCGGGAAGAAAGCATTCAGGAGAAAAAGGCTCTGGAAAGGCGGAGATCCATGAGTGAGGATGCACTTTCTGATGTGTTTTGGGCTTCTGTATTATAAAAAAAAAGGGTATTCAACGTGTGAAAATAAATTAATAAGTTATGACACACACTTATTAAACGGAAGGAAATCTCATCACCAAAATCTCAAGTCCATATCTCTGTTATCTTCATTTGGCAGAGATTGTATAAAAAATCTGCAGGCTTCAACAAAACAAGGAACAGGTATATTCAGGTCTGCCACAGGTCACATTTACATGACATATCTTCAAAGTGTCTGCTCTGCACTGCAGAAAGATGTCCCCTTAACCTTTGTATCCTGAATTTGGTTTGCAGGCCAGAGCTTCAGAAGCTGCATGGTGACCTGCAGTCCCACCCTCTGATTACTGCTTGCTTCCACCTGTCTGTATGGATGTCTGGTAGATGCCTGCTGACATCCTGACCTGCCGTCCCGCCCTCTGACCATCTCAGTGTCTGCTGTCTACATCTGCTTGTATACTCATCTGTGTAGTGAACCAGTTAGCCATTGTGTCTGTGTCTCTTCTCTCTTTGTTCTTCATTCTCTCTGTCTGTTTTCTCTTTTCCTGCTCTGCTCAGCTGTCCTCCGGCAGGAGGGTCCCCCCTTATGAGTCAGGTCCTGCTCAAGGTTTCTTCCCTCCTAAAGGGGAGTTTTTCCTGCCACTGTTTGGCTTAAGGTTTTTCTCCCACTAGGGGAGTTTTTTACCTGCCACTATTTATGTTATGTTTATGTAATACTTGCTCGGGGGTCATGTTCTGGGTCTCTGGAAAGCACAGAGAGCCAACTTCTGTTGTAATAGATGCTATATAAATAAAATTGAATTGAATAGAATTCTTGTACTTGCTTCTTTCTGCTTGCATGTCGTTTAGGTCCATACAACCTTCAAAGAGCTCTAAGAACAGTTTATGTTTTAAGGTGGAAGCTGTGTACTTGTGAAAGTGTGAACTATCATTTACAGACGCATTAACTACTAAGCATACACGCTGGTTAAAAACATACCCATTAATCCATTATTAGCAAAAATGCCTTTGAGTAAACTGAAAATGCAATAGGTTTAGTCTGTCAGCTTTGGTAAATAAGTAGTTTGTTAGCTACCTAATTTGGTTTTCTGACTTTTTGAAACTTAGTGCAGTGTCTGATAATCGGTATAAAAATATATATATTTTTTAAGTACATATGTATTTGCTGTACATGTGTAATGATATGCAACTTAATGCTAATTGCCATGTCATCATTGATTGAGACAATAAACCTACTTTGCCTTGATAAAGGGTGTACCATTGTTCTGTGTGTGTCATTTTCATCAGTGTGAATATTATGTTCATCATGAATTTGAGTCACTTACAAGAATTGTTCTGACATAAATAAGTGGCTGTCATCAACAGAAATCGTTTTTGTGCCAGTTTGTGCAAATTCCAACTTTTAAGGAAACCAAACTCACAGTCCTGTAATTGATATAACCAAGTGTTGCAGCGTAGGTAAATTTACAGCAATTAAAACGTCAGGCATGTGAGGGGCTTGTTCTAGACAGGAGCGTTATGCACATGCAAAGCTGATGAAATTCCAGAAGTATATAGAAGTCAGAGCCACTCGAGATTCATTCTTGATAGCATCTTTCGCCATGCAACATGGAGTAGCTACAGAAATTATGATGCAGGCTGACTGTCATGTCAGCTCTTTGAGGGTCTTTCATGGCTCTGCAATCAAATGGACTGGTTGTGTGAAGCCTCAGAGCTATCGACAATGAAGCAAAATCAAATGCATTGCTCCGGTCAGAAAATGACAGATTTGACTGGGTTTTCAGCGGCAAACATTTGAGATGTGTTACTAACTAATCACACAACTTTACAGTATAAAACCCATCAACATACTGCATTTTCATTCACTTTTCTGGTTATTCACATAAATTATATATTTAGTGGTACAGACTTTACCGAATCAAGTGTCATGATATGAAAAATCTGGTCTCAGCAACACAAACCTGAAGTGTTGACAAGCAGTTAAAATATTTTAACAACTTCTTTACTGACATGTTGCCATTCTGAGCTCTTAAGATCCCAAATATAAAAACCAATGTACAAAACAGAATACAAATCATGTAAAAAGGCTCAATTTCCTTGTAAAGCATTGACTCTGGTTCTGTGGATTGATAATTTAACTTTTGGGATTCAAAGAACTGCATTATATAGGAGCAACATAAAAGAGTTACAGTAAACAACAAGTAACTTTAGGCTTTAATAAAAACAAACAGTGCCACATGTATTTTTCCAAATCACACTCTTTACTGTACTCATAGATTGTGTGTCTAATAGATTGTGACTAACTCATCTTACTCTCCTCCTTCTCCTCAGCTGTTAAAAGGTCTGCTGATGTTTTCATGAGTGTGATAAATCCATATACACTGCCTCACACTACACTCATCACCTAACACAGCACACTTTCACTCTATTAGTATTAATAAAGCAAACCATTCCAGTCATTAAAAATGGATAGAGAAGCACATCTGTGTGCAGCTATCTGTGTTGTTGTTTTTCCCCTTCATTGACTTTTGGGCATGCTTTTCTTTCCACCTCTCACACTGTCTCAGCTACGTGTATGTGTGTACCGGTATGTGTGTATATGAGTGCGTGTGTGTGACACACTGTCGCATCTGATGCATTTTTCTGGTCCTGCTGCTAATGTCGGCATCCCCGTCTTCACCACACCTGAGAATTATTATGCAAAAATAACAGCACACAGCATTTCCATTAAGCGTATAGATGCCACCTTCACCCGTCACCATGTGACAGCAAGCCATCGGTATGAGCATGTAATGTCAAATGAACATGACTTAAATCCTAAATGGTTCATTTATGAAGGTGATAAGACGTTTCTGACCGTAATGTGGTGGAAAAAAATGTTATCTTTAAGCTTTAAGCTTTTGACTAGAACAACACTTAAATACATCTCAGACAGACAGACAAATAGATGGATAGATAGATACATAGATAGAAAGCACACTTGACCATAATAATATAATAAATCATACATCAGTTTGATTTACCACAATAAACTGCATCCTATGCAAACCCAGAAAAATCTTTAAAAAAGAAAGAAAAGAAAATAACAGTCAACAACAAGGGACATGTTAGTCACATAAAGACAGTTGTACAAAGGGCTAATTTAGCCAGTAAGGGAGAGGCCATCACAGTTGAGGCTAAAATGATGATGTATACCCCATGATGTGTGTCAGAGTGTACTCCATCTGTCACCAAATGTCAGCTGGATGAGAGATGGGGTGCACTCTTTGCCCCTAACCTACCCTTAAGGATTACCACTTCATATCTGACTCTAAACTCAACCTACCCTCATTTCACAGCTTAGTTTTGACCCTAAACAGGACTCCCAGAATTATCCTTATTGTCATTAAGAATGGGTTTTGGTCTTCATAAGGACTATAGATCCAAGGTCCCAAGGTCAGGAAAGGCTCTTGTGAGAAAACCATAACAAGAATACACACATATTCACTCACATATTCAACTCCACTTACCCTTAACCTCATGTCAGCTATCCTCGCTGTCAGAGTGAACATCCCTCAGTGTCTGATCACATTCGCGTGTATTAGAAAGAAATACTATAAAATCAATTACTATGATCACAGTTCACATAAAGTACACCCCATCAAATCTTCAATATGATATTATTGCAAATAAGGTGGTCCTGATGGACAGTGTTGCCTTGAGGAAACAAATGGAAAATAAAATAAATAAATAGATTTCCCTTGGTGGATTAATCAAGTAATATTCAGTTCAGTTACATTTTTGCCTTCTGCCCACTGCAGCCTCATATCTCCATGTTTGGCTTCTGCTGTTAAAACGCAGCTGCGTCAGTGTTCAACATGCAGCATTTCCGTCATGCATTTCTACATACTGACATTACTGAATTAACTGTTTCTGCATCAACCAGCTCCCTATATTCTCTCAAATCAAGACATTTTCATTCTCTTGAGATGTTTTTGTTTTAGAACCATTTATTTTTCAAGGGCTATTTTTCTCTCCCATATACCGTACTTGTATTATGAAACAAAAATAGAATAATAGAGATACTGAATGAAACCCTGAAGATAAATTATATGTTGAAAGTAACTGTGATTACCTAGGTTTCTCCGAAGATTCATTGTAGATGGTTATAGCTGCGGACAGGAAGGATTTCCTGTAGCGGTCTGTGTTGCAACAGATCTGAAGAAACCTCTGACTGAAGACATCATGTTGAAATGCACAGTATGTAATTGTCTGAGTCCTCATTTTGTCTTCATACATGCTCCAAGCTCCGGTGCCTTTTCATTCTCTTTGACAACTTATAAAGATTGAGTTCAGTGTCTTCAGTCTCACTTCCTTAAGCTGTCTGGATTTGGGCATTAAATGAGGCAATGCTCCCCCATGTAACAAAAACACAAAAACAACAACAAAAAACTTTTAAAACATCTGTTAATTATCATAACAGATGTTTAAAACGTGCCAGGATTCCCACCATTCCCACCCAACAGCACATCTGTCAAACCAGTGTAGAGAAAAAAAAAGCATGAAAATGTTGTATTTTAAAAGAAGGAAAAAAAAGATGCTGGAAATAAAACATGATATGACCTGAGCAAGTACAACAGGGTGCCACCACTGTGGTACCACTCTGATACTGGGTGTGAGAGCAGTTGAGTACTTTCAGGAGGCTCTTCCTAATAACATTCTAACTGACTTTATATATTATAATTTTAGACTGACATTGCTTGTATGATCACAGTTTTATTGTTGTACAAGTAGTTACTTGCAAACAATGAGTGAGTCAAATCACTGTTCCCAATGTTACGGGATTACATATTCCTCATTAAGAGAACATTTTTCAATCATGTTGGAATAGGAGTATCAAAACCATAGTAAGGAAATGTAAAACTTATCCTTAACCTTTAAGGTATAAGTAACACACATAACTCCTGTATGGAGAATGCACAGGAGTCCACGAAGTTCAAATTTTAGAGCAGGACTGACATAACAAATTAACCAATGCCTTATATCTGCCACATGTAAGAAACTTGTGAACAAGCTGTCAAAGACGCAGTGGAAGAGAAGAGGATGTTTTAAAAGGGGGCGGTGAAAGAGAAGCTCAAGTAACTTAAGTGATCAGAAGAAGAAAGGGCGCTGCAGAGATACTGTGTTTGCTAGCGACGACAGTTAATCATAAAGAAATCTTGATACATCTGTCATCTGAATGCTTTTATCTCTTTTTTTTATTCTGTTTTTATTTTTAAAAAAATGCTGTTTAGAAGCAAGTTGATTTTGACTCCTGAACTTTAATTGTCCTTTTATTAATCTTGTTCCTAAATAATGGCTCTAAACTGTATCAGGCATATCTAACTAATCTATGTGAGACATCCCCTCTACTCTTTATTCCTACAAATTCATATTTTATTCTAGAAAGGGGAAATAACATGAATCATTCATGATATTAGGAGACGTCATTGTTGTTTAGGTTAAGAAAACTATATTCTGCCAAAAATGCAATCAATATGTAGATTGTGATGTTTACTTTTGAGGCTACAGCCTTAAGGTGTGTGACCATGGTTTACAGTTCTAACAGATGGAGGCACTCACAGGGCATTTCAAGTTTTCTTCAACTTTCATCCCAATTGCATTAAAAGAAGAATATGGCAAAGGAGCAGACCGACCAGTGCAGAAAAGCGCTGCTGACACTTAGGATCAACATAACTTGCAGAGGCAGCAGAAGACAATCGGCTGTTTCAACTCCAGATAAAGCAAGAGATGTTGCTTAAAGGTCTTCCAGCCTGTAATTAAAGGTCAGTTTCTCCTGTCTTACTGAAGAGATTACTTGTTGTATTTGTGAAAGATTTAACCAATTTTTGGCTTGATATTGGATTTCAGCTGCTCAACAGTTTGAGTTCTCTCTCTCTCTCTCTCTTTATTTTTGTAGTTTTATTTATTTTTTAATTCTAATAATGTAATATGTAATGTATTGTATTTTTACTTGTGCACCAGCAGTCGGCTAGATGATCCTTCTATTCAACCATGATGATGTCATCTTCAGATACACAAGTTTCCCAAAGCAACTTCATCTTTCTATTAGTCAGATCACAACACAGTTTTGCATTTTTAATTTAATTCATCTTACAGGACCATTATTGACTGACTGGTCACCAGACAGTGACTTCCATGACAGAAGTGAGATTGTTAAAAGCCCAAAGACTGCGGCCATTAAGTGGTAGTTTTCAGCCTTGTCCCTTCAATACAGAGAAATCTACCAATCTTAATTTAACAATATAATGAACCACATATAATAGTCTGAAATTTTTTGCAATTGTATTTTGAGATCAAGTATCCATAGATTGCTGTACTTCTGAAAGCCTCTCTTGTATGTTTTATTTCTAATCCGTTGTGCTTAAACTATAATCAGATGTTACTGCATACATTTCCGTGACAACATATTTATTCATATTATCCTGTCAATGATTTGTTTTGTCCCTTGGGATAATACCTACCATAAATATATTAAGACTAAATTCCCATGTGACTAACCCAGATTAATATTTGAGCCCTAATATGGTGCACTGCTTGCCAGGAATAAACCAACTCTTATTGAGTGTGACCCTCACTTAACCTCAACTGCATCACTGACAATTCTCTGAACGCTGTGAGTGTGCTTTAAACGGTATGCAAGCTAATAAAAACAAAAAACTTTGACCATATAATTTCTCAACAATAAAATGAAAATAAATAAAAAGGGGGAAGAAAGAAACAACAAATAGGATTTTGAACAAAGGGGCCTGCATTGCCTCCTTGTGGTCATTAAACAAAACAACTCCTTCACACCATCAACTAATGAGCCAATTCTGTTTTCAGTTAGAAAGTGGAGACAAGCTATGATAAAAATTTCACAAAAAAAACTTTATTGAAAAACAAACACTAAATCAATATTGAACAAGCTCTTTTATAAACACACACAAAATACATATACTGCGCAAGTACAAAGCATAGATGCTTTACAGATAAACTACAGATATGTTTCATCATGCTTATTTGCGCTTCTTGCTTTTGCTTCTTGCCTTTTTGGTCTTCTTGGTTTTACCTTGGTTTTTTAAGGCCTTGCGAAAACGTGTGCCTCTCCACCAGGCTTGAATGGTAATGGCAGCTTTGGTCTTTAACTCCAGGTCCTTCTTCTCCTGCACTCTCCTCTCTTCTGCCAGCCGCCGTTTCTCCAGGATCTGGTTATGCTCCACTTCTAGGGCAATGAATGGTTTCTCCATTTCTCTCAGCTCCTCCACTTCCTTTTCATAAGCGATTTTAGTCTGCTCAAGTTGGGTCTAAAACAGGCAATGGCAACAGTTATAAGAATCGAGAAGAGAAAAGGAGGTGAATAATGAACAAACACACATGTAATACGTAGCTACTATGTGTATGCTTCAAATTTACTTATCCTGAGTGAAGACGCTCTGATGCATTAACTAAGATTGCAAATTCTTTGATCTCTCATGAATAGTGAATAACTTTTTCAAGGACTACAAAATGAAAACCTCTTCATATGTTGTCACAATGCTAAAGCTAAATGCAGAAAAACACATCCCATGACGGTGCAGCAGAAGCACAGACACACCACTGCCAGGACAGATCAAGCATTGACAGACCAGCCATGTGTGACCACAGCTCATCAGGCAAAAAAAATGTGCCTTTTCAAAATGAGCGACAGATTCCAGTCTGCTTGGCAAGCTGCAACTACTCAGGTGAGGTGCAACAGAATGGAACAGCTAGAACATGTTTTGAGTACACGCTTATCCTGTAGATTTCGTTCTGCCTCCTCCAATATTTTGACAACAAATTAACATTTCAAAAATGAACCTTTGAAGGAAGAAAGTTGTGACTTCAAATTTCCAAAGCAGAGACTGACAATATTAACACTATCTGCATGTTGCGCTGACTGAACCCCATTGGTTACTGAATAAAAGCCTCAGTGTTAAGCTCATACCAAAGTATTTCTAGCCAGTGGTGGCAGATAAGGTGGGTGTAAAAAATGGATGGATGAATGGATGGATGGATGGTGACAAATTTATACCTGCATTTCTGCCATTTTCTCATCAAAATGTGACAGTACATTTTTTGTTTCCATCACCAACATTTCATTTTTCTGTCAAGGAAAAAAAAACAAACAAAACAAAAACATGAGGTCAAAATTGCCTTTTATAAATATGGTTATAAATATGAAAAACAACAACAAAATGTATGGAAATGTATCTGTTAATTTTATTCATTTATTTATTTATTAAACATACCTTTCGCAAAGTTCTCCGTATCTCTCCATTTTCAAGCCTTTGGTTGTGGAGCTGAATGGTGAGTTGATCCATCTCTTGTTGTAACTCGCTTGGCATCTCATTTGGCTGCTCTTGTTTGCATGGTAGAGAAGCCCCGTCTCTTTCTGGAAAAAGGTCCTGCTCCAAATAACTCTGCATATTCTTTATCTTACCATCAAACTTAGACATCTGCAATATTAGGAGAAAGCCAAGACAGGTGAGATCAGGGGGATTGTCAAGAACAGAGGGTCCCCTCTTTAGCTGCACCAAACTACATTTTTGTGGCAGGTTGATTTTCAACAAATAGGTTGAGACCTAACCTGCTCATCCAGTTTCTTCAATTTGGCATCTAGCTGTTTTTCCTCCTCAATCAAGCATTCCAGATTTTCTTCAGGGGATGCCAATGTCTGCTTGGAGAGGTTTCTCTCCTGATTGGGCAGAAACTGTTCAACCACATTACTCTGAATCAGCTTAAGCCCTTTGATTAACATTTGCTCACTCTCCCCTAGTTCCAAAGCTTGCTCTGTTTTTATGGCAAAAAAAGCATTTGGGTGCTTCTTAAAAGCCCTCAGCACATCTCTAACAGAGTTTTTTATGTCTCTCCCAAGCTTAGCCATCTCTCTCCTCCTGGCTTCTTCATCTTCTCCCTTTAGTTTTCCATCAGGCTCTGGCATACAATCATTTAGCTTTTCAGCTCTTTCCTCTAATATTTGATGTGCTTGGATAGCTTTACTCAAGTCTTCCTCTACAACACCTGACATTTTGTAAAACTGGATGATGCCAGGCAGAGATGCTGCTATCTCAACTTCACTGATGCAGGTTTCTATAATGTTATACATAAGTCGAATCTCAACAGGGAGCAGCTTCTTCTGTAACAAAACATCTTCTGGCTGAGTCTTGGGCATCACTGCCAAACTCTTTGCAGCCATAGTGTCACTGGATAGGAGAAAAGCATAAAAAAGTGTGAAATCATAAATTGGGGAAAAAGAGAATGATTAATCCATATTAACTTTTTTTATACCCATATCTGTATTTATGCTTATGCCAGTAATTTAGGTCTGTGTAACAGCTTTTGTTGAAACTTTAGTCTTTTTACTTTAGTCTAATTATATATAATACAGAGTGTGCATTTTATAAGACATCTTAGATTTGGTAAAGTGTAACTTTAACTTTCTACACCTTCTTTAGGGCCTCAATTGGACAAGATTATTTACTAGCTGTCATGGGGTAAAAAGTGGGTTACACACTGGACAGATGCCATAAATATAAAATGCATCATAAAGTGTTCCTCAACAGGGATGCCTCTCACTAAAGTTGTGTTATTAAAGGCTTTATCAGGTTCACATGATGATCTCGGCAAGGGTGACAAAGTTCTAAAGGAATGTTAAATTATTCTGACATTAGAGATATTCTGGATTCTGTTCAAAAATCACCCACAGTCCTCATTGAAAAAATATATATCTTATGCTATAGGAAAGTTTGGATTTTCCTTTAAATTTGTCTGAAAAAAATATGTACCGATACTTTAAGCAAGACTCAGAAGTTCTGGGACTGACAGGGTTCTGATAGTATTATTTTGAGTGTCTTCTCAAACAGCAATAAAAATGTCTGTTTTGGGGGACTATGAATAAATCATTTGTTTTTTTTTTTAAATAATGCAAAAGACCTCTCATGTCGTTGCAAAAAAAAAAAAATAATGCATAGAAAGTCAGATTTTTGCTCACAATTAAATTATGTGTATAGTTTTCTTAAAACTGATATCAATCAATCAATCTTTATAGTACTTTATAGTACTTTTGTATACAAAAAAAAAAAAAAATTGAAAGCTTTTAGTTGCCCATACAACTAAAAGCTTGTTTAAATACTGTAAAAATGTCTTCAGCGGTATTTTAAAAGCATCAAACCAATTGACTCAAGACTTAACAATAACACACTCAAGACTTAACAAATTTACAGAAATGACTATGTAGTTCAGATGGACAAATATACTGAATGTCTGGGAGAAAAAAAGACTGTTTTCACTGGCTATCACAAAAATGAGAAAAATTGATACTGTAAGAAATGAAAAAAATGCATAGTCTTTACAGCTGTGTTTGCACTGCTGCCTGAGTCATTTCAAAGTTTGATATCACACATATAGGATGTTGCCCTTTTCTTTTATAACATGTATTGTGTGCAAAAAAAAATACTAATTCTAAATGCTTCTTTTAGCTTTTACTTTACTACAACACTGTTATTTTGAGTTTCTGTGTAAAGGGGAAGTGGTTTCTATGACAACAACAAAAATTGTACTAGAGCTCCAAACAAAAACAGTCTGTTTTAAACAGTTTTGAAAGACTGCTGTGTTAAATACGATGCTTTTTTAAGTTCCTATTTTGTGTTTATAATTTTTCATTTTCCTTGTAGTATTGAATTATTTATATTGTATCACTAGTGGTTTTAAAGCTGCTTAAAGCTGCCGTTGCGAGCTTGGCAAACAAGACGCACTGATAAAGTCTGTCTCCTCCTGACTGCCACTGGCAGTCATCCAGGGACTTACACAACCACAGTTACCTTCGTATTATTCGAGCTTGATAAAAAACTGTTTTTTGTTATCTTTTTAAGAGTAAAACTAACCTATATTAGTTTAGTTTAAAATTAAGCGACTCCACTTACCTGTTGACTCGCCTCAAGCAGCTCGCTGTTAGTTTACGGTTGCTAAGATACCCTGAGAAGAACACACACACACACACACACACACACACACACACACACACACACACACACACACACACACACACACACACACACACACACACACACACACACACACACAAAAACATCTGACTTTTATTTTGAAATTAAGCAACAAACACACCCCGTCTGCCGTCAACTGGTTCAGTGTCGTGAAAGTTTGTTGATCTGTCTGCAGACCTTTCGCACCATCGTCGCACTTTGATGCATTACACAGCTGACTGTATGGATTACAGAAGATACACAAACGCGTGCCTGCTTGAAGGTTAAATGTTTCCGGGAGACGTGGCTGTGGGGATGGACACAGACGGACAGAGTTACAAGGCTTCCCTTAAATCAGATGTCATGCGTGCCAAGACAAAGATCAGCTCGACCAACAACCCGCTCCTTGTACACCCAATACAGCTCGGACTGTGCTAATATTGTATCATTTGAATAGAGATATTTGTAGTCTACTGTCGTCTAAAAACTGCGTAGAGTTGTTGGTTTGTTTGCTAACTGCAGTTAAACCTTGTGTCGTCTCTGAAATAAAGATGCGCAGGACAGACCGGGCAATTGTCTAGCCCGCTGTTAAGTTTATTAGAGTAACTCGCACTGAAGTGCTGCAAGCCTGTTTATCTGCAGGCATGGAGTCAGACGACGACGTGCCTCTCATCTTAACCTGGGACGAAGCAAACAGCGGTCTGCTCAGCGAGGAACCCGAGAGGGGAGACGAAAGTAAGTTTCCGCCTTTTAAGCCGGATTTATGGTTCCGCGTTAAATCGACGGCGTAGTCTACGGCGTAGGTGTGCGTCGGTGTAACGCGGAACCATAAATCAGCCTTTAGTATCGTGGAGCAAACCAGTGGCGTATCCAGGACATTTTTACTAGGGTGGCCATACCGGGAGAACCTTTATGAATGGCATGTGATCAGAGGTGGACAGAGTACTCGACCCCAGTACTTGAGTAAGAAAATACTACTGGTCAAAATTTACTCCGTTACAAGTAAAAGTAGCTCAGTCAAAATATTACTCGAGTAAGAGTAGCAAAGTACTTGCTTTTAAAGGTACTTAAGTATCCAAAAGTAAATGCTTTTAAATTTACTTTAAGTAAAAGTAAGAGTAAGAGTACATTTCTTATTTTCCACATCAGTAAATTAGTATATTTTTAAATTTTAATTTAATTAAATTTTTTTTATTTTGTCTGTGGTTTGTCTGTGACCTCGTTTTTTACTCGGTCGAACTCAAACATTGAGTTAAGATACGGCCAAGGATTTTGTGAAAGTCCCTGCTCCGAGTCCGGCTCATTATCAGACTCAGACGACTCAGCGGATTGTCTTTCTTCTCCTGACGCAGGCGTAGCCATTGTTGTCTTGACTTGTTGCGGCTCTGTCTTGACAAACACAGGCTACTTTGGCGGTATCGTTTTGAGGAGGCTTGACGTATTTCCGCTTTACGTACATCCCAGTGGAGTGCGTGCACTGTGATAGGTCTCCTCCTTTGACAAAAACAGCTTGTGTCCAATAGGATTTTAGGGAAGAAGAAAAAAGAGAAAGTAACGAGTACTTTTCAGCCTTCCTAGAAATTTACTTGAGTAAAAGTAAAAATATTTGTCTTGGAAATGTATTCAAGTAAGAGTAATAAGTACCAAAGAAATCTAATACTCAAGTAAAGTACAAATCCTCTGGATATGTACTTAAGTACAGTACTCAAGTAAATTTACTCCGTTACTGTCCACCACTGCATGTGATCAAAATGTGTAAATATCACATTGCTTTGCATCAACATCTACACATATGTATAATAATTGAATTCTAGAACTCATGTTAGCATTCATTGAATTGTCAGACTTTTCTTTTGACATTTGACAGTTTTCTATTCCTCTTCCATTTCAACCTATTATGGTAGTTACACATTTTCAGAGCCATTCTCATTGTAGAACATTAAAGTCCTCAAAAAAATCAATCTGCCGATAATATCAGGTATAATGTACAGGACTGTCTCAGAAAATTAGAATATTGTGATAAAGTTCTTTATTTTCTGTAATGCAATTTAAAAAAAAAAAAAAAAAAAAAAAAAAAAAAAATGTCATACATTCTGGATTCATTAAAAATCAACTGAAATATTGCAAGCCTTTCATTATTTTAATATTGCTGATTATGGCTTACAGTTTAAGATTAATATTCCCAGAATATTCAAATTTTTTGAGATAGGATATTTGAGTTTTCTTAAACTGTAACTCCACTCTAAATCAACAAATCACCTGAGCTGTCATCATTGATTGACAGGTGTGTCCTCTTGTTTGGGAAGGAGGAGAAGAAAAAAAACTAGGTTATTGTGTTGATGAACTTCATGAACTACCAATCAGGTCTGGGGTGGCCACAGGGTGGCCAATGAGATTTCAGGGGTGGCCCAGGCCACCCCCCAAAATCGCCACTGGAGCAAACTATATCCGACTACCGTATAGTCGACGGGCCAGAACATTTCACTGGTCAGTACCACTCAAGGTGACAAAACTTGCTCATGATTTTTGAAAATATCCATGTCTGTAGATGATATTTTGGTATGAACCCTTCCTGAGTGGCAGCTGTATCATAGTTTGAGAGACATTATGTGATGATTCTGTACTTGGTTAACCTTCTTAACACTATCTTAACCCTTGTGCTGTCTTCGGGTCAAGGAAGGAGGAAGAGAAGAAGGGAGGAAAGAAGGAAGGAAGGAGGAATGAAAAGAAGGAAGGAAGGAAGGAAGGGAAGAAGGAAGGAAGGGAAGAAAGAAGGAAGGGAGAAGAAAAGGAGGAAGGAAGGAAGGAAGGAAGGGGGAAGGAAGGAAGGATGGAAGGGAGAAAAGAGGAAGGGAAGAAGGAAGGAGAATTAGGTCATTTTGACCCGAAGACAGCACAAGGGTTAAGTACACACAGAACTTGATAACCCAACTATAATCAGATCTTGACATATTCCCATTAATAACGATGTTAATTATATTTTACAATATAATGTTTATAAAACTAAGCTGGTTCCTTATCTCATTGTGGTTCCTTTATGTCCTGTATTTGCATGATAAAGACCAGTTTGTGACATTAGTGGCTGTTATAGTTTCATAGGAGCCTAATGAGGCTCTTCTAGTTTAAGTCTCACAATGACCTGCAACAATGATATAGTATGGGGTATATTATACATTTCCTGAATCCTTATGGTCCTGTGAGTATTCCAGTTTTTGTATGTTGTGTCTCTGTTGTTCCTAGATGACACAGGGATAAAAGATAGTATATCATTTAGGCGAAAATGCTGTAAAAAATGTGTGTTGTTTATAGTTTAAAGAGCTGCAGTGACCTCTATGTTGGTCAGAAAGATTCACATCTTACCTTGAATGAATGCTGAATCTAAACCAGGATATGCACCAGCATCTATAGTGTAATCTTCTGAAGGGGGTGGGTGATTTCATGAGCTGGTAACTATGATACAGCTGCCACTCAGGAAGGGTTATCATACCAAAATATCATCTACAGACATGGATATTTTCAAAAATTCTAAGCAAGTTTTGTCACCTTGAGTGGTACTGATATCTGGTCTGGCCCATGGACTACGTAAGGGCATAAGATATGCCATGTTTTGTTTTGTGAGAGCTCATCCTGGCTAACTGGGAAACAGAAATCCCTGTTTCATAAAGGGTTAATCCCGAGACTGCAGCCTAACAGGTGTTTGTAGGTCAGGCTCAGTATCACTGATGTGTTGAGGTCAGTTTTGAGATCAAGATAATTTGGAGATCTATAGTGTGACCTTATGTTAGGTCAAAACTTTTATAAAGATTTGGCAAAGGTTTTGGACAAATTGTCAATGGACAATAATAGATTTTCATATAAATGTCAGTGTTTGATAGCGATCCCATTTTGTTTTACCTCACTTCTGTACTCTAATACATCTCAAAGGTAAAATACACCAGACCCCCCCCCCCGCCATTGCATTTGTCAGCCGAATGGACAGAATTTATACAGTGATTTCCAGATTTCTTTTTTTTTGACCAATCAGAGTGCATCAAAGCACCATCAGGATGTATATCATGATAATGCAGTTGTTGGCATGCACATTGTGGAAGTTTTTCTTAGTGAGTACATAACAGCAAATATTAACATGGGCAAAAAACAAACAGAAAAACTACTCAATGGAATAACAACAACCAAAATGTTTTAGTCAATAAACTTCGTCCTATACTTTTGAGCAAACATTTCCAGAGATGAACAACACAGCTAGTATAGTACAACGCCTGCAGCCTATACTAGTATTGATATTCGTTAAAAAACTAATTGAAAGCTCTCACATAAAGAGCAATGTGGAGTTCTGGGATTCTGCTCTGCCTCCTAAGCTACAGCCATACCCAAGTTCCTAATTACTTTTGAGAATGCACTTTTTTTTTTACACCTTTTGTCTTTTGAAACATACATTAACATTTTATTTTAAATTAATTGTTCCACAATGGACTGAAAACTTAAAACATAACTTTTCTTTTAAGATAATGCTGTTGTAATATTAATTCAGGAACATCGTATATGCTGGTAAAACTCAGAATTAACATGTTTTCCTGCATGCTAAGTTATATTTTTACTTTTAAGGCAGTAAGTAAACTTTATTGATAATCTTCACATCATTTCACTTGAGTGATGTTTTGAATTCAGGATTTTTATTCAACCATTGTGCATTTCACAGATGATATGACTAATTTTGCTGAAGTAAACATTCTGACTACTTCTGGATTATATATGTAATTATAGCAGTAATTTTTTGTAAGATTGAATAAATCTTCACTCACTTACCAAAATATCTCTGCTGTAGTCCAAAGCCATCAAATGTTGACAGTCAGCTGTAGAAATGGTGCAAATCCAAGCGATCAGACTTTCAAAATGTGTTGGATACCATGGTCAAAGATCACATGTGCATGTGTTTGTGTCCGTGCATAGTATGTATGGGAATCCATGTATCCACTCAACATAGTGGTCCTGTTGCCTTTGTTTTGCTCACGTATAAGCTACAAAATAACTCATCTCAGAAACTGCTGGCTCAGCAGACAGTGTACCCCTCAGCCCCTCCCTGGCGCTCACAGGCAGCATGTGTGTGTTGTGTTTGTGAGTGTCTGTGACCTGAGTGTAAGTGTGTCTGTGTGTGCATGAGCTCACTGGATCATTTTCTCTGACTCTGAGGGTGAACAGGAAGAGGAGAGGAACATTTTTTTTTCCTCAGGATATCTGGGAGTGGTGTACAAGTGGGGATTGTCACGCTGTTGTTGCTGATTGCTGCTGAAACAGAAAGAGTCTGGAGACTGAGAGAGAAGACACGGTTGTATAACCTGAGAGACGGATCACCTGCCTGGATAGAAGTGTGGAGTTTGACTTTATTGCTGATGATCATAAAAGAGGATGTAGGGTTTTTTTTTTTTTTCTTTTACTGCGAGAAATGGTCGTGACTGTGAAGTCTGTTTGTTTCTCTGTGAGCCTGACCTCACACTGTTATTGACTGGGAGCTCCAACGCGTTATTGTTCTGAAACAAATGGGCAGTTTGAATGGCAAACAGCAGATGTAGGGTGCACTCCTGTCAGGACAACAGGTTAGCAGCCGCTGGAAGTGAATTTGATCTTTCCTCTTGAGCTCAATATCCTGCCGACACTGTGGACAGCAAACATCTTTGACTGCATTTCTGTGACTCGTATAGCTGACATAATGTTTGATTCCTTGTTTGAGTCTGCCTGAGGCAGAAAGACGTCAGCTCCATGTGTGCGTGGGATGAGCAACCAGATGGACTTGCACAGGAGTAAAACAGCTGCAGCGAGACAAATGATGGGACTCCATATTCAAGACACAAACTGATTAATTCATGAAGACAAAACAAGCTTGTCATAAGAGAATACTTGAGAACTCTTATGTTATTTAAAAGAGACGCAACCAAATTTTATTTTTTTCATTCGTGTCTTTTGATGTTAGTTTCTTTTATCTCTGCTTTGTAACTGAAGATCAATTCCTCTTGTGGTATGTCTGCCTTGGGTCCGTAACTTGTCTGCGACAGTAGGGAAATGAAATAGACAATGTGACATCAGTCAAAAAATAACTCTTTATGACTGGCATTCTGAACTGGGTTCGAAGTTCAAACTCATTTTGAAGCTTATATCATTGTAAAAGTGTTAAACATGTCCTTTTGCGAATGCTGATGGCAATACTTCTCTTCAAAGAGAGGTTTTCAAAAAACTACTGCACGTCATAGGCATTGTTGATTGTTTTCCATGAAGTTATGTCTCCAGACTTGTGACCACTCGGATATTTCTGGATCTGTGAGGCTCCTATTTGGACTTCACTCATGACTCTGTTTCTGGCATTTGCATCAGGCCTGAGTGGAATTTTAGCTCATCCTTATTTCCAGATGTGTCCAGATGCGAAAACAAGACTCGCTTTCTGTGAATGACACACACATTTGGGGTGGTGTGGACACCAGGGACCTTAACACATTCACCGACTGAGGCTCACAGACAAATCAGAAATGAACAATGGAGTCCTTATATGGACAGACAGCTGGTTTCCATGACGATGGATCCTGTAATGAGAGTCCAGTTGTGCTTTCTTCCTATGCCTTACAGTTAGAGCTAGCTTTTATTGGTAGGCACATACCCCTGTCTGTACAGTTTGTGTGTTATAGAGAGTGTTTTATGCATATATGAAGACAGTGTCAACACACTGACGGATTAATGTTTTCTTCCAGATGGAGGGGGCAATTATGACATAGTCAACAGTACAGTGGTCTCAACACCTGGGCCACAAAACAACAGAACTCAAAATGCATCATTGAAGCAAAGCTGGGAGATGAACTACCAAGAGGCAGCCATCTACCTGCAGGTATTCATAAGCAGAGGGTTGTGCTATTCTCTCATTGGTGGACGCACTTTTGCATTGTCATGTCATGTGTTTATAATACCTTTAACAGTTAACTTGTAAATGCTTAAACTTTGTGATTCTGTGGGCACTCAAAATATGGATTTGTTCATATTATGTGAATTATGGATTGACCAGAACAGATTGAACAGATAAGTGTACGTTCTTCATTTAATTTGCAGGAAGGAGAGAACAATGATAAGTTCTTCTCCCATCCTCGAAACCCCAAAGCGCTGGCAGCGTACCTGTTTGCCCATAACCACCTATTCTACATGATGGAGCTGCTGACAGGCCTGCTGCTGATGATGCTGTCACTGTGCGAGGCTCCCGCTGTACCCTCGCTGCGTCTGGATGTCTATGTAAGTTAGCTTATACAATCAGAAAAAACTACAGTCGTGGATTCTGTTGACTTGATTGGACTGATTTCTTCTCGCTTTTAAAACAATATGACAAAAGTGTTTGCAAGTTTAATCTGAAAATCTGTGGCAAAATCGGTGGCTGCAGGGGCCTTTCAAGTGGGTTAAATTTGTGAGTCAAGAAAAGGAGCCCAGTAAAGGTGTCAGAGTTTCAAAAGAGTTCACACTGCGGGCTAAAACACAGTCAAAAACTACACACATTCATGCATGTCTGCTGAAGAGGGTGAGACTTGGTCCCACCACTTCCCTCTGATCAGCATGGTTAAAATAATCCAAACACATGTATGCACACAATACTGTTTTGATTTCAGTTTCCTGGAATTTGCAAAAATAAGTTGACACATTGTGGAAATGTCACATTTTTCAATTTTATTTCCAGAGCACATTGAAAAATGGATTGTTTATTTACAATGGAGCCAACTAAAACAAATAAATGAAGACACGATAAACCAGAGTTAAAAAGAACCACAATTAAAAGAGCGTAATCGATAAAAATAATTTAAAATACAGTAGATTACAGATACAAACAGGTACCTCAGGTCATTTATCCCATCTGCGGTAAAGTTTTTAAACAGCATATAGGGGGAACAATGTGATGTGTTGACTGTTTTTATTATATTTATTTATTTATTGTATTGTGTGTTTGAAGTGGGATATATATGTATGTTGTCCTGTGGTTGCAAACCAAATTGCCCTTCGGGGACATTAAAGCTTTTCATAGTCATTAGAGCGCTATATGTCAAATGAATTTAAAAAAAATTACAAATCAAGTACATTTAGAAATAAGATCAGACAAAATCAAAAATGTGCAATCTCCAACAGATCAAAGATGAAAGTTTTTGTTTATTCTGTAGGTTACTTCAGTTTTGAAGCTGGTACAACAGTAAGACAAACTGGATTTACCAACCATCCTTAGTGTATAGCCAAGAAGGACTGTTTGGTGTTAAATCCTCCTTTTTATTTGACATCTATGCAGGTTCATGCCACCTTGGAGCTGCTGGCTTTGGTTATGGTGGCATTTGAGCTATGCATGAAATTGCGCTGGTTAGGCTTCCACACTTTTATACGACACAAGAGGACCATGGTGAAGGTAGGTGACACATGTTGGATGCCTTCTGGTGCTATAAGAATCATTTTACAGCAGCTTTATAGGAATCCTGTTCCTTTCTGGATTTGTGCAACAGGAAACTCAACGCTTGCAGGGGGCTTTCTGTTGCACCATCTGGTGTAGTGTAGGAAAGCTGTCTGCATGCATCATGTCATTTTTTTGGGATTAAGCTTTGGTTGCTGTACATTGCTCATGTTGTTTCTTCTCCCTGTACAGACGTGCGTGTTGAAGCTACAGTTTGTGGAGGCCATAGTGGTTCTGGTTAGACAAACGTCCCATGTGCGAGTGACCAGAGCTCTCAGGCCCATATTCCTGGTGGACTGTAGATACTGCGGTGCTGTGCGCAGGTACCCAACAATCAAAACATAAACACACACAGATTTGGATACCCCTCTTCAAAGTCAAGGCTAGTAACTGCAAATTCTTAGTGAATATATTTGGGTTTCTTTTTAAAACTCTAGCAAACAGAGAAACTGTAGTACCCACTCTTAACTTTTAAAACCTTTTGTGGAATACTTCTTTATGGAAATAAAGGCCCAGTTATTTCCACTTAATGACAAGTAATGGTGCCAGGTAAATCTCCTTGCATTTTTTAGTTTTATTAAGTTTTAATTTTGGTGTCTGAGGAGACAGTCCTACACTGAAGGTGGTGGTGTCTTTCACCCTAGGGTGTGGATGTACCTAAATGTGCAATTATTGATTCAATAAAGGACTGTAGTGGAGTGTATAATAGAAAACCCAAAAGAATATCTTTTTCCATGCACTTTGGCCTTTCGTTGACATGCAAATACAGTTTAAAGCTACTCAAAACTTTTTTTGTTTTTTTTAGATCAGTCCAGGGTGAAGATATAGAGACAGTGTAAAATCAACCCTTTTGTATTAATGATGACAATACCTTCATTAGCTGCCTGATTGGTTCTTTCAATCTTTTTTTCTCCTTTCCTATTATGTTATAAAAACCTGCAGTGTGCTTCCTGATTACATGTGCATACTCAGTATTTGATGTGCGTTTAGATATGCTCCTGTAGTCAGTTAATTCTGAAGCAGTACCACTCATCTAGTAGAAAAACCCCTTTCCATTTGTGCAAAGCTCTAAAAGACACTGATAAACGTGGCATGATGCATGGATAATCATGAGTGTGGCTTTTTTCATATGAAAATGTTGAAGGTTGTGTTGTGCTGACAATGCCAGTTTACTTGAAAACGTCTATCAGAAAGTCTCTGCAAAGATTTTGTAATAGAGTCACATGTCCACTGTATGTTTTATAGTATGCTAGAAACCTACTTATTTCATGGGTGAAAATCGGCATTAAAAATACCGGTAGTGTCTCTGTGTGCTGGTCTTGGAACTTAAGTATTCACATGGTCAGGGTTTATAATTAGCACCAAACCTAAGAAACCTCTCACATCAGAGTGAGACAGGTTAAAACCGGTACAGTAACACTAGACAAGGTTTGTCTGTTTGTTTGATGGTGGTATGTTAATAGTTTGTTTTGGTAATGTTACTCAGTTTTTAGTGTCGAGTGTTTGGAGAATTGAATCTGAGAATGTAAACATTGAGATTTTTCTATTTGCATAGCATAGCAATAAAATATTAAATAGCAATACAATATTACATGAGATGTGTTTTTTAGGCCTTTTTATAAATACCTGACCTGTCGGGGAGGTTGGAGAATTCACTCAGATTATAATTTTTTTTTTTTTTTTTTTAGGCATTTGTAGGTCTAAAGTCACTTCACCTTTCCCATATAAGTGAGAATATGAATAAAAAAATTAGAATTGGTTTGTAAATTACAAAAAAGCAGTTGGTAAACACAACGATGTCTTTCATCCAAACAGAAACTTGCGGCAGATCTTCCAGTCCCTCCCGCCTTTCATTGACATTCTCCTGCTGCTGCTTTTCTTCATGGTTATATTTTCTATCTTGGGTAAGAATGTGTACTAAATGCATGTAAATGCTGTTGTTTCTTTTCTGCCCCGTACAATAGAAAATTATTTTATTTGAAGGAATGTCTTGTCAGATAATTTGGTTTTTGTTTCTGATTAATCATCCTTTCATCTTCCATTAGGTTTCTGCCTCTTCTCTACAAACACAGCTGACCCGGTATGTTGTTTTGTTCTCCAAATGTGGAGATTTGGGAACCTCCTCACTATATGCCAATTTTGGTTCTTTTCGTGTCAGATTCAGTTTCCTGACTTAAACTTCATCTTCTCCCAACAGTACTTCAACACTCTGGAGAACAGCCTCGTCAGCCTGTTTGTGCTGCTGACCACAGCAAAGTAAGCCCAACAGCACAAATGGCACTGTTCGTTTTTTTTTTATTTTTACTAACGTGGTGTGCAGACAGTTGTTCCTATTTTAGAGCTCATCATAAATTACTTCCTTTGCATGTTTGGGCTGTTTTTTGTTCTGTTTGTATCACGTTCTCTCATTCTTAATTGTTTCGTAGTTTCCCTGATGTAATGATGCCAGCATACTCCAAGAATCGCTGGTCTTGTGTTTTCTTCATTGTTTACCTCTCCATAGAGCTGTACTTCATCATGAACCTGGTATCAAATAGTCTTGTTCACACTACTTCTATATATATATTTTTATTTTTTTTCTTTTCAAATGTGATTTTTTTTATTACTGATTCTGAACAGTTATGTCTCCTCTTTCCCTCCAGCTTCTGGCTGTGGTGTTCGATACATTTAACGGTGTCGAGAAGATGAAATTTAAATCTCTTTTGCTTCACAAACGCTCTGCTGTCGACCACGCCTTCCAGCTGTTGGTTAGCCGACAGGTATGCGTCTGTTTTTGGGACTTTTTTGGGGGGGGGGTAATGGCACCAGTCTAATATTTGAATGTATTCCTGCTGTTTTAACCTCCAGAGGCCGATGGGTGTGTCTCTTAAACAGTTTGATGGTCTGATGCGTTTTTACAGACCACGGATGTCTGCAAGAGACCGGTTTCTAACATTTAAAGCTCTTAACACGTCAGGGGATCCTATGCTCAGGTGACTTTCTGCAATGCTTTCTTTTTTCTATTTTTATTTATTATTATATGTTCATACAATACAACTGAACAAGACTTTGGTTTGTTCCAGTCTTCAGGACTTTTATAAGTTCTATGAGGTCATTGGCCTAAAATGGAAGGTAATTACTTTGACATTTGCGTTGGGTAGTTACAACCAATTGTGTTTAATGTCCCTCTGGTTAATTGTCACATTCTCGTACTGCAAATGCGTGTGTTGTTTAGGCACGGCGGAGTGGAGAACATTGGTTTGATGATCTTCCACACACAACGTTCCTCATTTTTAAAGGCAAGTTCTCTATTTTTCTTCCTGTTATCACTGCACTCATTACTCTTCTGTCTCAGCACCTAGTTATGAATGTTCTCCTCTCTTATAGGCATTAACCTGCTTGTAAAGTCCAAGGGGTTCCAGTATACCATGTGTAAGTACAATATGCGTTTTCATTCTTCAAGTCGTCCTCCAAAGGAAAACTCATCACAGACCGTTTTCAATCTTTTGTTGTGACTGCAGATGTGGTGGTGGCCATCAATGGCGTATGGATCCTTGTGGAGACGTACACATTGAACAGTAAACTCTTTTCCTATGAAAAAAAACAAGTAAAAGAAGGTGTTTAACATGGCAAATGCAGTGTCTTACGCTCCTCTCCTCCGGCAGGTGGTTACTCCTGGTCCAAATTAGTTCCCTGGAGTTACATTGTGTTCCTGACGAGTGAGTACAGATTTTCCCGCTCATACAGATGAATGCATGGCAGCATTCATGTGGCATGAAACTGATCATAGATAATTTTAGATGTTTACTGTCATGTAAATGCTTCAGTATGCTTCGTACGCTTTGATCAAAATAACAGAGTAAACCTTATTCAACCTTTGTTCCTCGTAGCTGGTTTCAGGGGATGAACTAACGATGGGGAAGGTGCATATTACTCTGTTGCTTTGGGTCTGTGATGTCACGGTACCCTGTAAATCTGACTGGCTCAATGAGTGACATTTTTATACTCTGGTGCACCCAGACAAAGACAAAAAGGACAACTCTGTGTGTCAGAGATTCTCAGCCGGTAGTGTGGTTGACCTTAACTGTAGAAAAATCTACTTTTTCATAATAGAAAAAGTTTAAAGTTCATCAAAGTCCCAAAAAGACTGTGTACAAAATTCAAATAAAAAGGGTGGCTGTGAGAGAGCTTCACATCTCTAAAGAACATGGCAACAGAGTTTCGGTTTGCAAAGTTGGAAACATAAAGGTTCCTGGGACTGCGTTTTTGAAACAGATAAGACCAAAGTGGAATATTTTTGGCTTTTAGCACAAATACCTCATGCCAACTGTCAAGCACAATGGTGATGATGATTTGGGCTAGTTTTACTGCCGTGGAACCTGGGAACTCTGCCATGACAGAGTCAACCATGAACTTGGTAAGCCAAACTATTGTAGTCAAATTTGATCCCTTCTGTTTGACAGTTGAAGTTTAACTTACACTGTGTCATGCAACAGAACAAAGATTTCGAGCACATGAACCAAAACATTGGAAAAACGAGAAAAAGGGGAAAAAAATATATGTTGTTGCAGTCACCCAAAGTCTAAGCCACAGTATGAACGTCTTTGGTGGGATCATCAGGGAACTGTGTTTAAACAAATGCCTCCAAACCTCAAAGTAATCAAAGGAACGTTATAAACAAGAAAGTTCTCTGCAACAGTGTAAGAGAGTAAGAACATCACACAGAAAATCACGATGGGTTAGTGCGCCTAAGATGATCGTATAATGGGGTGGACTTAGTATGTATGAGAGTATTTTTTTTGTTTCTGCATATTGGCTTAGATTTTTGTTAAACAACATCTCTCTGAAATATGGGTTGGTAGTTTTGCTCATCTATAATTATAGTTCCCTCATTTTAGAAACTGATAAAGACCAGCTGATTTTTTTTTTCTTTATTAAGAGTAATTCTGGAGCAAAGCTGCCAAAGCCATCTCGTTACACCGTACTGCCATATTTTACAATGACATTAAACTATATTCTATATTCTGTTCTATCTGATGAGTAAAACTAGATTAAAGGGGGCTTGTGTTTTCCGCATGACTTTACATCCACTGGCATTAATCTTAACTTCTTCTGTCCTTCCTCTTCCAGTTTATGGTATAGAGGTGCTGCTGAAAATAACAGGTTTGGGGCCAATGACGTATTTCAGCTCGGGCTGGAATCTGTGAGTACAAGGCTCTTTTAGGTTCTGGAATGGAAATATAATGGAAATAAATGGCATTTTAACTTTTTCTAGGCATTTTAACTTTTTCTAGTTACTAAAATCTTGTGAAACGTGTTCTGAAAAATTGGTTTTGTGCTCATGGTGTAAACCTTTTGTGTTCGGGTGTGCAGATTTGACTTCTCTGTGACGGTGTTCGCCTTCTTGGGCCTAATTGCTCTTGCCTTCAATATGGAGCCCTTCTACTTCATTGTAATTCTCAGACCATTCCAGTTGCTCCGGTGGGCTTTCATTCTTACTTTTAAGATCCCATCACAGAGATGTGGTTTTGATGTGATTATGGTATATATTTTGCTCACACTTCCACCTGTTGTTTCACACAGATTATTTAAGATAAAGCAGAGGTATCGCAACGTATTGGACACCATGTTTGAGCTCTTCCCCAGGATGGCAAGTCTGGGGCTGACACTAATCATCTTCTACTATTCTTTTGCCATCGTTGGAATGGAGTTCTTTGCAGACGTAATTTTTCCCAACTGCTGCAAGTGAGTCATGTAATGATCCTCTGGAGATTTAAACCATGCACCCAGTTACATTTTATTGAAGACTCTAAATGTTTGCTTCTTTGAATATGCTGGACTGGACTCTTTGTATTCTGCCACACCTTTTGGACAAGTTGGTTTCTTATCTAGAAAGCTATTTTATATAATGTCCATCTCCTTGGGTGAAAACCAGTCATCTTAATTATTGGTGAAAAGTTGGAAACAAGAGTAGTATTGTGTTTTAAAAGCTACTGCATGGTGTTACTTCCTTGAAAAGAAAAGGACAGTTGAAGGAAGTTTGTAACTTCAAGTAATCTGGAGAGAGGGTGTTAGTGGGAAACTGTGGGACCCTACCAGCCTTTATGCATTTGTTTTTTTTTTAATATTTGTATCCCCAGTTTTTCCTCATTTTATCACCCTGTCAGTCCTGGGCACTGAGCTCAGGTCTCCTCCTTACTTGAGGAGTGAGCAGCCGCTTCTTTTCACCCGACAGGGTGGGGCTTCTCTGGCTGGACGTAGTGCGTGGAAGGATCACGTTATTCCGGCCGGATCCTCCCCACCCCATCTGGCGCCCCGGCTGGCCAGAGGGGGCATGTGTAGCCCAGGACTGGTGCATGTTTTTGTGAGGGTAGCTCACATTAGCTACCCAAGGGAACACGGGGAGAACATGCAAACTCCACACAGAAAGATCCTTTCCAACCCCACCCAGGGTGTGGGCGCTGAAGTCATGGGGAAATAAACACGCCTTACAGTGGCCCCAGCGAGAATTGAACCCAGGACTTTGTAGCTGTGAGGCCTTTATGAATTTATTTATGAAAATCACTTCATCACAGTTAAGTAAAAAAAGATGTGATTGGTTCAAATGTGATGTTTTAGTGAAATGACTGGGTCTGAAATGAATTACCAGGATATTCAATAAGTTGATTACAGATGCTGGGATTTGAACACATCTGGCCACTTGGAGGCATCATTCACACACTTAAATGGAGTCAGACTGGATGGATGTTCCTCCATCGCAATATATGCAACCTTTTCTATATAACTGGTGATGTGGTGTGGCAAGGACTTTATGTAATTAACTTGACTTGTGATCTGGGCATTAAGTAGCTACAAAATATCAAAGACTACAGTAGATAATGTTTGGAAAAATTAGTATATTAACAAAAACCTCATAAGTTATATTGACTGCCAGTGAATTTCGATGGGTTGCTTTCAGCCAGGGGACATTGTGGGGATTTTGGACTTTGGCAGTGTACCAGGATGTGTTGTTCTTAATATATTTCCTTTCCTCCCTCTCAGCACCAGCACAGTGGCAGACTCCTATAGACAGATCAATGTCACCTATGGCAACAAAACGGTGTTGGAAGAAGGCTACTATTACCTCAATAACTTCAACAACATTCTTAGCAGCTTTGGTAATTCCTATTAATATTTTTTAGTCATGTTATTGCTCGTGTTCATAGATTCTTTTTATTTGTTTTGCTTTTGAAGGTGGTGTTCGTGCTTTTCTTGGCTGTAGTTACATTTAACTTTTTCCCTCTCATTTCACCCTCAGTGACTCTGTTTGAGCTGACTGTGGTCAACAACTGGTACATCACCATGGTAAGTTCAAGTTATTCACTCATGGTAATCTAAGTCACTATTCTCCAGTCTTGTCACTGATCAGTGGGTGTTGCTGTTTGCTGCTGGATTTCCTCTAACACAGGAAGGAGTGACCTCTATGACAAGTCACTGGAGCCGTCTATACTTCATGACTTTTTATATCGTAACCATGGTGAGGCCTTAGCATTTTTTTGTGTGTTTGAATGGCAACACTCATGCAGCACTATATAACCTTATCTACAAAGTTTAGAGTGTATTTTCTACTGACAGCTCTTATTATTCAAGTGCACTATTTGTAAAAAAAAAAAAAAAAAAAGCACTCCTTTGTCTCTGCAATAACACTAATAAGCACATAAAGGGTTGTGATGCTCTCTGTGTTCTTCCCTTTAACTGTGCCTTTGTTCTATATTCAGAAGATTTATTTTGACTGTGAAACAATGCAGGTAAATTATTTATTTGATGTGTCCTCCTCAGGTGGTGATGACCATCATTGTGGCTTTTATTTTGGATGCGTTTGTCTTCCGAATGAACTACAGTCGCAAGAACCGAGAACCAGTGGATAATCCAGAGGGTGTGGATATGTAGCATTTAGGCACTTTAAAATAGTGTTAATATGCATGTGTAAAACTTTTAATCTTCTTTTCAGCATTTATTTATAAATCTTTGGACAAGTTGTTCAAGGTAATGAGCTGCTGTTGATTAGCAAAGTAATTAAATTTTTTATGATTTTCAATATTCTAGAGGAAAATGGGATAGTGTTTGAAGTAGAGGTGAGTCGAGAAG
Source organism: Cololabis saira (assembly GCF_033807715.1). Lineage (NCBI taxonomy): Eukaryota > Metazoa > Chordata > Actinopteri > Beloniformes > Belonidae > Cololabis > Cololabis saira. The sequence continues at coordinate 28,866,076 of NC_084595.1, forward strand.
AAGCTCTGGCCACTCTTGAGCTGTACAAACAGACTTGTCCAGGACTCTCGTCCCTCAGCTCTCTAGCTGGTGTGTTCAAGGCTATGGACAGGAGTGGGGTGAGAACGCACACTGGAGTTATTTCTCCTCACTTTTGCACATAAACTATTCTAACTCACTTCTTGTCCCGGGTTGCTGTACACAGCACTCATCCATGGTGTATCAAGGTCGCAGGTCAAGGACCAAGAGTGACCTTAGCATGAAAATGTACGAGGAGGAGATTCAGGTGAGAAACTGAAGAAATGTTGCAGATTACCCCAACTGTCGTTGGGCTGTTGTAACCTTTTTCTGTTACTCTGTTGTATTTCTCCAGGAGTGGTATGCAGAATATTCACAAGAAAATATGCCTGAACCAGACCAAAGCTTGGCACTGAATCTGGGTACTCCTGTATCGGACCCATCTCCTCTCCCGGAGCCTCAGCTAAACTCACAGACCGGACATCACAGTATTAACTAATGTACAGTTTACAGGCTGTACGTACACGTCACCTTCATCCTAAGACAAGGGAACCCTAGTACTTTACAATTCTGTATCTCTCGGTCAGAGGAGGAGGGAAAAAAACAAAACAGAAACTGTGGGACTTCGACTAATGTGGGAATGAGACGAGTTAATGGCAACTCTTCATGGAGCCAGATGGGAGCGTTGAGCGTTGCCCTTTGTTTGGCCTTTTGAAAGACTGAAGTTAATGCTGCCAGAAAGCTTGCACTTCCACAATCTGTTGTGTACATATACTGCTGCAGGGCTTATGTGCCCTAGTGTAAATCATGTAGTAATCGAACTTGATCCCTTCGTTAAATGGCTTATCTGATCAGTATTAAAAGGCACCATGTCTAAGTTGTTTTTTTTTTTCCTTTCTTAAATATCCGAATAATACACACACTCCGTGTAGCTCAACCCAACAAATTATGTTTTAGAATTTGTCTTAATCTTAAACTCAAGAGTATTTTATATAACTTCTCATTATGTAATGTATTTGACTTAGTAAGGAATTTTAATAAACTGAACAAATTATCAACTACATCAGTGTCTCGTTGCTGTATTATAAACAATACTGGTGCTTATTTATATATTCAGTACAACTTTTATTTACAAATAAATCTTTTTAAATTTTCCAAATACAAAACATTTTGATTTACAGTACATCTACAGCTTAGATTCCCCCTTACGTGAATTAAATAAGATAACTACAGCATGTGTTGTCTCTCTCTAGACACAAAAGTCACAGCTCCTATGAAACAGACCAGAAACAGACTAAAGTCACAGTGTGATTCTTTTCAGCCCTCCCTGAGGTCAAAACTTGCTCATTTCTTGCTTGCTCTCACTACCCAACCACAAGATAGTTGTGGTTACCAGGCAAGTTCAATAATTAGCACTAATGATTCATGTTTGAATAGTGTGTTCACATGTTGAGCAGAAGAGATCATTTGTCTGCCCTCACTGCATCCTCTGTTCCAGGCAGTGTTCAATTCTTGCTCGTGAATCACGGTTCTTAAGGCTGAAGACAAGTCAGTTATGGATCGTGCCAAACTCTGTGAGAAGTGCTATGAGAAGGAAAATGGCATAGAAGATGAGGAGGAAGATCCCGTATGTCCGACCCAAATGGAACTGGCGCAGTGGAACGATGATGAAAGATAGGACCAGGGACAAACCAAGAGATCCCGCAAGAATCCACGTCAACAATCCCTCCGACTCAAACTGAGGAAAAAAGAGAGACAAAGATGTATCAACTTTATACAATCCCACAGTGGTGAAGCCTGTGTTTGGGGAGGGGATTACCTGCACATTAGACTGTGTTTTAATCATCTGGACTAGGCATCCCAAACCAACTCCAAACAGCATGTCTAAAGTGAAATGCAGTCAAGGGAACAATCCTTTTTTAAATGCACCTCAACAATATTGATTTTTGTATTGCCATAAAAGGATACTGAAAATGATGCCTCCAAAGCAGGCGGATATAGCCATCCGTGGGTAACCCTGTCGGGCAATGGTGATGTCAGAGAAACAGTCTGAAAAAGAGAAATGGTTAATGTGTCACACATTTGAAGTATAAATCAATCCGTCAACCGAGTTTTAAAGTTCTCACCTCCTATGCTGTTGCCCCAGGCCAAGAGAGTCAACCCCAGCACAGTGTTGCTGAGACTCAACACCACTCCGAGCATGTGCAGAAGACTGACCACCTCTGAGGCTGCAGCACTGATCAACACAGCACTCACCACAAACCCCAGGAGTGCAAAGAGCTGCAAAGAGGATGTGTCCAAATTAGTCCAGCAATCAACACAAAATGTTTTTGCTAGTTAAATTGCTACATATACAGGAAGGCTCAGAAAATTAGAATATTTTGATAACGTTCTTTATTTTCTGTAATGCAATTTAAAAAAAAAAAAAAAAAAAAATGTCATACATTTTGGATTCATTACAAATCGACTGAAATATTGCAAGCCTTTTATTATTTTAATATTGCTGATTATGGCTTACAGTTTAAGATTAAGATTCCCAGAATATTCTAATTTTTTTAGATAGGATATTTGAGTTTTCTTAAGCTGTAAGCCATGATCAGCAATATTAAAATAATAAAAGACTTGCAATATTTCAGTTGATTTGTAATGAATCCAGAATGTATGACATTTTTTTTTTTTTTTTTTTTTTTAAATTGCATTACAGAAAATCACAATATTCTAATTTTCTGTGACAGTCCTGTAAATGAAAGCAAATAAATGTATTTTAACCATTAATGGTATTATGCAAGTTATGGTTTTATGCTATTGATTATTAATCCTCACTCAACTCTCTAAAGGGTCTATTCCATGCTTATTCTGGATCTTGTCAACAAGAACAAAAAAAGAAAACCTTACTGGATGATATTTGGGAGGAGAGTCATTGCTGGTTGTGCAGAAAACAATCGCAGACAGAAACAGCCCAAGCAGGAGAAACAGCAGCCAGAGGGGAAACTGCCCTTGGATTTTATAATCTCCATCTAGACATTTAAGAAACAAACAAATAAAGAGGGGGACATTGAGAAGAGTTTAATAATGAAACCACATATTTAATCTGACTACAGCAACAGCACGTCATGCTGCCTTTCTCATGTAAAGTCATGCTCTTACATTGTCCTGACTGGAAGGCGAACAAACACACCACAGGAGCAGTGATCAGATGGAGACAGTTTAACGGCCGTCTCCAGTTTCTGTCTTCCTTGTCGGGGTCGACAATAGGGATGCAGAGCAGCAGCAGCACCTCCAGAGGTGTCTGACGGACAGACCAACGACACAATGTTAGATCAAGAGTTTAAATCATAACGCTTCAGCATGCTCCTTTAACCAGACATCCATGCACCTTGAGCAGTTTAAGAACTCTCCAGCTCCATGGTTTTCTCCTCCACTTCCTGTTGTCAACTGGATTCAAAGAGCTGACCAGGATCTGACTTGTGGACTCGCAGTAAGGCAGGAGAGGCCTGTACTCTGACTCTGCAACACAAACACCGTTGAATGTTGAGGTCCTGATCAAGCACAGAAGTCCTGTTGTACATAAATGTGTACTCTATGTTCCTACCATACTCCTGCTGGACATGTCCACCGTTGAGATAGGGAACGTCATCATCTGAGGAGTCGGATGAATGAAATTCGGCTTGAAAAAAAAAAAGAAAAAAAAAATATTACCATTAATAATAGAAACATGATACTTGTCATTTTACCTCAGAATTCAAGCATGAATGTCTAACCTGTAATATGTGGATCACTTTGGATGCTCATGTTAGTTGAATATTTTTGCCGACTGTAGATGTACGCACTGATGATAACAATCAGAACATACAATACGTACAGACCGAGGTACCCTGGGAAAAAAGAAATAAACCAAAGTTACACCTCAGAGTAAAACTGCTATCAAACCTTGATACGAACCAGTCTCCCCGTCTGCTGGAATGATGCAAACGTATAGAAACTTTAATCCTCGAGAGACCAGACTTATTTTCTGCTAATTACTGCAATTCTTAATTATTAGACAGAATGCTTAAAATACTACAAAAGAGTTAACCCAAAATGCTGCTGCTAGTGCTGATGAAGATTAGCAGGAAAGATCATATTTGTCAATGGTGCAGGTTTGTTATCAGTCTCGGTAAAGACCCCCCACCCTCAAACCAAAACACAAATACCAAGAAAAAAACCCACTAATGGCAAAAACATGATTTGTATGTGTACATATAGATAACAGCTCATGCCAACCTTGTCTATCTGTATAAAAACAAAAGTGTAGACTATGGCTATATGATACGTTGTTCATTTATAATTGTATGCTTTTTGCAGTAGCATCTCCAGACTTCATCTGAAACGCTGAAGGTCCATTTGCTTCTGTAAACCTGCTTAGCAGCATCTCTGCCTTCCCTGCATACAATATGCTTCTTAAATGGAAACAATTTTTTGTTAATTGCCTACATTAATTGATTTTATTTTTAATGCAAGCAGTTTGACTTAAACCCTGTAGATGACTAAAACTAAGCGTTTGCTGGGAGATTACCACTACTGTATATTGTTATAAACATAAATGACCAGGCTAGACCAGGAGCACTTTGACAGCTGATGATGATGAGATGATTTGGAGCTGTCACGGCAACCGATTACAAGTCATCGTTAGATTGACCTGTTTGTTGGTTGGTGTTTGCCACCTGTCCTCTGAACCAACACGACTGCATCAGAGTAAAGACTTGATGCCGTCTGAGGGCTCCTTAACTCAGCCGTTCTTTTTTATTTGGAATTATATGAACATGACTTGAATTTAATTTCAATGAATTGGACTATAAAATAATTATAACATACCAGTTTTAAACTGAACAAAATGAAAGTAAATTACAAAAACATAAAACATTTTAAAAAACAAAAACAAATTTTAAAAGATATTAAGTGTAAAAAGTACAGCTTGGTGACACCGATGAGTGCTCTGATGTTGTTTCAGGACAGAAAGTACTTAAGAAAGCATTCAGTAAGAAGTTGAAACCCACTGGTCACAAAGAAAAGCTTTCCAGATACTACAAGTGTTTCTGCAATCTTAACTTTTTAAGGCTTTTCCCCTCTTCACGCACACTGGAAGTGGTTTAAGTTGTGCCAGAAACTTTTAAACTACTGCAGTTGAACCGTAGACCAGAACATGAATGCTTTAAGCCTGAAAGGCTAATATAATCATGATAAAAAGGATATCACTGAGATTTTTTTTCCCGAATTAAATCTGCTGCCGTTTGTGACAAAGTACCCTGTGTTTCAGTAAAGTAAATGTATTGTAGTAACTAAAGCAACTTTTCAAACTCCAGCTCCCTTAACATGTGCCATCACTTTGAAAAAGGTTTAACAGAAATCTTTAGACAGGTCTATAAATAACCTGATAACTGGAATACAACAAACAAACAAGATAGCGGAAGCTGCTGACGGTTGACAGATAGGTCATAGAGGGACATGGCTTTTTTGTCAGGTCCACTAAAGGGTCTGTTATGTGTTGTTGACGAATGTCAAAATTTTACTGCACCCTTTAACCGTCTAACAAAACGTTGCAGTGAAAGAGCGAATGTGATGGTGCTTACCTAGCGTTTCCTGTAGCGTAGTAGTTCCCCTGTACAGCATGAGGAAAGTCCAGAACACTGCAACCATGTAGAAGGAGACATCACGCAGAAATGGACGAGAAGCCACAGCAAAAGGTTTGACGAGTGCCACGCTGCCAGCAACTACCGTGGTAACGAATATACCGGCTCCTGGAAGGATGGACAGGTTGCACAAGTTTGAAGCTTATTTTGACTGTCTCAGTGAGAGTGTTTGAGAGAGCGAATGTGTGTGAATACCAAATAACGCTCCTACAGCCAGCCCGGCAGTGTGAGGATGGGAGAACGCTGCTATGGCACTGAAGATGTCAGGAGCGCCGTTGCCTAGAGCCAGGAACGTCACGCCCTCGACACGGATCAGAATCAAGGAAATCATTCTTCACAAAATAGGTAATTCAAAAACGCTGGGGTGGAGAAAGGATACAGCCACGTTGTGAGAGAGGTGAAGGCTGGAGGAGATTGCTGAGAGGTTTGGACAGAAACTGGAGGCAGAAAAAACAAACATGTTTTATAATGGTAACAAAATATTAACAACTTCTTTCCACCTTTCAGCCGCTGTGCTGCCGCAGTGTGTAAAAAAAAAGAGGGTTAATGGGGTAGACAAAACAGAAGCTGTGCTTCCTTTGAGGAAATGTCCCTATTTTATAACTCAACAATGAAAACGGTCCTAAGTCATGTGGTTTCATATTATGTGACTGTTAAGCCAAAACTGCTGAGAGCGTGAATACATTTGAAGTCAGCCCATGTGGCCTTTCCTTTAACTTTATGGAGACATGGAAGGGATGGTGGTGCCACCACGAGAGACACTTACAACTTAGATGCAGTAAGTCCAAGAATGACAAACAAGAGCAGCAGCCATATAATCTGTGGAGAGTCAAAAAGAACAAAATCACACAGGTTGTTGTTTTAAGGACAAAAGTGCTGCTTGAGTCCGTCATGCAGAAGCATGCGTTTTAAAAACACTACTTAGGGTGACTGTATTTCCCTGATAAAAATGGCCTTGGGTGACTCAGTCTCATTGCTTCTAATCTCCAGTTGAAACAATTAACTTTCTACAAAAGTGTTTTCTTGATAGATTTTGTCTGGACAGTGTCACTTGCATTTTTGTGACTCATGTGAGATGTTTCTAAAAGCAGGCAGTTCTACAATGTTGCAAAAAAAGGGGAAGTCAGGTTCTTTTTATCATTGTGAAAATACTTGATTTAGCAAAGAGTGAAATCAGTGTTTTACACCAGATGATTGAACATTCCCACTTCTCAGAAGTGCGTCAACTTCCTCATAGTGGAGCGAGCTGCACGTTTTCATGTTTAAGGACTGTAGTTAACACCAGACACACGTGCAGATCTTACACATAGAGTGATGGTGAGAGGTGTGAGGTTGGGCGGTAGCAAGCAGAAGGCCAGATCAAGGTAGTTGATGAAGCCATCTTCCATGTTACAGTCAGATGTGTTCTTCACAAACGCACAGCGTTCTGCAGCACTGAGGTTCATCACATCGTCACACTGCACAAACACACAAAAACACGAGATTAAGGCTTATCTAAATGGCTTGACATGTCAATGCAAGCATGAATGTCCAGAAAACAGAGTAAAGAGTATTGTGTGCATATTATGAAACCGACACAGTGATAAGATCAGAAATTGAAATGGTGGGACCACGATATCACAAGAAAAGATGTTATAAAAGACTTGCCATCCAAAAAATGCATTTTTTCTGTAAAGTTAATGAACTTGTGTTAATGAAATTTCACTGAAGGGAGATGGAGTCTAAATGATTTTATCTATTTTTCTTTTTTTAATCAATTCAGCTTCTATTATTCTAAACTGGTAGGCTATACACATTTCCTCAAACACATAGTGATGTTAGATCTCAGTGATACAAATTACCACTAAATGTAATGTGATTTAAATCACCAGAAAAAAATGGTTCTAGAGGTAACTGGGACCACTGAATATGGGGCAAAACTCACATTTGGCTGACTAATGAAGATATGTTCTTTTCTCATTTTTATAAGTACATCATGGTTTTTAAAAACAACATTCCTCAACAAAGAGATGTCAGAGGGGAAATGCACAACCTCTCTCAATATACACACAGTAACACATCTGTCCTGGATTTTGTTGGCATACAATTTGGCTTGCCGTGACGTGAACACGACACACTCAAGCCTGAATTATGGTTCCGCGTTAAATAGACGGCGTATCTACGGCGTAAGGTGCGCGTCGCCGCGTACCCTACGCCGTAAGCTCTGCGTTGGTGTAACGCGGAACCATAAATCAGCTCACATTTCATGGATGCCTGGAGTTTCTTAATCATGTGACAGGTGAGCAAAAAACAGATCGCAGTCATCTGATCACCAACTTTCATACAGTAAACATGTTGATGATTGGCAATTAAATGTCACCAACCTCATCGTTGCTGTTTTCAGACATCATAGCTGAAGCGAATCCAGAATGGTTGCTGCCGTGCTGGGAGCCTGAAGTGACCCCGCCGCTGCACAGCAGCGCCAGCAGCAGTGAGAGAGGAACTGGAGTCATGATTTATCCCGGAGCCGCGTCCATGCTCCAGCTGCATTAGTCCAGCCTGGACATGGCAGCTCTCAGTAGACTGGAAAAGCAATAGGAGAAAACCCCGACGTTGTTGTTGAAGTGAGGGCTGCTTTGGTATTTCGTCAGTCAGCTTGTTTTAACACTGTGAACAGTGGTCGATAGTTTTGCTCAGTCTCTGTGAACACTGTGTACACCTTCGCCTCAAACTCCGCCTACTTGTTTTTCGAGTCAAATCTATGCTGCGTTCAAGGACTCGTCATAGACTGAGAATTGCAGGCGTTCGTAACAGTACATGATTTACATAAAACAGTGTTGGAGCCAAATACATGTTTTATTTTATTTTATTTTATTTTATTTTATTTTATTTTTGTGAATAGGATAGCCTTGGTATGACGTCAGGTCGTATCAAACTCTTGCTATGGTAGCTGATATAAGCCAGGTGGGGACAATGATTTTGATTTGATTTGATTTGATTTGATTTGATTTATTTTATTTTTGTACATGTCAAATACAACACTTCAAGAGAAGTTTTAGAAAACAAAAGAAAAAAACAAAGAATTTCATCCTTTAACACTTGATATCTTAATTTATGTGTGCAAAAAAAGGAGTACGAAGAAGTGTAAACTTATTTAATCCTAATCACTAATCATTTAACCCGTATTTATAAATACTCACACTGCTAAATAACAGTATTATTATTATTATTATTATTATTATTATTATTATATACTGTAATTATACTCACACACATACCTATACATACATACATACATACATACATACATACATACATACATACATACATACAGTTGAATATTTCTATATATTTGTACACACATGCCCATATAAATATTTATATAAATATAGGCCTACTTATTTAAACTATATGTCTATTTCCCTAGTTTTTGTTGCCACCATTTTATTTCAACTAAGCTTTTAATTAATCATTGACAACATATATCTCAAAATGTCTTGTTTTGAACATAAAAATCATAACTAAAAAAAAACTGATTACTGAAGCTGTCAAATAAATGGGGAGTAAAAGAAATTATAGTATTTTACTGAAACAGAAGTATAAGATGCTATTAAAACACTACAGAAAAGTACTTGAGAAAATAACACTTTATTGGGGTTTATATTTTTTATTAGTTTAATTCAAAAACCTTGTGTTCCATCTCTTGCCATCTTTACTGACATGCTTTATCTTAACTTCATGACACATTAGAATTTATCCAAAGAGCGAAATATGAAAATGAAGAAAAACAACACAGTTTCTGTGGAGCTTACACATCAGTCTGCACAAGCAGCTTGTTCTAACAGTACAAGAGGTCTGCTACATCTGCATCAGTCAGGGCTTTTCTTGCATCCAACCTGCATTCTAGTTCATCTTTGCAGTGTTGATACATACTTTGCATTTTAACAACCGTGGCATTGATGATGACTGTGAAAAGCCTGGAAAAAAAATCCTTACTTGATTCACTTTTTAAGCATTTCAGTCATCAAAATCATCTATGCATATATGCTGCAGTTAAAAGTGCATTGCAAAACTACTAAATCACATAGATGTTTACAAGACAGAAATACATTGCAGTCGGAACCCCATTTTCATTATTACTGTGGAGCTTATTTGGGACTGGATTTTCATTTTAACAAAAACACCACTACGATCGTTCAACCTTCTATCGGCCCCTCAAATACCAACTCAGTATTGAGAGTTGCTGTGCTGGGTTCATAGCAGCCTCTTCTCTGTTTAGTTACAACAGGACACAAATCCTGTTCACTCCACCTGATGAAGGACAAAAAATAAAAATGCTGAATTAAGGTCACATCTTTGTTTCATATGTGTGGGATATGAGCAGTTCAATACATTTTGATTTATTGATTTATCTCTTTTTAACCTGCGTGCTGCATAGGCGTCTTGTGGAGAAGCTCCTTTCCAAGAAGCATGATCAATGAGAAGGGCACCTGTTTTTGAAAAAACAGTGTATTGCATGTACTGTAAGTAAATTTGAATTTGGTTTGGGATTGTTCTTTGCACCAGTCCACTTATTCACATGGATATTTGGTTTCTATGATATAATATTACCAGCATATGTTTAAGTCTTCAGATTTATAAATCGTCTAATAGTACGCTCTTATTTGACTTGAGTCTGTGTGGTACCCACCTGCGTAGATGCGGGCGAGGCTGTATGCCAGGTCTCTGGCTGCTTGTTCCAGGTAGCTGGGTTCCCTGGTAGCTGCTACCTGAATAAACTCTTCCAGTTCAGACAAAGCACTGCCGACTTCCTTCACAGCTGGCACGAGTGAAGAATGACTAGAGGCACCTTCAAGCAATGACTACAAAAATACAAAAACAAAACATTTATGTTCAGCTCTGCAGTAAATTACAGTTCCTGAACTTGCTTGCAGGATTTTCTCTCCACTGCATACCTTAACGTGGGTAAAGTAGGCATGAAGAACCATCCCTGAACTACGAGCCACACAGCGCAGCACATCCAGGGACAGAACATTTGTTGTACCTTCCCATATACTTAATACCTGAGAGAGAGAAAGACATGTGAGCATTGCTTTTGTCAAAGGCTAACTTTTTTTTTTTTTTTTTAAAGAAAAACCTCACCTGTGCATCGCGAAGTATTCCAGGCAAACCTGTATCCTCAATGTACCCTTGGCCACCAAAGCTTTCCAAACCCTCAGACACGACAGCTACCGCCTGAGACAAACACAACATAAAAACAATAAAGTGATCAAAACATCCAGAAAGAAATACTACTCTCACATTTGCACAAAATGCCCACCTGCTTCCCAGTGTAAAGCTTAACCACAGGGGTGAGCAGACGTAGGAGGTGAGTATCAAGCGGGCTGGCGAGGCCAGTCTCTTCTCGGCCAAGCAGACGACACACGTCCATCACCAGAAGAAAGGCTCCGCGAGTTTCCACCTGTCCAAGTCACTGAGTGAGTTTAAGGAACAAAGGGAAATAAAGCTTGCACACTGCCTGTGTTTGCTTACTTCCATCCTCGCCAGAGTCTGCATGTGCAGCGGGTGGTCTTTAAGAAGCTTTCCAAAGGCAGTGCGGTGGGTGGCAAAATCACAAGCTAACTGGAGAACTCTGGAAAACACACAGACATGGATGATTAATCCGCTCACTTTTGGTGGAGATTTCAGAGATCAGTGCAAGAGTATGAGCTGTGTCCTGCCTTCTCATTGCGGCTGCTGCAGAGACGCTGTTGTGGATCCTGGTTATAGTGAGCATGTTGGCTATGGAGGCTACACCCCTCCCTTCTTCTGAGAGCTGTAGTTGGCAAAAAATAGAAAGAAAAAAAATAGTTAGCAGGAATTTGGAAATACTTGATGTTAAACCCAATCAGAAGGTGAACCTTTAACAGAAGGATTAAATTCCAAAGAAAATGTGAGCTTCCAAATGAATCAGGCTGTTGCGCTGTAGCAAAAGAAAACTCTGTAAACTTTCAAATAATCCTGGATGATACGTGCAATCACAGAGGGTTGTTTCAGTATAAACAGCTGTGTCTCAAATGCACATCACACACACTTTCAGGAAGTCCAACCCTGTTTAGTCAAATTATCCATCCATTTTCTTCCGTTTTAATCCTGTACAGGGTCACGGGGGTCTGCAGGAGGCTATCCCAGCTCATTACAGGCGAAAGGCAGGGGTCCACCCTGGACAGGCCCCCAGTCTATCACAGGGTCACATAAAATTATGTTGATATTTATTCATTTAGCAGTTTTTTCTAAAAAGAAATACTTTACTAAAAAAGTCTTTATTAAAATATTTGAAGGCACAAGCAGCAAAATTATTATAAAATCTGGGAAGATGAAAACAGAAAACATGTAGATGCCAAATTATGCAATTACCTTCACTGTAAATCGTTAAGTAGTGTATGTTAATTGTTTATTGTAAGCTAAACAATGCAGTCATGGGCTATGCATACAGTTAAACACTCATTAGTAAAAATAAATGCATTTTTTCAAGAAGTAAAACCCAAATGGAGAGTTTCAGGTTCATTTCTCCTTCTCGTAACTGAGGAGCCTTTCCTTGAATTTGAGGTGTATTATTGTGTGGCCTGACCAGTCATGCTAATTATTTTTCTATTCAATACAAAGAACTTTTGTTTTTCATCTGGATTTGACTTTGATTTCCATGGGTCTGTACAAGAGGCTCCTGCAGGAGTCATCACATGAAGCCCGTCCTCGCCCTGTTGCAACTGGTTTGGTACATCTGTACTCTGTTGTTATCGTACCATACAAGCCAATGGAGCAGCTGCTCATTTGGGTAAAGGGAAAATAAAGATTGAATGCAAGATTAAACAAAAGCCACGGAGTGAAATAAACTTCCAATGAGACCCTTTGGGTATATGTAGTGAGCTATTACTGATTCAGCTCTGTTTAAGCTCATTGTTTCTCTTCGCTGGTTGTTCTAGCGAAGTTCATCCATGATCTATATGTGCTTAGTCCTGTTCAGGGTCACAGGAATCTGCCTATCAAACTCTCTTCAGGCCAGAGGCAGGCGTGTACCCTGGACAGGTCGTCATTCCATTGCAGGCCCATATTTAAATAAACAACCACACACACTCACTCACATTCAGTGCTATAGACAATTCAGAAACAACATTGTTGTTAGACTGTGGGAGGAAGCTGGAGTACCTGGAGAAAACCCACACAAGCACAGAGACAACATGAAAACTCCACACAGAAAGGCCCCCTGCTGAAAGTCGAACTAGGACCGTTTTGCGATAATAATAGACCATAAATTTAGTTGGAAACCACAGGTAAGCCAGGTAAGATTAAAAATTTCCAGAAGAATCGGAGTATTGAGCAAAGTCAGACATTTTTTTAACTTTAGATCTATGAATACCCTATACTGCACGCTTATTCTACCTTACTTGACTTACTGTGTTGAAATCTGGGGTAATGCTTGCAAGACCACACTACAGACAGTTTGCACAATACAAAAAAGAGCAATACGAATGGTGAATAATGTTGGTTTTTATGATCACACCAATTTATTATTCATCAAGTCAAAAGCACTCAAATTCATGGACCTGGTAGATCAGATAACAGCTTTGCTTATGTTTAAAGCCAGAAAAAATCTACTTCCTCCCAACATACAAACCATGTTCAGAGAGAGGGAGGGGGGTTATGCCCTCAGAGGCCAATTCAACTGGAAACAACCGATCTGAAATACAGTTGTGAAAAGTAGGTGCATTTCTGTCTGTGGCGTGAGGTTATGGAATGCATTACCAAAAGAATTAAAATTTAGCAAAAATGTGTTGAATTTAAAAAAAAGGTATAAACACATGATGATGGATAAGTACAAACTTGTTCCCGGGTAATGGAATGATGGCATAAAGAAAGGAAACAAAAGGATGGGTACATTGAGTATTATTTTTATAAATTTAAATAATCCTTTTTTTTAACATGTGTGTGCAGATACATGCATGTATGTAAGTGTATGCATGTGTAGTGTACATATGTATGTGGATATGTAATGTGCTCGTATATATGTATGTACATGTATGGATATATGTGTAGGTACGTATGTTAGTACGTAAGTAGTTAGGCATGCATGTAAATATGCATATGTTTTTTGTTGTTGTTAGCTATTATTCATTTGTTGTATTTATTCATATTTATATGTAAGAAGGGGGGGCATTCATAAGCCGAGGCTTCAGCCCTGCCCCTTTGGTCGTGACCTAAGTGTACATGCTTGGTGGTGACCAATACATTTTTTTCATTCATTCATTCATTCATTCACTCATATTCTGAGGCTACAGTCCTCCTGCAGTGGTCGCAGGTTCCAATCCTGGCCTGCGCACCTTTGCTGCATGTCATCCCCATTTTCTCTCTCTCTACCCCCTTCCTGTCTGTAACTTCAATAAAGGGCCACTGGAGCCTAAAGAAAAGCAAGGGAACAGCTCTTTGCATATAGGATCACTATCATGATAAAGGCAGAGAAGTTATGCTTATTCTCACTGCACAAAGTTTTGCTGTGAACTAAATTAACTGAAAATGGTTTTGTAGCGACACATTCCTTTTCTGTAATAGCTAAAAAAAAATGTAGCATTCCATTATTGTGATAAACAAGTAAGTTATGTATGTGACCTACCCTGAATGCAGGTAGTCCGTCCAGTAGTAACTCGGCAGTCGGCATCTGCCGCGTTCCCAGCTTGTCCTTCAGTCTCTGAACCTCTATCCCCCTCAGCAGACCATCCTCATCTCGACTCACCTCTGCATAAAAAAGAGACAAACCCCTGCTGCCCTGTGGAACATAAACAATCCCAAACACACCAGGTGAGATCATTCCTCTGTTCATTGTGTATGATGATGACAGAAACCAGAAGACTGCAGGTAAATGAACAGTACCGGCGTGGTCACTCCTGTGCTGTCTTGCACTCTGGCCAATGTGAGGGTCATGTCTGCATCTGTGGCAGATGTGAACCACTTGAAGCCGTGTAGTTTGTATGAGCCATCTGTTTGGGGAACAGCTACCGTCTCAGTGCCCCTTGCTGAGGAGAGTGAGGTTATAGAAAACATTATCTGTATGAATACGCCAACATAAATATGTACATTTTTGTACATAAATAAAGTGGTCCAAACTGTAAGTGATCTATATATATAATAAAATGGTTTTGTGAGTTCCACTGTGTAAAATGTTAATATACTAAATCAGACTTGTTGCCGCAGATGTATAAAATCACGGATCCAGCCATGCAGCCGTGCTCTGAACTCTGGCACTGAAGCATGCACTAAAACTGTGTGGCTGGAAGTTCCTGAGATGGGTTTCCATTGCTTAGCAGCTGCCTTCACTCCAATGCCACGAGTTGGATGCAGTTGAAAAGCACATAGCCTCTGGACTTTGAAGCATTGGAAAGGTGTTTTGGGGATCAACAAGATACGCTTCTCTGTTAGGCAGTCAGATGGGCGTGTCTAGTTTTGGTAAGATGCTTCATGAACATTACTTGTCTCTTTGCACAGCAAAAACTGTGAAGTTTGTTGGAGGAGGTATAATGGTAGAAGGCTATTTTCAAGGGCGTGGGCTAGGGCCCTTATCTCCAGTGATCGCTTAATGCTTGAGCATACCAAGACATAGCGCACAACGTTGAGGAAGGCTCTTTGCTTTCAATATTGGTGTCAGAACTCAAAAACTCTTTACTGAAGGAAAAGGCACAAATTCCCACAGAAACACTTTTCACATCGTCTTGTAGAAAGTCTTCCAAGAAGAGTGGAAGCGGTCACAGCTGCAAAAGGGGGACAAACCCCATATTAAACTAAATGTATTTTAACATATTGTCATTAGAGTCCTTGTTGGTGTAATGATCAGGTGTCTGACTACTTTTGTTAATATATTTATTGAATGTCACATAATAGGACAGCCTTCATCAGGTGAGGGAAGGTGCCCCTTGTCCAAAATGAATAAGAGTAAGTTTCACTACTGACCCACATCAGATCCTCCCTTTCTCTCAGTCATCCACTGTCCAGACGTCCAGAAGTGTTCTGGTTGACGGGTGGTCAAATGACTGAAGGCTTCTTCTACAGGCCACGAAACACCTTTGGACTTCACATATAGAGCAAGAAAACCACTCACAAACCTCACCTGCTACAGAAACAATGTGATTTCATGGGTGTAAGGGTGTCCTTGTGCCAGTTTAAATTCAAATATGTTAAATCATGTTACATTCAAAAAGCTAAAAAGTGGCACCTGACTGAATACTTTGAGTTTTCACCACTAGCCACAGAGGCTTGAGCTATACAAGGGGACCAGAAAGCCAGAAAACATGAATATATTAATAAATATTTAGTTTTTCGAGCTAAACATTATGCTTCTATTGGTTTGTGATGATGCTAGTCATTTTACCTGGATGACTTTTGCAGCGCCGTCGGTCATGGCCAGAGGACAGGTATAGAGTCCGGATGAGGGGGAGAAAATGTACAGCTTGCTCATTTGGTACACACGACTGAAATGTATAAACACATGAAATGAGAAACCGACACAAGGAACGGTGTATAATTTTCAGTGAAAAAAGAAGCATTATAATCTAACCTCCACTCCCCAAATGCTCTCTCGTAACCGATGGCAACCAGTCCCTCTTGTGCTGATAGCTCTTTCATGCGTTTCCAGGCCGTAGAGGTCACAATGTGGTCCACTCTCCTGCCCCAGGCATCAAAGTGTACCAGCCGTGGAGGATTGACCTCACAATCTCTACCCCAACTGTCCACTTCCCTTGCCACACGCTCTCCAAAAGCACTCAAATCTGAGAAAACTGCCTGCAAACACATTTAATCATATAAAATCACCTTGATTGGGATGAGGTTTGAAAATAAAATCGATATGAAATTGGCTTTATAACTCCCTGGGTTTTTGATTTATAAAATGAGTTATTTAATGTGGAGACAATCTAATGCAGAAATATGAATATCTGGGTTCAGTATACCTCCTGAGGCAAGTGTCTCCTCAGGTATCCTCTGAGCAAAGCATCTTCAAGAAACGGGTTCTCCAGCACTGGCCGTTCCTGAAAGAAAGATCCTATGATGGCTCTACTGTACAGCAGGTGACCTGGTGCTGCGTCCCAGAGCTGCTCCTCATCAGGTCTTCTTGTACCGGGCTCAGTTGCACTTGCTGATCTTATGTGGACCAGTGGGCCAGGAACATCACGCCACAACCTCCAGTGACTTCTGGCTACACCTCTATTCAGGAGGGCTGAACACACGGCCATGGCTTCCGATCCGTTTTCTGAACAGATGAGGAGTAAGTAAAATACCATAAACGGTCCATTTCATCCACCAGTCACTGAAAAGATTATATGGACGTAGGCACTGTTGTTGGTTTCTGTTTAACAATACTGTGGGAGGGTCTCGTCAGCTGAGCGAGCTAGGTAATGCAAGGCAAGGCAAGTTTATTTGTATAGCACAATTCAACACAAGGTAATTCAAAGTGCTTTACATCAACATTAAAAGCGGCAACACACAGTTAACCAGTAAATAACAAATAAAATGAAATAAAATGATAAGAAAAGAGGTAAAATAATAAAAAGCACAAGTTGTTAAAAAGTAAGGGCAGTAGAGTACAGCAGGTAAGTATTTAATTTAAGAGTACGCTTCAGTAAACAGTAATGTTTTTAACCCTGATTTAAAGGATCTACAGTTGGAGCAGACCTCAGGTCTACAGGAAGTTTGTTCCACCGGTGAGGAGCAGAATAACTGAACGCTACCTCACCTTGCTTGGTTCTGGTTCTTGGGACACACAATAAACCAGATCCAGATGAACCTCAGGGGTCTGGGAGCTTCATAGGAACTAACAGATTCAGCATGTATTTTGGTCCAAGACCATTCAGGTCTTTGTAGACCAGCAGTAAGATTTTAAACTCTATCCTTTGACTCCCTGGAAGCCAGTGTAGTGATTTCATGACCGGTGTAATATGGTCCAGTTTCCTGGTGTTTGTAAGGAGCTGAGTTTTATACTAATACTACTTTATACTTCTTTTAGCTTTTGTCTTGTCCTTTTGTATTAAATGCTGTAAGTATTTTAGTATTTGCATTTTAGGAAGGAGCCGTGCTTCTTCAGGTGACCTACTACAGGTGGTAGGAGGGGGCTCTGCTTGGAGTGTAGTTTGACAGTAGTGTTGAACCAGCTGGGTCGGGGGCGGGGCCTGAAGAGTCTCGCGTGGTTTGGATTTAGAGCCTTTATTACAAATTACTAATGTTTTGAACAAGAAACAATTGAACACTTTTTTTTCTTGTTCGATCACAAAGCTTTTTTGGCAAGATGTTTATCGGTGGTTAAAGATTGGGATCAACAACTGTATGTTCAGCAAGTTTCAGGTCATAATTTATATGGATGGTCTGCCAAAGAAGGTATCCAAGATGGTGAACATAATTCTAATTTTGGGTAAATATCATATACATAAAAATAAATGGAAAAACAGCAAACCCTCCCTAGTATGTTTTAAAAACGAAATAAAAAGTTATATAACATCTATTAAGGTACATACAAAAGAAAATCAGTCTATGAATGATTTATGTGAAACCATGTTAGTCTCTTGCTCTTTAAGATACAATCTTGCTACGCTTATACATTTTTGTTGAAATGTCAACCCCTGTGATTATTTTATTTTGTGACAATTTATTTTATTTATTTTCTTTTTATTTAAATTTAGAAGTTTATCTTGGAAAGAATGTAGTTACATATTCGCTTGTGTGTTGTGAATTTATGTTTCAGTTGCAAACTAATGTTTCCTCAAAGGAATTTTGTAATTTTGAAAATGTTGAATAAAGTTTGTTTAAAAAAAAATTACTAATGTTGCTTAGGAGGTCACGTGACAAACAGGTGATCTTTTCTTCATGATAATTCATTAACTATTGATTCGTTTTCCTACTGCTGTATATAGGTTGTAAGAGAAATTTCCCTTTTTTAATATACACGGTTTCCCCATATATATATATATATATATATATATATATATATATATATATATATATATATATACACACATACACATAATATATATATGAGAGAGGGAGAGAGAGAGAAATATCTCGTCTCGTTGAAGCTTAAACAGGAAAACCAATGTAATTTGAGGCAACTATTTTGAACACTTCAAAGTAAATAACTTTCGCCCACACTGATAAGTAGGTGAAAGTTCATTGGTTTCCTTCGTCTTTTCAGTAGCTACACATCTTCGCTATGCACCTACTATTGCTGTTGACGAAATATCTGATCACTATCCTGATTTTTAATACGGGGATGTGTTTAGTATTAGTTTAAAAGCTTGACTGCCTGACTGCTCCTCGTTTGTGCAGCCTTTACTCTGAAACACAGCTGACATCGGGTAGGCTTCACAGTTGTGAACAAAGCTATGCGTTTGGATGGCAAACTATCGTTTTGACCGTTCTTATTGATAGGCCTTTCAAAACGTAAATATAGTCGTCTCAGGGAAAATGTGAATGTTAGCGCAGCCTTACCTAACTTTACCAGAGCAGCGGGCGCGCCTTCAAAATAAAAGTTTTTCTACGCAGTTTGATATGTTCATACATCTACTGTACAATATGTTCTTAAGAGCGTGCTGGTGGGAGGAAGACTCAAGCTATTGGCAACAATCTAAGCTAAACTGGAGTTTCAGAGAAATCTCAGTATAAATGCGCGAGAAGACGATCGATTGAGTGAGGTGCGACGCTAGGTGGCGCAACACGCACTATAATATATTATGGCACATTATCTGACACTATTAGCTCGATCCAGGGGCGTCAATTGGGTATGGCAAGGTATGGCAGCCGCCACACCTTGGCTTCAAGGGAAAATGTAAATGTTTGTTTTTTAATTGAATTTTTATGGAATTACTCTGTCTATTTGAATTGATTATTCTATTATTTAATACATAAAATAACAAATGCAAATCAGAACAACATGATCGATTTCACTAGTTATTACACTGCAAAAACTCAAAATCTTAAGAATATTTGTCTTATTTCTAGTTAAAATGTCTAATTTTTAGTCAAAAAAAATCTCATTACATTTAAGACAAGACTCAAAAAACAACAATTTCCACGTGTTTCAAGTAGATTTTCACTTAAAACATTTTTTTTTGCTTGTAATGAGAAGATACATCTTGTCCCACTGGCAGATTTTTCTACTTATTTCAATTGAAAATTTACTTGAAACAGGTGAAAATTGTCAAATAAGTAATTTTTCTGGTAATGACTCTTGTTTTAAGTGTAATGAGACTAAAAATGAGACATTTTAACTAGAAATAAGACAAATATTCCTGGTAAGATTTTGAGTTTTTGCAGTGTGAGCGAGACTGCATTTGAAAAAGATAAGCTACATAGCAGACTTCTGTGATAAGTATTTGCTGGGCGTGTTGATTGATACCCTAGTTAAGTTCTGTGACTCGTAACCTTGCCATACCTTAGCTTCCACTGAATTGACGCCACTGGCTCGATCTCAAGAGATTCAGTTCGGTTCAACTACAGACCGACTAAGATGTATACATGGCTTTTAAAAATTAGATATCAATTGGATTAGGGCAACAATTCGACTTTGTTAGTGCATGTAAACGTACTGACTTTAAATCCGCAGATTGCTGTGCAATACACTTGTAAAAAAGAAATGATCAATGATAATCCATCTGTAAACTAAACCAGTAAGAAGAAATGTGGCTAACCATTGTCATTTTTACTTAATGTCCCATTAGAAATACTGTGAACATGAATAGACACCAGAGATTAGTAAAGTGTTGCTGAGCCTGGTTTATTGTTTCGAGTACAGATTTGTCAAAAATACAGAACCACTTGTTCCACTCAGAACAAGACTGAGAGCATGCAGTGTTCAATAAAACATTTTCATGGTATGTTAAAAATATTTTCAAAAGAAATACAGGCACTGAATACTTCTGAACATACAAGTTTGCACATAAGATTTTTTTTTTTTTTTTATCATAAACACAGGACAGTCATAGCTTACTTGTAGAGAGGATATGAAGGAATATTCATACTGATAAAACCCAGTAAGGAGTCTTTGTGGATGTAGCATCTCACATAGCAGTAAAATTAACTTGGTTCACTGACCAGGATGGAGAAAGAATAAGGGCAACACTTTTTCCCATTTTCTAGTAAAAAAGTTATACTTTAAAGAGCACAAACCGTTAATCCCAAGTATTGAGACTCTTGTGTTGCCACTCACTGTGCAATACTCAAATGATTGAGAATTAAAAGATAAAACCAATGTTAACTTGACTCAAACTGGCTACATAAAAGGGTATACATTAAACCTTCACAAAATTCAACTGGAATACCAGGTTTTTAACAGATAAATGTTTAGTTTACAAGCAGGTATATAAAAAAGGACTGAAAGGGGGAAGAAAAAAAAGCAGAGGCTAACCAACAATGTATGAAAAAAAAAAAAAAAAGATTTAACAAGTGGTGTGATTAAGAAATGAAAACAATCCAAATATTCACAGCCAACAAGCAAAAAGTCCTTGGAGTAAAAGCTTTACTGAAAACTACAAGTTATGTCAATTTTCTCTTCTGTTTTGCTTCTGGCTAGTCTTTAATCACCCTTAGTGAGGAGGTCTTCTATGTAGGCATCAAGTTCATCATCTGTGTTTATATCGATGTCCTAAGTGTGTAAAAAGAAAAGCATTAGTTTGCATTATTTCACACAAGTGGGTTTTAACAATCAGAAAGAGTGTGGTTTTTCCACATTCAGATCATTGTCAAGTCTTACCTCTTGTACTTTCTGCAGAAGTGCTACAATATTTGTTCGGAGTTTCTGTAGTTTCTCATCTGCCTCCTTCAGTTTGACCTCAGTGCTGGTGTTTTTCTCTTCCACGGCCCTAGCCCTGGCATCAGCTCTGTTCTGGTACGAATTGCACAGTGACTGGAGACCCGATTCATACGCCTGGAAATACTCTTTCTAAATGGAAAACAAACAAATAAAACACTTCAGAACATCATAACAAACAACTGAGTTTATGGCAAGTGCACATGTTCAAGTATTTCCAGAACATGTCCTTTTGGACATTTTCCTGGGGATAATTCTCCATTAATGTGACTGAAATAATTAAAAATGTTTCCTCTTATTTAGCTAAATCTTTCAGCAAAGGATCACTCATCTCACCAAAGGAAAGGCCATCAAATCTTCAGCTGTCATTCCATTAACATCATCCTTTGGAATTCGAAATGCAGGAGGGAAAAAATAACGCAGCATTGTTCTGGAGACACAAAAATCACAATGAATGCAGTAGCACTGCTTCAGCGAAGAATGATTCTGAAACTATCATGCAAATAGTATAGATTCATGGTGACCAGCTCACCTCAACATGGTGGTCAGGCTGTCAGTCACCTCTCGACTGGTTCCAGGTTGAGTAGTGTCTGGCTCCATGGGTGCCGGACCCCTCTCACTTTCCTGCTGGGTATCAGGCGTCTGAGAAATTGGGGATGGTGGCCGCATCAACCTAACGTCATCACTACCTTTAAACACCCTTAACAGGAACACACACATGGGGCATTCATTACATTCCTGCAATACTAAATGTAAAAAAGTGTGGTCTAGAGAGGAAACAAAAGCATCTTTATAAAGGACACAGATATCATTTTACTCATTTCAATTCCAAGAACATGCTCTGAATGCAGCAATGCACACCACAGCTTACCACCGGTCTTTGGGCGTAGATCGCGGTACGTAGTCAAACTTTACTTTCCAGCGAACATTCTGTTTATTTGCCTCCACGGCAACAACTTTTCCAGTGTACCACTCCTTATTGACACGTACTTCCACCAGCAGACCCTTATCTGTAAAAATAAACAAATATGAAATCCTCTTTGTATGACAAGTTAATATGTACAGTACATAACACTGAATCCTCTTACCTCTCTGAGCATTTTTATTATCAATCTCCAGTTCCTTCTGTGGAGTTTTCTCAGGTGCCACCTGGGAATAGAAGAGTTGTTATAACCACAGCAGTAGGGCTACTGTTTAACTGAGAAGATGGAGCCAAATTATATGCTACCATTTGAAAGGAGAGATTTATAAAGTTCCTCAAGGGTTCCAACTTATTGGGTAAGAAAGGCATGCTTGAGAAAGGGGTTGGAGATTATTAAAGAAGAGAATGTTAATTTGGTAATACACCCCTTTAAGCTATGATTGTTAGAATATGTAAGTAGAAGCAACCCAGCTTTATTTGAAGGTAGGTGGACCCTGTAAAGATACCTTTTCTTTAGCACTTGGCTTTTGCGTCGAATTGGATTTGACCACACTAACAGAGTTTGGTGTGATTGGTTGCAGCCGTGCAGGAGAAGATACCCGTTTCTTTTCTGGCTGAGAATGTGATTTAACCTGCAAGGTCAACATCAGAGGAGTTCTGTTTGCATGTTAAGATGGAGGTTGTATTTACAATTAAGTTTGCGAGATTATTAAGCAGTGCTTCTTGCAATTAGGTGCAGTTGCAAGGAGATAGAATAGAAAGAATAGAAAGTTTAAACACTTAGGATAATGCAACACAATAGCTGTTCCAACTACATTAAATGCTTTTCTTCTCAAAGTATTTCATTATTCCAAATACCAATTAAATCATGGAAGTGAATGTTATTAAAAAAAATTAAGTCAGCTGTTTGTTTACAGTAAAGCCACAATCCCATCATACTTACTATGTTATGTTATGTATCACTGGTATGAGTAAACAAGATTTTGGTATTTCAGGTGGTTTTAGCAATAGACAATACAAACTGTGTAATGGGATTTGATAAAATAACTTCTAGTAAATGCTCTGCAAACACGGTATGTTGAAATTGCACTGTCAATCTGTGTCTAGAGGGGAGTTTAAGGCTTGAAGCAAAACATAGAATAGGAATGTCATATTCCAGGTAGGAATCTGATAGAGGAAAAACAAAAAAGAAAATGGGGGAAAAAAACCCAACAGCTCTCCCATTGTAATTTCCTCCCCCCCCCCCCCCAGCAACTGAATTAATCCCGTCAGTTGTAATCACTGATACTTCTAAAATAAAATACATTAAAACAATATAGAATATATCTCAGTGATTGATATAATTTACCTTCTGTTGTTGAAGTGTTAAACAAATATACTTTTACAATTATGACTGTGCACCATTTCTTTTCACCCAATGTCAAGAGGGCTCTAGTATCATGAGTGAAATGCTTTGTTTTTACCTCGTCCAACTTGCCACGTTTGGGGATCAGAGACTTCTCTACCACTTTACCATGATTACTGGCAGATGTGGCCATTTTGGATTTCTTTGCCTGTGGCTCTTCTTCAGACTCATCTTCACTGTCTTTCTTCTCCTCCTCCTCCTCTTCCTCCTCCTCCTCCTCTTCCTCCTCGTCTTCTTCCTCCTCCTCCTCATCATCTTCTTCATCCCCACTGTCCTGCACAATTATTCTCTTACGCTTTCCAGTTGCTGCTGGTTTCACTGAGGATGCTTTGGTAGAGCTCTGTAAGGACACATTTATGATAATTTCATATCATTTTTGTTAAATACCTTCACCAGCAAGACCTCCTCAACACTTTAAAACTGTAACTTACTCGTGAGCTGCGGCTGTGTGGAGGTGTTTTGGCAGTAGTTTTTGGTGCAGGCTTTACTGCAGGTGGGGGAGGCTTTGCCGCAGCTCTGGACCTGGATGCTTCAACTTTAGGTGGTGCAGGAGGGGGCGCAGGTGCTCGGCTGGAACGCTGAGAAGCGGTACGTGTTGGGGGAGCACTCGGGGCATTTTTGAGGTGAGCTGGGAGTGGGGGGGACCGTGGGCGGGTTACAGACCTTTCAGAAGACCTAGTTCTCTGAATAAACAGAAGGATACAGAAAGCATACAACAAAAAAAATTTAAATGAATAAAAAGAGTAATGAAATGAGAAAAAAAAAATGAATGAAAAGCAAGACCACTAGTGGTAAAAGGAACCAAGATTTGCTTAACAAGCACGAATGACTTTGTTCTTTCTTTCTCTTCAAGTAAAATAAAAAAAAACAAGTAAAATCAATTAGAAATAAATCAGAACCAACTTTTGTTTTTCAATTTCTGTTAACCCCCAAAATATAAATATTAACATTTGTTTTACACTTTTTATATAATAAATTGTAATATAATATTATATTACAATAGCTTTGCTATTTTTAGTCATATTTCCAGTAAAATAATCAAATATTTATGCCAAAATTCAATAAGGCAAGCAGGCTACTACGAGTACCTGAGAGGAGCTTTCTGTTGGCTTCATGCTGACCTCCAAGGGTAGCTTTTTGATATCTGCTGAAGATTTAATTGTGCTGGTTTTCTAATGGAAAGAAATACAAATTCAGATTATGTCTTAATACACACAAAAGTTACAGAAAGAGATGCCAACAAATGAGTTAGAGACCTGCAAGGCATCTAGTTTCTCCTGCTGCTGTTTGATTTTCTCTGCTAGCTCCTTCTGTTTGTCTTCAGCTGTTACTTTGTCTTTCCTCAAAACGCCACATGGCAAATTCTGTTTCTGTTCCGGAGCATCGCACCTAAAAACATGAAAAATAACATAAGTAAATACAAACACTATGTTCCAAAAAACAATATAGAGCATGAAGTAAAAGACGTGGCATACAGAATATGTTACACAAACAATTCAGTTCATACTAATAATTTTTTATTTTTTTTTGTCTCTAGACATCTCTCAGAAAACCTTGTGTTTGTACCTGTCCTGGTGGCTGTCAGGGTTCATGAGACACACCCAACTATCTGGGTAGCGTTTATCCACTGCATCCATTTGGAAAGGCAGAGTTCTCCACTTCAAACATTTATCTAAAAGTGAAATACATAATCAATGAGCAAGTTACTGCAATACATTATTTAGTTTATAATTAGTTTAATATGACTGAATTTATGCATTAATGTGTAGCACACCACACTGAATGGTGAGTGGCATTTCCATTGCACGACGCCTCTTGTATCTCAATTCTGATGATGGCGGTGCAGACCAACTGGCTGACAGGTATCCAAACTCATCCCAGAACTTCACTATGCCTTTCTGGGCTGCATTAAAAAAAAGAAAGAATAAAAAAAATAAAAAAAAACACACAAGAAATTAATATAGAAAGTAGTAATTCAAAAGAAGGAAATGAGTTTCAACCAACAGTTCAGATGAGATGGACATTCATATGATTTTTCTATTTTGGCTATTCCAATTGAGAACAATTTTGATTAAAGTTTCTTGACACAAGAAAGACAGCTAACCTACTTTATCATATTCCCTGATACGTTTTCTTCTATTTGTCGTGAACAAATGTGGCTGACAAGCAGGAATCCTTCAATTCAGAAAAACTTACCAATGTTGGTGTCCTTCCAGTACTGAGCTAAATGCTCCCCCATGGATTTCAGTAAGTGTCGATACTCCTTTGCATCTGCAAAGTCTTGTTTGTTGTGAGTAGGCTCTAGAACCAAATATGGGACATCTACAACTCCAACCACGCCACCACACGCCCTTGAACAAAAAAAAAAACACATTATTGTAAATAGTTGCGTTTATGCTTTCTTTTTAAGCCTCTGTGCATTTTACTTACATGCCTCCCTCCAGCTGGGGCCCAGTCTTCTCATACATCTTGATGAGCCGAGAGCAATTGTACACAAACATCCCGTCCAAGTCTCTCTGTTCAATATTTACCCCAAATATAAAATTCAAGTCCTTGGGTTCTTTTAATGCTCTGAGGAATGAGAGGATTTTAGAAAAAAGAGAAAAAGAAACTCAAACATGATCCGTAAGTAAGTACATTTTAGTTGCAAACTTAAAAAAAAAAAAAAAAAAAGAAAAAGTTTCTTAAAATATTAGGACTGGCCAGTATAGAGGGAATGCGCATGACGTCACAGATGCGACTTCACAGCGGGTTACGCCCACTGAGTGGCACCGTAAACTTTCAGTTTGAGCACTCGAAAACATCTAAAGTGGGAAAGAGCTGTTGTGCGATAGACTGTACTCATAGATTTAGCAAGAAATCGGAGTTATCGTTTTACAGACTGCCGAAAAATAATCTTAAGAGACAAATGGATCGCTGCAATTCGCAGAAACAACTGGATTCCAGGCACCGAAATGTGGATTTGCGGTTCCCATTTTGTATCAGGTAATGTTGGATTCTTGGGTAGCTAACGTTAAACGGTCAAATCATAAAGTTCGGTTTCCTCATCACTTTAATTTCGCCGACAAATCCTGCCTTGAAGTAGGACCAAGCGTCAAGACTTTTGTACGCCTCCAAGCTTTGCTTCGTGTATTTCCCCGGCGTAGAAATTAAATACATATAAATATCAGAAAACTCGATTCGTGGCCAAATATTAATGTCCATGGACCACTGGTTCTTGGTAACTGTACGGGTCACTGTCAAGTCCAACTGCCTTTAATTTAAGCCGATAATCGACTGTTATCCCGTCTTCTCCACTAGTTGCAGCTGTTTTGCCACTCAGTGCGAGTAAGGGGGCGTGGTCCAGTGGGGAAGTGACATCAATGCATACCCTCTATACCGCCTTTTCAATTTGAGTCTGCTGATATAATCTTTAGCCATCGGCTCTCTGTCTAAAACCACCCCATTGTCTTCTGCTCCCATCCCTCACAACAGTCTTCTGTTCCGCTTTTCTTTTGTGTTTGTCAGAAACAACATGACCTCCAGACTTACTTACACAAATTTTGAGTCTGAAGCTCAATGTTGTTAACTTAGCAACTTTGTAACAATATCGTTTTAAAAAAACAATATAAAAAGGCATGTTGGCCCTTCCGTTAAAGAGTTGTCATTGTTGTGGAAAATTTTACTCTGACTATATCAAAGCAAAAAAAAAAAAAAAGGCTGGATTCTGACTAGGATTGAATCAGATTTAGTTCCATCGCATGCAAGAAGGTCACATCTGTACAGTAAGGCGATGACAGGAAAAAGATCAAAAAGACAATATGACATGAGTAATTCACATAATGAGATCGAGGTACAGAAAAGGTTCTGGAAAAGTCCAATGGGTAATAATATCTGTTTGATGCAGCCTTGTAGATGCAGAAACATCTGTTCTCTTCTGAGCCTAGATCCTGATTATGCACATTTCTCTGTCATGTCTTGAAGACCCATAAGTGAATCATATTTTATTTTAATTCCTTGCTCAGATCCTAACTGCCACACAGTGCCAAGCACTTGCTTTCACTGCCTTGCCTCGGCCCTCTTTAAACTTAAAATTTGTTCCAACTTCCATAAAATACAAATGAAATCCCTTCTTGAGCCAGAGAACTGTGCGTTACAAAAGGTGTGTGTTTGGTCCCCCCTCAGGCACTCCTTTACGGAAAGGTTATCCTATGCAGCATCAAACTGTGTGGGTATAAACAGTATAATAAATCTTGTTTGAGCAAATATTGATCGATATACCACCAAGCCTAACACTAAAGTCATCAATAGAAAGTTTTGTAGCTTAACATACTTCTGTTTGGCTTCAAGACTCCTTTTTCTCATGTCAGCTTCCCTTCGCAGCATCATGGCTGAATCCTGAACTTTTCGCAAAACAGCCTTGTGGGGGAGAAAAAAAAAAGAAGAAAAACAAATGATATTAAACATATGTCTAAATAATCCTAAAGGATTAATTTTGTAACGAATGGGTTTAGAGAGTTAATAATAATAATCATGATCAATCATCAATAATAATAATAATAACAACGACGATGGCAACTCCTTATGACTCCCTATTCTTTAAGTATTTAAAGAAGTCTATTTTAACAGACACTGATAGGCAATTAAAAACTCTATTTAAATCATGCACTTTGTCTTATTTTGCTGGCAAAAAGAGCCTGATATGTATAAACCCACTTCTTGAAATAAATAAAAACAAATGTCTGAATTATTTCCATGTGAAATCTTAGGTAAAAAAGCCTCTCGCCTTACCCGTGAATCTTTTGAGAGATCACTGCTTAATCTGGCCTCCAATGCTACACGTTTGCTCTCTGCCTCTTTCGCCTTCTCTTCCGCTGAAATAAGACAAGACCAAGTTAACTTAAAACTAAAGCAAAAAAGTTTAAATATATATGACTGACTCACCAATCTTTGCAAGGTGATCTGCCTTTTTCACTTCTTGTTCAGCACGTGTTTTGAAACGAGTTGATGTATATTTATATACCCTTTTCAAGAAGAATTAAAAAAAAAACAACAAAACATCAATACATTTCCAGTCACTAGAAAAACAAAGAAAAACAAAAAAAAACATTAGTGAGTACATTGTATTACCTTGGTTTGTAAAGACAGCAGGAGAGTCTCTTAGTCCTGACTTTATGTCCTTGGATAAAAATCCTCATGCGTGGGTCAATGTACAAAACAGCGGTATATGCCCTGAATGACCTCTTCTCTGGCTTACTGTGAATGATAAAGCCAAAACTCACAGCATTTATAATCAATAAAATGCGCTTTTCACCATATACTATGTTTTTTTTTGCTAAATAACTGTAGGTGCTTACATACTGGCATTCTGTAACATTTCCATAAAAGTGGGCCACCAATTTTCCTCCATTAGCCTTTACATACTGATCCAAGCTAGAAAAATCCCACCAACGTCCTTACATACACAAAACTGGCATTCCGGAACTGAAGTGCGACTCCACGTCATGTGCGTTAAACAAGACAGATTTATGCGCAAATCCGCAAGCGAGGTGTAGATGTGTGTGTGCAGTTTGAAGAAGACTCATACTCGTCTCTTGAGTGACCGCCGATGTGTGCAGCGCATTGATGTGTGGAGAAGTTGACTGGTGGTTTGAACAGTAACTAGACAGATGCAGGATGTACAGCATCAGTACAGTAAATAAAAATGGCGGCTCCTCAAGCTGGAAGCGTCCAGGTCTCCCTCGCCAGCTGCTGTTTCATTTGTGAGCAGGTTTTAACTACGAGCGCTGCTTGTCCCTGGAGCGAAGTGCAGCTCTGTACTTTAGACTGTGGTCGGTACACGTACATGATCAGAAATTTGTTAAAATTCTCACGCTTCTCACTCGGTTACGGAGTGGGTGAATGGCCCCTACATACATGACCAGATTCTCCTTTTTCACACCTTCTGTTCTACCTCGGGAGGAAGAAAAGAGAGGCGATTAGATTTTGCGCCTTACCAGCTCTGACAGACAGGCACAAGGGGGGAGTGTTCCTCAAAGAAATGCCAGTATGCAAGTGCCTTATAAAATCCTTTAGAAAATTACACAAAGTAATGACTGAACTTACACTCCCTCAACAAGTGTCCCAGCCATCAGTATATCCTGGTGATCCGTGTCTACATCAAGCTCTGGCTCTCCATTGTCCATCAGCTTTAGATTATAGACGATCACAAGTGTGCCTTTGAATACAATTCGACATAAAAGTTCAAAAAAAGATAATACATTTAATACACCAAACGTGAAAATCAAAGAATTTACTGAACTGTTGGACATACCAAAGATGAATATTTCAAAACAAAAGGTTCCTATTCTTACCACTGCTGCCCTCTATTTTGTTGAACTGCTCCATCAGCTGCTGTTCATTTTTGAAAGGTGAGTATTTGAAGATTAGCTCAGTCTCAATTGCATACTTCTCCGGATCAAAAGTCAGTGGCTCTCTAGTCTTCAGATCCCAGGAGGGAAGAGGTACAATCACCTGAAATGACAGAATCAAATAGTTTGAACACAATGCCAAGTGTTCCCTTCCACATGATCTGGATGACGCTCAGGATCAACTCCAATACTGGATGTTCCCATTTCTACATATACACATTTATTTTTTCTTTCCTGAAGAACAAACAATTAATGTCAAACTACAATGGCCACAACAAATATGATCGGCCTGGAGTTAGCATTTTATTTCTCCATTTCAGGCCAATGTGACAAGACAGGTACCTGGATATAAATCAGTCATTCTACAGTAACAAACACAATATTCATATTATCACACGTTTGTACACTAATGAAAATATGGTAATAATGATCACATGCATTTGTGCAAAAATGTCACACATAAGCAGAAACGGATCATTTTCAACTTAATATATTGCTAAATAACTGTTTTGTCCACTTGGCTCTGCAGCATATAAATTATTATATACGGACAGAAAACATTAATATAATAATCTCCAGTTAATCATTTAATCTAATCATTCAAAACAACCTTATTTGGCGTTTAAACATTCTATAAAATAATAAATACTAACCTCATCAAGTCCCTCCTCTTCATGAAAAGTCCTTGATAGGAAAAGGCAAGTCAGTGTGGTATCCTTTTTTGTGAACAAGATGAAGTCTTTCCCGATTCGCATTGAGCCACTGTGAAAGCATTAAAACAACAGGTGAAATAGATTAAATGCAAGGAACTGTTTGAAATACAGAGTATTAACTCAAAAATCTCATTTAATCACACAAATTTGTTTAAAAGACTTACGATTTTAATCCATTGCCGTATTGGCCAATCTGGGTGGACTCAGGAGACCGTTTGTTTGACTTTCCAAACTGAATCACATGGGTTGCCTCACCTAGTGAAAGAAAGACATTTCTCACAAACTACAACTCACTGGGCATTTACATAATTAGGTTCATAAAGAGTATTTTTTTTTTTTTTACATTTTATTTTAAATACCTTAAACCATGCCCAAATAAAGCAAATAATTTGAATATACACACACATTACCTACTATTATTATTACCCATCACTACTAACACTAAGATCAGCCATAATATTTATGCTTTGTTCAAAGAGATTATCAGTTTGCTTTGTTACTGCAGTTCATTTGAGTTTGAAATGTGTTGCGTCTTCTGTGGACATGGCCCCATCATCTCAGATCAACAATTTTAACTTTCTTATCCCTTTCAAACCTATTTTTATTACAGGTGATGGCATTCTGTGAACCAGAAAGAAGTTTTACATTGTCTCCCAAGTTAATAAGTCACACTTACTGGGATCCATCCCAATACCATCATCCAAAAAACAGAGCATAAAACCACCACGCAGCTCTGGTCTTTTTTCTGTCAAAAGAAAGACAAGGACAAAAGAAAGATGATGATCACATCAGTGTATGTTTCTATGTTTGAAAGGTAGAATTCCAATTATACATACCAGTGTAGATGTCGATTCTTGTGGCATTGGCATCCCTGTGGAGAAACAACAAAGACAAAAAAAACATCCACATCAAACTTTCTAATTTCAAGATAGATCTTGGTGCAATGCAGATTAACAAACCTCATTGTCAATGAAAAAAAAGGTTATTTTATTAATATTATCATGAGTACCTTGAATTGTCCACAAGCTCTGCCAAGGCTCCAAATAAGAACTCATGAGTTGTCCTGAAAACAGAAAAATATTTCTTTATATATAAAAAAAAAACTGGCAGATTCAGTAAAAATATATTTGAATTTGATAATATAACAGCTTGTTAATTAGCTCTTTAATTTGTATTTCTTAAATCTTGGTGTAAGAACAGTATTCAGTGGTAGTCCGACAGTATATCAGTTTCTTTTTGTTAATTTTCAATTTCTCTCCGAAAACCTGTTAAATGATCAATTCACTTCTGGTCAACTTCTATTGCTTTTGTATGAGGATCAAATAACTACTTGTCAGATTATCATCTGCTACATCACAAACCAAATTTTAGGGCATATTAAAGAATGTTCCTAAAAAGACATTAGTTTTATCTCACTCTATAGTATTGATTATATTGCTAAATAAATAAATACATTTTAAAAGGAGGTTTTGTTCACTCAATTCATGGGTCATTTAACTGTCAGAAATAGAAAGAATAAAAACAAACATTTAAATTTACTGAATGTCAGTGTTTAAATAATCAATGATCTTTTTCTTAAAAAAAATAAATACAAATTAGGAGCTTAATTTCTCTTTAATGTACCAACTTATCACTAGAGCATTTATAAATACTGTTCACAAGCCTTTAACATCCAACATATATGGCATATTTGCAAAAAGAAAAATTGGTCAGATGATTTTATTCTCATCATAGCAGAGCAACAATATAAGAAACCCCTACTTTTTGTCTAAGAAAGTTGTGTGACATTTCTCAAATATGTGGTGTGAGTCAATCTTTTCACTTTCAAAGTTAATACCAATTCTCCCAATTCCTCCACTATCAGTACATTTTCCATTGCGAGTTGAAAAAGTTAGCAACAAAAACAAACAAACAAACAAATTAAATTACGGTATTTGATAGTTTCAGGTACATGATAAAAATGGATATAAACAAGCCAGTAAAAAAGGAAGACAAGGGCCCTGAGTTGCATTCAACCCCAGTCATGTAACAGAAAAACAACAGTCCTCCAAAGGGGCCAGGTCAGGAGGACACTATTAAGCAACTGGAAGACATGCCACATGCTTTTTCCAAAACCTTAGTTCAAACTGCACATGTTAATATCATCACAAGGCATCTCACTATAAAAACTATGTAATTTGTTGCATGTTTTCCATTTTTTCTTTCTCATGGCAAGTTTCATTTAAAGAATGCATAGTACAGCACAGGGAATAATCAGTAAGAGAGCAGATTAACAGAGCAGAAAACTCAAAAGGAGTATGGCAATACAGGTTCAAGGTTGCGGATAAGGACTTCTCTAGACTAAATTTCATACATTTCTTTCTATACTTTGATTACAGATGAGAACTAGACACAGTAACTTGTATTAAAAAAAAATTTAAAAAGAAGAAAATTTGATATCGATTTCAGGAATCCAGTTTATGCACTAAAACTTTCCCAGAAAAATTTCTGAAATGATTGCCAGGTAAGAGATCTGTTATATCTGTGCTTATTATTATCGTTAGATTGAAAAAAAACTTAAGTTTGGAGACAAACAATTATCACAAACAAAAACAGTCAAAATAAACATCCTTAAGTTTTAAAGTGATCATCACAGAGCAAGCAATTATCATGCTCAAGTATTTAACTGGGTCTAAAAATTTGAAGAGAATCATCTAGTGAAACTTTCTTGTCTGGTTAACAAGGAAACATTTCAACATCAGATTCTCAGCATTTAATTCAAGATGAACATTTAAGAATGTATTTATTTTTTGCGGGAAATTGATAAAATCCTTCAGTAAAGTTTTGATGAACTGTTAAGTTTGATGATTTTAGGTTAAAGTGATGATTTTTCATAAAAGAAGCTATTTATACTATAAAGCAACATTTACAGCTAGCCATCTATTTTGAAAAGCAGAATTAAACACTAGTGATGTTCGGTAACCGAAATTGTTCGGCAGAAAAAAGCAAAAAAAACCACTTTCGGTGTTCGGTGGAATAAGTGGGGAAAAAAACGAACAATTAATAACGGCATGTTTAGATGACGCAATCAAACAGCGAACAGCGTGGAGTGAGGGACGTGCGGTGTTAAATGCAGCATGTCAGATCATTACTTGGATGTGGGGAAAAAGCAGAGGGAACGAGAAATGATCCAGGCTGAGTTGGATTTGGGAAAGCCGCTTTTATTTATTTATTTTATTTATTTTTGTTTTCACATATAAAAAACATTTGTAACACAATATAAAAGTAGAAAGAAATGTGAAGGAGAAAGCCTAAAAACCCTCCAGGGGCTTGAGAAGTGGCTTTCTCCATTTACATACATCCAGAGCATTGGAAAGCAGATACAATTTATAACAATGAGCTTGGTGATGGAAACGGTCACGGGACGCACAGCGCAGGAGATCAGGGAGAGAGCGCAGAGAAAAGGGCACGTACTACCGATGCGGTGCACGAACCCTCACTGTCTGATAAGTTTGACGAGATCCTC
Source organism: Cololabis saira (assembly GCF_033807715.1). NCBI lineage: Eukaryota > Metazoa > Chordata > Actinopteri > Beloniformes > Belonidae > Cololabis > Cololabis saira. The sequence goes on from NC_084595.1 coordinate 28,900,472, forward strand.
CAAGAAAATGACCCAGATTTCTACAATTATTATACAAGGCTTCAAATTGTTGAGATCAGCCCCGTCCCACCGCAACCCGATTAATTGGATTTGAACGGGAGAAAATGAAAAACGGATTATGAGAAAAAATACAATAAGTACAGTAAGACAAATTGTGACTGGCGGGTATTTCACTGCACATTTATTTGATTCATGCAATGGTGAAAAAAATTGGCAAAATAAATGAAAAACTGCGAAGAACCATCGTTCGGTATTATTCGGTATTCGGCCAAGTGTTTATTATTATTTTCGGTTTCGGCCACAAATTTTCTGTTTCCTTTTGTGGTTGTGCATTGATAAGTGATAAAGAATGTGAAGGCTGATGAGTTACATGCCATACAGTTTTACAGAAGTTTGTTTTTTCCCTTTGTGGTTCAGGCATTTCAACCTTTGTAGCAGAGGAACTTAAAGCACTGCGTTTATATGGAAGAAAAATATATTTGACCAAAAAAAGGTAAAAATCTGTAGGACTGCACTTCAGCAAGTATAAATAATTTCAGTTAGACACTTGTGATAAACTTGATCCTGGACCTGTGTTGGTTGTTCTGAAGCTCCCTGCAGACACATACTAGGTGTATTTTCACTAGCAGTAGTTCAGGGTTAACCTGCCAGACAGGAACCTGTACTAACTCATTCATGCTCGAACCAGAAGACAGACCCTTTCTTCCGTCTCCTCCATCCATGCAAGTTATTTGATTAATTAATTTGCGGATCCGTTGCATGACACAGCAAACGGAGCAATACCACCGGAAACCGAGGGGGGCAGCGTTGAGCAGTATAGCTAACATGCGACCAGCAAAAAGAACAAACCAAAGACGACGACAACAACAACAACCACCACCACAACTATAAAGGAGGAGCTTGAGGCTGTGAGTGTGCACAACTACAGCAGACATCACCTCGCCCGGGCACAGGGACAAAGCCATTTAGGAGCCAGCCCAAAGATTGCGAAAGACAAATGTGCCCGGACAAATGTGTAAATCCACACAACAAAGAAATGAGCAAAAGGAGTGGTGATGCGGCCCTGCAGACCCATCAGTTGCATCGCCGTTCCTTCGTTATTTTACAATCTATATTGTTTTGTTTAATATAGTTGTATTTATTTGTTTGGCTAATATTTTTCTGCTTTGTTGTGCAATGTTAATAAAAATATTTATACAAACCATATGCACCTTTTCATTACTTGCAAGACTCTAGAAGTAAAATATCTGACACAAGAGGAACTCACGAAAACACCTCCTTGCAAAAAATAATCCCATATGGAACAATACAGCAAAACTTTCTTGGTAAGTCAACTGAAAGGACAAAAGTCCCTAATTACTTGATTTCAAGGATTTCAGCACTGTGAATCGGGGATAACCAAGACATTTGATGTTCCTGAACTTAATTTTATTATACCAAAATATATATATTTTTTTTTTAAATACGCGACAATAATTAAAATCGCTTTGGAAAAATCAGTGGTCAATGAATATGTACTGCATATTGAACTCTGAACTCACCACTGCCCACTAAAGGCCAGCAGCATACAAGGATATGAAAAAGAAGAATAGAGTAAAAGAATAAAGAGAAGAAGAAACATGTAAACAAAAGATGCTACTTGCCTTTTGTTTGCTTTTTCAAACATGGAGCATGGTCAAAGCGATTGAGATTAAGGGTGCTTTAACACGTGTGGCCCATTTGTTTTGTTCCGATTCAGGGGCTAAAATCGATAGTTGTTTTGTTTCTCGTTTGTGGGGTTTGTGTTCACAAGGCAAACGTCTGTACCGGTTCAAAGCTGATAAATTCCATGCGCGAACCAGCTGCTCTCTGATTGGTCAAATGAATGCGGAAGGAGTTTCCTCGTCCGCACCCCGGGATAAACAACACGCCCCTTTCAGCGCAGCGCAGACTGCCGCCGGCTTTAGGCTGATTTATGGTTCCGCGTTACACTAACGCAGAGCCTACGGCCTAGGGTACGGCGTAGGCTCTGCGTCGATTTAACGCGGAACCATAAATCAGGCTTTACCCATTCATTTATGTGCGCTCGGCGCAGAGCGAGCTGAGCGGCGGGCGAGAGGCCGCCTGCCGCAGGGTTTGCGCTGCGCAAACCTTGCCCGAATTGAACATTTTTTAATTTCACCGTGCCGCGCTGAGACGACATCTCGGCACGTCCAATAGGAGGAAGCTGGTGGAGGCTGCGCCGACTCCTCTCCTTGCGCCGTGGTCGCACATACACAATGAATGGAGTTGAATCGGTTGCTGTGTCGATTATGTTCTCACCACAAATTAAAAAAATTAACCGCTTCAGGTCTCGAATGGAATCGAGTCCACCTCTCCGAGGTGATCTCGGCTCGCTTGCTTTGTGCCATTTCCGAGCGCGATTGCTGTGTTCATATATACCAAATGTTCCGATCTTTAGGGGGAAACGCTCCCTGTTTCGGAACAACTGCTTCAAACGGGACAGGTGTGAAAGCACCCTTAAAGAAACCCCCCCCCCCCCCCCCCCAGACCTCTACATTGGCGTATTACCAACAACACTTGAACCTACTTGATGGTCAATCTACCGTTTTTTTCCTTGTACGGTCCGACTTCAACAAATGTACTCATAGCAAAATGCCTCTAGTCCAAATGGTTAAAATGGCCGGGGGTCACATGATTTATGTTCACATAAGAGTGCTGAACGTAATTTAGAAAAATCCTGATTAGTAGATCCCCCCACCAGGAGGTCCCTGTTGGCCAACCTGAGTACCTCTCCAACTACAGGGACATTTTTCACCTTGTCAAGGTTCCTGAAAGCCACTTTTGCAGGGACGAACCTGGTAATGGAGACACGCAACAACGATCCGGCCCCGGAAAATCTATTCAGATCTCCCGCTAGTGGAAACCCGCCTACTGTGAGCCACTTTAAGTCAGAGCAACCATACATGTCAGTATCACGAAAATGAAAATCATGAAATGCAAACATGGTTCTCTTCAGAAACAATATGCAATAGCAATTGTGTTAGCCTAGCCCAAGAACAATTTCCATGTTAATCTCCAGATTTAAAACCCCCCCCCACAGCAATAGGATGTTTTTCATTTGGCTTGATCTAATTCCCAGGCGACCATTACAGGTTACACTGTTAAATAAATACATTGATTAAAAGAAAATTCAAATTATAGTTTTGTTTACCATTTTTCAAGCGCACCTGGGTCAAATGGTCAGAAAAACAAAACAAAAAACCTTTAATATTTTCAGAGCTTCCTGGACAGCGGTAAAACATTGGTGCATTAAGTGTACCCCGGGTGAAGTGGAAGACATGCATGAAGTTACAACTAGTTTCATAGCACTAAATGCCTATCAGGGGTACTAATCTACGCAAACAAAGTTCTATATAACATCAATCTTCATTCATTCAAGTTGATTCCATACAACACTAGTATATTTTACACATCCACAGAGATCTGAACATGTCAAACTGATATGGGAATATCAATTTTTTTTACAATTACCTCCAAGGGGACATTTGCACTTTCTCATCACTGAAGATATGTACGAAAGAAGCCACCAGCCTGAATGTAATTGTTTTCTTCTTTTATAAGATTAAAGCAAAAAAAATATTTTGACTGAAACATTTTTTTCAGGCCAGTTCATATTCCCCCGCCATTTATGCGCTGCACCACACTTTAAGAATGGCCCCTTTTCTGCCGTGTCGTCGCTTCCCAAAGGTTTCAAGTAAAAAAGTTAAATGCTGTATTAGCCCTTCTGTTTTTTTAATCACCATTTGATTCGATCCGATATTGATGTGGGTTAGTGTTATCAAAAATGTTTTTTGAGCCGTTGCCTGAATTATATGACTGTAAAATAACTAGTGAAATAATAATTTCACAATAATTATTGTGAAATGACTAAAAAATAACTCAAATGGGTCTTTCAATATCCATTTAAAGTGCAAAAAAGAAGGAAATTGCAACAGCTCATGCAGTAAACAAACCATTATTTTAGCTTGTCTAATTTATTCTGTCACCAGACACAGCTTGCCATGAAGCATCAGGCATTTTTCAGGTATGTCATGACAAACCGTGTGTCCAATAACAGAAGAAACTAAACAAGCTATAGTAAATATAGATATGAACTTCATTGAACTTATATAACGTTTTGAAATTTAAGCTGAACACTGGTTGTGCACGGTTGGGGGTGTGTATGAGTTTGTCCGTGTGTAACGTGTCTGGCGATTCAATGATCTGCAAGTTTTGCCAGCACACAGTTGACTGGACACAAAAAAATACGTGCGAAAAAAGATCATTTACTTTAACGGCGACGTCTGTAGTAGGTGGAATCATAATTTTGTATTACAGTATGAGGCTCTCCTGGCGTGGTCTGAGCGAGGTCCGTTTCTTAACGCAGCTGGTTGTCTGTGTGAGCTGAGATTAACGCATATGGCAGCTTAAACACCAGCTCAGACAGCAAGTCATTTCCAGCATTAACAGTCCTGCTCAGCCCGCTGCCTGTACGGAGTAACCCGTGGTTCTGTATTTTCTGCGCTGGTTTCTCAAGCGGCCGCATCGACATGTTTGTTTTGTTCACAAGGGCAGCGGGGGCGGGCGGGGCAGAGAAGCGTGCAGTGTCCCCGGCTTTTAGTGACCCCTCTTGCAGCATTTTCTCAAAAGAAAATTTAATTTAGTTAGAGTTTTAACATGTTAACGCTACCGCTGCTCTTCGATGCCGTGTTCATTGTATGATAGTTTTACCCCACGCGCATGTGTGAATTAAATGACGTGACTACTGGCCCCCCAGTCTCTGACAAGTCAGTCTTCCCTGAGGGACGGGGGCGAACCCGCCCTCCTCTGTTTCTGATTGGCTAATACCAAGGCTAAGGCTAGATTTATTAGTTTACAACAGCGTCAGTTTAATGCCTAACATGATTTCATTGGATAGTCTAAACTGTACCACAAGAATACACACGTGCAAATGTTTTTTGTTCTTTCTTTTTTTTTCCTTCATTTTCCAACTGACGGAAATCCGTCTAGAGACGGAGAACTTCAATCCCTGTATAACTTCATGAATCCCCATGCATTGGACATCTCATGCATGAAAAAGGCTTACATGCATTCCATCTTATGCATCTTTTCTTGTTCTAACAACCCAAATTCTGTTGACTGGCATCCTAAAACCCAGTTTTAAGAGGGCTACATGAAAGGAAAATTTGACACTGAATTTAGTTTGTAGCAGTCACAAGGAAGTCTAATCTGCATTTGTGTAAAGTAGAGGAAATGTACTTCAAAGAATGAAACAGATGACATATGCTAGAAATGTACTGCAGTTAGGGCAATTAAACTAAATTTGTTTTAATAGGTGCAATTAAAAAATGTTTAATTGCGATTTCAAATTTGGCTTCCTATGATCACAAACAATAATCAAAATCAAGAAGAAAAGATAATCAATTATTTTGCCAAATTAGCAGTCTTCTCTTCTGAATCCCATGCAATTCGGAAACAAACTTCATTTAGACATGGGTGAGCGAGTCCCAAGCAATATTGAGATCATGCTGGTGTTTCTGGCCAAAAATATTCAAGGAATAGTTTGGATAGTTCTAACTTTATTTGTCCTGTTGACTTGGATACATTTGATGCAGTCTGAGATTTTATTTAGTCTATAGTGGAAGTCATAATGACGTTAGTTACGGTGGAAATATGATAAGTCAGCAGAGCCACTTTCAACTAAAGGACAGGATATACTTCTTTGGGTCGAGACAGGTTAATCAAGATTAAATCAAATCATCCATCCAAAGAACCACTAAGACTAGATGACGAGAAATAGTTTGTGTTCAGATGTAGCTTTTAATCACAATCTTGACAATTATTGTTTTTAGTGTTGCAAAACCAGCTAATATAATATAATGGTTTGCATCTGGGGTTTGCTGGCCGCTCGCTGTGCAAGGTGTTCATGCTACTTGGCATTACGGGGGCTGCAAAAAGGAGAGCCATCAAGTCCACCATGGAGGCAGCAGAGAGAGCCTCGAGATGGCTTTGGATCAGGAGGAGCGATCTGTGGGCCAATGCTACTGGGACACAAGTCAGGGCTTGATCAACCCCAGCTGGGTCACCTGAAGGAGGGGGTATGATTGTTGAAAGACCCGAAACCCCCGATCTCAGGCACATCACTGATCAGAATCAGCTTTATTGGCCAGGTTCGAACATTGTCCAACAAGGAATTTGACTCCGGTAGTTTCGCTCTCTATGGTATTAAAGGTGAACAATAAACAAATGAACAATAGACAAATGTGGAATTTCTATGTACAAAGATTATAAACATTTTAAGGTGCAGCGGTTTGAGGTAGTGAGAATAAGTATGACCTATTTACAATTTCTACAGACAAGAATTGTGCAAAAAATACAAGATAAAAATTTAAATTGTACAAAAGAAATACAAAGTGAGAGGTGTAACAGAGTGAGATGATGTGTCCCAGTGCATCATAGGATGTATCTTTTAATCTGAGTCTAGTCGCTACTTGTAATTCAAAAATAATACGATTTCTCAATTGAGTGTTGTATGAAACTCTTAAAACAGATATGAATAAGAGGAAAGGTGGTACTTACGAATTTGTGTGCAGGTACTCAAAGGTAAGCTGTGCCCTGCTCAAGTTGCTGTAGGCGGAGTATGCCATGTCAGAGAACTTCCTTGTTTCCTTTTGACCACCTACTTATCTTCTTCCTGGTCAAACTAGCTGTAGTGCAAAACTTTTGTCCTGAAAAGGAAGTTTAGAAAAATAATAAATAGATAACACTATCACCAGTCAAGTTGATACTTCACTGACATTCTGCATATGAACTTACATTAGACAAAGTGGATGTTTTACAAATGTCAAGAGCCTTATCAAGCCTTCTCACCAGACAGGTAAAGGTGCCGCCAGCGCGCCCACGTGGGAGGCCTGCGGGACGAAAACAAGGTGTTGTTGGAGAACAGTCTGTGGGCAGGACTGAGGAAACACCAACCTAGAGGCTCTTATGCCAAAGTCATTCATAAGTCCAACTGGGTTCCAATTAAGCAATGCTTAATTAAGTATACTTTCACACGAATGATTCAAACATGTGATGCGTTACGTAACAAACGTTACAAGTGTTTAAGGTGCAGCTAACGTCGGTAGCTAACGACGGTTAGCGTCTGTGTATCTCGCCACACCGCCGAGGCTCAGCTTACCAAACACAACATTTTCGCCGACTTTGCAACATGTTGGCACGTCGTTACGACTCTATACTGTCGCTGAGCTCGTATAATAACCGTACCACGTTGGGATGAATCGTTTGTAACCTTACGTTTTCTGTTCTTTACCATGAAACAATCCGACAGGCCGCGCAGAAAGCTCTCCCCAACATCGATGGTTGGTTTCCTCTGCTCTCCGTAAATCCCGCCCTGCTTTCCTGCAGAGAGCCAATCAGAAGACAGGATTACAAACTCTCAACGATGATTGGACGAAATCCCTTGTGACGTCGACAGGTTTTTACACACGTGGTCCATCGGCCACAGTGCATCGCCATGTACGACTTATAATAAATACAGTATATTGTATGTGTATATTTAAACACAAATATAAACAAATTATTTTTAAAAGATACAGGGAGGAGGGGGCTTGAGGGGGTTTTGGTTACTTTTGGGGTTGGGCTCTGCCGTTATGAGTTGTTTGTTTTTTTTATTTGATTTTCTTATTTGGTATATTGTTGAGAATGATGTATTAATTTATAAATGGGTATATTTATATCAGTGTACAGGACTGTCTCAGAAAATTAGAATATTGTGATAAAGTCCTTTATTTTCTGTAATGCAAAAATGTCATACATTCTGGATTCATTACAAATCAATTGAAATATTGCAAGCCTTTTATTATTTTGATATTGCTGATCATGGCTTACAGCTTAAGAAAACTCAAATATCCTATCTCAAAAAATTTGAATATTCTGGGAATCTTAATCTTAAACTGTAAGCCATAATCAGCAATATTAAAATAATAAAAGGCTTGCAATATTTCAGTTGATTTGTAATGAATCCAGAATGTATGACATTTTTGTTTTCATTACAGAAAATAAAGAACTTTATCACAATATTCTAATTTTCTGAGACAGTCCTGTATATAGGTGTGTGGATGTATTATTATTGATATTTATATATTGATCTTTAGTTTTTTGTATAGCAATTAAATTAATTTTGATCATAATGAAATATAGTATAGAGGGTAGGATAATTCGTTACTTCTTCATACTCCTTTTCGAGCATGTTAATTATGGTGGATGCATGTTTTTTTAATTTATATTTTTGTTTTGTTTTCTTATTTACATTTATTTATTATTGATTATTATTGTTTTCTTTTGTATTCACTACTGTTTTATGTTCGAAATAACATTTCAATTAAATTAAATTCAATACTAACCTGTATCACTAACCTGTATCATTAACTTAATGATACAGGTTAGTGATACAGGTTAGTATTGAATTGAATTGACTGGTTCTTTCCTCTTCATCTTCTATCCTTCTCTTTATTTATTGTTTTATTTCAATATTTTGTTCCCTCTATTTCTAGATATATTAAGTTATTTCCTGGTCATATGAAAATGTATTTTTTGGGTTATTTTCTTAAAATGCCTTTGAAGCACACCAGTAGTGCACGATTTCTGCTATTTGACAGATGTTAGTATAGTATAGTGAAAAGAACCAAAATAACTGTCACATTTTAAAGACAGTGGTATTAGTCTGAGCATGGTGGTGGTAAACAGTGGTGTGGTGATGAAACCTTTCTGGGGAATTAAGTTACAATGAAAAAGTGAAATATATAAAAACAAGCCTGGACCCTGATGGAATTGGTGGTTGTATTCTTAATAACTGCTGAACAGGTAAGCACAGCAGTAGTGATTGAGTACTTGGTTACACTATTAAATAAATACATTTGTTCAAAAATGTTGAATTAAATTGTTTTGTTTACCATATTTCATGTGCAACATATATTTTTTTATGCACTTGGTCAGAAAATCAAAACACAAAAAAACCTCCTGGAAAGCAGTGACACATTGGTGCATAAAGTGTCCGCAGGTAAAGTAAAAGACATACATGATGTTACAACCAAAAGTACAGCAACGTCTGTATTTTCTTGCTAATCCCATTTTTTAATGTGGAAAGCATTTTTATGAAAACGTTTCATTCTTGTTTTATTTAATCTGTTCTTATTTTGCATTCGTTTGCTGCTATAGATCAATAACTTTAAAGAACAAGAACTGCCTAAGGTATTTTTAAGGTTGCAGGCACATCAAATAATCAGTATGACCTGTACAAAGTGGAAATGAGTTTTTCAGATGGATCCATACCACCCACTTTTTAAAGTTTGTGCTACTTCCTCCTGGCCACAAATACAATAGCCCAACAAAGCAACAGACTCATAGGGACTTAGGGACTCGTTTGTCCATGTTGCCATTGGCTTGTTAGCTGTAAAAGAAACAATAGCCCTGACAAAAAAATAATTATTTATTTTTATGTACAATACAAGAAAGAAGGGATGTACTGCAATGCAACGCATGCATTTGTGATGTGAAATAAGAACACATGATCATCGATAGTTGAAATCCTGCAAACTAGTATAGTGAAAGAACCAAAATGCATTTTTTCAGAGAAGTTACCAAAGGGAAAAAATAAATAAATATCCAAATGAAAAGCTAAATATATATTTGACTTTCTGTAGCCTTTAAAACAATTATTAAAAAATGACATTAAGCTTCCCCTAAATCCTTTATGGCTGAATTTGAAGAAGGAAAAATGCAAAATAATCACAATAAGCTACAACAAGCTACACTTGTATTTATCACTTGTATATACTTAGTTCTATTTTATTTCTGCTAAACCAATGACTCCAAATAAAGCGGACACACACACACACACACACACACACACACACACACACACACACACACACACACACACACACACACACACACACACACACACACACACACACACACACACACACACACACACACACACACACACACACACACACACACACACAATTTGTTTCTGATTGCACACGACACATGCAGGTGATCTGTAAACCTTTTATCAAAAGGAAATTACGGACAGAATGTTTCACAAGAATTTTATTGAACATTGCACGCCCTTTCTTTTGATTTTGAGCAAGACACATTTGGTCCCATGGCAAGTAAAAGGAAAACACTGTTTTACAGTACTCCAACATTTACCATTGAAATGATTACAAATACATTTTTCATTGGAAAATAAATTCATTAAAAAAATATACTGTTAAGATAATAAAGGGAACACTTAAAGCAGCACAATGTAACTTTCAGCTTTTGTTGAGTTTGGCGGCTCCTTTGGACAAAAGCGGTAGTGCTTTACCAGTAGTGTGGAAGGGTTCCTACCATCCACCTCCAAGTTACATAGTGCCAGTGAAGGCGATACAGACCCCTCAGACCATGACAGAGGTGTCATTAAACCTGTTGTAAGTTGATGTACCATCACAATGACTCTGGAAATATTATATTAAGGTGGAAAAGTTACATTGTGCTGCTTTAAATCACACATTCAATAATCTGTTTAAAAAAAAAAAACAAGCAATGTCATTGGTCCATGGAAACCAAAAAAAAAAAAGTTAGCTGACTAATATATTTGATTTTTGTTACTGATTGAGTTATGAAATAAAAATGATAAACATACTTTGTCACCTCAATTGAACTGAGATAGTCACAATTATATTACCCAAAATAGTTTCTCTGGCTTGTAGAGTTTTTACCAAAGTTACTGTATAAACCATCAAAGGACTGTTTTTACAAAACTGAGCTGTACTACTCTCAATGTTTCTGTCACCCACAATGTTTGTAAAAAATCACTGGGACCCAGGCTCTGAGCAGTGGCTCCCTTTCAACCATCAACTGATTACTTCACATTGTACAGGATAAAAACAAAGCAAAAACAAAAAGAGAAACAATTAGCTCTCAATCAAGGGCTCCTGTAAATAAAGAAAACAGAAAAATCAGCCTCTGCACATTTGTAACATTAACACTAGGGCTGTGCGATTAATCGATTTTAAATCTAAATCGGATTTATTAATCAAGACGATGTTAAAAAAAGGAAAATCGGAAAATCGATTTTCCTTTTTTGCAGCTGGCTGCATTACAGACAGAGCTCGTCTAGTCATCTTTGTTTGGTCAAGAAAATTGTAAATGTTGTCACTTTACTAAACTCAAGGAGGATTTACAGTATCTTTCAATTGCACTTAATTCCCAATAGGAAAATTTGTTTGCTATTTTTCTTTAAAAATAAAGATAAAATATTTGAAACAATTTATTCCATTGTCTTTTGTAGTTTTACCAAAAAAATCGAAATCGAAATCGAAAATCGGGTTTTCAGAGAAAAAAATCTGGATTTTATTTTTGTCCAAAATCGCCCAGCCCTAATTAACACATATTAACACATTGAATAAATTAGTCCAAGCCCCAATTGGTCAAAGCTGTTTGTACTAAAGTAACTCTAGAAAAGGCTTACCTTTTGGAGGTCCAACCCATTCCAATGGTGCCGACGTGTAAATGAATTTGTCAGAGTCACAGCTGCTAAGAACAGCACACAAACACCAAGAATGCAGAAACTGACTTCCAGCAGATGTCGCACTGCTACACTTTGCTCCTCCTGAAGGATAGCAGCACAGAAGGAATGAAAATATAATACAAGAGAATATATACACCATGCTTAATTGTTCAAGTGGGTACCTTAGTTAACATGACTCTAAGTTTAGGGTCATTCTCGAAGTGCAGACGGTAGCAAGTTTGCAGTGATGTTGGCAGCTGATTGCTCACTTCTACATGGATGGTTGAAATATTTGTCTCTGTTATAGGGCACTTTGGAGGCAACCTTTAATTAAGGATACAGGATATCCATAAAAACACAAAATCCATAAAACAGGTATATACAAACAGTAAAGTAACAAATGTCTGAACTGACAAATATTTTTTTTAAGATTATTGAGTTGCTCATTATTTAAATAATAAACATTAGCAATTAAAAGTGAATTAACTTACAAAGTCATGGGCAGAAGGTATGTTGGAGCACTTATGGTGAGGCAGGTGGTGTTTCCAGATATAGTCGCTATTGTCAAATTCATATTTTCTTTGTCTAGAAGATAAAATAAATACTATGAGAATGTATTAAACACAACTTTACATCATCCCAAAACTCTTCCATTGTAAACCCAACCTCCAAGATGAAGCTGACTGGCTGTTAAGGTGGTGCGTAAACCAAAGCCTTTCAAAGAGTGACTTGGTGAGACGGTAGTCACGGCCACAGGTACCCTGAGATGCAAAAAAGTAACAGGAGGACTCGTTGTCGAACTAACTGAAGTCTTTTCCTCCTTTTCCTGGTTCATTGGAGGAGGAGGAACTGAAGACATTTCTAAAAATGAGCTTGCATTTACTTTTTCACATAAGTAAAATTGTGAAAAGGAGGAAAGTAGCTTGTTCCAGTCCTACGAGAAGAAGAAAGAATATGCACGTTGGAAAAATGTATACATGCATTCAGTAAAAGCCAGCAGAATATCATATTTTTTACACACGCCAACACTCAAAATCTAAAATGGTGGAACGTAAACTCACTGCTCATCTACCAAACAAAGAAAAAAAAAATGGACCAATCAAAGTTTGTATTTGCTGATGAGTTTGAATCCCAAATTCAAAGTTTTTAAAGATGGTTTTCAATTTCCAGCATGAATCTGGTTTAATATGCCCTTACCTTCAGTGTGTCTGGGTTGGGCAGAGTATGATTGTAGTTGTAAAAACTAAGGCATATGAAGGAAATGGACAAAGTGAAGAGACACAGGAAAAAAGTCACCCCTGGAGGATTATGAGATACATAATCTCTTAGGTTGACTGGTTGACAAAAACCCATCACCAGATGGAACCAGGCTGCAGAAAGCTGGAAAAAGAAAAAAGTATGAAGTCAATAGTACTAATACTACTAATAGCTTTGATATATCTTTTTTTTTCTCTGCCACTACAGTATATTTGGTAAAGCTTGCAATGTTGGAGTTTGATAATCTGCCTATTGGTAACTGATTCTCAAGACAGGATCCATACATTTATTCAACTTAACCTAAACAAAGCTCTTATTTTTGTCAGGGCTGTTTGCTTTTGGTGTTGACAACTGCTAGACGCAGTGATGTAAGTTCAGAGTTTGAACCTTGAAGATTGCAAATTTATAACATTATTTATAGCTAGTCTGAATCTTGGTTCAGTAAACTACAAAATATCGGCATCACATCACTTGGAGTCATTTTCCCACAGTTTGGAATCATTTTGTTTCTTGTATTTCAACTTGTAGGGGGAAAATGCTACATGGTTACAGTTTAGGAGACCCTAAGTAATCACCGTGAGGATTTATCTATCAGGCATCTTTTATCTCAAAGGCAAAGTTGATCAAACTGTGGACTTAGCTAGAAACTAACCAGAAATAGAGTGATTTACATCCACAGAAAACCACATTTGGATTGTCTTTGTATGCAAATATTTGACGAAAACGATGCTGTCAAACCGATGATGAGACTTAACAGCCAACCATATCTATATCCATATACTAGTATCCTAGTAGCGAACTAAGTATCCATGTAAAACATGTTATCCTACCTGGAAACGATGTTTTCAGATCCCGTATCGAGTGCTGCTATAATGTGTTTTAAGTTTGTTTTTAAACGACAGGAAACTGCAGTTCGACATTAAAGTTTCATCGGGTTTCGTCATTGAAAATAAAAACACGGCAGATGTTTTCAGTTTACGACAGTTAATTACTAATACGGTAACGCGAGTCACGTGACAGACACTACCCAGTAGTCAACTGACCTCTGGTCACACAGATATACATAATAAAGGCCTTTATTATGTATATAATACTGTAGTAGTATTATACTGTAGCAGTACTCCAGTTGTAAAAAAAAAATCAGGGGGGATGGTGGATTTTATCATATGGGGACAGATAATTTGTGCTGATTACAAATAATATAATATATTACAAATAATATCACTGACCAAAACACCTGCAGAAATACTGCAGGAATGACATAGCAGCAGTTAAATGCAGCCTTCTGTAAGCTTTAAATATCCACTGGGCTTACATCAAAACACAACAATAAAAAACAGTTTTCTGAACTTATCAATATGACTCTGTCCTTCACAGGATAAGTAAAATGGATCACTGCAAAAACTCAAAATCTTAAGAATATTTGTCTTATTTCTAGTTAAAATGTCTCATTTTAGTAAAAAAAAATCTTATTACGCTTAAAACAAGACTCATCACTGGAAAAAAAACAACAATTTTCACCTGTTTCAAGTAGATTTTCACTTAAAATAAGTAGAAAAATCTGCATCTGGAACAAGATTTTATTGCTTGTAACGAGAAGATAAATCTTGTCCCATTGGCAGATTTTTCCTACTTATTTCAAGTGAAAATTTACTTTAAACAGGTGAAAATTGTCAAATAAGTTATTTTTCTGGTGTTATTTTTCTGGTGTTGACTCTAAATGTTGAAATAGCAGTAAAACCACATTCATTGATGAAATTACATAAGGGATGGAAAGGGGGGGTGGCAGTTTTACAGGGGGGATGATTTTTACCGTTTTTATTTCAGGGGGGATGCCATCCCCCCTCATCTCGAGTACTGTATACGGGTATATACACGAGGCCATGTCAGGTAGTAGCTGTGGAGGTGACCGTTTTCTTTCCTTTTCCTTTTTTAAAGTAAAGTTAAAGTAAAGTTCTTTACCAACAACCAGTCAACCACAACTGCTGAAAACACCACTATAGCTGTGTTGGGCTTATATGTGTAAAATAACTCATACTGACTACATATTTAAAGTGAGAATGCATATCATTTTTAATTAACCAATTCATAAGTATTGGTCTAATACTGTTCAAAGAAAAAACATTACAAAATATAAATGTATAACGCAAATTATCCAAAATGGCTTAAGTCATGATTACCACAATGCTGTGATGTCGATATTGGTAATAATTTCTTTAAAAGAAGTGTAAAGACCACTTGTGCAATTTACAACATAACTATTAGCAATTAAAACTGAATCCCAGAAAAATTTACACAGGGTGTGTAGGATATAACATTAAAAACAACAAAGAAATCAGAAAGGAATCAAATAAGGACACTCGAACACAACAACAAAAATTAATGGTTCTTGTTCATTTTGCCAAACATAAAAAACACAATATTCTATGATTTATCGTGCAAAAACTGCCACACTGAAACGATGCAATACTTTCACAGTGCACCACCTTTCTGACCATTACTGGCAATTATGTCTATCATTTCCCTTCGTTATGTCTTTGAAAAGCAAAGCTGGATCTGAGCATATTCATAATATTTGTATTCCACAACAGTAACAATTAAGGAGTCCAGGTGACTTTGATAGGCTTGAAAGTCCAAATATCTGGGTGACCCATGTGCATCAGGTCTTTGTAGGCGGAAGTGCTCCACTGGAACGGCGGCACCTGGTCCCAGGTTGGCCCACTAACTGCCACCATGCCATACTCTTTGAACATTTCATAAGAAGTCATCTATACAGGAACATAGACAAAGATACAGTTAACATGTCATTTAAGGTCATCTTTGAAACAGTATACTCTCAAAAGATGCATGGAAGCATGAAAGGTAAGCACACAAAGGCTCAGGAATGTCTGCTAATAGGGAATTTAGATAGAAAAATAGAAACCTTCATGTCCGTTCCTCCATGTGATCTTTGTGCAAGAGCACCAAATGGATATGTTCCATTTGCAGGATTCAGGTCTGAGCGGGCTGAGATGGCATTTTCTCCATTCTGAGGTGGATTACAACCCTCACACCTTGATAATGGATCTTCTTTAAAGTTATTATACCTAGAACATAACAGTATTTCTAAGTCACTTGGAAATGTCATTTATGGTGCTAAAAATACATAAAAAACTGTAAAGTGTTGAACTTTACCTCATGAGCTGGATCATAGAATCCAAATCTGTGACATGTGTCTGATCTCTCCTGAATATCTGAGCTCGAGGACTCTGGTCCAGTGAGAACCATGGACCAAACTTCTCGACCATCTCATTGCAGCCACTGGCATTAAATATGCTCTCATAGTACCTGCATGTTAGCAAGCATGAGGTAAGAAAAACAAACAAACCAAAAACCCCAGCAGAATACATGTCGTCTCAGATGCAAAAATTAGCAAACATGTAATCCTTCAAAATTGCAAAGCTGGATACTTACGGTATGTTGAAACTCGCCCAGTATCCCTTTTTCAGCAGTTCTTGAGTCTTATCACGGTAAACAACAAGCCCCCTGCAGCATTGCAAGATGAGGTGTTTTTTTTTAAGTAGAGAAAGATTAAAAAAATCTACTATAGGAATTCGGAATCAATTATATTGACTTAAGTTGGGTTTTAAAAACCTACGGAATCTGCTCCAACACAACAAAGAGCTCCTCTTTAATGTCAGCTTTTCCTGGAGTGAAGTGGTTATAGTTCACAATCATCCACTGGTTGTTATACCTACAAAAGTATACAAGCACAGAACAAAACCTTAGACCTTCAGGATTGAGTGGTTTTCAATAATTGACTGTAAGCCCATGTGATTTGTCTTCAAGTAACTGATTCCCAGTAAGCACTCATGATGCGCCTGAAGACTCAATTGACGTCTCATGTGCGTTCTGATTATAAATGTCTCTCTTTTCTTTGTTCATATCAGTTCACAGGACAAAGTCCTGTCCACTTGTACAAATATATTCAAATAACTTTAAAAAAAAAGGGGTTTGTTATTTCATTCACATACAAACACACTTTAAAGTATAGCTTGCAGGTTGTATTATTCAAGTGTGTGTGTGTGTGTGTGTGTGTGTGTGTGTGTGTGTGTGTGTGTATAAATATACGTTTCCAAAAGCTCCCTATTCGTTTAGTGGGTTTTATTAGTACTTTTTTTTTTTTTTCCCTCGATGTGTTATATCACAGATAATAGGAGGGTTCTACTCGAGCATGGTGATCTAAGGATGTGGTTTGTCAAGTGGATATATCTTTAAACATCTTATCCCGACAATGCGCGGATCCATAAGGGTTTCTTCTTCTTGCCCCTTTTCGATCATGGAATGGAACATGTATGTGAACTACCATTTTCATGATAAGGAATAAATAAAATTGAAATGAAATGAAATACTTGCATCACTTGCTAACGGCTCCTTCACGTGAGACAAGCTGTTTTTATGGTATACGAAACTCTGATGCCGAGCTTCAACTGTTATGGAAAAGTATATAATTCGTAAAACTCACGTTCCACTGTTGTACTTGCTGAATATCTCTGCCCACTCCATGCCAGTTGTAGCCAGTCGATTAGCCACAATGTTCCGCAGCCACTCCATGACTGTTCCTGTGGGCTGAACAAACTTCCAAAGAGCAGGGTTGCTGTTGCCAATAGTTGTTTCCAAAGTTACCTACAAATACATGATAAATTAAGACACAATAATAAAAAAAAAAAAAATTTTAACCCTTAGTTCCATTAGCTCCCACTTCAAAGAGTTCTCACCAAACCACTACTGAGGATGTAGAAGTCATCGCCAGAGAAGATGGATCCTGGGTAAGATGAGAAGGCCTGAGTTCCTCCAGGAAGGGGAAAATTGTCTGGGGAAAAAAAAAGAAGCATTTAATGAAGTGACCTTTTTTCACACATTATTGACATAAACATAAGTGCCTGTGCATTATGGGGACTTGCTTTAAAAGAAGTTTTACATGAGGAAATATATTTGGTTGTTTATCAGTAGGTAGATTAGTAGATGGAAAGCAATTTTCTGTACTGTAAACCTCACAGCCAATGGACTGGAAAGGAGGAGTCTGGGTAAAATGAGTAGTACCAAGCAGCATCTCTAAAACACATTAATAACATGCAATATTTTTATTTAATCCTTAATAAAACAAAGTGTTGTGGTTTTATGTGCCAGACTATTACTTATCTGATCACACCTTGAAAGTCTATTTTTTACTGCTGTTTCCTGACTATATACCAAGTGAATATGCTGTGCTTCAGTCTGAAGACTCTTGGAGATGATGAGCAGGACTACAGGTATGTCTCGTAAACTACCTAATGGAGAAGCTTTAAAGGCAAAGATGTATTTCTTCATGATGCGCAGCATGGCCTGGTAGTTGTTCCAGGTGTCGTGTGACACCAGCAAGTCCTTATTGTTGGGCAGCAGCTTAATAAGGGCAGAGCAGGAACCAGAACCAATAGGTCGAGTTAGGCTGGATTTGTTTAGAGCTGATTCCAAGTCCTCAAGATCCCCACCCATCTGAAAAAGTCTATTGGGAAAGAATAGCAGTGGAGTATATAAGAAAACAACAGGAAACAATGTTGATAATCTGGGGAACAGTAAATCAAAAAGACTGATCAACACAAAATGGGAGTAAGTACTCACAGAAAGCCAAATGGGCTGAAGGAGAAGGGCCCGGTTGGAAATGACAGCTGGTCATAATAGCTGTCCTCCAGACCTTTCAGCTGTAGGAGCGCCAGACGCACCTGAACGGCAGAAACGGATACTGCAACAACTGAACTTTTGGCTCTAAATGTATCTTTCATAACAAGTATCTAACAAACACTCCTTAAGTACCTGATACCAGTAGGGTGAATTTGGCTGTTGCTCTGTTTGCTCCTGAATCCACAGCAGGTTGGCTGAAATGAAAGCCTTCAGGCGCTCACAATAACCAGGTTCAGATATGAAGGGCCCACAGTAACCCATCAAAGTGTTCATCCAGTGCTTATAGATGAGCTGAAACAACAATACACCATATCTTAAGACAAAAAAACAAAACAACTATGTACATTTAACTGAACAGGATTCATGCTTACCTCAGATGTAAGTGCAGCCTCCACTGCACCAGCAGCATAAGCCTGGATACTGTCATTGTACTTACTGCTGGTGGTGATCTCCAAGAATGACCACCTGACAGTAACATATGACAATAATTGAATAAGATGAAATTGATTTATGCGATGTATAAATAAACTCCCACTTTTGGGTTGACAGACAAACATGACCTCTGTCATTATAACCAGGAATCAAAATTATTCAATGATACGCTGGGCGCCTCTCTTCACTACACTACTCTCTTTATGTCATTTTTGTCATCAACTTATTTTCCCTTCTCATATGGTATCCTTGAAACTTATGTTTGTTGGCATCCTGGTCCTGTGGTGCCAGGACCCTGAAATGGACATTTATTTGGACTTAATTTGTCTTCATATATTTATCAGTCATGTTTCAGTCAGAGTTGTAATGTATCCGAGTTTATTTACACAGGTATTTCCCCATTATACCTTATAAAATATAATTAAATTATGCAGAGGAAACAGGACTTCCTCTGTTCTCATGCTGCAGAAAATCCTGCCCATGCCAAGACATTTTGACCAAGGTTTGGAAAGAATTAAATTGAGCCATTTTGCAAATTACCAAAGCCTCAAGTTAAAAATAATAGTACTTCGCTTCAGGGGCGAAAATCCCGTTTCATAGTTGGGGGGGACAATAAACAGTAAAATTTTAGAGAATAAATCCAGGAGGGGACAAGGAATAAAAGTTTTAGCCTTCCTTTAATACAGCATTTTGACATTTTCATCTCTATCTCGCAAACAGGCAGAAGACCTTTCTTAGAGCAATACAAAACAATGGTATTAGACGGAAGGTGGCAATAATACAGCACATCTGACATAATACACTGCAAAAAAACAAAATCTTAACAAGAATATTTGTCTTATTTCTAGTTAAAATGTCTCATTTTTAGTTAAAAAAAATCTCATTACACTTAAAACAAGACTCATCACTGGAAAAAAACAACAATTTTCACCTGTTTCAAGTAGATTTTCACTTAAAATAAGTAGAAAAATCTGCCAGTGGAACAAGATTGTTTTGCTTATAAGATAAATCTTGTTCCACTGGCAGATTTTTCTACTTATTTCAAGTGAAAATGTACTTGAAACAGGTGAAAATTGTCAAATAAGTTATTTTTCTGGTGATGACTCTTGTTTTAAGTGTAATGAGATTTTACTGTTTATTATTATTTTCGATTTCGGTTTCGGACACAAATTTTCATTTTGGTGCATCACTACTAGATACTACTGCATTGTTCCAAAATTATTAATTCTGTCTCAAATTATTCTAGGGGGGGGACAGCTTTACTAATGGGGGGGACTTGTCTCCCCTGTCCCCCCCGGGATTTTCGCCCCTGCTTCGCTTTAAAATAACTCATTTTGATTATTTTATTTCACAAGCCTTTTGCCTTTAGACTACATTGTTCAAAGTTCTGCTAATTCCAAATATTTTCTTTGTTGGTTTGGCTGTTTTGGGAAGGAAGAGCAACACAACTCGTTTAAATTATTTTGTCTCCTAAAGCAGGCGTGTGTCCGGAGCGAGGCGACAGGTCGAGCTGGAACTCACCCTGTTGTTGTGATCGAGTCTGTGAAGTTTGCCCAAGCAACGAACTCTTCTCGGAACCCGTCAACTACGACCAGCTGTCCGCTTCCCTTGTCAATAACAACTGTTCGTACTTCAGCCCGACCACACGCACACAAGCAAAATACCACAGTTAAACCAACTAAAACGTTTAAACCCCTTGTAAAACCTTTAAAGGTAAAAAGCGTAGCTTGCGTGGACTCCATGTTGAATGAACAAATCACATGACAACTATTGTGTGATTGATCACCTGACCCCAAGATTGCACTTTCAAAATAAAAGACTACTGAATTCTTCACTACACGCGCCCGGAGACAATACCACGTACAATGTTGGTCATAAAATTATATTTTCTGCAGCACATTTTAAGCAGCAGCAGGTATGAAGGCATTTGATAAGCCTGGAAATAAAAGAATTATTTAGTTTCTGTCGTGTTTAGATTTTGATATAGTGAACTATTCATTATACATAATTTCTATGTCCTTAGTGTGATAAAAGAAATCTAAGTATACCATGTTAAAAGTTATATTATAAACACATTGATGTGATTTAAAGCTGCTAGGATCCAGGGGGATCTGGGGTTATGATTTTATTTTCATTTATTTATTTATTTATTTTTGCTCTTAATTTATGTTAATTTTGCATTGTTATACTTAATATGGGCATTACTTTTTTTGTTTTTTTGTATTTGTTTTTTTTGTTATTACATTTATCTATTCATTTTTTGTTATGTATTGGTGTTTTTTTTGCACCATGTTTTTTTAGAAAAAGGAAAAAAGAAATAAAAATTTGATCACAAAAAATAAAATTATATTTTAAGCAGCAGCAACAGAAACAACAATATTAAAAACAAACAAAAAAGATCAACCACACACACACCAATTACATAATTTCACTTTATAAAACATATACAATGTTAGAAATTCACAAGAACATCTTCATCAGTTTACATACAGTGCACATACTATGCAAGTCCAATTAAAAAAAAAAAGAAAGAAAAAAAAAGAAGTTTTGAAGGTATGTTTTTTTTTTTTTACACAGTCCTTATAAGAACAACAGAAAACCACTGGTCAGGCTTCTCCAAAGGCATTCGGAGGTCAGTCTTCACCTCCTTCAGTTTCCATCTTTTCCATAATTCCTTCCAAAACATCTGACTTGCGGAGCTTCTTAGTGGCGACTGACATAGAAATAAAGGACATAAGTTAATCAATTATAAATTAGCTTTTATATAATGAATCACATTGTATACTTCGTTAATAAATTAAGAAGATTCACCATGAAAATGTTCAGCTGTTTTCCGTCTAAGGCTATCCACCGTTTCCTCAGCATCAGCCCACTCCAACACAAGACGTCTCCCATACAGATGAGTGCTGTGGCAGAGTGCAGCAAAGGCTTTCTATTCAGAAAAATGAAAAAAGACAATTTATAATCATAGTATTAAGAACAGCCTACAACGCTTTTGCATTGTGAAAGTTTACCTATAAACCCCCCCAAACAAAACCACAACAAACCTTAGCATCCTGTTTGGTGATGAAATCAACAAAGCAAAAGCCTCTGTGTTTCCCCGTACCAGCAGCTTTCTTTGGAAGGCGGACTGTTTTCAGCTCCCCAAACGTACTAGGAAGATGGAGGAGAAATAAATAAGATTAAATTACCTCCCTACAAACTTTTTTCCACTGAGTGTCAGCAAAAACAATAAATAAACAGCAATGTTAATATGGGGCCATTACCAGAAAAGCTCTCGAATTTCCTTGGCACTGGCTTGGAAGGGAACATTACGCACAAGTATCTTGGAGCCCGTCTGCTTTTTCTCAGCCTGTTTCTTTTTGCGTGACACCTCAGTTGTCCTGCACACAGAGGAAGAAAATAAAGTATGAACTACAACAGGGGCATACTCTCATACACAATTAAGATGATACTATTTTAAATTGAGTAGCTGCTTACTCATTTGTTTTAATATGGAGTTTAAACTCTCGAATTCACAGATTTCTTGATTTATTCCAGCGTTACAATAGCGTTATAACAACATTAACACTAGTACGGATCCATCCATGTATGCACACACACACATTTTGAACATATAGAACCCCCTGTAAATAGATTTATATAAGTCGACAAATGTTTTATATGAATGTACATGAAATAAATAAATCTATACCCAGTGTGCACACACCTATTTATATATACACAGGACTGTCTCAGAAAATTAGGATATTGTGATAAAGTTCTTTATTTTCTGTAATGCAATTAAAAAAACAAAAAGGTCATACATTCTGGA
Source organism: Cololabis saira (assembly GCF_033807715.1). Lineage (NCBI taxonomy): Eukaryota > Metazoa > Chordata > Actinopteri > Beloniformes > Belonidae > Cololabis > Cololabis saira. Next base: position 28,923,256 of record NC_084595.1, read on the forward strand.
TTCATTACAAATCAACTGAAATATTGCAAGCCTTTTGTTATTTTAATATTGCTGATTATGGCTTACAGCTTAAGATTCCCAGAATATTCTAATTTTTTGAGATAGGATATTTGAGTTTTCTTAAGCTGTAAGCCATGATCAGCAATATTAAAATAATAAAAGGCTTGCAATATTTCAGTTGATTTGTAATGAATACAGAATGTATGACATTTTTGTTTTTGTAATTGCATTACAGAAAATCACAATATTATAATTTTCTGAGACAGTCCTGTACATACCTCTATACATGCACATGCATAACAATACACATAAATCCCATTTAACATGTCTGAAAAGGGCTAGGAAGAAGTAAAACTTATTTAATCCTGCCCTTTCTCCAATATTCCATAATTACAGTTTATATCCATCCGGTTATACGAGTCTTATGAATTTATGAAAAAAAACAACATATATAGTAATGCAAGAAAGTCTAATATTATTTTAATGTTAAATTTTACAGTTGTAAATTCACATCCAGATAAACATTCACATCCAACTACGCATTGATACTCCAGTAATGTAGATAGTAAGTAGTAGTAGTAGTAGTAGGCCATAGTAATGGCCTACCATTTTTATTTTTCATTAGAAAAAAAAAAAAAAATCATGGTGCATCTCACCTTGTAGCTCTCTCAGAAATCTTCAGCTCTAATTGGTGATCATCTACAGTACAATGCTAGTAGAGTGTTGGGGAAGAAAGAAGATACACATCAGCCAAAACTCAGGTTGTAAAGAATGTCAGAGTTTGAGAGGAAGCTGAGTGAGTACCTGCAGCTGCCTCAGAGCCTTCTGTGCTGCTTCTGCTGACTGATATTGGACAAAGCCGTAACCCATAGAGAGTATTTTACCTGTAGGTCAAAACAACATTGTTGAGAGAGATGTAACTTAATTCATCTTACTGGTGTGACCAAATATGTGACTGCCCAAACGGCCACAAACGGATGCAAATGATGAATAACTTCACAAGGTGCGTGCTTATGATCAACTACACTACATATTCAAAAAGGTATGTTTCAATATAAGTTAGATGTTAAATCTGTTAATATTTGAGTTCAAGACAAAAATTGTCTTCGTAGTGGCTAGAAATATGGATAAAAATCACTATCGAATAACACAGCTGATGGTACGTCTTTAATTTTGCATCACTTTTAAGTAATTAAAGATAAAAGTTAATTCCCATAATCACTTAAAATAAAGTGTATATATTGCATATTTTTGTTGGAATGTCAAATCACCTCAGTTTGTGTTATAGTCTTAGCATGGTATCAAACAAAAGGTCAGCCCTTTTGCAAACGTATGATGGCAGTTATGATATGAAGTACCTGATTTATCTTTCTTCTTGGAAATGGTGCAGGATTTGACCTTTCCACACTTGGTGAATGTCTGATGAATAAAAAATAAAAGAAAACAAAATAAACATCTTCAATGCCAGTTTCATTTATCTCTTATGAAATGTAAGCAAGTATAATAGAATTATACTTATGACCTAACTTACCTCCTGGAGTGTCTCTTCTGTCGTGTTAAAGTTAAGATTCTTAATGAAAAGTGTAGAACCTGGATCAGCTTCCTCCTCATCATCCTCCTCATCCTCCTCCTGTTCTTCTTCCAACTTTTTCTCCTCTTTCGCTGCATCCTCCTTCTTTAACACTTTTGGATAGATCAAATATTTAAGGTTTATTTCTGGTCTGGTTATTTAGACTGTACCCTTAATATCCAGAAAGCCCAAATAAAAAAAAAAAAAGAAGACTACTAAGCCCATCAGTGAGCTATATACCTGGTTCTGGTCTGGCTGCCACAAACACCCCGACAGGTGCCCACTCCAAATACAGTGGAACATGATGGAACTAGTGGTCAAGAAAATAGGACAGAATAATTATAATTAGTCTTCAATGTCCCCATTCAACACCAACAGCACGGACACGTTTATGCAGATGACAAGCCATGCATACCTTGCTGTAAGCCAGCCTCGTGAAAGCCCTTTTGCTTTCTGTTGGTTCCAGGAACTCTATGATAGCGGTGAGTCCTGAAGGTGGCAGAACCACTCGGCCCAAAGAACCATGAGGTGAAAAAAGCTCTTCAAGCTCTGACACCGTCACGCCAGCTGGAAGGTTCTTCACCAGGATCACAGTAGTACTCCTTGCTGCTGCTGCCTGCACGAACAGGAAATTACCTTAATATATTCATCAATAACATCTACACACACACTTAAGTTTATAGTGAACTCACCTGGCTGAAGGAGTCCAGACAGACACCGTTGTCCAGCAGGAACTGGCGAGTTTCCTGGACAATCTGAGTTTCCCCTAGAGCCATTCTTACTGCAACACTTCCTTTCGACTCCTGCAGAGGAGTGCAAGGACCAAAGAAGTTGAGTATGTCGTGCTGATGTGTAAAAATAATGTTGAAGGAAGCTCAGGTGTAAAGTCACTCACATGGTCCAGCACTTGGCTTTTAGTAGTGTTGTATTTTTCAGCTATGGCATCTGCCACTGCACTTGTACCCAGAAACAAGGCGTTCCAGTTGTGTGAACTACAAAGAATCAGAAACATAATACTTAATTAAAAGCAAAAACACCAAAACAAACAGAGAAACAGATTGTTGAATGTGCAAAGTGTACCTTGAACTTGAGGCTTTATTTTTAGCATCTTTTTGTCGTTTGTATGATGAGGAGCCGGGACCACCAGCATCTGAGGCTTCTGGCTTGTCTTTCTTCACAGTAGAGGGAAGGAGGTGAAGCATTCTACCCTGAAATCATAAGACAAAGGGAGATAGAGGAGAGAGAGAAGAAAAAAAATCAAGCAGTTATGAATTGGCACAAAGTCCAGAAGAGATTACAGATCTCTCGGTGCAGGGATGAATCATGCAGCCAAATACCTGAAATATGTGTCCGTCTAACTGAGCAAGAGCTGTGACAGCGTGCTCTGGTATCATGTAGGTAACAAAAGCAAAGCCCTTAGGCTTCTTGGTTAAATTGTCAATAGGGAAAAGCACCTCAGATAAAGGCCCTGTAAAGATTGCAGAATTATAAAACACTTTCATTAGAGCAAATTCATTTATGCATGAGAAAACATGCTTAAATTGTGCATGTGATAAATGCACTAAAGGTTTTTTCGAACTCACCGTGCTTCGTAAATAGCTCTTTAAGCTCTTCCTCTGTGCAAGTGTAAGGAAGGTTTCTGATGAAGAGTCGACCTGACTCTGAAACTTCCTCCTCTTCTTCATCATCCTTGAGCTTCCTGGAGAAGTTTCTGTCAATTTCCTTTTCCTTTCGGTCCCAGTTTCCCTTCCCCCCAGAGGGATCAACGCGGAAAACTTCAATGTAACGACCCCCTAAAAACAGAAGCAGGGTAATTTTTAACCAAGAAAAGATATTCACACCGTGAATAGAAAACAAAATTTCACATTTTTAAAGTATAAAGATAGAAATAACATAAATGTCAATTGTCACATATTTAATGGGATCTCCAAACGAACAAAAATCCTGGCAAAATAGAAATATTTAATATTCACAGTCATTTTAAGTTGTTAAAAAAATGTTTTAAGAAAAACAAGCAACTTACAACAATCTGATTGTACGACTCTGCATCAAAATAGAGACTCTACAATTATATTTAAAATCAAAAGGCATAAATCCACCATCAGATAAAGTGATTCTGATTAAAAGGAGATCAAAAATGTGTTTGAATGTTTGGGTTTACATTCTACTGAAAGCCATGGGCAACAAAGAGTTGCCAAAGAAACTTCATTGTTTAAATTTATCAATCAGGAGAGAAATATAAAGTATATCAGGGAACACTGTTAAAATCATCAAAAAAAGTGGCACTACAGAGACACTGCAAAGGTCAGGATGACCCCAAAAAAGTTCATGAGAGCACAAAGAAAAAAAAAAAATGTAGGGAGGACACAAAGAGGCGCACATTGTCCACTGGAGGAACGACAGGGATCTCTGGCTGGTTTTGGTCAATACTTGCATGTGTGTACCATCTCCTTATTCTGCACGGGTCTGGGCTGTGGGGTGGCTTGGCAAGACGAAAGCCGTTTCTTACAAAAAAGGAATAACCAAGTCTGTCTGAATTATGAGAGAAGATTCATTCTAACACTGTGAGAAAACGTGTTATGGTCTGACGAGACAAAACTTGAACCATCTGTGCTTTCGTTCTAAAAGATAGCTTTGTGATTACGGGGCATCATCCAAGGAGCATCATACTAACAGTGAAACATGGTGATGGCACCATTGTTCTTTGGGCCGGTTTTACTTCAGCAGGGCCTGGGTCACTTGTCAAGATAGTCGGGAAAATGAATACCTGCAAATACCAAGATATTTTGCCGCAAAACCTTCTGACCTGTCAAAAATCTGAAAATGACTTTCAAATTCCAACATGACAATGACCCAAAACACACATGAAAATCAACAAAGACATATCTTCAGAAAAAGAAAAAGAAAGTCTGGGAATAGGCCAGTCAGAGTCCAGACCTCAATTCCATTGAAAACCTATGAAACAACCTTAAAAAGCTGTCCAGGCGATCCACCTTGTATATGTATATGTATATGTATGTATATATATATATATATATATATATATATATGGGTCTGTTCAGGTTCACACTGTACACTGGTGGAGAGTGACAGGCACCTCGAAGCTGCCATCTTATCTTTTTGCCTTTATCATAGGTTCTTCATTATTTTACTATTTTTATTTGTGTTGCTGCCCTTTGTGAAGCACTTAAAAGGCTGGTTTTGATGAATCATGTAATGAAGCAGTCTTGCTCAGTTCTTTCACTGAATGGTTCTAAAGATCTACAAAACAACATCTATCCATTTACTGCCCAGCAGGGAAATATATAGTGTATCTTACCTATGTAGTCTTTATTCTTCTTCAAGGCCTTTCCCACTTCTTCTTCAGAGCGTAAATCCACATAAACGTAACCTACAGCAAAATATAAAATAACCTGCGCTAGTACACGGGCATAAATACCGCTTACATAGCCGAATGTATTCTGTCTGTAGCTGATGTGATGTTGCATGTTAAAATACTTTCAGAAACATACCTGTTCTATTCCCACTTTCATTCTTGCCAATCCGGACTGCTACAGGCTTCAGCGGGGTCATGAATTCTCTAATTTGTTGCTGAAAAAGTTGCACATGAAAACATTTTGAAACTTACTGAATGTTTTTACAGATCCTCACCGGTTAAATGAGGAAAATCACCTCTTTAACGCTGAACGGGACTCCTCTGAGCTTCACTGTGAAACCTGTCGTTGCCTCCGTCTAAAACAAACAGTTGTGGGATTCAGCAAATGGAAACGAAACACTGGATGATTATGTTTGAGATACAAATCTGTCTCAATGGTGACCTCCTGTTTGGCCGTTTTCTTCCCTTTGCTCTGCTTCTTATCAGCGGCAGGTTTAGTCTTTGAGATGTTTTCTCTGTCACTGCTCTCATAGGCGCTATCCGGTTGCTGTACATGATCGCCATCCTCTTCTTCATCATCATCATCATCATCACCGTCATCCATCTCATCTGCCTCCTCTTTGGTGTCCTCTGTTTTTGCCATCTTTGAGCGCAGATAATCCATATCTGAAAGGCCAGCCTTCAGAGCATCTTTTGTGACAACTAAAAACCACAAATATACAGGTTTATTTTCATTTAATAATAAGATGGTTCATTTTTAAGTATGTGGTAAATTAAAGTAAAAAGTATTGAGATAATTGTTATAATTTATTAAAAAGAGGTCATATGTGCTTTCTGATTGGAATATAATGTTATACCATAAATTATCATGTTACATGTGACTGATGGCTCAAAGAAGGAAGTGTATGCATTGTATATTAGAATTTGTTTATGGAATACAAAGTCTTGCAGACCCGATACCAGAACTTTTTTGAGACTGTTGATTTTTCCTACATAAAATAGAGCAGTTTCCTTAACGATATGATTTCCAGGCAGTGGACGTTCCTACTGAAATGCAGCTAATCAGAAGACGCTTTAAGATGCTTAATTGAGCAAGTAACACTAACCAACCTCTGTCTGTGAAAGAATCTTGTCTTTTTCTCAATGAGTCTCTCCTTATAAGTGTCAGCCTGAAATAATTGCAGCGTTTCGAGCTATGATGAATACAGAGATACACTAGTGGTATCAAAAATGAAATAAGATGTCCGGGAATTAATAAATTAGCTAATAGTCCCCACACATTTCAGAGCATGTAACCCCATCATTTGAGCACAGCCTTCATCCTCATATACCAAGAAGAGACCAACCTTCATTATCACCCTCCTCCTCCTCCTCCTCCTCCTCTTCATCTTCTGACTGCTCCGAGTCAAAGTTGAGATAATCATCTGAAGCAGGCTTCTTCTTGGTCTTGGCTTGCTTGCTTTCAGAATCAGTCATTTCCTGAATCATGTCATTGCCCCAGGTCGGTACTTGGCTGCGGTTCTGATGCACCGACAGAAACTCCTTGAATCCTTGCTCCTCTTCCAGCTGATGTGATAACCAGACAAAAAAAGAAAGAAAAGTCAACAAGATAAAATAATTTAAACGTGGTATGTAGAGATTGATGCATAAAGAGATATCAAGCAGTGGTTGTACGAGCCAGTTAAAACTACCGTGTCAAAGTAGGAAAGGGTCTTTGATTGGGTATGCTTCCTGAGCCGAAGTTAAACCCATTTTTGACTGTTATCAAGCGTGATGCTGCTGTGAGTCAGTGTATTTTGCTTGTTACAGGAAAATGCCTGTATTTGTAAATTCCAATGGATCACCACTGAAATGTTGCTGAAGTGAAATAATTTATGTTGGACTGGAATGAAGAATAAAAGGATGCGATAATTATGAAAATCAAATTGGATTCATTTTGACTTAAAGAATAGGCTCTATAGTCTCAATTAATTATCAAAGTTTGAAATACAGACTTGAATAATGAGCTGTTTAATAATAAAATCATAAAGTAGCCTCTCTAATTTGATAATTACTGGAGACTATTGATGCATAATACAAAAAGCATTGATTTGATTTCCAGATCTTAACTGATTACAAGCTTTATCATTTGTTTATAAACATTTAAGGACAGATCAGCTTAGTTGTTTGTTTACTCACATTTCCCAGTACACTTTTGGTTTCCTTTTTCTTCTTATTTTTCTGAAATCCAAAGCAAAGACATATGGACAATATTTCACTTAACATAGCGCAAATGATGTCTTAACCTGCTGCAATGTCACACAATGTAAACGTTATGATGGAAGCATATGATTTCATGTGCAACTCTATATTGCGAGATGCATCAGTGTAATTATTCACACAGTGACAACCAGTTAACTGACCTTTTTTCCATCATCTGGAGCTGGATCAGAGGGTTTGTCCTGCCCTGGACGCTGGCTGTGCTTACTCCAGGCTTTCTCTTTAGTGGGATCGCCAAAGGATTTACACATTTCCACCTGTAACAACAGCAGGAGTTTGTTGAAAAATAAATAGATAAAAGGACTGTCTCAGAAAATTTGAATATTGTGATTTTCTGTAATGCAATTACAAAAACAAAAATGTCATACATTCTGGATTCATTACAAATCAACTGAAATATTGCAAGCCTTTTATTATTTTAATATTGCTGATCATGGCTTACAGCTTAAGAAAACTCAAATATCCTATTTAAAAAAATTGTAAACTGTAAACCATAATCAGCAATATTAAAATAATAAAAGGCTTGCAATATTTCAGTTGATTTGTAATGAATCCAGAGTGTATGACATTATTTTTTTTTTTTTTTTTTTTTAATTACAGAAAATAAAGAACTTTATCAAAATATTCTAATTTTCTGAGACAGTCCTGTACACTCAGTAGCAGGAGCAGGAGCAGGAGCGAGGTCTCATACCGCCACTCTCGACGTGTCCACGAAGCTCTTGTTCAGGTGTTGCAGCGCTCTGCTCGCATCTTCCTCCGACTTAAACCCCACAAAGCCGAACTTACGGAACTTGCCGTCTTTGGTAAACTTCAGAGAGCAGTCGGTCAGAGTCCCAAAGTCAGCAAACATCGACTTGAACCTCTCCTCCTTCATCTGGACACAAGATACATTTGTACATCTTTAAGTGCACCGAGGCTAATGTTACCGTCAGCTGGCGTCCACGCGTTTAACTTTCTCTTTTTTAACTTACCCCATTTGGGAGGTTTTTCACGATAAGTCTTGACATAATTGCGGCAGCTGAAAATCCACTAATTCAACACTAGAATAACTTTCACATAAATGTCAACAAACCAGCATGGATGTTCTACTAGACCGCCATGTTGGATTTGTTCTTCTTCGTGGGGAATTTAACAGCAGTTTTCATCTTTCAGAAGCGCATCACTGCCGCCCCCTGGACTTACTTAGTCACTGCCACTTTCTTCTTCTGATTAGAATTTACGCCAGAAAATACTATTTAGCTTTTAGTGCGAACTTTTACATTCTAAAGTTGAGTATCATCTGAAATAGTAATAATAGTGACAAAAAAACAACAACAACAAAACCTAACGGACAATAACAATAACATGTGCAATAACAAAATGTGCAATATCATATGTGCAATATCTGCCAGTCTACCTCACACACACTCTACCTGCTTTTTTGCACTGTTTCTTTCAATCTACTGTATATATTGCTCATATTTCTGTAATTATACATATTTTATATATATTTTTTGTATTTTTTATATATTTTTTATTTTTTACTTTTTAGTCTTTTTACCCCTCCCCTGCATGTGTGTGCTAAGTGTACTGCTGCCAACAAAATAAGTTTCCCCACTGAGGGAGAAAATAAAGGATTATCTTATCTCTTATCTTACCCCCCAAACAAAATTAGAAAAAAAATGTTCATTACTTTATCGTTGAGCCCCCCTGTCAAAATTTAACTTCTCATTTTGTCTTGGTCATTGTGGGTAAATTGTAACCTGAGATTGTATGTTGCAACACAAGGATACTGTTTTTGGAGCTTGGAAAGATAAAAGACAATAAATGTAATATGTGGTGGTAGCCTGCTCTTTCAAATACATTTACATGTGTGTAAAAGCATCAAGGTGCATGTGAATACATACTGAACAGCAAATAAGAAGAGGAGCAACCACGGTTTGTTTCTGTTATTTACTTTTGCTCTGACACACACACACACACACACACACACACACACACACACACACACACACACACACACACACACACACACACACACACACACACACACACACACACACACACACACACACACACACACACAGGTATCATATCGTGGGCAATAACAATAATTTTATTAAAAGACAGAAATTAATCGCATCACAGTTGTCTCATGGCTGCTGTATTAAATGTTGAGGTCAGGTGGCAGCAAAATTAATCAAATAAGTTAGTTCAACATGCCAACAGAAAACTGAGTAGTCTTTGGTTACTGAGCAAATTTTAATCTTGATGAGATTACTTTCATTTTTGGTACAAATAAAATTCTACAGAGTATGCCACAAACAAGACCCCGGCCTTTCTCCTGTAATGAGCTGTGATAGACTCCAGCAGACCCCCGCGACCCTGTACAGGATTACTGTAAATTGATATAGAAAATGGATAAATGCCACTAACAAGTTGGGAATTTGTGTCAAACAACTTTTAATTCAGTTCATCTCAGAGTTTTTATCTTATCATCAGTACATGTACTCAAACTAATGTTGTGTTAGATCTTGTTCAGGAAACCTGTAAGTCCTGAGGGGTAGTTTATCCAAAGTCTCTAGATCTAGTACATTCCTATTCACTGTTGTTACTATTGCTACTACTCTTTTCTTTTCCGTTTCTTTAAAACAAGTGTGGCTCATACCCCAGAAAAAGAAAAAAAAAAGATTAAACAGGATGCAAAGTTCGCTTTTTCCACCCAAAATGATCACTATTGGAAAAGACTCAATAGGACAACCTTTATTTATAAGGCCTGTTGTTCAAACTACCATTCAAAATACTGTTATACATTAATCACATCAGCTCATGTTTACAGACCATTTAAACAGACAACAACAAACCAATCTCCTAAAGCTCATAAACGTTGTGCACAATTCTTTATCAAACTATGTTACTAAGGAAAAACCTTATTGCTCATCTTTGTGGAAATATTGAGGACTCAGGTGCATTTCATAAACAAGTTGACAGGAGTAATGCCCCTGTTTTTTCAGAGCTGCTGTCTTTTCTCTTCCTGGAGGATTCAAACTCGTCCTGGATCTCCACGAAGCTTTTGTTCTTGGTTTCAGGGACAACGAACACGATGTACGATGCCACAGTAATGCAGACGAAGCAGAACACCAGGAAACAATAATGTTGCAGCTCGATCTGTGAAAAAGAGATAGAAGTAAGGCTGAGCCTTTCTAATACAAAAGCTTGCTTGTTTATTTGCTAATATTGTGAAGAAAAAGGAAAACAAAACAATGTAAATTGTTTATTTTATAAACATTTTTTAATCAACTAAAATTTTTCACTGTTTAAACAAAATCTTTTGTTAAAGGTCTTGTCATTTTCGTGATTTCGATGAATAAACAAAAGATGAGGCACATGTTACATGTTACAGTAATATACGGTTCCTAAGCAGGAACTCGGATAGGCATCAGATTAAAAAAATTATATTGAACAAGTCAAAGTCTTTCAAACAGGCCAAGATTACAAAATCTTCGGACTTGATTCCAGTTAAATGGCTCCTATCTAACCCATTAAAGTGAATACCACTCGCTGCGTGAATGTGCTCTGTGTTTTTGTGCCTTTTATGTTTTATGTTTTTTGGTTTTACCCCCCCCTGTAAAGCGAATTTCCCCTCTGGGGGACAATAAAATGAAATTGAATTGAATTGAACCACTTTAACCATAACCCACAAGCAGAGAGAAACAGTGGGAAAGTGTTGAATTGGATGTGTATGCCCTTGTATTTGCATTATATGGCAGTACATGTGAAAGACATTTCCCACACTTGCATGTCTGGATGACGTTAAATGTGTGCTTGGAGATTTGCCACAGATGTGGAGTTTTTCAGTCTTCCTATGATGACCTTTTGGAACCCCAAAGTTTGCTTTAGTACAGCGAGGCACTGAATAACCTGAAGAGTGCTGCCTTGGCGTTCAGTGGCAGCTTAAGACTGAGGATGAGAGACTGACATCATAATCGATCTGATCCCGGGCTTATGCATCACTTTCTGGAACAATTCTTCACTAACATTTCCCTGTAGCAGTCAAAGCAAACATTATTGGAAGGAGCTACACGAGGAACGAGTTGTTATTCTTTGTTGTAGTAGTAATAGCAGTTAGTGAATAGAAGTTTCCTTTGTTTTTTGGCGGGTTAGAGGAAGAGGAAGTTTGAACAAGTATGGTTTGTTTGGAAAGGTTCCCAGAAGAAAGCCTCTTCTGTTTATACAGATCAGGGAAGCACAATGGACAAACCACAAGATGTATAAAGCAAATGTCTTAAGAATAAGGTTGCTGGTTTAATAGTTGGAGCCTAATCATTCTGATGAACAACATGTATCCCCAAAAACAATAATCATTACAAAGTGGCCTACATTTGAAATTAATGCCAGGACTGACTTCATAATTTCATTTCAATTCAATAAATTATTTTTGAACAGCACTGAATGGCATTGCAGAACATCATTGTTGATTTAACTATTGAACAAGCTCAGTCTGTATTTCATGATTTTCAACATAACTGTTTATTTTAATGAGGTCTATCTCAAAGATAATTTGTACAACAGCTGCGTGCCTTAAAAGACAGAAATTTCCACTGGGTGGGGTGCACTTACTTTTTCATTTGAGAATGAATATGCAAGGAGTGACAAAACATTTCTAAGTGAAGATCTTCTCAGTAGGACTGAACACCTACCACAATGAACGGGAAGACCAAGCCAATAAGGGAAAAGCTGAGCCAATTCACAGATCCCCCAATCATGAAGGCTGCAGGGCGGGCAGTCTGGGTGAACAGCTCGGTAGTTAAGATGTTGGTCACACCGCCTTAATAGAAGTAAAATGAAAAGGCAGAAATAATTGTTGTATTAAATGGGGTGTGTGGTGGGGGTGGGGGTATTTCTACACTCATCACCTACCTGGGCCTAAGCCAAAACTCAAGACAAAAGCAAAGACACAGACTACACTCAAGTATGGAACAACAGGGCTGGCATCCTGAAAGGGAGTGAAAAAAAAAGTCAGAAAAGTCACAAGTCAGAAATACAGTTTTAATGCCTGATTTTAAGTTTTCAGACTTTTACCTGAAAAGCCAGTGTAATGGTGAATAAAATGCAGCAAATACTCATCAGTATATACCCTCCTGCGATGAGCATTTTCCTCCCCAGAGATTCAATGAGGAAACCCTGTGAAACAAACAGCGTGTCACAAGACCAAAGACACTCTCTGGACCTTTCATGGACTGTTGTTGGGTCGATCACATGGAATCCCATTTTATGCTCTATCCACATACTCTATTTGAAGTTATATCACACATTATCATTTAAAAAAAAATCTGTTTACTGGGTTTTATTTTTTTTCCAAATGAGTTAAAAAAAGAGGGAGTTTTTAGAGAGTTAGAGTTAAACTGTTAGTTCTATTTCGTCCCTACTGACCGCCAGGCGGTGCTGTAAGCACTGGATATCTCCCCTCGCGCATGCGCATGTCGAGTACAATACCAACAATGTCACGTCACCCGTGACCCCTGCATGACCCCCGGAAGGGGTATATCTTCCGGGGTCAAGCATGGGATCGGCTCCTCATTCTTCTCGCATCGCGCTGAAGTACAGGACGGAAATAGAAGGCTGGTTAAAAGCTTCTTCCTTTCCTCCCTACAACCGCCGGCCTCTGTGCAGCTTCGTGCCGTAAGGTAGGAGTAACGATCTCTGTCGTCCTCCGAGAGGCTGTGGCCACGCGGTATTTATTGGTGTTCGTTGCGGCGGCGGCGGCGTCTCCCCGCCCCGCCCCCCTGGGCCAGCTGGCAGAAGGTAAGCTGTAGGCTGCGCCCGACACCTGAATATTATTCTGTGCAGTTATTTTTTCTGCAAAAAAAAAAAAAAAAAAAAGAAGACAGAAAAGGATTATTATTTTTTTTTTTTTTCTAAAAAAAAAAAAAAAAACACCTTTTTTTGTCCTTACAGCCGTGGTGAAGGCCACGCCCCTCTCCCACCGGCACACTTGTGGTGACGGCAGCGTTTCGCTCCCTCTCCCACTTTATTAAAGTGACAACATTATTTTTTTCCTTGCAGATTATTTTTTCTTTAAAAAAAAAATAATAATATAAGAAAGGAAAAGAACAGCCTTTTTTGCCTTTTCTCATAGCCGTGGTGACGGCAGCGTGGCCCTCCCCTCTCCCGCCGGCATATTGGCGGTGACGGCAGCGTGCTCGCTGTGGTGACGGCAGCGTTTCCGCTCCCCTCTCCCACTGACACACCCATATTGACGGTAGCGTGGCTGCTCCCCTCTCCCACCTGCATATCGGTGGTGACGGCAGCGTGCTCGCTGTGGTGACGGCAGCGTTTCCGCTCCCCTCTCCCACTGACACACCCGTATTGACGGTAGCGTGGCTGCTCCCCTCTCCCACCTGCATATCGGTGGTGACGGCAGCGTGCTCGCTGTGGTGACGGCAGCGTTTCCGCTCCCCTCTCCCACTGACACATCCGTGCTGACGGTAGCGTGGCCCTCCCCTCTCCCGCCTTCATATTGGTGGTGACGGCAGCGTGCTCGCTGTGGTGACGGCAGCGTTTCCGCTCCCCTCTCCCACCGACACCTACGTGGTGACTGCAGCGCGTCCGCTCCCCTCTCCCACCGGCACATCCGTGGTGACGGCAGCGTGACCGCTCCCACCGACACATTCGTGTGGACGGCAGCGTGTCCGCTCCTCTCTCCTGCCAGCACATCCGTGGTGACGGCAGCGTGTCCGCTCCCTCTCCCACCGGTCCCTGTGATGGAGCGTTCATGCCCAGGGTGCATGGCCTCCCTGGATCCTGCGGTTGACCAGGACCTCTGCGTGTCATGCCTGGGCCCTGAGCAGCCGGGGCCGTCGGCTAGCCTCCCCTCATCCCAGCCGGGGTCTTCGCTGAAGCGATCGGCGAAGAGAGTGGTGGGGGCCCCCAAACGACGGCGGATGACGAGCCAGCTCTCCTCGAAGGTAGATCGCTTGGCTGCCGACATGGAGCAGATGAAGGCGCTCCTCCTCAATCTGCAACCTGGTACTGGCCAGGTGGAACCTGCCGTGCCAGAGTTTGCTCTGGGGTCGCCACCGCCGCTGCCAGAGGACGCAATCTCCATTGCAGCCTCGGCGAGCCAGTTCAACGTGTCATCAGGGGACCCGGCCTCACAGCGCTCGGGGTTCTCCTCGCACTCATCTGCCCAGAGCTCTCGGGAGGGGACGGTTTGTTCCTCCGTGCAGAGCATTATCCGCACTGCCCTGGCACACTTGCAGCTGGATGCACCGCGTGCGGAGGTGGCCTCTAGCGCCTTCCACAGGCGCAATCCTTCTCCGGTGGAATTCACCATTCCGCCTTCGTCGGATTTTTTGAGGGAGCTGCACTCATGCTGGAGAGATGTCACAGCCCTCTCCAGGCTAACAGCTGATGACCGTGCTCTGACGGCGATGGAGGACGCTGCAGTGGCTGGTCTCCACCACATGCCCCCCTTCGAGCCCTCCATTGCAGCACTGATAGTGGCTCCTGATGAGGCTCTGAAGCCAGATCCCAAGTGCCCCTCTACCCAGTGTAGGGTTACTGATGGGCATATTTGTAGGGCTTATGAAACAGCGGCGCGCATCGGCCGGCTGGGGAACACCCTTTCTCATCTGCTACTGGCCCTCTCCACCTCCCTGCAGGATGCACAGGTGGATGATTCCACACGGGACTTGTGTGATGTGTCCCTACAGGCTTTTGCCTCCCAGACGAGGGAACTGGGGCGGCTGATGTCCACCCTGGTGCACACGCGCCGTCATGTCTGGCTGGCGCAGTCACCCCTGACAGAGACTGCTCGTAGGGTTCTTCGTCAGGCACCGGCAGAACCGGGGGAGCTGTTTGGGGCAACTGCCCTGGAAGCTCTGAACCGCACCGCCCTGGCCGATGAGACCAGGCAGCGACTGGTGCACCTTCACAGGAGGGCGCCCGCTTCCAGTACACCGAGGGGCCCTTCGTCCGCCCCTGGACGTCGCCCCCAGCCTCCTGCCCGCAGGAGCCAGCGCAGCTCCCAACGGCCCGTTGGACAGCCTGCCGGGGGGTTTCGCCCCCCTGTGCGCGGACCGCCCCAGCAGCGTCGGGGTGTTGGCCTCGACCATCGCCCCCCCGGCACGTCCAGAGGCCGGGGGAGACGGCGCTAGGGCCACGGGGCCGGTCGTCGGCTGCTTTTCCCGGCAGCAGCTCAGTCACTGGGCTGCCTGCTCGTCGGACCCCTGGGTAATTTCCACCTTAACCCACGGGTACGTACTGCAGTTCCGACACCGGCCCCCTACCTCCGGCCGGGTCAAGATGACCGTCATCAGAGACCCGGCGAACATTCTGGCTCTGACTCAGGAGTTGTCCGTCCTGCTGGCCAAGGGCGCCATTGTGCCGGTAGACCCCCTGCTGCAGCCCCAGGGGTTCTACTCAACCTACTTTCTCGTCAGCAAGAAAGACGGCGGCCTTCGTCCCATCTTGGACCTGAGAGGCCTCAACGGGTACATGAAGGCCCTGCCCTTCCGGATGCTGACCACAGCAGATGTTCTGCGTGCGGTCGGTCAGGGGGAGTGGTTTACGACGGTAGATCTACAGGACGCTTACTTTCACGTGCCGATTGCGGCACAGCACCAGCGGTTCCTGAGGTTCGCCTATCAGGACCGCCATTACCAGTTCAGGGTGCTCCCGTTCGGGCTCTCCCTGTCCCCAAGAGTTTTCACCAGGTGCGTGGCGGCAGCCCTCGCTCCCCTGCAGGCACAGGGTATGAAGGTTCTGCCGTACCTGGACGACTGGCTGATATGCGCGCCGTCCCGAGAACAAGTGGTGGCAGACACGGCCCTCCTTTTGTCGCATGTGGCCAAACTAGGGCTCACAGTGAACAGAGGGAAGAGCTGTCTGGCTCCCTCCCAGCGAGTCGCCTACTTAGGATTGGTACTCGACTCGGTGACCATGAGGGCCTGTCTCTCACCGCGGCGTGTGAGCGACATCCTGCGGCTCCTCCCCCGATTCAGGCAGACGGCTGCCTTACCTCCAGTTCCTGCAGCTTTTGGGCAGATTAACAGCCGCCTCGGCTGTTGTGCCTTTGGGCCTGCTGAGGCTACGCCCCCTGCAGATGTGGCTGAACAGCCTTCGCCTGGATGCCGAAAGGCACAGGCACAGGCTAGTCAGGGTGTCGCGGGTGTGTGTCCATGCCCTGGCACCCTGGAAAGACGGGGCATTCCTGCTGGGGGGTGTGCCCTTGGGCACTATCACCTCCTTCCGGGAGACTGTCACCGCAGATGCCTCCCTCTCGGGGTGGGGTGCTGTTTGGCGCGGCAGGCCTGCCCAAGGGCAGTGGTCTGCGCAGGACCGCACACGCCACATCAATGTGCTGGAGCTCCGTGCTGTACACCGAGCACTCGAGCACTTTTTACCTCACCTATGGGGGAGGCACGTACTGGTTCGGTCGGACAATGTGTCCACTGTCTCCCAGATCAACCACCAGGGGGGCACCGGGTCTGCACAGCTGCTGCAGGTGTCCCGGGGCCTTCTGACGTGGGCCGCTCCTCGCCTCCTCAGCCTGCGGGCGATATACCTGCCAGGGGTCAGGAATCAGGTGGCAGACTTCCTGTCCCGACACAAGCCTCCCCCAGGAGAGTGGCGGCTTCATCCGGAGGTAGTGGGGATGATTTGGGTCCTCTTCGGCAGAGCGGTGGTGGACCTCTTCGCCTCGGGCGTCTCGGCTCACTGCCCCCTCTGGTTCTCCTGGACAGAGGAGACCAGTCCTCTGGGTCAGGATGCCCTAGGGCACGAGTGGCCCGACGGGCTCCTGTACGCGTTCCCCCCACTACCTTTAATCCTTCCGGCGTTGCAGAGGGTCCTCCAGAGAGGTCACAGGCTCCTCTTGGTGGCCCCCTTCTGGCCGGGGAGACCGTGGTTCCCACTACTCCGGAGGCTCTGCTGCGGCACGCCATGGCGCCTACCCGACCGGAGGGACCTTCTGTCCCAGCTGGGGGGTCGGATTTGGCATCCCGACCCCCGTCGCCTTCAACTCTGGGTCTGGCCACTGCAGGGCCCGACCCGTTAGTGTCAAGCTGTACTGAGCCCGTCAGGGCTACCATCTTGAACGCTCGTGCGCCCTCCACCCGCCTCCAGTATGAGTGCAAGTGGAGGAGATTCTCTGCCTGGTGTGCGGACAGGGCAGAGGACCCTATGCTTTGCCCTGTGGCCACGATCCTGGAGTTCCTTCAGTCCCTCCTGAATGATGGCCGTGCTCAGTCCACCTTACGGGTGTACGTGGCGGCCATTTCATCACGACATGCCCTGGTCGAGAATGCCACCGTGGGGTGCCACCGGCTGGTTTCTCTCTTTCTTAGGGGGGCTCTGAGGCTGCGCCCCCCGAGGACCCCAAGGGCCCCGGTGTGGGACCTGTCTATGGTACTAGGTGCCCTCTCTTCTCCACCTTTTGAGCCCTTGGCCCAGGTGGACCTGAAGTGTCTTTCTATGAAGACGGCTTTTCTCCTCGCTATGACGTCAGCAAAGCGAGTCAGTGAGTTACATGCCCTGTCAGTCAGCGGGTACTGCCTGAGGTGGAACCCGGATGGCTCAGGGGTTACGTTGTGGCCGAACGTGGCGTTCCTGCCCAAGGTCCTGCCACGCGATCATGCTAATCGGCCTATCCAGCTTGCCCGGTTCGACCCCGAGCCTGCGGGGGGTGGGCCAAGCCCTTTGTGCCCCGTACGGGCCCTTACTGCTTATGTTGCTGCCACCGCGCCTGTGCGACGGTCGGAGCAGCTTTTTATCTGTCATGGTGGCCCTAACAGGGGGCGCGCTATTTCTAGACAGCGCCTGTCCCACTGGGTGGTGGACACCATCGAGCACGCCTACAGGGCCAGTGGCCGCCCCTTACCAGTGGGGGTGAGGTGCCACTCGACCAGAAGCGTTGCAGCTTCTTGGGCTGCCCTGAAGGGGGTGCCTCTGGAGGACATCTGCACAGCGGCTTCATGGACGTCGCCGGACACGTTCTCCAGGTTTTACCGGATCAATGTCGCCACTCCCCAACCATTGGCCGTGGTTCTACTCCCGGGTCCTTCTGCCCCTGATCAGTGAGGTATGTGACCGGGATTCTATGTGACATTGTTGGTATTCGTCATCCAGTGCTTACAGCACCGCCTGGCGGTCAGTAGGGACGAAATAGAACGAAAGTTACGCCTGTAACTACGGTTCTATGAGTCCCGGATGACCGCCAGGCCTGCCGGTCACTCCGAATCCTCGTGCTCTCGCGAGAAGATTCTAGGAGCCGATCCCATGCTTGACCCCGGAAGATATACCCCTTCCGGGGGTCATGCAGGGGTCACGGGTGACGTGACATTGTTGGTATTGTACTCGACATGCGCATGCGCGAGGGGAGATATCCAGTGCTTACAGCACCGCCTGGCGGTCATCCGGGACTCATAGAACCGTAGTTACAGGCGTAACTTTCGAGTTAAACTGTTGAAAGTGTCTCACTGAGTTTACGCCTCGTGTGAATCACCTTTAGGATTACTATTCATTTGTTTGCGGGGCAGCAAAAAAAAACAGAAATGTTGCAAACTAATAGAAACTAATACGTACACATGTCAAAGCAGTGAGGCATTCACAGGCACCCGTGCCAACAACTGCATACGGTATTTTATCAGCAGGAATACCTGATTGTTGGAATATGTAATCTGTGTAAAAGTATATCTAGAGTGAATAAAGAGAAAGACACTGAATTAGAAATAGAAATATGAAGTCATATATTTTAAAAGCTCTTTCTCTCCTTTGTCACATTGAGGTAAGTCATACATACAGCATTGATGCCGTTCAGCTGCTGTGCACAGTTGAGAATGATGATGGTGAGAACCTGCCAGCGTAAACTGCGATCAGCAAATAGCTCCCAGGGTTTCTTTGCCTGGAAACCAACCAAATTATCCCTCTCTCTCTGGATATCATCCAGAGCATCCTCCCAGTCATCTGAATTGTGCAGCTGCTTCAAGGCTGCAGAGAAAAAAAAGAGATCTTCTGCACACACTTCTGTCTCATGTGGTCAAACTCCTACAGGCTTTCTTTTTCTTTTTTTCAGAATCCTAATGTTATGTATCTAGTCCTTTTCTTTTCATAACCTTATGATAATATGTGCTTTTAGCAACACTGTCACATGCTCTAAATTGATCTCTGCAGGCAAAAGTCCCATTGATTTTGCAATGTAAGTAATGCAGCAACACTTGCAATGCAATTTTACCTATTTTACATGCCTCCTCGTCTCCTTTGTCAATAAGCAGGTAGCGTGGGCTCTCTGGGAACCAGGGAAGGGTCAAGAGCTGGATAAATGCTGGGATGCAAGTGCTGGCGAGCAGAATAGGCCAGTATTCTTCTCCACCCAGGAGTTCTCTGAATAATCACACAAGGGTGCAAGATCAGGACGCTTCTTCACTTAGGAAGCAAACTATCACTTTGCATGAGAAGTAATTCTGATAGCTGTGGTGTGAGTTCAGTGGTCGGCATTCACTTGAGACCCATCACTTGTCCAACCAAGATCCCAAGGGTGAGGTAAACCGAGACTCCCATTCCCATGGCTCCACGCAGGGCAGTTGGAGCTATTTCACCCAAAAACATGGGCTCAACACATAAACCAATGCCTAGACAAAAGGAGAGACAGAAAAAATAACTTTTCAAAGTTTGACCTTCAAGGAAATAAGGAAACTTCAATGGAGTGCCCTGACATATGACAAAATAATAATCAAATAGACAATATTATCAGGTAGCTAATTTAGTATTTTTACCTAACAAATGAACAGCAGTTGTTAAATTTAACTCCTTTGTTGTTTTTATTCCTCTTTGTTCAAGAGAATGAACAAAGGCCATTCAGTACCGTTCAATGGCCACGACTAATCCTCGTATACTTGACTGTGTTTATATTATACTTTCAATGTGTTTGATTACATTTGCTCACTCAGCAAAATTTTCACAAGTAATTAACATTGATAATTAAAAGTTATTTTCTTGTGCCAATTTTCACAAATTAGTGTTTAAAAGGATATTAGAACAAAATATTCAACCATAAAACCTTGTTGAAATGTCCTAAACATTCACCTCACTTCATAAACTTTATTTATCCTGAATGGGCAATTCAATTTGATAGCCAGCTCTGCTTTCCTAATAGATACAATTACTGTAATATGCACAATATCATTCCTTGAAATAGCGTAATACGTCATAACAGCAATGCATTTGTGCAATAAGTGACAAGAAATTAGCGTCTGATGTCCTAATGTAGTAAAATGTAGAATTATGCAATAAGACAGACCTCAGGACTACTATAAGCATTCAGTAACCAAAAGGAGTAAACAGATTGGAATAATGATTTGCTTTCCTCAGGGGTTCAAGCAGTGTGTAAAGTTCAAGATAAAAAAACTTCACCTGCATTTATCCCACAAAGAAGACGTCCAACGATTAGCAACTCAAATAATCCTGCAGATGAGCTCAGGCCCAACAGCAGAGCACCCAGTATTGCAAATATGTTATTGGCCAGAACAGTCCCTTTCCTGGAACAATCACATCAAAATGTCAAATCTTTGATGCAACATTTTACTCAGTATGTGTTCTTTTTTTAATTGATTTCTTTGTCCATACCTCCCCAGCTTCACAGACAATGTCCCGCCGATGGATACTCCAACAAGTCCTCCTACACTGAACATGGATGCGAAAGTGGACCAGAGGAGTATGAGAGCATTTTCTGAAATCTCTGTTCTGTAG
This sequence comes from Cololabis saira, assembly GCF_033807715.1. Classification (NCBI taxonomy): domain Eukaryota; kingdom Metazoa; phylum Chordata; class Actinopteri; order Beloniformes; family Belonidae; genus Cololabis; species Cololabis saira. The sequence goes on from NC_084595.1 coordinate 28,944,189, forward strand.
CGGTCGATCCAGGTGTTATTGATGAAATCTTGCACATACTGAATATCAAAGATGAAGGAGATTTAAAAAATAATAATGTTAGAAAGTAGTAGATCTAATGAAAAATACTGTGTGGTAACTTTGCTTAAGATTCGTATATCTGTACCAGTTCAGTCATGCAACCAAGTTGTGGAACATCTCAGAGTTACATTATAACAACTATCATTCATTAACTTTCTATATGCACTTCATGCTGTTGAGGGTTGAAGTCAGGTTGGAGAATATCCCAGCTGTTATCAGGTGAGAGGTAGGACTCATCATGGGACCAGCAGCTATCATTCAGACAGACAACTGTGCTTACAAGGGAGGCTAAAATGCAGGGACCGAGGGTCTGCAGGTGTCCCCACCAATCACAAACAAAAGACAGGTATAGACTCCTTTATCATTATCACAGGCTCTCTGCTGTGCATGCTGGTAACACGAGAACTTCCCTGTGTAATCTCTGATATTTCCCTGGTCCACAGAGTAAATCATCCTGACAAGCTTGATCTGATCAGCCTTTTCTTAGCTGCATTCCTCAGACACAGAATAATTCCAGTGAGACATGGCATAGTTCTTACCCCTGTGGGTGCATTGATGACAGATATATTATATCCACACTGAAAGGTTCCTCCTATGCATGTAGCAAACATAGCCAGCAGAAGCGACTTGTTTGGAAACTGCAATAAAAAAAAACAACAACACTATTAAGAGTAAACTGCTCCATAAAATCATTCACAGAAGGCTGTATCACTCTGTGCCAACAGATTCAAGCATTCTTCACAAATCATAGTTCCTCAAAATGCACATACCCTAGACTGCTTCGAATATTTGAATCTTTTAGTGAGTAGAGGATCGGATTCATCCAAATATTCCTTTGACATTTTGTCGCTGTTGTTTTTCTGTAAGTCTGTGCGCTCGTCCTTCATCCTGCTGCATGCTCTCAAAAGTAAATGGATTACACGGAGGGACAAGTTCATGCTGATGATAATACAATCAATCTATTGTGAGGGTAGGAAGAGTCAGCTGCATTATTCCTTCTTCATACACTTTTCAATGGGATTGGGGTGAGTTTAGATAGGATACAGTATTTAGTTTATTAGGCTATTAAGGATGAAAAGTATATATCTAGTGTAGATTCATACTCAGAGAGGTCTCATAGCAAAACAGATTGTATTTGCTATACCTCATCAAATTTACCAGATGTCCATCAATTCCTCTGTACTTTTGAACAGTGTATTACATTTATGGAATATCAAATGCAAAATTGCTCTTGTTGACATGCATCATTGGATTTATGATGCGTCTGCATGAATTGTGCATTATGGCACATCAATATGTGCACATTGCATAACATAGTCTTGGTGTAATCTGCTGCATTCCTTAGCAAGGGGATTTTCTATTTTTCAATGGGCTATTTATTAATAGGACTAATTTGGAATAAGTTGAACTGTACTCGTCTCTTGCCTTTGATGTCATCTGTAATGATTGAATGCAATATAAATAAAGCTGAATTGAAATGAATTGAATTAAAAAGTATGAGGAAAGCTTTCCAAAAGGATTTATCTAAAAGTTTGTTAAGGATCAAAGTCATCGGATCCCTTTAGGATTCTAGGCCTTGTGTTCTTCCTTTAATTTGTTACCCTTTTTTATTCAAGCAAACAATAGCTGTCATGTTTTGTTTTGTCATCTGTACTTTATGAGGAATCCCAGTGTATCATATCTACTTACACGCTCAAGGGAACAGGAAGAAATAAAGTTCAACAGGAGCCACAAGCTTGTTTTCACTCTGAACCCACATGTGAGTTGAGATGAACAGAATATGTTTTGTGTGTATGTGTGTGTAATATCTTACTCATGTGATAACTGAGTGAGAGAGAGAGAGAGAGAGAGATGCATACAGGTCTATAAGGTCGGTATGTATTTTTGAATATCTGTATTACATGCATACATGCCACTGAGAGCAGCAAAGATGACTGAACTTAGCTAGCTTCTGAACAGTGCTGACACCTGTCTCATCCATATTCCTCGTCATCAATGCAAACAATTCAACATTCTTTTTGTTTAAATCTGCTACTTGGTCCAGGCTTTTGGCCCTTGGCTTTCTTCTTAAAACAAAAGGGGGGTTGTTGTGTCCTGCAACTCCTTAACCCACCATCATTAGGAAACACATCTAAACGCTTTGAATACCCACATTAGCACAAGGTTTCACATTTGATATGGAAAATAAAGCTAACTTATATCTCTATCAGTTGCACATATTAGATTTTCTATGTCCCTAACAATTTCAAGACAGGATTCAGTGGGAGGAATACTTTTTCACTTTTGACTGAAAACTTTAAAAGTTGTACTCATGGAAAAACTTAATGACCCACAATTTTTCACCTTTTGCATTTATGGGTTGGTCTAGTCAAGACGTCTTTCAGTATTAAAATTGGTCAGACATTACCTATATGAGAAAACCCTTTCAAAATACAAATAAAGCAAACCAGCTAAACACAAAACAGTATTTTCTCAGTGTGGACGGCCACCCATAAGTAGTGTTTTCCTCACCTGGATCGTTAGTGCTAAGCCATGTCACCGGTCCACTTACTGTGTGTGTGTGTGTGTGTGTGTGTGTGTGTGTGTGTGTGTGTGTGTGTGTGTGTGTGTGTGTGTGTGTGTGTGTGTGTGCGCGTGGGGGGTGGGGTCGTATAGGATGTTTTAAATTGTGTTTTTGATTGTTATTTTATTTTTCTTGTAAAGCACCATGTGTTGCATTCCTAATGTATGAATGGTGCTATATAAATAAATAAAGTTTGAAGTTTGAAGTTTGAAGTTTAACAAAAGCAGCAAAGCAGAACTAAGACTCAAACTTATCAAAACAAGGAAGCTAAATGAGTTTTAGATGGAAAGAAAATATAATTCCTTAAGGTGAGTCTGAACTGAATTTTGATTACATATGTAGTTGTTGAGCTAATAAAGAAGGAGGCAGACACATGCGGTCAACATGAACATTATTAGTCCTATTAGTCCATAGTGGTCCTTTTCTCTGTCCAACACTCCTGATGCAGATGAATGGATCCCCTTATCAGCCTACTAGCTTGATCTGTACAAGTGTGTTAATGACACATTGACATAAACCAGGTCTGTTGGAGCAGGGAAACATCTAAAACATGCAGAGCGGGGGTACCCGAGAACCAGGACTGAGAAACACTGGCTCAAAGGAAAGCAGTGTGTCCCGTGTTTTATAAAGAACGTCACAGTGTCATGGTTTTGGGATTTTCTTTTCCGAGCTGATCTTGAAGGGATCTCATCTCACTGATGAATAACTCTAATTACTGACCTCCTTCACATGTGTTGTTGCTTACTTAAGCAGCAGACCCACCTGTCCTCGGTACCAGGGGTTCTTACACTCTGTGTTTCCAGTTGTGAGAATATGTTATTCTTAATCTCTTTGTGCGTAAACTGTGTCTGTCCTTGGTTTGTCTTCCACACTCCTCCTAGTTAGCCTTTACTTATCATATGCTTTTCTTTTCTTTTGGAGAAAGGACTGTTTTTTTTGGAGAGTTTGGATTCTGGATTAAACTATTGTTTGTATAATCTCTTCTTCCATAGTGGAACAGACCTCGAGGACTGCTTCTCTGAAGTTTCTGGAACAAGTTGCCCCAAAACCCCTGTTCGTCTCCTAACGTTCTTTGTTTATTCTCCGTTCAGGGGATCTGCTCCTCTCTACTAACCACCTGAAGGGCTCATATACTGTATTTCCAGACGTAAAGACACCTCAACCTGCTTCAATGTCCTCAATGTCCATTTTGTAAAACTGTGTCTGTCTTTCCGTGGGCACATCTTTGTGTCAACATTATACCAAGGGGCCTACAATGTTTTGAGAAAGATGTTTGTGTCACTGTTACTTTTTTACATATGCAGTATGTGTCCCTATGTATACATGTGTGTGTGTGTGTGTGAGGGGGGTGAGAGTTTATAAGTTTTACTTCTTCTCACTCCCTTTCGAATATGTACTTTGTTATGTCTCATATTAAGAATATTGTCTTATTTCTTTCTTTTTTTTATGATTCATATTCGAAATAAACACTACTACTACTACTACTACAGGCAATGACACACAGGCATCACCCTGGTCACCATGAAAATAAGAGATGCTCCACAACTAAAAACAAAAGCTAATTTTTGTTATATACTGCAGTATTCAGTTAAGAAGAAAATGACCCAGTGTGTCCTTCATAGGCAAAAAGAAGCATTCCCAAGAGTAACTGACTGAATTGATGGTTAATTACACAAGTATACAAGTAGAGGGAAAAAAATCATTTTACATCATTCCACCAAAAATATGTATTACACAGCCATCCATTATTATATGTATGAGTGAAAACAGGTTGCACACACCATTGGTAATAACCTTTTATTTGAATTTACTGTCATTAAATGCAGACTTTGGCTACATAACAGCTCATACCAAGGACAATTTACATCTCCAGCTTAGTGTTTGCAGTTTCATTAAGGTACAAGTGTGTCTTATTGGCTGCTAATTATCAAATGATAACTGCACCAATGTGGAAGTAACCTTAGAGGCGCATAGTTCAAGTTCAGTGATTCACAGTTCATTAATATGTGAAAGAGTACACATTTGTCCCAGTTTTAATGTATAAATATATTAGTTCAAACACTTTAAAACCTAGTGTGCCACTTTAAGCCATCAACCTAAGTATTGATACATTTCTTTTCAGAATTACCCACTATAAACTTGGAAAAAGGCCAAATATGGCAGAAAATTAGGATTGTTACCAATGTGACTGAAGATGTTAAACATGTGTGTACAAATGTGAACAGCTCAGTCTGACCTGTTTCAAATGGTTCAAGCTCAAATGTGTCACAAGATGAAAGTATAGGTAAACTAGCTAACTTTGAAAGAGAATGAACATGAATGTTTACAAGATTTCATTATTAATTTCAAGGAGAGACAGAAAAAAGTGGAAAATCATACATCATAAATAACAGCGGTGACAGCATACTGTAAATGCCATCAAAACATGGATATTTGAATGATTTTGATATCTGAAAGTATCTGGAAAGACTTTGCAACCAAAAACATCCCACAAAAGACTTATATGATTTACTAAACAACAAGCAGCAAAAGTATTGTCATTGCCCAACATTATTCTTTCATGATGTACTTTATATGTATATCCATGTTAACAGTTCTACTTCTCTCTTACTCACTCTAAATACTCAAATGCATGCTCCTTTCCTCTAAATATAGTCAACGAAAGAACCCTTTGTCCTTCAGATCACATGCGACTCTGAAGGGCCGGAAAATTAAAAGGTCGGTGAGACCCGGAGGTATGCAAAAGTTTACTCTGAACTTGTTTAAATCAATTAAAAAACATATTTCATCAACTAATCTTCAGTGAAAAATTTCAGCACCTGATCAGTCATAATACTAAAACCACCGACAGTCGCGTTCCACCTTTTTGATTGTTCTGCTTGACAAACATCCTGGCATTCACATGGGCGTTACTTTGACAGTTGGTACCACCCACTATGTTTTCGAAGAATGGCAACCCCCCCCAGAATACCACTGTCCTGCGGAGGCTGCCTCCTGGAAACACCACTAAGCAATGAAAACAGTGCAGCCTCAACGCTCAGAGCTGCTATACACGAGGAAGGCTTATTAGTCAGGTGGTCTTAATGTCATGGCAGATACGTTTATAGAGGTAGTACAAAGCAATATTTACAATATATGCCCAGATTTTATGTGTTAACTTCATATGTATGTTTGTAGATAAAAGACTTGCAACTACAACTACACAGCGCATCACTGACAGCATGTTGGTACACGGTATAGTTCATTATGATTCTGCTGTTATATTGTGTGATTTGTAGACAATAAATTCCCATAAATACAGTAAGAGATAAGGCCCTTGACATTGTAAACTCCACACTGGCACATTTCATATGGACGTTGATAATAGCACTGTCCCTGCTCCATCAGAAGTGAGTTTTCTTTTGTTTGGGGGCTGGAACTCGTTCTGGATTTCCATGAAGCTTTTGTTCTTGGTTTCAGGAAGCACGAGCAAAATGTAGATTACCACCAAAGAGCAAACAACCAAGAAGACCAGGAAACAGTACTGCCCCAGCCCGAGCTGTAAAAAAAAAAAAAAGAGAAACATCAGTGCAGCAAACACGCAAGCTTGTCTATTAATCAAAAAATGTGTTCATAAATTATTTCAACACTATTTTCGAAAATAACAACCTACCACAATAAATGGGAAGACCAAGCCAATGAAGAAGAAGCTGAGCCAATTCACTGAGCCTGCAATCATGAAGGCTGCAGGGCGGGCAGTTTGCGTGAACAGCTCAGTGGTTAAGATGTTTGTCACGCCCCCTTTACAGAAGAACAAAACAATTAAATAAACCATTGATATAAATGCTGAGAGTAGTGCACGAAACAGTTTTTAATTTTGTCACTTACCTGGCCCCAAACCAAAGCTCAAGATGAAAGCAAAAACACACGCCATGCTCAAGTATGGGAAAACTGGGCTGACATCCTGAGAGAGAGAGAGAGAGAGAGAGAGAGAGAGAGAGAGAGAGAGAGAGAGAGAGAGAGAGAGAGAGAGAGAGAGAGAGAGAGAGAGAGAGAAATCACATGGAGAAAATGTTAACACATGCTCGAAACACGCTTTGAATATCTGATCTCAAGTTTAATTACCTGAAAAGTGAGCGTCAGCGTGAATAAAATGCAGCAGATGCTCATTAGTATGTATCCTCCTGTGATGAGCACTTTCCTTCCTAAATATTCAATGAGCATACCCTGTGAGACACACAGCATGTCATAAGACCAAAACCACTCCTCAGACAAACGCGTGAGTCGAGGTTTAATCTGACTCTTTATTCAATGTGTCTTGTGTAAAACCACAAATATATACACTCATTTTGAATGATATTTGGGATTGAGATAACTGCAAATCTATTTGGTGTTGAGACAGAAGTAATTTACTGTTCTTCCTTAATATAGCTGCTCAACTCTTAGTTTTATTCATTTAGTTATGAAAAGGGTATGAGTTGTCTGGCCATTATGGGAAAATAGAGGCTTTATTGCATCAGTAAACTTAAATATATGAAGAGAAACGAATACTTACACATGTTAAAGCAGTGATGCATTCACAGGCACCTGTGCCAACAGTTGCATACGGTATTTTGTCAGCCGGAATACCAGTTTGTTTAAACACATAGCCAGCATAAAAATAGATCTACAAGACACGTAAGAAGAGACAAATTAACAAAACAAAACAAACAAACACTCCAACATTTTGCAAAGTCATTGAAGTGGTCATTGTTAGGCTGTCATACATACAGCATTGATGCCGTTCAGCTGCTGTGCACAGTTGAGAAGGATGATGGTGAGAACCTGCCAGCGTAAACTGCGATCAGCAAAGAGCTCCCAGGGTTTCTTTGCCTGGAAACCAACTAAATTATCCTTTTCTTTCTGGATATCCTCCAGAGCACCATCAGAGTTGGCTAAACCATGCAGCTGCCTCAAGGCTGCACACAAGAAAACACATGATGCACTGACTAAAATCTTCTGTAGGCACCGTTCTTTTCATCTGATCACGCTACAGAGGTTTGACTTTCACGGTGTGATCAGAAGGTTTCCTACGTCAGAGAGCTTTCTTTTCATACCAATGTGCCATGATCACAATTAGATCACATGGCTTGAGCTGACCCCAATCAAGAAGCACATATCTCAACCCCAGCAATATGGATGATAGTGGGATGTGTGCTACATTTACATTGCATGTCTCTAGCCTCTTTACTTTGCTGAGAGCTTTCTGATGGAAGCCACGCTCAACCATTTACACACACACATTTGTACAGTGATTCCCTTTCATCCTTTATACTGAGTGCATTAGTGTACAGGATGAAACACGTATTAATAATCACTGAGTCACAGCTGTTCCCCAAAAAAAGGTTAATTGGTTTTAAGCTTTGGCTCCATGAATGTTGAATTGCAAGTTATTGAACAACATTTCCAAAGCAAATGTACCTTTTTTACATCCTTCATAATCTCCTTTATCAATAAGGAGGTAGCGTGGGCTCTCTGGGAACCAGGGCAGGATCAGGAGCTGGAGAAATGCTGGTATACAAGTGGTGGCGAGCAGAATCGGCCAGTACTGTTCTTCTCCTAGGAGTTCTCTGTTTAATCAAACAAGGGTCACCAGGTCAGCATGAATTTTGAATAAAACAGCAATTTGTTACAACACAATGGTACTGCAAGCAACTTTCATAGTCTTGTTGTGAACTTAGTCATCAGCATTTACTTGAGGCCCATCACTTGTCCGGTTAAGATCCCACCAGTGATGAAAATTGAAGTTCCCATTCCCATGGCACCGCGCAAGGCAGTTGGAGCTATTTCTCCCAAATACAGAGGCTGAACGCTTAGGGCAATGCCTACAAAAATCAACAACAGTGAAAGGCACACTGGAAGAACTTTGACCTTCAATGTCCTGTTCTACACAAAATCAGATCCAGAACTATTTGAACACTAATTCAGTTTTGTTACTTTAACTATTTTAAACATGTAAGCTTACATGTAAACATGTAAGCTCAACAAATTATGAACCAGAGATATGTTTGGGAACCTTTCAGTTTATTCAAATGCTTCTGTCATCTGTTACATTAATCAGAAACACAGGGGGAAATCATGCACATTCTGTGTTTTCTATGTGTGTTTTTTTTTTTAGCAGTTGGTCATCAAAGATTTTATGAACACTACATCCAGGCCATTATATGATTGCAAGCTGTGCAGCATGTTCCTTTTATCCTCAGGCGGTTTATACTACCACTGAAGTTCATGTTATACATCTGTGTTTCGTTTGTTTCTGCAGCTTCAGGATTCCCTGTTTTACTTCTCTTGAAAGCACATTTGACTGGATTTTATGGGTTCATAGGAACAGTTTTTCTACTGCAAATTCAGCTCTGAATCAACTCCTGGCTCATCTTTTAGCTGCTTAACAGATACATTAATTCCATATGGTTTTTTTATGAAACAGCTGTTGAACATTGCCTTTGGTTCCTGAAAAAAGTAAGGTTTTATAAACTGAACAGGTGCCACTACAAAACCCAATTTGTATGTAAATACACTCAAATTAAAGTAGAAAGTCTACACTTTACTGTAACTGTTTTCATAAACAGTTAAAATAACAACAACTATGTCAGTGTTCAAATGCATCTAGAATTTACTTTAAATCAATGTGAGAACTTTGAATATGCTCATAAAGTATTTACCTGCATTTATTCCACTCATCAGTCTTCCAGCGATGATCAGTTCAAACAAGCCAGCAGTAGAGCTCAGGCCCATCAGCAGAGCAGCCAATAATGCAAATATATTATTTGTCAACAGTGTCTTTTTCCTGAAACAACCACATTTTATATAAAAACGACAACATTTTCGACACAGACAACAAGAGGTTAAACAGCCCCCCCATAATTTGTCCATACCTCCCCAGCTTCACAGACAATGTTCCGCCAATAGATACTCCCACAAGTCCACCTATGGTGAAAATAGACACAATGGTGGACCAGAGGAGGGTCAGGGCATCTTTGGATATTCCTGTCTCGTAGCGCTCAATCCAGGAGCTGTTGATGAAGCCTTGAACATGCTGGAGAGGAAGAAAAACACAGTGTGTTGCACAAAATTCGGCACAGTGAAATTAAACTGTGATGACAAACTGTGAGTCAGTTTTATGGCATGTTAACTCATCCAGCGTCCATAAAAATACAGCACTGTATTTTAACGTATACTGCTTTATTAAAGCCCTTGTGTTATCCTGCAACATAATTTAAAATCTGTTTTATGCTCAATAGGAACTATACTGGCGCTGTGTGGGGCGACTGCACATGCCCAGGCAAGTATAGGCTAACATTCAAGTGGATTTATGTCACAGAACTCACTTTAGGTGATTTCTGATAATTACTAATACTTAATGTGCCCTTGATACAGAATTTGAGTACATCCTCCCCAGAACTACAATCTTCCGTGATGATATAAGCCTAACAGTGAGATGCAGCATTACCGATGTGGGAGCATTGATGACTGATATGTTATATCCATATTGAAAAGTTCCCCCAACACCTGCGGCAAACACAGCCAATAGCAGCGATTTGTTAGGAAACTGCAAATAAAACACACAAACAGAGAAATGGTTAAGAACAATATGTGTCAGAAAAATCTTAGAAAGCTTGTTCACACCGCACATCCAGTTTTCGTCAGAGGTCAGCAAAGATTCACATAGTCTACCTTTAATCGCTTTGAGTCTTTGATTCCTCAGCTGAGCTGAGGCTCGTATTCATCCATAAATTCCTTTGGCATTTTGTCGATGCCGAGAAATTCAGTATTTTATGTAATTTGTTCACGGAGTGTCCTTCACATGAGTGCTTCCTCTCAACAGTAAACTTAAATCAGACAGGAGGATGAATTTATGCCGAGGATAGTACAATTGATCTGTTGTCAGAATATGAGCGTGGAGTGTGGAGAATCTGCTAAATAATGGGGCTGTCC